>NC_052532.1:122077955-122677955 GCF_016699485.2 Gallus gallus | reverse complement strand
CTGTTACACAATAGACCACATTTGATGATAACATCAGAGATGGTTGTTTTTGTTTTCATTTTTGAATTTGGCATCACAGTCCCCTGGGGAGGAGCTGGTGTGAGATGGTGTGTGCGGGGCTGCAGAACTGTAGGGCAGTCTGAGAAGGAGGAGGAATGCTCTCACTTGTTATTCCAGGTGGCTGTCACACTGCTGAATTGTTTTCAGGCACAGGAACTCTGTATTCGTGTGTTCATCTTATGCAGATTTAAAGTGCCTTGTGGCAAAAGGTCTTTGTCTTCCTTATGGCCCTCTTACTCTCTGCTGTTTCTTACGGAGCCAGTAAATTTGGAAAGAAATGTGATCACCCTAGTCTGCCCATGACCAGAGGACCAGAGAGATGAGAAAGTATTCTGGTCAGACCTACTGGGTCTGCGAAATACACAAGTGTCTTTTTGGTGTTGTCAGCCTCAGAAATTAACAGAGGAGAGAAAGGCCAGTTTTTAAGGGCCAAGTTTCTTCCTGTGGTGGATATTTATCTAAAATTCCCCACACTTCTGTTCCTGCAGCTCAAAATGTCCTTTGTAGTGAGGCCTTTCATTCATGCTCCGTCTTCCAAATAATTGTGAAAAGTGTTTGATGGCATTATGTACAATTACGTATAAGAGAGCTGCTCCAAAAATGATACCTCCTGTTTTATGATGTTGGCCCACAATGTCAGAGGTGGATTTTGGGGATATGGCACCAGAGGTTGAACCTTCCCACCAATATCCCATTACGTTTTGTTGCCATGTGACAGATGGCAGCAGAGGAGGCAGTCTGATACAATGCTGTCTGACATGGAAGTGCAGATGAAGCAAAGGTGTGTCAAATTCCTCCATGAGGAAAAAACGGAATCCAGTGACATTCATTGGTGCTCGGTGAATGTTGATGGAGACCAAACAATGAATGTGAACACTGTGAGGCAGTGGGTGGTGCATTTCAGCCATGGCGGCAGTGACAGAGCTTCATCTCCACTGCTGTAGATTTTTATAAGCAGGCCATGAAGGCTCTTGTTCATCACTGGTGAAAATGCATAGCTCATGGTGACTATGTTGAAAAATCATGTTTTGTAGCTGAGTATTTGCTCTATCAAATAGTGTTATTGGTTGGTCTAGGGTCAAATAAATTATGTTGGCTTTGGGAGCTATTCTGGGTTCCTGGGTGTAGTTCTAGTCTAATAGGTCTTCCTGTAATGCTCACTTTTGTCTGCTAGACTTTGTTTTCATCCTTTGTGTTCTTGTTATGAGAAATGGCTTATAAAATGGTTTGCTTGAAACAAACTTGCTTGAGTCTTGGCAATATTCGTTAGGATGAATGCTGGCACTTCCATTTGAGAAACAAAAGTGTTCATTAATCTTCATTCCATCATGGTAAAGAGAATGGGTTCAAGCAGGTTCAAGTATACAGGTACTACTCAGAAACATCTGCCTTTTGCCTTCATTGATTCTTGAGGAGTGGAGAGAGGAACAATTATTTGAAAAGTAGGAGATCTGATTTTAGTCATTATTGCAGTACAAATGCTTAAGAATGATTCAGTTTGTGAGAAAATGCTACTCTTGGAGATAATTTTATCCATCCTTTCAAAAAACAACAAAAACTACAACAACAGCAAAGAAAAATGGTGCATTATTTTCTTTCTGTAGCACAGTAGGATGTAGGAACTAAAGGAAAGGCATAAGTAATGCATCTAAGGCTTCTCAGCATGGAATTTCACAACAATTGCCCAGTATAGAAGGAAGAAGAGCTCTTTGAAGGATGAAATGTCAATGTTTAGCACACAGGTTAAATCTATAGGATCTTCTTTCTCCTGCCAATACTGTGCCATAAAAAATCAGACTATTTTGTTGTTTTTAAATGAGCCTTTGAGTCTTCTGTTGGTGACAGAAGGCTGACTGTCTTGGTGAACAAACAATTTTTTGTAGCAGAGGGAAAAAAGAGCACAGACATTTGCTCTGCCATCCTGATGCAATCTGAGGACCAGACTGCTACATAAATAACTCTGAAAAGCAGGGAGACTACTGTAGTTTTGAGCTGCCTTCCTTCAGAGACAAAGAATTAGCCTGATAGATATGCATTTACAGTACGATGACAGCTCCTTCACTTCTTGCTGAAGGAAGGGTATGGGAGATCCTTGATATCCATAGATCTTCAGCTGCGCAGTTAATTAGGCATCCTGGAGAGACAGCACATGTTTTAGAGAGAGAGCAAGTAGGCACTCCCATAGATGAGATGATTCATAGATTTGGAGTTATCAGTGGCAGTGTACAGTAGTTTAAAACCTCTCCAGCAAATTCTATGTGGAAAAAATGAACTTAATCATGCAGTTATCTGAAAGCAATGGCTACTGATCAACAGCTTCTGTTCTTTCTTTTTAAGACCTCTCTCTCAAACTACTCTTAATAATAAATGGCTCTTAAAACTCCTCTTTCCTCTATTTCACTAGCCAAACAGCTTCAGCTGCAGTAATTAGAAAAATGCAATTAGAAATGCCAGCCACATTCCACTTGTGTTTTTCTATCAGCAAGTTGCATACTTTTCTTTGAGACAACAGAAAGAGAAGTCACCTAGTGGTTTTGAGTGCTCAGCCCTTGTATGGTCAGCTTAGGTACTGACAAAGATGAAAAAATCTAGGTCAAAACGCCACTGAGTTAAAATAACTTTGTGAGGAAAATGCTCCCATGGAGATAAGCTTCTGGAGCAAAAGCTCTTCTGGGGAAACTATCATGGCACAAGCAATCTCCTACAATCTGATCTGAGTGGGTTTTCTCTTTAGGTGACTACATTTTTTCCATACATTGTCATTCTCCTTCCCATCTGTAGCTTGCGATTTTGCTGCCAAGTCCTGAAAAGAGCATTAAATTTTCAGCATTAGGAATTTCCTTTGAATGGAAAATGCTTTTGCTATGAATGTCTGTGCCTTGGACTGCAGTAAAGGCAAAACAGACATTGCAATAAGGCCATAAATGCTTGAATATAACCTACAGAAGACTCCAACTTAGCCTCTGAGCTAAGGCACTACAGAAACGTGCTGTAGGATATAGCAAGCAGGTCTGTGAGCTGCGTAGCGAGTGCTTGCTATAGCTAAGCTGGCATATGATAAAAAGAAGCACTCCGTTTCCAGTGCCCACGTGGGAAAAGCATCTGCAATTAGACTTTCACAAAGCGTTTGAGATAACAGAAGGCAACTTTTTGAAGTATGACGACAATGGTGTTCAAACAGCATGAGAGCCTGAAAGCTCAGCCCAAGGTTGGGAGCTGATAACGCAGAACAAGGGGGTTAGTGTCTCAGCAAGTCACGGGGAAGGTGAAACAAGTGAAAGTGCTGTGGGTCAGGTAGAAGTGTGTCTGCCTACTTATCAGAGTTAATTTTTCATAGCAGCTTGCTGTTTCAGTCTTTTCTGCAGATAAAGGCTTGTGCTGTCCTTAAATTATCTTTTCTTGTGTGAACGGATGGTCTGCTTTGCAGGAAGAAAGCTTTTTTCTCTATCTTTCTCTTTTTTTCCTACAGATAATGTCTTTTTATCCAAGTCATGTTTTATAGCAACTCCTAGAATATGCAAAATCAGGGAGCCCTGAGGCTGTATCAAACTCTGGTTAGCCTGAAAAACACATTCAGTACATCTACCATGCTACAGGTTGAGGATTCTTTGAGTTAAGCTGAATGAAGTGAATCTTTCTGTCTGAAACTGTGTTTGTATCTTCTATCATATAACTTAATGGGACATGACTGAGTAGACATAGTGGTGATAGGTTGATGGTTGGACTGGATAATCTTAGTGGCCTTTTCCAGCCTTAATGATTCTATGATTCTATGACAAAAGTTAAGCATGTTGTACTGTAGTATCAAAACACTATAAAAGATCCTGGTATTGTCACTCTGTAGTGTAACACAAAGAAATCTGCTAGAGAATGCTGCAGGAAAGGCTGTTTATATTGTAATGAGAATTGGACTGGGTTGTGGTATTGTTTACAGCCTGTTGAAAATTTAATGTGACACTGTGAGTACATGTGGAATATACATATTTGTAAATTCACAGCGGGAAAAATCTTAACAGTCGTGGGAATAGCACTGAAATGAATCAATGGATTTCAGAATAATTTTAATTCAAAATCCTTCATTTATTCAAAATTACACCTTATTTCTTTTTAGTATATCCAGAGCAGGAGTGGCCTGTTGTGTTGTTTTGGCATGTGTAGGGTATGTGTGCACTGGCTTCTGCATAAGACACAAAGAAGAACTTTTTCCTAGTGAGAATCAAATTTAAGAAAGGAAAGTATGAGCTGATAAGAGTAAGGCTGTTATAGCAAGTAGTTATTTAGAGGAGGATCGTTGCTATGCTCAGCTGACCGCAATGGGTCTGTTCAGGAACAGAGGAGTACTAAGAAACATACCCTGATCATGAAAACCCTTGATTTCTTACTGCTCATCTTAGCTTTCCCTCAGAGTGCAGAGATTTGCATAATGTGTAGTTGTCAGCTAAAAGTGAACGATAGGTGCAGGCAGACAACTTACTAACTCATCCAGATGGAAGCAAACGTGTCTTTTGTAAGTCAGATGGCAATGGTGTGCTGTAAGCCAATTTTATGAAAAATGGTGAACTCCCACTCATAGAAACATTCCTTTCCTCTGGCACAAGCAGAAACCCATTATAGAAATGTATTCCTCCAAATGTTCTGTTGGTTAAGAAGCTAATCAGCTCATGGCTGGCCACATCTGAGTGATGATCTGAGCAATATATGAAACTGTCACTGAGAAAATTCACTCCAAGTATTTTATGGTGGTGCAGAAGGCTGAAGCTGGAGTGTAATTAACAGGGAATGAAGAGGAGACTGCTTCTCAAAATTATGTATTTTAATAAGACAAACACAAGTATGAATGCGCGGTTTTGGAAAGTGGTATTTCTCAAAACAGCCAGGGTCTAAGGTTTGAGGAGTCTGTGAAGCTTATGAAATAAAGTGGTTGATGGATTATTGTCTCAATCCCAGATTATGATAGAGAGTATGATAGAAAGAGGAAGTTTTAACTAGCAGTATGGCATCTGATTAAAAGAAGAACTGGGCACTTCCCTCTTAGCAGATATGTGTTGGTTACTCTTTTTTGTCTTCTACTTAAAATGACATACATGAGATTTTTTTTTTTCCTCAGAAGTAACCAAGAGGGAAGCAAATATGCAATGAATGTATATAGGTTGCTCTGAAAGTAGCATTTTCTATTTATTTCCATGGAAATTATAACAGATACAAAGAGCACAATCACACTGTTTGATAGAGCAAATTCTCAGCTACAAAACATGATTTTTCAACATAGTCACCATGAGCTATGCATTTTCACCAGTGATGAACAAGAGCCTTCATGGCCTGCTTATAAAAATCTACAGCAGTGGATGTGAAACCCTGTCACTGCCACCACTGCTCAAATGCACCACCCACTGCCTCACAATGTTCACATCCACTGTTTGGACTCCAGCAAGCAACAGTGAATGTCACTGGATTCTATTTTTAACTCATGGAGGAATTTAATGACACACCTTTGTTTCATCTGCACTTCCATGGCAAACACCACTGTGTCAGACTGCTCCTCTGCTGCCATCCATCACACTACAACAAAATGTAATGAGATATAGGTGGAAAGGTTCAGCCTCTACTGCCATATCTCCAACATCCACCTCTAACATTGTGGGCCAACATAATAAAACAGGAGGCATTACTTTCGGAGCAGCTCTCATAATTCTCAGTATCTTGCAGTGGAATATGCATGGAGTGAGATTCACCCAGATATGCAGCACTGTTGTCTGCTAAGGGACTAAGCCTGGCATAAAGCAGGCTTAATGAAACACAGGAAAATGAACCATAGTGGCACAGGAACTATGCATTTTGAAGAACAAGTAAGGAAACTACTTTAAAAATTATTAGATTAAAGTTCAACACGGGGAATCTAACTCTTCTTTACCCGTAGAGACATTACTAACATTTTCCATGTTCAACACATCAAATTCCAGATGTGTTATGTGTATTCTCAGTGATTGATAATGAAGCTAACAAAAGGCCTGATATTTCTCTAAAAACATGTACTAAGGTATAGAACATAGATGTGTAGTACTTCAAATCTCAGAACTCACTCCTTATTTGCTGTCATTTAAAGTAGCACTGCTGGAAGCAAACTTAGTGTGCTTGTCTTCACCACTTTCATATCCAGTTTGTTCATCTGTGGGAAAGCCAAGGATTATTGCTACTAACAGTTCAGATTGTTTGACATCAAGTGTAACCCATGGTAGCTCAAGCATTCATTACTACATTTTTGTTCTAAGATACATGCTTTTAATAATTGATGCACAGTATGTGTTGCTGCCACAGTTCACTCTTTAATTACTTTTCTGATCAAACGCTTTAATGAAGGAAGGCCTAATAAATCATGCAAGAGCACAATGAAGCACTTAGTTAATACGTGTTTTATTGATTAATGGTAATATAAAACCACAGCAATCTTGAAACTGTGGTTGTATGTGACCATGTACAATTACAAGGGCACCTTCAAAGAAATCTCTTAAAAAAAAAAAAAAGAGCGACATAAAATTCTCTTAAAAATGAATTCCTGGAACATTTTCTGATTTGCTTTGAGTTCCAGGCTGCAGCTGTGATGAATTAAAGTTATTTTAAAATCCTAGTAAATTCCAGGTTTCTGTGGCTGCAGGATTGTGGAGGGGTGGGATGGAGACTCCACAGGGCAGAGCGCAGTGACATCCCTCTCAGTAGTCAGTTTTGTGGTGAGAGTAGTTGTCAGTTTTGACGATGGCAGATGATTTATCTCTTCCTGCTCTCAGAGAGCATATCATGAAGCATCATTTTACCAGCCCTTATTGTTACTACTATTCACTTCATCACTCTGAGCTTAGAGTCTTCTGGTTGTTTCATGGTACTATCAAAACATCATGATTGGAAGCCAAAGGCAAAAATAAATGTGAACAACAATGACATAATAGCAATATGAAGGAGTGAATGTAAAAATTAGGGGCAGATGATCAACAATGAGGCCATCATCACTTATCATAGAATCATAGAATCATAGAATCACAAAGGTTGGAAAAGACCCACAGGATCATCCAGTCCAACCATTCACCCATCACCAATGGTTCTCACTAAACCATGTCCCTCAACACAATGTCCAAATGTTCCTTGAACACCTCCAGGGTTGGTGACTTCACCACCAATCTGGGCAGCCCATTCCAGTGCCTGACCACTCTTTCAGAGAAGTAGTATTTCCTAACATCCAGCCTGAACCTTCTCTGGCGCAGCTTGAAGCCATTCCCTCTAGTCCTATCACTAGTCACCCGAGAGAAGAGGCCAATCCCCAGCTCACTACAACCTCCCTTCAGGTAGTTATAGAGAGCAACAAGGTCTCCCCTGAGCCTCCTCTTCTCTAGACTGAACAATCCCAGCTCCTTCAGCCACTCCTTGTAAGGCTTGTGCTCCACAGACCCCTCACCAGCTTTGTTGCCCTTCTCTGGACACGCTCCAGGTCCTCCATGTCTTTCTTACAGTGAGGGGCCCAAAACTGTACACAGTACTCAAGGTGCTGCCTCACCAGTGCTGAGTACAGGGGGACAATTACTTCCCTGTTCCTGCTGGCAATGCTATTTCTGATACAAGCCAGGATGCCATTGGCCTTCTTGGCCACCTATCACTTAGATACACTCTGTTCAGTGCATGAGAAGTGGAAAGCCAAGATCTCTTGAGCGTAGAGAGGCATACTGAGATTTTAATTTTGCATCAGTATTTGAGTTGTAAGTCACTGATATCTGCTCTAGAACCACATTTCTTCTGCTGCTGTGCCCTCCCTCACTCCTTGCAGTGACTGATAGTACTTCTTGAAATCCTTTCAACCCATCTCTTCATGCCACAACACATAAAGTCTGTGGCAATGGGCTCAGAAGATGCACCTGATGGAGAGGGCTGCCTTGCAGCAGCTGCTGCAGTTTTTCCAGTTACCTGGGCTCTGCAGTGAAGGAAAGTTTCTGAGACCAGTTCTTTTGCACTTAACTCTGGGCATTTCTGGGTACCTAATGCTTAGATGATCAGCCCAATTTGCAAGCACTGAAGCACAAAAATAACCAGATAGAGAGTTCCAGTATGCAGATATGAAGCACCCAGGTTGTTCCATTGTTTTTTATAATCCCACTGATCTCTGACTGCATCTTTATGTGCTGAAATATTCTGAAAAATTTTGCCCTACACAGCTTCCTCCATGTCCCACTGCTGGGGTGTTTTACAGGAGGGTCTTCCACAGCTCACACTCACCAGCAAGGCAAATGTTTGCCTGGACTTGTGTTTGCATTTTGTCCCTAAGGGCTTACATCCTGAAATAGATGCTTTTTTTCTCTTTCCTTGTATGGCCTCAGAGGAGATTCCCCCACAAACTGCTATGATTAATGCATACACAACAAGCTTCCTTACAGAAAACCATTCCTTTTGATTTCCAAGCACACAACAGAAAAAGGATGGAACAAGTTGTTCACCTGCCAGAGGAGCTGACCTGGTTTTCCTCAGATACAGTCGTAACTGCAAAGGAGAGAGGCATCAAGAATACGAGTTTGGTTGGCTGAGCCTTCACAAGCACTTAATTCACGCTTTGCAAGCTTCAATACCTTCCAGCTAAGAGAAAAGTAAGGTTACTGTTTTCTTTCTGTAGAACACCTTCCTATGCATCCTAAAGGAACTTCTCTGCAGTATCTCCTTTGAAGCTGATTTCCCTTGAGAAGAAAACGATTGTTTACAAGATTTGTGGACGGGGCAAGAAGCCCAAATTAGATTTAGGATACTGTTGCTGGATTATCTCCATAAGGTAAATTTCTTAGTCATATTACCAAATATAAGATAATTTGAGATGCTTAAAAATGCTCATGGGAAACTGAGAAAACAGTGAAGATAATGGTTCTGGACTGGATATAAATGACTGGGTATATTTTAATGAGGCAGGACACAACAGATCCAGTGATCTTCTGACTGACAAGGATGACAATCTTTCTCATTTGAAGAATGAAAATGAAAACATGCAGCCTGACAAAATTACATAATGAAGGAGTAAAAGAAGAGGGCAAGCTGGAAAGGAAATTGAAGAAATTCCATAAGCAGACAATTTTAGCTTCGTGTTGAAATTTATATTTATTAAATTCAGTAGAATTTCTCTTTTAGAAAGTACCTTGTAATTAAATAGAAATTGGCCTGGAAATAGTGACAGACTGGTCCTCTGCTACCTGAATCAGCTTCTCCGCGTTCTTATCTTCTTGCAGCTACTAGAGACCTTTTCTTTGCAAATGTTATTGAGAATGGGTTTAGGACATTATTTTCTAGCTTTGTGTTGTCATTGCAGGTTGAGTCATTGTTTAGATTTAATGGAGATAAAAGACATCACATTCCTCAGAAGGGAACAGAGATAAACAGGAGCAATAATGAGATGCAGAAATAGAATGAGGGACTTTTTACTTTAGTGTATTTTAGCAGTAACTTTGGATTGTTTTACCAACTTAGTTGTTGAACCAACTAAGACAAAATGGATTAAATTTTCTTTGGTAGTCCCAGACCTAGGATAGGGTTCCTCTGGATCTCTTTGAGTGATGGGTTTCAAATGAACTTTGTTCATTCTTCTGTTTATGGTAACTTAAATACTTCAGACTCCCCCTGGCTCCCAAAATACTACAGACTCCCACATACTCCCAAAACTCCCACTGACATCCACAGAGTCACAATTTCCTTTTACATGTTTGATTCATGTTTCTGCTTTCATTCAAGACCTGAACAGATGAGAGAGCTGGGCAGACGGAACCTGATGAGGTTCAACAAGAACAAGTGTAGAGGTCCGGACCTGCTGGAGAAAAGCTCTGCAGAGGAAGACTTTGGTGTCCTGGTAGACGACAGGGTGACCATGAGCCAGCAGTGTGTCCTTGTGAGAAACAAGGCCAATGATATCCTGAGGTGTGTAAGAAAGAGTGTGGCCAGCAAGTTGAGAAAGGTGATCCTTCCCCTCTGCTCTGCCCTGGTAATACTTCATCTGAGGTACTGTGTCCAGTTCTGGGCTCCTCAGTTCAAGAAAGACAGGAATCTCCTAGAAAGAGTCCAGCAGAGGGCCATAAAGATGATTAAGGGCCTGGAGCATCTCCCCTACGTGGAAAGGCTGAGCGACCTGGGATTCTTCAGTCTAGAGAAGAGAAGGCTGAGAGGGGATCTCATAACTATTTATAAATATCTATAGTGTGGGAGTCAAGGTGTTGGAGGTAGACTCCTTTTGGTGGCGAGTGACAATAGAACAGGAGGCAATAGGCAGAAACTGGAACACAGGAAGTTATATACTAATACAAGGAAGAACTTTACTCTCAGAGTGATGCAGCACTGTAACAGGCTGCCCAGAGAGGTTGTGAAGTCTCCTTCTCTGGAGATATTCAAGACCCATCTAGGTGCTTTCCTGTACAGTAACTTGCTGTAGAGAACCTACTTTAGCGAGAGTTTGGACTAGATGCTTTCTAGAAGACCCTTCCAACCCATACAATTCTGTGATTCTGTGATCCCCAAAACTTCAGATTTTTTTTTTATTTTTATTTTTTTCCTGAGATGGTGAAATAATTTTAAATACATTTCTTTTAAATATAGAAAGTAGTAATTGCAATTCAAGAAAAATATTGATTCTGACTGATTAATAGCTTTAGGGAGGCTTTGGTCACATCCAAAAATAGACTTTTCAAAGTTGTTTTCTTCAGTTAATCAAGTGAGAAGCAGAGAGTTTTATTCCCTTTCTATAACAAATCATCCAATCTGAGAAGAAATCCTTGAACCACCACTTTTCCTTCATGGTCACAAAAAAATGTGTATAGAAATGTCTCATGAGAAGTGGTGCAAAGATGCAGTTGTCCACAGAAATAGTTTTCCCCTGCTTTCACTAGTTTTATTCATCATTTCCCCACCGTCATTAACTATTATGTTGTCTTCCTGTTTATTTTTGTCTCAAAAGTAAGCCTTTCAGGGATCTTCTTCCATCCTTAATCACAAAGATCAGATACCAGATTGCTAGATTGCTCCCTGATCAAGCCACCAATTTATACATCCTGTAGGAAGAAACTGAAGATAGAAACGTGTGCAGAGAGAGTTCAGTGTGAAGTTCAGTGGAATTTGAAAAATCAATGACTGTGTTATAAACAAGCAAACAAAAGCACTTACTAGAAGCACAAGGTCTGAACAAAAGACAAATATATCCTGTGAGGACAGGATCCAAGTCACCCATCTCCCAGACTGTGCATACCAGGTCTGATGAGCCAAAGGTTGTTGTTAAGGTACATCCCTGCTCACCTACTTCAGGTGACAGAAACAACCTTCTGTGCCTTCAGCTCCCACATCGTTCAAGGTGAGCTCTGTGAGAGGTGAATGGAGAGAATGTTACTCTCTGATCAGGAGATAGTTTATCCTTTTTCATAATGGAAGATAACTCTCCAAACACCTTGCTTTGCTTGAACACTGTCAAAAGGATTGCTTGAACAGTCTTCATAAAGACTGAGGCGCCACAGAACAGGCATGTTTCTCACGTGCAGGGGTCTCAGATCACTTAGTAAAAACAATATGTCATGAGATATCCTGAGATGTGAAATCTCTTGCAGCCAAGTAACTGAGTTGTGAATTCAATAATTGGTTTTTATTCTTCACCTATTTTAATAAACTTGGGATACACAGTGATACAAGAGAGTTGTGCTATGTGATGGTTTTTTACTAGATTGTATGTGGTGACATCTGATGTATACTGATGGGGTAAAAGACAACAGAGAACTCCTGCAAGCTTCAGCGATTTGTTCCTATCTGACTGGAGCAATAAAAAGCTGATACATCGCAGACTTTTCAAATAAATTTTAAAAGCACAGATTATGCTGCAACACATGCATTGCTTTGGGGCACATCAAGAACAATGTATATAAACACCTTGAGATCATTACAAGCAACAATTGAACTAATTATTTTGATATGCTGTAAGGCTAGAACAGGTCTTGGTCCGATGCCCACAAGGTGAAAGAAACTGGAGATCATACTTCATTCTTTTCACTGACACTCCCTCCAAGTCTTGCAAAAGGCTTCAAAGTCTAGTATATCCAAAGTTTATTCAAGGCCTTGCTAAGGTGCCTGAAAGCTGAGTGATGTGTAGCTCTTCTCAGAAGAGGTCAGGCAAAGTTTTGCTGTTAGAATGACTGTGTCTGGATGTCTGGTGGATGCTACATGCAGAGCAAATGGAGTTGCCTGCTAAAATGAGCAAAGAGGGATTGCAGTAGTTGCAAATAAACGTGAGAGTGAAATCCATGAGAAATTAGTAGCACAATACTCCCAGAGTTGGTGTATGTTTCAAGCAAGGCAAATCTGATCAGCGCATAAAGTGACACTGCTGTGAATAGGAAGAGGAGTAAACCAGAGATCAGCTCTCACATAAAGTAATTCTTACTGATTTTATGTGGATGAGCTACAAAATTTTGTGTTTAACTATCTGGGTAGACTGCACATTTGACTAAAACTCTAACCACTGTTACCAGCTTCTTTCTGCAGGAAGAAAAATGTTTTTGATGCTCTTTTATCACCTTCACTTGAAATGGATTTGCTTTGTGTATATTAAGACCAAGAATGGTAATGTCATAGCTATATGTGAACCTTCTCCCTCATTTTTCAAGGCTCTTCTATTTATGTCATCTTCAGTATATAGAGGCTATCATCTCCTCACTCTCAGACAGAATGAAAGATCTACAGATATGTACTGAAGAGGCTATATTTTGTGGATGCTTTTCAGTGACTGAGTGTCCCAAAGGTTTTCTTGTAGTATCAATCCTCAAGTCGTATGATAATCATTTCAGTATTTTTTTTTTTCTCAAGGGACTGAAAGAATTTCACTTGCAGTGACCTGAGGATTTCTTTTTTTGAGACTTGTACAAGCCTAGCAAGTGCTGTCATTGGCTTGTTGTCAGCGGGAAGGCAGCAGTATCAGTTCCAGTGTGTCTGAACCCTGCTGCTGTTCTCATGTGTACTTCTCCACAGTGCTTAGATCTGCCCTCTTTCTCTGATAAAAAGGCAAAGTTAAGATTATTTGATGGTAATCTTTAGGATTTCAAATTCAGCAAGCTGTGAGGATCTCTTTTGTGTGAGATTGTCTAATCAGTAAATTCAGGTCATCTTGTGTCCAGCTGTGCTGATCTGGTTCATGAAAATGAATTCATCAGCCACAGACTTAAAGATCAAGGACTGTATTTGTTAGGATGTTATGCTTTTACCTAGAATGGTAATACTGAACACTGATATACCATCTTTGTCCTAACACAAAAATCACTTTAGTAAAATCAGTATAGCAAAAAATCTTAAAACGCGATTAGATTTCCATCACAGTATGAACAAAATCTACCTGAACTATACAAAACTTTCCAGATTTTAAAGACTAATCAGTGCCACAGCACTGATGAATACAGAACACATAAGTAAATATCCCTCTCCCCAGCACAGTCAGTTAGGAATAAACATTATACAGATACCGGTGATGAATATTTATGGAACTAAATGTGCTGGCTGCATTTTATTTTGGATGGAAAAAAAACATTAGAAGAATCTGACCAAAAAGAGGTAATTATATGCTGTTATTGCTAATTGAAAAACCTTGAAGAGTTTTCTGGCCACACAAACACACTCACAGGGTACATACACACACATGTATATAGTGCTGACAACATTGCATGATCAAAAAGCTATATATGATATAACATCATCAGAAGCCACTGGGAAAAAATCACAGAATCCTAGAACCAATCTAGGGCTGGAAGGAACCCACAAGAATCACAGAGTCCAACTCTTGGCTCCACACAGAACTACCTAAAAATTCAACCAGATGTCTGAGAGCATTGTCCACGTGCCGGCAGGCTTGGTGCCATGACTAGTGCCCTAGGGGGCCTGACTACCATCCCAGCAACGAACCTTTTCCTAAAATCTAGTCTGAACTTCTTCTGATGCAGCTTTATGCTGATCCCTTGGATCCTAATGTTAATGTTTACCTTCTGTTTCAACAAGACTGAAAACTTTTCTTTTGATGATATCAGATTAGTGTTTGACTATTTTGGTGTATTATAATGGTTACATCCAGTAGACTACACATTAGGGGTGTGGTGGTATTCTCCTCACTGCCAGAGGAGAGACAGGGCTGAGCTCTTTGGGGACCTCTCCATTGCTTCTTGATAAGAAAAGAGCACTACAGCTACTCATCCTCATCCACACTTTCCCCAGGAATTTGCTGTTTTATTTCAGCATTCAGTACATTGAATACTGTGGACCATGATCTACATTGTTATTTGAGGTTATCAGAATGAATTGCTTCAGTGTTAATAGAAAACATTAGGGACTATATGTTTTGCTGGCTATATTATAATATCAGATCTTCTACTTCAAGACTTATTTTGCAGTTCCAACAAATTTTCTCCTGGAAATGAACTTTCATCAGAAATCAGACTTGCCAATCAGTGTGTTAATTCATCTGATTTTTCTTGTAGAATAATTCCTACACAGAATGATTACAAGGACTGTAGCTAAGCTTACCCCTCTTGGTGCACTCTGCCCCCACTATTCCCTGCACTCCTCTCACTCCAATACACAGGCATGTTGCATTTAACTCAACACTCCTTCCAAAAAGTCTCACTTTTTAAAATTTGGTGAATAGATTCACTTCTACTTAAAAGTCTATTTGTATAAGCAAAGATTCTGCCCTACCAGGGTTAGTCTCTCAGAGAACTTGTCTCATATGTTATGTGAAATTCTGAAATTAAAAGTGAAATTAATGTCTTGCTCTGTAATCACTGCAGTGGATGAAATCCATCTTGGTCTCAGTATAAAATATACAATTCAGTGCTTTGTTAATAAATCTGATATATTTCAACATCATATAAGTAACCGTAAGTAAAACAAAACTGATACAGAACAAAAACAGGAACAAAACCCATATCCCAATCGAAGCTTATTTTAAAAAGCATGCAGATTTATTTTCATATAGATGCAAGTATTTCACTACAGACTGACATTTTTGATAAGGGTCATGGCTGGAATTTTCCTGAATAATGCTCTGAATTCTGCTGCCAACAGCAAATTTAAATATTGTTTGCATATGGCACATTAACATTTGTTTGTGTTTTGTTCCTTTCTCAAATCACACTGCAGATACTAAGGCAAGCTGTCATGCTGCAGGAATTAAAATAAATGTCGTGGGCAACAAATGTATGCCATGTCATGCTAAGATGTCTTTAGGGCAATTTGCAATAAAGCTTAAAATCATTTAAAAGCTTACTCAGAATAAGAGGTTTCAATGGTATTTTTTTTTCAGGAGATCATTATAGACAAACCTTTTCCTATTCAATGCTGAAATTCTCTGAAGAGATGAAAGGATGAATTGTTTGGTCTGGTTACCTGTTCTTGCTTGGTCTTGGAAAAGAGACTTTGCTGCTGCTTATAGACATCTAGAGCACAGTTAGCCTTCACTAACTGGACATCGATTTATGCAAAAGCACATATATTGTTTCCAAATCCAAGGTAGTAAATCTATGTGGATCTACACTACGAGATTCATGTATGAGGTTACTAGCCCTTCCTTGTGAGGTGCCTCTCTGTATAGAGCCTGCCATAGCTCACAAGTTGATACCTAGCAGTAGGCTACTACTTTTTGAGCTCAGAGATTGCTTCATCAGTGAGAAATCTCAAGGACCTCACACACGTGCACACAAAAAGATTTTACTTATTAAAAAAAAAAAAAAGGAAGAGTTTATTTTAGTTTCAGAGAGATTGGTGAGGAATCACTGCAACAAGTGAACAATGGTTCTGTAGCATTCAGATATTTTCTAGGCAATGTAAGATTCTGTGAAATTATTTTTTTCCAGTACCTGGCCCTTCTGCACTAGTTGGCACATAATCCCCAAAATAACAATAGGATATGAATTGCCCAAAAATAAACCTTGGGCTGATTAAGAAGAAATCAATTAACTGGGAAAGCAGTGCGGATCTAGAGCAGCCTTGCAGGTGAGGCATGGCAGTACAAAACAGAGGTTACGGATGCTTACTGTGTTAGTACTTATACTGAGAACTTTCTTGAAGAGCACATGGACAGGCAGAAGAGTGTAAAGCTGCTTAATTAACTTATGCTGGTTGGCAAAGCCTGGTTGAAATTTGAAGTTGTTGGAAAGGAGAATCCCTCTTCACCAAGAGCTGCTGGACTGATTCAGCTGGAGAAGCTTTCAGAGCCAAGATATGGGAGGTAGGGTTGGAGAAGGAAGAGTTCACAGTAAACCTGTAGCACAAGCACAAATTAAAAAATTCATTTCAGATGCTTTCTGTAGGGAAGACTCACGGACAGGCCTCAAAAATTGCGGAGGAAAGAGATGGATGCCATAAAACAGATAAAATATTACTGGTTGGGAAAACAGGACTAGAGGAAGGGACATGCGTTTCATCCATGAGCTGGCTATAGACTTGTTTTCAAATTTTAGGGTCTGAGTCTTCCACATTAAAGAGGTATCTGATCATAAATGTGTGTGTACAACCAACAAATATACAGAGCGGTGTGATTTGGTTGGTATTTTACAGATCATACAGCTAGAAAAATTATCATAGTGGAAAGGGATAATCAAAAATAAATGAAAATGCTTACCTGTGTCCTACACTCACAGAAAAACTACAAAGGGAACAATCTCCAGTAAGAGATCCTTCCTTAGTGTCAGTCAGCCCTTAAATAGTGTCTAGGAGAGATGGAGCCTGGCTCCACCCCTTCCGATCACACAGATGAATTGCCTTCACCTGTGCTCCCATGGCTGACTCAGTGCTTGCTTCAGGTGATCAATCAGTGGTTCAGGCCATGAATCAACAGTTCCCATACACTGTGAATCTTGCATGCCTTGTGGGATGCTCTGAGGAGACAGATTTTCTACTCTGGGGCTCTGGTCTTTTCAGCATCAGAGGGAGAAAAGCTTACACTACTTTAAAAATGGAGACTGGTTTAATAAAATCCCCATAAAATGCAGTTGCTATACTCTAGAAGCAGATGGAAGTTGTGATCTTGGGCTTATGGCCATGGTGGTATTCATTAAGTTAGGGGATAGGTTAAGTGGATCCCAGTCCTAAAGAGTCTTCAGCACTTTCTCTGGGGCAGTTTTTGTGGTCAACAAGCACTCTGTGTAAGACCA
The DNA here is from genome assembly GCF_016699485.2 of Gallus gallus. Lineage (NCBI taxonomy): Eukaryota > Metazoa > Chordata > Aves > Galliformes > Phasianidae > Gallus > Gallus gallus. The sequence goes on along the minus strand of NC_052532.1, from coordinate 122,660,718 downwards.
AAGGTGCTTAGAGAATAGTATGAGCTATGGACCATTCTTAATATATGATACAGATAAGGCTGTTCTGTTGCTGTGGGGCAGAAACTTAGCTGCAGAGATGCAAGCTGTTCTGTAACACAGCTAAGAACGGATTATGGTCCATTTTGTTTGCTGGGATAGATGTGCACTGTTAGTGCTACTTAACAGACAAGCATCTTGTTCAGAGAAGCGTAAGAATACTTACCTATGCAGTGTGGAGACAGTGGTATTCTATAGGAATTTGTAGGTTAGAAGTAAAATGTACAGATAGCTATTTTCTCCTGTGTACAGCAGAAGTGAAATTCTACATCATCGGAGAGAAAAGGGTGAAATTGACTTCTGCAACCAAGGATTTATTGTAAGCATGTTTAATCTTAACAGCTTTTCCCTGCACAAATACTTTTAGTAGTTCCGTAGTCTCAGACTTCTGCTTAGATCTGATGACCTGTATTTCAGACCTGACTTTCTTAAACATCTGCTTTTTTCCTCTGAACAATTTTTCTTGTCCTGAGAATAGGAAAGGAAAGATGCTGTTAGATTGTGTAGGCTGTCTCTCTAGTCTCTCACATGAGCGGTCATCATAGGAAAAAAGGCAGATCAACTCATGAAGACCACCCTGAGTTCATCAACAAGATAAGGGGAGGCGGAACAGGATGAGGTCTTAAGTAGGTCGTCCATATTGTTGCCTTGAGGTATGAACTGGTTGATGGTGAATGGAAAGATCCTGAAGCTGCCATTGGGTGTTACTGTGATAGAGATATCTGGATTTAGGTGCAGGATGCAGAACAATTTTCACCTATTTTCAAACCTAAGAGATTAGGGAAACTTGTAAAAATCCCCATAGGGAATAATTGTTGCTAAATTAATAGCTGAGAGGGGAAACAACATGGAAAGAATCAGAGAACACAGGTCAGAATATAGGGCACTGTGTGTTTATAGATCCTCTTTCCTCTAACCTGAAACACCCCTAAGAGTTGGGCCTCACTAATCTGTTTCTAAGCACTGCTTCTTGCACCTGCAGCCATCAGATAAATGTAGTATTAGTAACTGAGTGTTTTGAAAATGATTCATTGAGCTTCTCACAAGTCTTTTTATTTATTTTGTACATAGATTGCCCATGCCTTGTCCTTACTTAAGGCACACACAACTTGTTAACCTATCTGTTGATTTTTTTTTTTAATTGTAACTAAATATCATCTCTACAGCGTGGTATCAACTTGAAAATAAAATACAAGAAAAGATGAAGAACCTTTTCCTGATGAACAACAGAGTGTCTGTGGGGTGTTAGGGAAAGGTTCTCACCAGAGGGCGATGGGCACGGGACCGGCTGCCCAGGGCAGTGAGCATGGCCCTGAATGCTGGAGTTAAAGGAGTGTCTGGACAGCGCTCTCAGAGATATGGTCTGATTTTTGGATGGTCCAGTGTGGAGCCAGGGGTCGTACTTGATGATCCTTGTGGCTCCCTTTCAACTCAGGATGTTCTATGATTCTATGTCTCTACTAGGACATGTTCTACTCTGAATATTTGCTGCTTTGATTTCAATACTGGAGATGGGTTTTTTTTTGGTAGTAGAGATCATTATAAATCTGAGTACAGGAAAACAAACTACTCCCTACTCACTTGTGGAAAAACAATTAATAGCACAGCCTGTTACAACCTTGAAAAGCATTAGAGCTGGGGTTTGAAAATAGGGATGTAATTAAAGCATGAGCCATTTGATCAGTTTCTCAGTTAGCCAGAGAAAAGGCATGACTGCCAAGCAGTTTGCCAGACCATCTGTGTTTTTTTTAGTTAAAGAAAATCTCAGTATTTGTCATACTCAATGCTTTGATGAAACTGCTGCTTTTCAGTTCTTAAAAAAAAAGGTGTTAATTGTGTTTTTTATTTCAAAAATTGATCATCCTAGTTCATCAAATAGCAGTAAAGTAGGACAGAAAATGCAGTAACACATAGGATTTTAATGCCTAAAGGTGTTGGATAGAAGTGTGCACTTTCAGTGCAGAACAGTGCTACGACTGCAGCCATTATGGTCCCGAGAGGTTTAGCTGAGCTGCACACCTATGTGATGGTGCTCATACACAGCACTGTGAGACTGAGGCCTTTGGATACCCTCCTGTACCACCAGGCTGTCTGCTACTGGGCAGTGACAGTAGATACAGGAGCACTGCTCTTTGCCATTCACAAGACTAGATTCAAGTTGCCTAAACTTTCTCACCAAGAGCGGGATCTCCTTGCACTTAGCTGTGTTCACATACCTGTGAAAGAAGCTCTATTCTGACAACCTGGAAATCTTACTGAAGAGAGAAAGATGGAGTGACAGTCCAAAGGTGTGCTTCATGTTGGAGGAAGACGTGGGAAGAATATTCCAGTGCCTCACCACTCTTACTGTAAAAAACTTCTTCCTTATATCCAATCTAAATCTCCCCTACTTTAGTTTGAAACCATTTCCCCTTGTTCTACCACAACAGACGCTGCTGAAGAGTTTGTCCCCTTCCTTCTCATTGCCCTCCTTTACTGAAAGGCCACTCTCCGGTCTCTCAGAGCCTTCTCTTCTCCAGGTTGAACAGCCTCAGCTCTGACAGCTTTTAAGTTCCATCCCTTAGATCACTTTTGTGGCCCTGCTCTGGATGCACTCCAACAGGTCCATGTCTCTCCTGTACTGAGGACTCCACATCTGGATGCAGTACTCCAGGTGAGGCCTCACCACCGCAGAGTGGAGGATCACCTCCTTGACCTGCATGTTTTTTTTTTTTTTTTTAATGCAGCTCAAAATGCTGTTGGCTTTCTGGGAGGTGAGGGCACATCGCTGGCTCATGTCCAGCTTCCCATGCACCGGTACACCCAGGTCCTTTTTGGCAGAGCTGTTGTCAACCCTTTCATCCTCTAGCTTGTATTAATAGTGGGGGTTGCCGTGACCCAGGTGCAAGACCTTGCACTTGGCTTTTTTGAACCTCATAAGGTTCTCCTGGGCCCAATGTTTGAGCCAGTCTAGGTCTCCCTGAATGCAGTTCCATCCCTTGGGTGTCTTGACCTCAGCACACAGTTTGGTGTCACCCACAAATGTGCTGAGGGTGCAATTGCCCCATTGTCAATGTAATTGATGAAGACGTTAAAGAGCACTGCTCCCAGTACTGAACCCTGAGTGACACCACTTGTCACTGATCTCCATCCAGACACTGAGCCACTGGTCATGACTCTCTGGGTACAATCTCTCAACCAGTTCCTCTTCCAAAGAACAGCCCACTTATCAAATCCATATCATTCCAGTTTGGAGAGAAGGATGTTATAGGGGACCATGTCAAATGCCTTACTGAAGTGCAGATAGATGATTAGTTTGCTTAGTGCAGAGAAGAGGAGGCTGAGCTCCTCACAAGGAGAATGGAGGGGCAGTGCTGAGCTCTGCTCTCCAGTGATTGTGACAGAACCTGAGGGAATGGCATGGAGCTGTGTTGGGGAGGGTCAGGTTGGGGGTTAGGAAAAAATTCTTCCCCAAAGAGTGGTGGGCATGGAACAGGCTACCCAGGGCAGTGGGCACAGCCCAAAGTGCGTGAGTTTGAGGGGTGTTTGGAGAACACTGTCAGATACAGGGTTTGATTTTGGGTGGTACTGTGTGGAGTCGGGGTTTGGACTTGGCAATTCTTGTGGGTCCCTTCCAACTCATGTTAGGCAGAGCAGTTCCAGACCTTCATACAAAAGGCCCACCAAAAAGCTCCAAGAGTCTCTGTGAAACAGCAGTGCAGAGAAGTTGAAAATGAAGGAATAATCTTTCCTGTTGTATGTGCACTGTAGTGAAAACAGATGGCAGTGTACCAGTTTATGAGGATTATAAAGTAGCAATTAATCTTTCCTCAGACGCAGATGAATGCCTCCTTCACTCTGTGCGTTGCAGGAGGACAGGTGCTCACCGAGCTCAGTACCTGCTTACCAGGAGGTGGTGCTGGCAGGTCACCCTGCCATCAGTAATTAAAAGGATTAGCCCAGGATAACTTGTCGTCTTGGGATGCAAGAGTGCAGCAATTTATTATTATTATTATTATTACTATTTTTCCAAATAACTGTACAGCAGCCGCTGCACAGTATTGTTCAAATAGCATCCTAATGACTGGAGAAACAGAGCAGTGGAAATCATATTAAGCTGAATGTCCAGTCTTATATTAAGAATGAGAAAAAACCACAAGTGTTTGTAGACAAATGTAAATTATTTCAGAGGAAGAGTTGATGCTGTTGGAATTCAGCTGCTTAAATTAGAAATACAAATGATAGATCTAGCACAAGCTGGGAACTCTCTTGACATTGCTATAACACGAGGGACAAGTCATTTCATGCTTCCTTGCTCCTGCAAAACGTGTAAGCAAATTGTTACTGAAAGGTAAGATATTGGGGTGGTCATGTGAATGCCAGAAGGCATTTATCTGTAGTTAATATATGGCACAACATTTCCCTTTGTACCTCTAATATGAACTCAGATGTAAAGTATTGGCAGTGGAAAGGAGAATTTGTTTTTGTCAGTAGGCAAACTGTACAAGGGGTCTTGGATTTTTTTTCTCAATATAAATCTTAAATTCAGTGAGTTACATAGACTGTGCTTATACTGGGCATCCTTCCTACAAGAACAAAACGTGTTCCTTGTAGTACAAGGCAGAAGAAATTGACTCTGAGGGTAAGGAGAGAAAACCCTTGAGACAAGAGAGCAGCAGTCAGAAAATTGGCTATTTTTTAATTTCTTGAAGTAACCTGCCTCTGTAGAACTCAAACTAATAATTTTCAGCTTCAGAACAACATTCTATTAGTGACACAAAGAAAAGTTTTCATTATTAATTAGCAGTCATGATGTGGTTTGGACAAGAAGCAGTAGATTCTTCATCTAAGAACACCTCAATAGATAAAAATTAGAAAATACTGCAGACAAAAATATAGATCCAATGAAACTGAAATTCATTATGGCATTTTTTAAGATTCAGTGATAATTATGACATCCATAATTGTACCCTTTTCCACATGTGGATTTTTAATACATTTTTGTCTGTATGTGTGAAACTTTCATAATTAGAAAACTAGGGAGGCCTGTTGTGTTAATCATCTTTTCTAGCTTGTTGTTCAATTTAATTATTGTGTATTTAATTTGATAAATATAATGCTTATATACTCCAAACAAACTAAATTTACATCCCCCAGTCATTTTTTATCTCATATATTGAAGATATCATTTGAATTCTAGAACTGTATTTCTAGAAATATTCTTTTTTCCACTTTCTGCTTGGTATAAAGTTTACAGGAGCAAGTGACTAGCAAACAAAGATTGACTACTTATGGAAAACACATAAAAATCTAATGAGATATCAAGAAAAAATCTAAACTGAAAGGGAATCAAGGAAAATCTGATTTCCTTAAAAATAGAGTAAAAGCACAAAATATTTTTTACTAAGTAAACAACAGGTAAGAAATACAGGATCTTATCAGCTTTCATCCACCTTATCAAAGACTAACCTTTGTATCTACCCTATCAAAAGATTTCCACAGGAATTGAAAACCTGGAAAAACAAGACCAGTTATGCTTTGGGCATCAAGGTCCTTCTTTCTTCTTCCTCTACATAGGTTCTTTGCTGTGTCCTCTGTTACTTATCTGGCACCTGCTTTTGGATCCTGTTTTTGGTGCTCTTTTGCACCTTCAGAAGCTGGTGAGAAACAAGTCGTGAGCTGCCCTTTCCATGTAACCACAGTGTTTCTTTTGCATGGTGCCTCCTTTCCTTGCATTTCAGAAGGTTTGACTGGTTCAAGAACATAAGAAAGTTTAGAATTACAAAAATAATTAAAAAAAAAAACCCCACAAACAAAACTATACTGAAATGTCTCCAATTAAGTTAGTTTTATTTGGCCAGCCCATGCACAGTGTTATTGCTATTATGCAAGCCTGGTGTAATACTCTGAATCATTTTGTCTTGTTTGAGAAGTTTGTTGTATTTGTTTTCAGACAATTTACAGCACATCATTACTCTGTGCATTTCTTTCTGAATCAGCTCCAGTTTTGTAGTGAAACGTCTATCCTTCAGTCATGTTTTCCAAAAACCTGAACAGTTTCATCTCCCTAGCTCACAAGTAGTGTCTAAGAACAGCATGCCGATACTAACAAAGTCCCATTAAAAGTAATTGCAAGCAGTGATGCAGACAATTATTTCTGACTGACCAATTTGTTGCTCTTTTCAGTTTAAGAATATAACACGATCGTCTGTCCTTTTTTCCCTACCTTGTCCTGTTTAATTGACAGGCCAGCATTACTTACAATTTACTGCAGATTGCAGTTTCTTGTCAGAAGATGTTTTGAATTCTGAACATTGTCTTACATTGCTTTGCTGCAAAGGTTAATTAACACTTCTTTTTGCAGATACTGGGAACAGAAATGTGAAGGAAACAAGAAACTGGCATAAATGGAAATCTGCCAATTATACTCTGCAAACATGACTCTAGATATTGGTTGGTGAGAAAGAAAGAAAAGAAAAACAAATTTATCATCTCTATTTTGTAGAAAATGTTTTTCCACATTTCAAGTCAGTATTTATTGCTAAGTCCTAAACATTATAATATTTCTTTAATTCTCTTCTTTTACTACAGCAGTCATTTTCACCTTTTCAGGTAACCTTAATTCTTAATTATTTTCCTGTTAATTTCTGTTTTATCTGGGTAAATCTTCTCTAAAATGCTTCCAGTGTATGCCACTTTTATTTTCCAATATTCTGCCCCTGTAAAAGCTCTCATCTTTCCCTAATAATTTCTCATCTATTTTGTGGCAATTATTTCTGTGGTCTTCCTATGTTCCTCTAAGTTTGGAAACAGAAAATTCACCCTCAAATCATTCCAGAAGATCCACATTCATATCAAGAACCAATTAAAAAGCCAATTTCCATAAAATTCATTCAGAGCCTCCCACCATTCCTTCCTGCAGCTCCCTGTGAGAGAAAAAGGAAGCACTTTAGAAGCCTTTCTTTGAACCCATACCACGCATGGAGAGAAGGGTGGGTTATGAATAAAACAGCTACAATAGTTGTAATAGTAGATGTCCCCCACCGTGGTTGTCTCAATGGAGAAGGTCATACTGGTTGAGCAAGACCTCCTCCATTTTCTTCCTCAAGGGTGTCAGGCAGGATAGCTTTAAGTTTAACCTTGAATTGAGCTAAGAAATGAAAATCATGGGAAGGATTCTGAGATCACCACTCCTTATCCCCACTGTGCTTGTGTCAGTCTTTCTCTCTTGACTTCCCCTCTATAAAATGACTGTATTAATTGAAATCTGTTTTTCCCCCTAAACCGAATTGTTCACTGATTTTATGTTTATTCATTGAAAGGGACATTACAAAGTCATTCCTTTTCTCTTTACCTACATAAACACTAACATGGCAGTAGGACCAGGTTCATAAGTGAAAAGTTAAGGTAATTTTATGTAAGTGAGGCCTTCCATTTAGCCTTGGAATGTGGGAGCACTTTCAAAAGACACCCTTGAGGGGCTGACATTGCTCATGGTTCACTAAGGACTGGCAGATTGTGAGAACCTCATATTTGTATAAGTTCTGTTAAAATATATGTACTTAAGAACAAACAAACAAACAGGGAAATACATTGCTAGAAAGCAGGAAAATGGCAAGAAATGAGTCTACAGAAATCAGGTTCCAGGAGGAGGAACTGGGACTGAAAATTAAGATTGTATTTGTCAAAACTGTAGAATATTGACATTTTTGTCTTTGGTATGAACCTTAGACTAATATGAGGAAGGTTGCTGGAAAGTCTTCTCAGTTTAATTATTTCATCCTCATCCCAGACAGACCTTTTTTATTTTTCCAGAATACCCCAGATGTACTCTTCCTTGGACAGCCCAGAATGTAGGAAAATAACATATAATTTCCTTTAAAACTTCATTCTCTTTCTGGCATGGAAAATGGGGAAATATCTATTTCTTTAATGCTTTCAGTGAACCCAACCTAATTTTTTTTAAACTACACATAGATACTGCATCAAACTGGGATCTATTAGAGCAGAGTATGATAGGTTAATTGGGTCATTATTGTAGGATGATACAATGCAATTATCACTACTGATTTGAGAAAATGTGGAAGTTTAGGCTCACAGTATATTACACTCTATTGTAAAATCTCATGACTGGTATGAAATTAACTATGTTCAACATAGGAATTAGCAAAAAAATAAAATAAAAAAAATTCTTACTAGCATTAGTGTTGGCACACCTCCAGTTCTTTAAGAATATCAAAACTGTTCTTCATAAATTAAGTATTCTGCAAATTAAGAATAAACACATTCAAACTGAATTTGAATCTATTTGAGAGTAGATTGTAATTCTACAAAAGATGCAATAGTAATGATAGGTCTACTTTGAAGAGCTACTCCAGTACACATCAAATTTGGAGCAGAAAATTCCAGAAAAACTTTATTGGTAATTATTTAAATAAAGTAAAGGGAGCAATACCAGTTAAAACAAATCTGAATGCATTAGGGCTATCATCAAAGACCTGAAGGGCAGAAAGCTCAATCCATTTTTCAAAGACTAAGGAAAAAGTTCTCACCTTTGTCATTCTTAACTGACATTTATCTTGCTTACACCCAAATCTAAGCCATTACACTTCTTAAGGTGAGAAGTAAAATGAAAAGCTTTAATTCCTAGTCCAAGTAATCTTTAAAGCACAAAGATATTATCCAACTAGAAATAATTCTCATACACTTCATGTTCTCATTACAAGGTTGAAAATCCTCATAGTTGAACATTTACTTTCCACAGTGTTCTTAGTATTTACACTACATTGATTATTAAAAGGAACTGGAAAACAGTAAGGAAACCTTTTTGGGTGCTCTATGGTGGCTGTGTGTACTATTGTTGAGACTCTCAAGTTACAAGCTACAATCTACTTGACGATTAAGCTCGGAGAAATTATCGGTCATAATTATTTGCTGATGTGGAGGAAAGTTACACAGCTAAGACAAAACCTGTATTATCTCTATTGGCTGTAATTTAACGCTTTGGACAGGATAAACTAGGAGAGTGTTCCTGGGGTACTTTCTATCTGGTGCTTGTAGTTCTGAGCAGTGTTTGAGCAGCACTGGATGTCTCTCCTTCAGCCATTCTTGTTCTCATCAAGCAAACTGTCTGGAAATGAGGAATTCCCCAGAATGTCAGCTGTTCCATAAAAAAAAATTACTTATAAATATTTATTGGGAATGGGGCTGCAGGAGACAAGGGAGAGACAAAATGCACCTATGAATTTGTTACAAAAAAGCTGTAACACTTCTGGGAAAATCAATGCACTAGTCACTGAGGCTACTTTTGGGGGTTGTGGTATTTGGTTTAAAGATACAGACATTGTGAGATTTATTCAGAAAAACAATTATCCACATCTGCACTGATTTCAAACACTGTTTCTACAGATCATTAATTGCTAGTAATCTCACAATAACTCTTTGATAAATTCTCTATCTGTGTGTGCAGCAGCGTCCATTGCTGTTCCTGCAGATGTGAATCTGAAAATGCATCTATGTATCCACATCTAAGGACTGTGAAAGATGTCTGTCCTTTCGGTGGGAGAGGTAGTAGGTTTTGAGTTATTAGAGATTCAGGACGGAAACAGGAGGAGATAGAATAATGATCATAGAAAAGACAAAGAAATCATGATGAATACTTTCCTCTTCCAGAAAGAGTAAATAATTAGTGTCCTGAGGGACTTGAACAACGTGAGGAAATCTGTTTCAGCATCCAAATGCACTTACTATTTGCAACTTTTTCTTCAAATCCAAATCTTCTTTGATGTAATTTAAGCCCATTGCATTTTGTTCTGACTCCAAGGCTTATAGCGAGGGGGTCATTTGTTTCTGGAGCTACCTTTTCTTTAGATGAAAACAGCTGTATATATCTTGATCTCTTTTTTCTGAGATTAAGGAACCTACATTTCTTTAGCCTACAGGATGTCTAGACATTTGATCATTCTTCGTAGAATCACGGAAACATAGAATCACAGAATCATAGAATGGTTTTGGTTGGATCTTTAAAGATCAGCAAGTTCAACCTCCCTGCCATGGGCAGGTACACAGTCTACTACATCAGGTTGCCCAAAGCCACGTCTAGCATGACCATGAATGCCTCCAGGGATGAGACATCCACAACTTCCTTGGACAAGGTGTTCCAGTGCCTCACCATTATCATAGTGAAGAAATTCTTCCTTATGTCTAATCTAAATATACCTCCTTTAAGTTTTAATCCATTAGCTATTGTCCTGTCACTACACTCCCTAATAAATGGTGTATCCTCATCTTTCCTGTGAGTCTTCTTTAAATATTAGAAGGCCACTATCAGGTTTCCCTGCAATCTTTTTTACTCATTCTGAACAATCCCAGCTTTCTCAATCTGTCTTCAGAGGAGAGGTAAACAGCCCTCTGATCATCGGTAGCACCACATTTTTCTTATGATAAGGGTCCCAATGCTAAATGCAGTACTCCAGTGGACCCTCAGAAGGGCAGAAGAGAGAGGGGGAGAAATCATCACTGTCAGCCTACTGGACGTGCTTCTTCTTATGCGGCCCAGGATATGATTACCTTTCTCAGCTGCAAGTGCATGCTGCTGGTTTCTTCAATTTTCATCCATTGGTATCCCTAAGTTCTTCTCCATGTAGCTGCGCACTATCCATTCATCCCACAGTCTGTGCAGATACAGGACTGCCCAGGTTGTTTCCTTTGGAGCTCCTCTAATTAGTTACTAGACCTCAGAAAAACAATGCTCCAGCATGGGCCCAGCCTTTCAAATGAGCTCTCGCCAGTGCTGAACAGAATGGAATGATCATTTCAGCTTTTTTAGCTATGTTTCATGGAACCAAATAAAATAATAGTAATATTCTAAGGGACATCTAGAAGTAATGAGGAAGTCTTGAAATTTTCCCTTTCCTCCTAAGAAAACACTATTACTTAAATGAATGCTTCTAGGAATGCCTCAAGCATACTATACACAGGATAGATCACTTCAGATTAGTTAAAGTAATGATGCCTCATAGAAAACTTCTTGAGCTTTTTCTACCTCAAACTGTGTTAAAAACAGTAAAATATTGGCTTTCAAATTCATTAGTAGTCATTGGATGCTTTCCTCCATGCGTAAAACTGAGACCAGGGGGAATTGTGAAGCCAGCTTGCAGGAAATCTATGTCAGAACTGGGCACATCTAATGAATTCTGGTCTGAAAGGAGTACAGCTATTGTTCAGCTAAAGAAATGAAGGACAGAAAGTGATTATAAAGCTAACAGACATGCCACACAATATTATGTTTAGGCACATGGTGTTACTAAGGTGTACAGAAAGCTGTGTGAAAGAGAATGGGAAGGTCATTAACTCGCCTGAATGCAGATCTTGTGCACATCGTACTGAAACATGAGGCAGAAGTACAGATTCCATCTTATGATGGTCCTCAGAGTCCTTGATTATATTACTGCCAGCTCTCACTTTCATGGACTGCTGGGCATTCTTAGTTTCAAACTTTTAAATGAAAACACGGTTTTTGGTCTGTTTCACAGACACCACTGGGCTGTGGATTACAATTGTGTAGCCATTCATAGAAAGAGACTTAGATCACAAAGATCTTGCTGTCTCTTATGGGCATAAAAGGCAAACTAAATTTTTCATCTGAACAAATGTGTCACAGTGTTGGCATTTTCCAATAGCTATATCAACAGTTTGGGTAAGATAACTTCCAGGATTTATGACCAAATAAAATGGATGTTAGAATTTTAGATTGGTTTGTGTTATTGAGGTTTATTTTCTTTGTACACAGAAATAACTTTACTGATCATTTCAAGCTGTTAAATACAAAATCTAGTGCACACATTTTTTTCTTTTACCTCCTGATTGTTGACTGATTCGTATGATCAGCTGTAGTAATTTACTCTTCCTGCAGTGTTAAGCACTCAGCCACTAGAGAGCATTTCAGGGTCCAGGTAAAAGGAGAGCCAGCATCCTGATGTAAGAAGATATCTTATTCTGAGCTATGCTCATGGGCAGAGTGAGCCAGAAATTGCTACTGAGGAGAATACTGTGAGATGCAGTTGGATTGGCAAGAAAGGAAAGACAGGGCAGCAGAGAGCCCAGGAGCCAGGAGGTGAAGCTGCTCACCTCGCACAAATAAGGCTTTAGAGAGAACATCACAGCAAAGTGTTCTGCAGGCAAGGAACAGTCTGAAACACCCCAGCAGGACAGCCATTTTCTCTCCTGTGATTTCATTCCTTGATGCTGTTTATTGACAGACAGTGGTATTCAGTCTATAAGTTAGTATTTTCAGAATGGATTTGGCAATGTCGTTAGCTACGTATGCAGACTGATCGAGCACTGGGCATGGAAAAGCAGAAGAAAAGAGCACAAAACCCACCCAGAAATGAAATACTATTATACTTTGTATTCTGATTTTGAAAAATGAACATTATTCATTGAGAAACAGAAAACTTTAACATATAATTTCTGCCATACTCCTTTTAAACACACATACACACACGTATATATATTATCCATTGGTTTAAAAATTTCACCTGTGCTGAATATGGAAATGCCATGAATATCTTTCATCAAATAAAGTATGCAACTACAAAACTGCTTAATTTATCTTTCCTCTATGAAGTCAGATGCTTACTGTTCATTTTTTCCTTACTGCCTCTACATTTCCTTTTATATTCTAATGAAAAACAGGTATGCGGCCTATGATACCCTGAAATAATTGAGTTTCACTTCGCTGCTGTAGAGGCATTGTAAGGAGTCAAAAAATTCATTTGATGGGTGAAACAGTTCTTGACAAGTTGTAATACTAGTGATTATACAGCCCTCCCCTTTTTGAAAGTACTGCAAGTATCACTGAGATGTCTTGCAGAAACTAGATAGGCTACACATGAAATTTTGCAAATTTCTTCCCATTTTGTTTCAGATTAATGAGTGCTAATCTTTAAAAATGAAAATGAAGTTCTATCAGGCAGGAAAAATAATGTTCTCTTTAATAATCAGCCATCTAAATTCTCTTTAATTAGCTACAACGTTCACATGAAATCTTGCCACCTCCCACTCCAAAGGCAGTATTAAGAGCCCCCTCTCCAATTCTAAGAGGCATTTTATTAAATGATGTGAAACTGAACAAAGTAGAACTGGCAAATACCTCCAAAATATTTGCAGTAAATGTCAGCTTCTGTAAAAAAAAAAACAAAAACAAAAACAAACAAACAAACAAACAAACAAAAACTATGAATAAAAACTTGATTAAGCTTTGAAAGAATGTTTTATTTTTATAACTCTATAGAAAATTCAACAAACCTGGAATCTACTTGATGCAATGTATCATTTTTCATATCATTCATATCATTTCCATGGAAACTTAGACCTTCATTTCACTGTTAGTCAGGGTGACTATGTTAGGTAGTTGACTCAGGAAATCATTGCTGATAATCTATAAGGACAGGAGAGAAGACCCAGTAAGACATATTAGACTAACTTCAGTCCCTAGAAAATCTGAGAGAAGATTATTCTGGGTGCTATTGACAGGCATTTAAAGAAAAAAAAAAAAAAAAAAACTATTATCTGGAATGGCCAATGTGGTTCATGAAAGGAAAGTCCTTTCTTAGTAACTTGATATCCTTCTGTGACAAGGCCTGCTGCTCAGTGGATGAAGGGAAAGTGGTGGAAGTAATCTTTTCTGGACTTTAGAAAGGCCTTTAACACTGTTTCTCACAATATCCTTCTGGACAAATTGTTCAGCTGCAAGCTGAACAGACATGGTGTTCTGGGAAATGAACAGGATGAATTGTGGTGCTCAAAGTATGGCAGTGGATGGGGCTATACTTGGCTGATGACCAGTTATAAACAGTATTCCCCAGGTCTCAGTCCTTGGGCTTGTTCTGTTCAATGTCTTTATCAGTGATCAGGATGCAGGAATGGAATGCATCTTTCACAAGTTTGCTGATGACACTAAACTGCTGTTGGCTTCCTGAAGGGACAAGAAGCCTTGAAGAGGCATCAAGATACATTGGAGTATTGGGCAATCACCAACAGCATATTGTTCAACAAAGGTGATTGCTGGGTGCTGCACTGCAGATGGAGCAAAGCTGGGCACAGGCATAGATTGGGAGGAGAATGGCTGGACTGAAATGGACCTGGGTTTGCTGGTGATGGAAAGCTCATCAGCAGCCAGCAGTGTGTCCTGACAGGCAAGTGGCAAACCACAGTTCGGAGTGCATTAAACATAGCACAGCCAACAAGTCAAAGGAGATGGTGTTCCTGCTGTATTTGGTGCTGGTGCAGCCTCACCTTGAGCACTGTGTGCAGTTCTGGGCTCTAAAGTATAACAAGACATTAATGTCCTTGAAAGCATCTGGAGATCAAAAAAGCTGGTAACAGGGCTGAAGACATGTCCTGTGAGGAGAGGCTGAGGACATTGCACTGCCCAGTTTGGAGGAGGGGAGGCTGAGTGGTACCTCACTGCTCTCTACAGTACCTGGATGAGAGGAAGCAAACAGAGGTGCTGTGTTCTGCTCCTGGTAACCAATGGCAGTGTGGGAATGGCACAGAGCTGCCAGGGGAGGGTCAGACTGGGCATTAGAAGATGCTTATTTAGCATGACAGTGGTCAGACTCTGAAACAGGCTTCCTAGAGAGGTGGTTGATGCCCTGTGCCTCTCAGTGTTCAGTGATCATCTGGTCAGTGCCCTCTATATCATGCTCTGGTAACTTCTGGTTAGCCCTGATGTGGTTGGGTAGTTGGATGTGGTGATCTTTAAAGATTTTTTTCTCTGAACTTTTCTAATTCTCTTTCTTCATGTGTCTCCAGTGACTTGAGTGTATTCCTCAGGTAGGTGAGACTGGAATTCAAATGGAAATTTCTGTAGATGGACTGTCAGTTAGTCAACAAAACATATAATCTATTAATATAGTGATAAAGGAGAGGTATTTCATCAGTTCCACCAGGTGAATATCCACAGGATATCACAGCTGTAGCTAAGTTTAAAATGACGTGTGGGAGAATGAAAATCCAGAAGACATCTGAAAACTGAAATAAAACCAGGCATCTCTAAATTGGAAAATATTTACTTTGTTTTCTCTTTAGTTCTAGAGGCTGATTTTTAAGAATAATTCCCAGAGAAACAAGTGAGGCTCACGGCTGTGGATATTAATGGACTCCAAAAGCTCTGCATAGTCTTCTGGTGCCAGGTTAATGTGAGCTCTGACTGCCTGATAACTGAGTGCTTTGGTTTTTCCTGTGTAGTCAGAACAGATATTGAGAATGTCACATTGTGGTGATCTTGGCTATGATATTACATAGTTTTTAGGTGACATATGAAAGCTTTGTGTGATGCAAATGTATGATACAAATGCCTGGATTCTTGATGTTCTTGATTGTCTGGAATGATACAAAAGGCATTATTCATTTTATGCCTAATTTTGTTTCCAACATATGTGACATGAGACTATATTTAACTTTGCAAAGCAGCTCTAGACAACAGATTCTCGGAATGTGGATCAATAGTGAAGATCCAAAAGAATTTTTATAGGAATCAGCCACATGCTCTGTTAAGTCTTGATGATCTTGTGCTACTGAGTAATATCTAAGAATATTCTGAATCTGGCCACTTAAGAGTGAGGTGTTCCCCAGCTTCTTCTCCTCTTCAGGTTGTTAAACAAGGATGATGGACATGCTGCTTGCCAGCTGTTCAGTTGCACTACTGTAACAAGGATTCCTGGTAACGCCCTCTACCTCCATGTGTATTTGGTACAAGGCAGGTATGCACGAAAGAGTGGAAGAAATACCACCTATTTCCCTGTTCAAAATGTATTTCTTTTGACCTACAAGAAAAGTGAAATGCTTTACTAGTTTGAAAAGAGAAACATTACTTTTATCAGATGTTTTGTTGTTTGTTTGTTTTTTTTCCTCTGGAAGGAATGGTCGATTGGGAGATAACTTTTTTTTTTTTTTAACTTTAGGTGAACTTTCAGAATTTGGAGTCAGCTCTGTAGTAATTGAAGGGACCTCAGTGACTCTCAAATATTATGGACACAGAATGTTTGGATTTCTCAGTATTCCCAAGCAGTTGCACTGAAATAAGATTTATATTAGAGACAAATAACCCCGAAGCATTGCTTCTCAGTCAATTTTTTTTCTCTAAATTAGCAGTGACATCACATGAATAATAGTTGCAGATCTTTACAGTCTCAGTTTATTTAAATGCCTATGTGAACCTCTACGTATTGATTTCTCATTTCTGTACTTCTTTAAGAACTTATTTTCATATCTACCTATGCCTACATGACATTCTGCATAAAAATGTTACTAGAATACTATCTAAATAGGTATACTCTCTTCTAGACTAAATATCATCTTCATTTTAGGTTTTTTTTCTTGTAGGCCAAGTCTGGGTTTGTGTTCATGAAGAATAATCCTAAAATATATCTTGTAGTTCTGCACTGGGCAAAAAAGGACATCTTATTACAGATATCTGCCACTTACTGATATCACATAGGGACTCAGGCAGTGTTTTAGTAATATCTAAAATTTTTTAATGGGGTAGGAAACTTAAATGAAGTTGGTGGGCATGCAGTAATTGGGTTCTCATTCCTGCTAAGGCAGCAGTTTATTTTAGGGGGCAGTGCTTTTTGTGGGACTGAAATAAAGTCTAACATGTGACCAAGTGGGAAGTTACTTTGAGGATGTTAGTTAACAAATGAAAGCAAATAAATAACATGGATGAGATTAGACTGCTCTCTGAATTTTTAGCAAAGGATTGATAATGTCATGAAAAATGTTTCGTCACAAGAGAGGAAATTAAATGAAGGAAGAATGTGCTTTAAAAAAATGCAGGACAACAATATTTGCTAAATCGAAAAGACTAGCATTTATATTCAGAGAAATGCCACTTTTATATTTCTAAATTGTTGCTTCAAAAACAATTATGATAATAAAGGAAGCAAATGCCTGAACTCTTTCCTTTCCATTATCTGCATAGTTTTTCAGCCTTTCCCAATCAACATGAGTTCTAAATGAAGTCAGAAAACACACTTGTTTGGTTGCAGTAGGAGGTAAATCAAATCTTAAATGGTCATAATTCCTAGTGATATCCATATGAGTTCCGCACAAAGACATGTAGAAATCAGTCATGCAGATCAGGGAAGAGAATTTGCATTTACAATTGAGTAAACAGAAAATTTAAAATATATTCCTCATGACTTTTTTTTTTTTAAGTAACACTGATATGGACCAACATTGATGCATTGAATATATCAGTGAATTTAACTGTGTATGGTCAATTAAAGGTAGAGAAGATGATTCATTAATTATGCTATGATTACCATTTGTCTTGACTTAATGATTCTTTTTTTTTTTTTTTTCCAGTTAGTTCACATTATCCCTACTAATGATACTGGAGAATGCTCCCACATTAACAGTTCCAAATAATCATACAGGAAGACATTAGAATCTTCACAATATTTTCTTTGGGGTTGGTCTCTTCTCACTGGTGACAGGTGACAGGAAGAGAGAAAATGGCCTCGAGCTGAGCCAGGGTAAGTTTAGGTTGGATATCAGGAAACACTTCTTTACAAAAAGAGTTGTTAAGCAATGGAATAGGCTTCCCAGGGAGGTGGTTGAGTCACCAGCCCTGGATGTATTTAAACACCGTTTGGATGTGGTGCTCAGGGACAGGATTTAGTGGAGGGTTGTTAGAGTTAGGGTAGTACACTTAGGTTGTGGTTGGACTTGATGATCTTTAAGGTCTTTTCCAACCTCAGCTATTCTTGGCACGTGCATGGCATCCAGGGGATCAGGCCCAGCCAGCATGGGTTCATAAAAGGTTGTGCTTGACCAACCTCATTGCCTTTGACAACTGGGTAACCAGAATGATACATGAGGGAAAGGCTGTTGATGTAGTCTACCTAGACTTCAGCAAAGCCTTTGACACAGTCTCTCACAGTATTCTCCTAGGGAAACTGGCTGCCCGTGGCCTCGACAGGTATACCTTTCTTTGGGTAAGGAACTGGCTAGAGGACCGTGCCCAGCAGGTAGTGGTTAATGGAGTTAAGTACAGATGGCCACCCATTACAAGTGGTGTCCCCAAGGGGTTGGTAACGGGGCCCATCTTGTTTAATATCTTTACTGATTACCTAGATTAGGGCATTGAGTGTGCCCTCAGTAAGTCTACAGATGACACCAAGCTGGGAGGTGGTGTCGATCTACCTGAGGGTAGGGAGGCCCTTCAGAGGGATCTAGATAAACTGGATCGCTGGGCTGAGGTGAGTGGGATGAGGTTCAACAAGGCCAAGTGCCAGGTCCTGCACTTTCACAATAACCCCATGCAGTGCTATAGGCTTGGGGCTGAGTGCCTGGATGACTGTGAAGAGGAAAGGGATCTGGGGGTGTTGGTTGAACATGCTTGGCTGAACATGAGCTGACAGTGTGCCCAGGTAGCCAAGAGGGCCAACGGCATCCTGGCCTGCATTAGAAATAGTGTGGCCAGCAGGAGCAGGGAGGTAATCATCCCCCTGTACTCAGCACTGGTGAGGCTGCACCTCGAGTACTGTGTCCAGTTTTGGGTGCTTCACTACAAGAAAGACATTGAGGCCCTGGAACATGTCCAGAGAAGGGCAACAAAACTGGTGAGGGGTCTGGAGCACAAATCTTATGAGGAGCAGCTCAGGGAGCTGGGATTGTTTAGTCTGGAGACACGGAGGCTCAGGGGAGACCACATTGCACTCTACAACTTCCTGAAGGGAGGTTGTGATGAGGAGAGGTTTGGCCTCTTCTGCCAGGCAACAAACAGGACCCGAGGAAATGGCAACAAGTTGTACCAGAGGAGGTTTACATTAGACATAAGGAAAAACTTTTTCTCTCAGAGAGTGGTCAGGTACTGGAATGGCTGCCCAGGGAGGTGGTGGAGTCACCGTCCCCAGCAGTGTTCAAGAGGCATCAGGATGAGGAGCTACAAGGTATGGTTTAGTGGCTTCTGGTAGCAGTGGTAATGGGAGGACGGTTGGACTAAATGATCTTATAGGTCCTTTCCAACCCTGTGATTCTATGATTTTATGATTCTATGGTTCTTCAAGAAGAGAAGGAACAGGCAGTTAACTGAAATATATGAGCATTTGATTTTGTTCAAAGACATAAATTGCTTTCTCAGTAAATAATGTGTATTTTCAGTTCCATAGCTCCAAGATTGTGGTTGTTTGTAGAAGACATATAGATTTGGTTGAGCTTTCTACATTTTGGATTGCACGATAATTCACATCAGATAGTTGGAGTTCACTGTTTGCAATGGCTTATGTGGGAGAAGGTGAGACAGACTGATGTTGAGTCACCTGAAGATTATTTGGAAGATTGTGTTCAGGTGCCCGGAGGGTTCACATGTAAATAAATTGCAATTCTTACCTTAAATACTGTGAAAATTGACACATTCATAGCCATCTCTTTCAATTTCTTCTCAAAGAAATGTTATGTAAGATCTACAGATTTGCTGTGCTGCTGATATTCATCAGCATTTATAGTAAAAAATGCATTTTTCTTGATTCTGCTCCTAATTTTAGGTTGGCATCCAAAAGAACAGTTAGAACTGCTGAAGAGATATTGAAGTATCAGATCTGGTGGGCAGCTATGGGAGCTGCCCTGGCTTCCATCACAGGTAAGAGCTTAAAAGAAGGAAGATAGCTGTGGCCTTTTCCCAGGTGATACCTGTTGCTTTCCAAGCCTCAGTGAAAACTTCACAGGCTTTGAAGTTTTATTGCAGCTGGTTTAGCCAGACCAAATTCAGAGGACATCCTGCACTCCATTTATTCATGTTATAGGAAGGATTTTGCTAAAAAGACAGGAAATGATCCAGCTTGAGTAATTTTTTTAATGGTGTCTTCTTCTCAGTGCTATTAACAAAATGGAAACTTATAACCTTTTTTTTTTTTTTTCTAAAAATATTTTCACATGACTTTAAAGCCCTGTACAATTCGCATGATTGAAGCACTCAGCATTAGACAGAAAATTGCTTATTCTAGCTTGGCAGACATCAAATCCAAATGTAAAGAACAAAAACTGGAGATGCTGGTGATTCCAGGTTTGTGTCTCTAAGTGGACCATGAGAACAGTCTGAGCGCATCACTAGCAACCTGTAAATCTGCTTTGTGTGGATCTGTATTTGCTTAAATAAGCTTGCAGACTGTCTTTCTATACTGATGTCAGTCTTTCTTCTGCTATCAGGGTTAATTCTGCGATAGCACAACGTTAACTAGTGAGTGGCTAATATTTTTCAAAAAATAATTCCCGTTCTTGTCTTTGTTTCATATACATATTAACAGCTGCCAGACAATCTTTCTCAGTTTTTAAGATTCTGCTGTTAAGAAGGGTTTTTTTTTGTTGTTGTTGTTGTTTTTTTTTTTTTTTTTTGTATGTGTGTGTTCTGTTGTATTTTAATGATTGTTGAAGCAGCAAAAGCTGAACGCTCCAATTTTGCCGAAGTGTATTCCTTTATGAATATGCAGATTCTGGAATATCGTTGTTAGGATACACAACCAGCCAGATGATTTTAAAAGAGGCATTAACTACCTGGCTATAAAATGTAACTGTGGAAAGGACTGAAGCCTTGGCATAAGCAGGCATTATGGAAAGCACTTGAAAAAGCAGGGTTTTTTATTTACAAGTGCTTTGAAACAAACCTGGTTAACAAGCTGAATACTTACAATGTCTGAAAGCTCCAATGAAACTCCAATTGACTTTAATTTGGTTCATACTTTGGCAGGAAAGGAGAAAAGCCTGGGAGAAATGACCTTTGCTTATTCCCTAGAGTGTAAACAATTGAGAAAGATATGAACAGATCCACATTCTCTGTAGGAGCATTTTCTTCTCTTGGTACATACTGTGTAATGAATGTATAACTCACACTGGCGTCAATAGTAATTACGCACATGCACTGAGAGGGAACAGAAGTTTTAAACTGGAGCCTTTCATAAAATCTTATTACCATTGCTCCACAGGTCACTGTTCAATACAGTGAGTTAATAAGCATTAGTCAAATTCCTTTTGGGGCAGTAGCAGTAATATAGGTAAAATATTTAATATAAATTTGTTGCTTAATTACCTTCTAAAGAGAAAAAAATTTAGCTAAAAGATATGTTTTGTAATAGATTTTCCTTCTATTTTCTCTTTAATGCTCAGCACTGGTTTTGGAAGTGAATACTATCAGAGGTGAGAAGAGTAGTCAATTTTTAATCATTTGAAATCTGAATATGTATTGTTTTTCATACAAACAGTAATGTGAAAGAATACAAACCTTTATGGATAAGCATTCTAATCAGGAAATGTATGGGCAATCTTCATTTTACCCCACAATGAATAATGCATTATGTTACATCCTTTAATTATGTGTTTATATACCACTTCTCAAATAATATTTTTTTCCAACAAGTTTAAATACTAGTTCATGCAATTTTCTCGTGCTATGTATTATTCAGTGTATGCTAGGAAGAATTCATGAAAGTCTTTAATATGAATTCACATAGCATGCTG
This sequence comes from Gallus gallus, assembly GCF_016699485.2. Taxonomy (NCBI): domain Eukaryota; kingdom Metazoa; phylum Chordata; class Aves; order Galliformes; family Phasianidae; genus Gallus; species Gallus gallus. Next base: position 122,639,160 of record NC_052532.1, on the reverse strand, counting down.
ATGTTACTCAAGAAATTTATAAATAAATCACAGTTTCTGGAACACCGATCTTCTTTAGATCTCAGAGAGTCTAACAGAAGGGTTGATCCTAAAGAAAGGTGATGGAGGCAGAGCTCAGCAGCATTTTGATTCCTCCAGGTCAAGGTACCTGATCTCACCACAGGATATATTCATGTCATAAACAAACAGATGCTTTAAAATAAAGAACTAATCATAGCTCTAATATTGCTGATGACTTAGAGGATACCTTGCAGATCACTACTAGCCATAAAGAAAACTAATTATGAAAGCACATACCGATAACAGGCAGCCTGTGAGTCTGAAGGCAACATGTCTCCTGGGGCCTTTCCCCTGCTTTTTAAGTTAAGCAGACTGCATCTCACAGGAATGCTCATATTGTGCCAGCAGAGCTAACGGCAAGTCGCTGGGATGCAGAAGCTGAGATCCCTCCCTCTCTATGCTGTACTGAGAAACCAAACAGGTTGTAAGATAAGGTAGAAGCACTTTCTTTCCCAGTATCTAGAACCATGGAGAAGACAGGGGAAAGGCATTTATACACCCACGCTTTCACACACATGCTCTTGATACTCCTCTCTAGTAAAAGCTAGAGGAAAAATAGAAGTAAGAAGTGCCTATAGTGTGAAAAATGACAACAGGGACTTCTCAGAGCACACAGAAATATGTGTTTCATCATGTTGCTACCCTATTGCACACTGCCTGCTTTTGTCACAGCGTGTTTCTTTGTTACTTGAGAACTTTGTATTGCAAATGCTACAGGTAGGTGTCCAAATATCACCTGTGACAAATTGGTTTTATGTTTCTATTTTTATTATTTTATTTATTTTCTTTTATTTTTGCATTATTTCAAATACTTCTGTTTTCCTTAACAGTACAAAAAATGGCTACGTGTCTGCATTGTGGATGTGCTAGGGGATGTCTAATCAGCACAAGCAGGACATACATGATTATCTAAACCATTCATATTTTGCACTGTGATTACTTTTATCATGCTCTTCACCAGGCATATAAAATTAAAAGATCAGTTTAGAGTAACTCTTGTAATCCATTTATAAATAAATTAAGCTTTACAGCTTTCTTCTTTCTGCCCATATGATTACACCGTTCTGGATCTTAGCATCCTTATGCTTCGATCAGATGCCATATTGTAAAGTCTATTTTAAAATGTTATTTTGAATAAGCTTGATAAGCATTAAATGGGGTAAAAAATTGTTTTGTTGCAAGCCAGGAAGAATGCATACTTGATTAAATATCAAAGACTAAAATTTACAAAATAATACCATCAGAACAGAAGCAAATTCAGCCTACAAGCATTACGAGAAGATATGATTAAACTGATTACGATATGCAGCATTACTCATTGCTACTATACAATTCTGCTGCCTGCTGAAGTCTCTGTTTTACAGTAGAAGTAACATATTTTGCTCATCAGGCTAACATAGAACATCTGGAACAAAATTATTGCTGCAAATGAAATCAAGAACTGTGACAGAACTTTTATGTATCTATATAGCGGAAGCAAGTATTTGCTAGATAAATCATCTTAATAGCATGGTTTAACAGTGCTCTTTGCTAGTCATGCTACCAGACATACATGGGACAATACTTTCTTGACACTGTTCTCAAAAGAAATTAAAAAATTGAAATATTAAGTCTGAATGGATGTTCATCAGACAATGAGTTCAGTCACACGGTTCTAAGAAGTGAGTGGTCTGCTGATTTCCTACAAATACTTGTCTCTCATAGCTGTGGTTAACTCAGACACAGTAAACAAAGGATGTTGGTGGGATAATGTATTTACAGTAAACTTGTATATAGATTAATAGATAGCAAATGTAAAAACAATTCACATCACTGATCTTTCATTTTAGTGCCTCCACTTAGTAATCTCAGTTTGCATTTTGTATAAAATTTAACTAAGGATGTATCCATTCAAGTGAGATTAAAACAAAAATGTTTGGGAAGTGTTTTAAACTCGTTTCCTGTAGCAGAGATGTCTTAGCGGTGGCAGCTCAAAGCCCAGACACAAAGGAACAAGAACGTACCTCGCAAACTCATTTAACTATACTTTGGATGTAAACATATTAACTATGTTATTTGCTGTTTATTTTTTTCCTGGATTCTATAAAAAGGCAGACAATGGATAGCAATTCTGGTGACTTTCCCTACAGCCTGACACAGTGCAGAGGGAGAAATTCACTGCTGTAATGAGCCTGGAAAAGCCTCTGGCTACTGAAGTGCCACCTACTAAGCCATCAGGTATTTCCAAGTAAAGAGATTCTAATCTCACGAGCAAACATTTTAAATCCAAGGCACCAGTATGAAGTTTAAGACTGATTTTCAGTCATTAGTAGAGTCTGCCTTTGCTGTGGATGGATTCTCTGAATAATTTCTTTAAGCCTGCAGTATATAATATATGTATGTAATTTAAGCTATAAATGACATCTAAGAGCTATCAGTCATTCAGAGTCATATCTAAGTTGCCAGGAGGAAGTATGAAAGGTAGAGAAAGATCAATGTTTTGATGTTTCTGAGTAGTATTTTTTATTTCTATTTGGACATCTGCCAGCGAATCCCAGCATGAACTACAAGAGAAGGTCAAGGACTGAATGAATAGCTCATGTTAACCTTCCTTCCTCCTCCTACTCTATAAGGTAATAGGATCTGGATTGGTTAATATATATATATATATATATCTGTATTTACATCTGTCCTTTTTTCCAATGTTATCCTACTCCAAATACCATGTCGTCATTTTATTTGTATGAAATACTCCTGTATATTTTTACGGCTTCACTGGTACAGTGCTAGAAGCAAAGTATTATCAACCACTTAAACAGGCTTTGTAGCATAGAAAGTTCTTGGGAAAAGCAGGAATCTGATGGTAATGGCAAAAATACAAGAGCTGAATCTGCTTGAGCTGACTGATAAAACAAATGTAAATCCCCATCTAATGACACTGTTGAACTGTCACACCTTAAAGAAGAGAGAACAAGTTTTTTTTTTTTTTTTTTTTTTTTTTTTTTTTACTATTTTTGCTACCTTTGCAGTACAAGAAAAATAACACCAGAAACTGATATGGACAGGACAGGACAGGACAGGACAGGACAGGACAGGATAGGATAGGATAGGATAGGACAGGACAGGACAGGACAGGACAGGACAGGACAGGATAGGATAGGATAGGATAGGATAGGATAGGATAGGATAGGATAGGATAGGATAGGATAGGATAGGATAGGATAGGATAGGATAGGATAGGATAGGACCTAGTGTTGTGGCTGATGCCCCATCCCTAGAGACTTTCAAGGCAAGGCTGGATCAGGCCCTGGGCAGCCTCATCTAGCTGTGATGTCCCTGTTCCGTGCAGGGGAGTTGGACTAGATGGCCCTCAGATGTCCCTTCCAACTCTAAGGATTCTATGATTATAGGATAGGACAGAATAGGATAGGATAGTTTCATTTGGAAGGGACATATATAGAGTCCAGTTGTCAGACTGCTTTTGGGATGTCTCACAGTTAAAATGTATCTAAATGCCCCCCGAACACTGGCAGGTGTGGGGCATCAGCCACATCTCTAGGAAGCCTGTTCCAATGTATAACCACCCTCACGCTAAATATCTTCCAATGCCCAGTCTGACCCTACCCCAACAGGTCTTTGCTGTTTCCACTCTGCCATCAGTTCCCAGGAGCAGAGCTTGGCACCTCCCTCTTCTTCCCTTCACCAAGGCTCTGCAGGGAGCAGTGATGTCACCTAGCCCTCCTCCAGGCTGGACAGCCCAATGCCCATAACCTCTCCTTGCAGGGCATGCCTTTAGCCCTGTTACCAGCTCTGTTGCCATCCTCTGGATGCTTCCAAAAACCTTGACATTCTTTTGGTATTGTGGGGAACAGAACTCCACATGATATTCCAGGTGAGCCTTCACCAATGCTCAATGTGTCCTTGTTGAAGTTCATGCCATTGCTGATGGCTCAAAGCTCCAGTGCATCTAGATCCTTATGTAAGGCCCCTTGTCCATCCAGAGAGTCAGTAGTACCTCCCAGTTTAATATTGTCAGGACATTTTACTAAAGATGCATTCCACTCCTATATCCATACCATTAATAAAAATATTGAACAGAACTGGCCTGAAGAGTGAGACCTGCAGAACACTGCTAGTGGCTGGTCACCAGCCAGGTGTAGCCCCATTCACCATCATACTTTGAGCTCTGCCATTCAGCCTGTACTTTCCCTAGTGTAGTGTAAACCTGTTCATCTCACAGTTGGACAATTTGTCCAGTTGATTTCTGATAAAATCCACCATTCTGATAAAATTACATCCACCACCTTCCATTCTTTCACTAAGTGAGTGATCTTATCATGAAAGGGTATAAAATTTGTATATAAATACGTTTATATATTATATATCATACATATGTATACATGTGTATATATCTATACACAAACTTTCAGAAAGAAGAAGTTCATGTATAGGAAGTGTACTCAGTACAAAATTGCATGTATTATACATAATTTAATTTAAGATAATTTTACTATAATCTCTTTCCAGCAATTTTTATTATTATATAAAGGGGAAAAAAATGTAGTAGAGAACAATAAGAACTTTGTATTTTTTGAGAAGTTTAATGACACTCAGCTAATTAGTAAGAAAAAAAGAATTAAAGATGTGAAAATACTTCAAGTACATACAAAAACAAACTGTATTGACAAATGCTTTGTTACATCTGTTAAAGTCAGATATAAAAATACTTGAAGTACATAATTTTATTTTATGCTGTACAGCTGAAGACCCAGCTATTGTATTGTCCTAACATAGCTAATGGCATTACTGCATTTATTGACAAGAGACTTCTAACTAACACAATAGTTAAAGAAAAACAGGATTTAATACTTTTTTTTTTTTTTTTTTTGGTCCTTTACATAATTTATTACAGTACAGTTCAAAAAACAGTCCAGTTGGTTTCTTCTCCCTAGTTCATCATGTGGTCATGTTGTATTACCTTCAGGGCTTTTTTCTTTGTTTCTTTTACCTCCAATATAATTGGGCCTTTTACATTTTCTGTACTCCATCTATGTTTTTATGTTTGGCAGTATTTTGAAATACACTTGACCTTGTTAACAAGCATCCGACAATTATCATAATCTGACATGCCAAAAGTTATATTGAATTTTCTCTTCGTGGACACTAATTGCATATTTGAAGTGATGGATTTTGTTTCTTCAGGGGCGTGCTCCTTGATAAATTATTTATCATAATTTGGGAAAGTGGTATGACCTTATTTCTTCCATTTCTCTGAATTTCCAAAAGTGCATACACAATGCAAATGTAAATCATGTGCCATCAACTAACTGTTATAAAACTATTTATATGGAAACAGGGTGATTCTGTCCTATTTTCTGATCAGCAGTTAGTGCTTAAGAAAACCAGGTATAATAGAGAGATGACTGAATTAGTTCATGTTTGACATAATATATCATATTTAGTACCCTTATTAATCTTAGGTATCTGCCTGGGGAACTGTTAGGATACATTATTTAGTCTTTTCACTGGAAGAAGAGCATTTCTCTCTCATCTTCCTCCACATTCCCACACCATTTTACTACAAGCCCCCCCCACCTCATCCTGTACAGGAGCCCATGACTCCCATCCATTTGTCACACTTTCACTGTCAAAAATGTGTTGTGAGAGATAACAGATGAGTGACACTGGAAAGAATTGCATCTGTGCAACAGGACCTACACAGCTCATACACAAACTGCTGCATTTTGATGTCTGTGTTACTTACATCTCCCGTTCCTGAACACGAAGGGGACAGGGGAGAGAGCTGTGGACACCCAGGCACACTGCCTCCAAATGATTTTCCCTGAACTGCAGAGCTGTATCTCGTTCCTCACAATGGGCCATACATTTTAAAGACAGTGTTTGATTGTGGATGATTTACAACAAAGAGATTTCAGAGGCTTCCAACAGGAAGAACAATTATGACAATGAGAGGATAGACTTTTGAAAGAACGACTGAAAGAACTTCTTCATGCTTTTCAATTCATGGAAAATGGATGAAGGATGCAAAGAAATCATTCTGCCAATATACAGATGGGAATGAAACCTGGAGCCCTCTGGTTAGAAAAAATAGCTTGTCTGAGCCCTGAATGTTTTAAGAAGAGAGTTACTCAAGTGAAAGTTGCAGTTCACACAGTCACAGAGTGGTCAGGGTCAGAGGGTACCTCAGGGTCCATCAGACCCAGCCCCTGCCCCAGCAGGACACCCAGAGCAAGGTGCCAGTCCCACAGCCGCTTCTGAAGATCTTCAAGGAGGAGACTGCACAGCATGTGCCAGTGCTTCCTGATGTTCAGGAGAAACTTCCTGTGTTCCAGTTTGTGCCCATTGCCTCTTTCCCTGCCAGTAGGAACCACTGAAAAGAGCCTGACTCCATCCTCCCTGCACCCTTCCTTCAGGTATTTATTGACATCGGTAAGATTCCCCTGAGCCTCCTTTTCTCGAGGCTGAGCAGATTGTACCTGAAGTCTGTATAAGTAAATCACTGTTTTCAAGACCTTGTTAAGTTTTGTTTGGCACTTGCATGTAACTTGTGCTGATTAACATGTTACTGAAGTCTCTGGGCTCTGGGGGCTGTTAGGAATGATGGAGCAGATAACCCCAAATTCTTCTTATTACACCTCCTATCATGTTTTTACAACCCCCATGGCAATTATAGGCAGGCTATTTTAAAGTACTTCCTGCAACCTTTTTTTTTTTTCTTTTTTTTTCTTTTTTTAAGCTCAGAATTGTAGCTATTTAGCATTTCAAACAGCTGTGAAAGTGCAGGAAATGGTTGCTAGCTGCTAAATTTTGGAAGGAAGACTTTCAAGATTTTCTCTAGTTAGAAAACTTTTAAAATGTTCACTTTTTTTTTTTTCCAACAAGAAAGGTAATGAACATTTATAGACCTTTAAAAACATGTAATATCATAAAATCCAAGTGAACAGCATCATCTGAAAAATACCTACTGTGATTTCTGCACTGGGAACTGTGCAAGCATTCCTGAGATTCCCCGCACTTTTAAGCAGGTGGCAGTGTCGGTTAAAAAGACATAGTTTTTTCCTGCAGCAGATAGAAATTGTTGCTCTCCAATCTCTCCATTTATCTTAGTGAAAGGTAAGAATATATAGCACTTTTATTGGGTTCCTACCTAGATAAGGATAGGAAAAAATTTGAAAAGTATGTCTTCGTTGACTCAAGACTCCTTTATTGTTTCCAGACGAAGCTTTGTGAGCTTTATTCCTCAGAATGAGAGACTGCAGTAAGATACATAACTCTTCTTTAATACCATGTTAGTATGAAGAACTATCTTCCAATGAGGCTGGATGATGTTGTAGTGCCATAAGTCAACACCAGCTCCCAGTACTTACCACAACATTTTCATAGCTTCAATAAATACAAAGTCTGTGGCCTTTCTTTTGTTGGACTTTTCACCATGCTACTGACAGACTCAGGCAAGGCAATAAGGATTTGATGTAGGTTCGCATGTTTGGACTTTTCCTAGTAATTTCTTTTTTCTTTGTTTTGGTGTGCCTAAGATGTGATATCTACCATTTGCACCTATGAATAGCTGGAGAGGTGTTTTCTTTTCAGACATATCCTATTGTGTTAAGCTAAAATAAACAAAATGCTTTTACAGAGTTTCATTTAATGAACGGTAAGTGGCTTTGATCTCTTGGTAATGTGGGAAAACAACAAATACAGTTCAGAAGAAATTTTTGAATATTACTACAAATGTGGTAAGAATCTCTGTCGTGAAGAGACAGGTTTTTTTTTTCCAGGGAAATAAGAGAATGTGTGTGTGCACTGGGGAGGGGAGAAAAATGCCTTTTTTTTTTTTTTTTTTTTTTTTCTGAATTGGATTTCTGAATATTGAAACAGACTTGGTTCTTATTTTCACAAAGCTTAGGATTTTTCACAAACTTTAGGATTTTCCAACAGGCCAACTAAACCAAGGTGGAAGCATCTAGCTTTTTGTCACAATGACCAGGCAGAACAGGTGGTGGATGGAGGAGAAGCCACGAGGATGGCAGAGGAAAGCACTTTGTTCACTTAACTTTGCCAGATGAGATTCACCATTTAAAATCATGTTAACAAAACATTTTAAGGGTTGAGCAGAGTTTCCACCCATCAACATGTGTATTTCAGAGGTGGCAAGCCACCCTGTCTTCCTTCAAACAATGTGATACCCCACCACCAGTCTTGGTTTGACACGAGGAGCTGTCGATGAACAATGAAGGCTGTGGGAAACAGTGTGAAGGACAAAGGACTGTAACGCTGGGGAGCAGGAGGGTACCCAAAGTCTGTGGAACCTCAGGTAACCATGGCCCTTGTTTCAGCTGCCAATGCTTCAGTTCCTCATATGTAAAAAGAAAGGCATTATGCTTCTAGGACGTTAGGGTGTGGACATAGAGCCACTTCCAAGAAAGCTCAATGCCATTAATTTCTTCTCTGTACCATGGGGAAATAAACAACACCAAGGAACAACTGGAAATGGGCTCCCCAGAGCCCATTCACCCCTGCACACCCACTCTGCTCTTTCCAGACTCCGCAGTGCCCCAGGTGTCGGGGGGCCGCTCTCCCCCATTCACTGGGTTACGGATCCGGCTCCTTTCCGCCCAGCACGTATAGCTCACACGCACCTCCCAGCGCATCCCCATCACCCAAATCAGGTACACCCACGCGCACAAAACACGCCACACGCCCTCCCCGCACACACACCCCATGCCACCACCATTCCCACGCACCCTCAGGGCGCGCACCCCCACGCGCGCACACATATACTCACGCGCGCACATACACGCGCGCCTCTCCCCTCCCATCCACCGGACACCAGGCGCATGCGCAGCGGCAGGCGCGGAGCTGTCCGAGTGCTGAATTTATAGCGCGGTGCGCTCCCGCCCGCCTCATTCCAGCACAGGCGCTGGGGCTCCCCGCAGCCCCCGCCGCCCGCTCGCTCCCGCACGGCAGCGCCGACACCTCCCTGCCAACAGGGGAGTGGAATAGAACGAGCCAGTAGCCCCACCACCCTTCCTAAATACTACTTTTCAAAGCAAAAGGGGAATAAAATACACCGGCAACAGACTGCTTGCTCTCAACGCTACTCCCCTTTGAGTGATGCTCTTTGGGTAGTAGGGTTTTCCCTCCTATTTCTTTCTTTTTTTTTTCTTTTTCTTTTTTTGCATTCCTTTCTTTTTTTCTTTTTTTCCTTTTTTTTCTTTTTTCTTTTTTTTTCCCCATCACCCAGTAAAAGCAAGGTGGGGAATAACCAGGTCTGATGCTTTGTCTCTTTTGCGTTGGCTGCAGGAGATGAGCCTAGGCTTGACCTGACCATGATTCCAAGGACTGGCATTTCTTTTTTATCCCCAGTTTGTAGAGATCCAGACCTTCTTTTCCTGACTGTCAAGAAAAATAAATTATTGCTGAATTTGGGAATCTAGGCAGCACCAGCATACTTTCTCCCTGCATCTCTCTGGAATCGTTTCTGGGATATTTTCCAAATCAACACAGAAAGCAGGAGGAATGAACCGGCAGCTAGTGAAAATTTTGACAACCTTATTTGCATTTTTCTTAGAGACAAACCACTTCAGGTAGGTGATATGGCTCTTTGTAATGATATTTTTCAAAGACTGTGGAAATCATAACTATGAAGAAAGTACATCACGTTAACCTAGTTTGTTTGCTATATTTGAGAGTGTTTTGTGTTCATTCTATATAGACTTTCCTTTTTACACTCAGAGACTCGTTGCTTGGTAACAAACACCAAAAAATATTCAAGTTTGGGTGATCTAGTTTCCATTTCTCTGATTCAAAGACATGCTTTATTACTGATCATCAGTGTAGCTGAGAACAGTTTCTTCAGTTTTTCTTCCAAATGCTATTTAATCTTTATGCTCCCTCCAGAGCTTATGTAGGAAGTTGCTTTGGTTCCCTCCTCTTCAGGCTCTGGAAATGATCAACCAAATTTGTCAGGGATGTGGTTATTTGAAATCAGAGATCCAGTCTTCAGATTTTGTAAAAAATGCTGAATTAAACCAGTACTATGCTCATTTAAAGTATCAGTACATTATATTATTGCTTCTAATTTTTATTTTCTCTTTTTATTTTATTTCTAACATTTGATGAGCTTTTGCTTCAGCTACTGACTTCTTGCGATACAAAGCAAACAAGTCATTGCTATTAACCAAAACACCATTTCAGCTGAGATTCCTTGTTTTCATGTACAAAGCTGTGTATGTACATGTAAACATACAAACTGCTTTTGTATGTGTAATAATGTATATATACAGTGTCAGAGTGAAAAAAAATGTTTGTATTCATGAGTTTGCACACATGAGATGATAGCACAACTTATCACTAGTGGACACTGAAAGGAGACAGAAGTAGTCTGAAAAGGATCATCCAAAATAATTAGACTGGATTAGTTTTCAAGTTTTTATTATCTTAACTGAACATTTCTACTATTTAAGTGGGAAATTTAATCTATTTTATATCAAAAATTAGGGATGTAAAAGTGTCACGTCAACAACAAAAGCAAAAAAAAAAAAAAAAAAAAGCAACATCCCCTCTCATGTATGGAAACTGAAAAAGTGGGGAATGACATCACAAGATTAACTATCACATTGCCTTCTAGCAGTTTTGTTGGTTTTATAAAAAGATAAAGAATGTAATATTTGCTTCTGATTTTGGATGGTCACATGTATATCTATTTGTTTATACTTAAATGTAAATGCACAAAAAAGAACAAGAAACACTCCTGAAACAGAGTGGTTCCCTCTGGGCAAATATTTAAATAGAGAGTAGTTAAGAAGACAGTGCTTTTATTACTTTTAGTGTAGCTCAATGAATATATTGAAGCACAGATACCATGATATTGGTTATTTAGAAAACAGGATAGTGATGCTTATGATGAAATCTGTGTCTCTGCGCACCAAAGATGATTATTTAATTACTAGTTTATTTTCCCTACAGAATGAGCTGGGGGAACTCATAAATACTTCTTTTCTGAAATACTTAATGTGCTTGAAATATGTAATTTGTTATCTATATAAAGTTTCATATGCATGGTCTGGTACCAGAAGTTTACTCTTAAAATCTGAAAACAGACATATGTTCAGGAGCTTGCGTATAAATACCAGCTGGTGATAATACTGATCATTTACTATTTGATGTTAATTGGTGAAAAAAAGACCAAAACAAATCACTAAGATCAGATACGACTGACTCTGAAACCCTTTTTGCCCTCCTGGTGAAGAAGCCAGACATTCACTAGCATGATTTCAATCTTCTTTGAGTGGCATCTATAAAGAACATTTTTTTGCATCTATGTCCTTTCTAACATTAACAAAACCAACATGTACCAGATCCGCTTGATGAGTGATGACTGCTATTGTTTGGAAGTTTACAACCACCTCGAATCAGTGCTAAAAGGCATAAATTTTAACACTATACTTCTAATTAAATCAGTGATATGAATTAGATATCAAAGTCCATGTAAGATTTCTTTACACATTCTTTTTTTTTAAATAGACTGAATCTTCTAAATTTTTAAAGCTCAAATAAATTTATTTTTAAAGCAGAGGGGTTTGTTTTGAACAGCAAAACGTGTCCACGCGTGCAATCCAAAATTCATTTTTATTTCTAGCATAAAGTTTTCTGATGAAAAATATGTATCATTCTATAAAAATCTGAATTGCTGCATTAAGTGAATTGAGACAATTTTATTTATTGTTATAATTTTTTCCTGACTTGAATTAAATACTAGCTAAATAGTAGCTAATGGTGGCTAATAATTTATTTAGGACGACTTTCTGTAAAGAACATGATTCAAGATCTGGAAAATCCCCCTCACAGACCCTGTCTCCTTCAGATTTTTTGGACAAATTGATGGGAAGGACATCGGGGTATGATGCTAGAATCAGACCAAATTTTAAAGGTAAGTTTTTTAAGACTGTTGATAAATCAATGATTTTGTTTGTTTTGTTTAAGGATGTTACATCTGAGTTCTTATTCTTTTTACAGTAACTTCAGCTTTCTAGGGTATTATTGTCATGCAGATAAGTTGTTCCAAGAGGAGAAGTAAAGGAGCAGGGTAGGTAGTAAGTGTACAGAGCTCTGTGCTTCTCTACAGAAAGCCCTCTTTTAAAATTCACCTATATAGGTCAAAAATGTTTAGCTATCAGATGTTGTCTCTGAAGACCTTTACAGTTCCAAAAAGTAAATAGAATTTCAGTCTAACAGTAACTGAGATGACTAGTTCCTGAAATTTTTAAGCCATGAGAACTTTCAACACTTCCATGCTGAATGGTGGTTTCCCTTATAGCAGTGTCTGAAGAAGGAAGATAGGACTCAAGGTATGCACAGAGCAGCATTTACTGTGCTAATGTTGACTGAATTATTAGAATCAGTTTCCCATGATCCTTACAAAAACCACAAAAACATGTTCTGTTTGAAATTTCTATGATTTTCTCCTTTTCTTCAAAAATTTGAACCAAGTTGTGGAGATCCACCACCACTATTCCAGCATAAAGAAGGCTGTGAACTGCCCTCTTTTGCAATCATTACTATCAGAGCAAGTTTTCCTTGCTATAGACGTTTAAATTCTGGTGGAAATGAACACAAATGTCCTTTGGCTTCAAACGAAGAGAGCTATGAGGGAAGTTTCCATTGTAAATATGCATTTAGCTCTTTTGAAGAGTTCTCTAATTCCTCCATAACTGGCCCTTCAACCTAGTTCAAAGCTTGTAATGCAGTTATACTGTAAAAATTAATAAAACTCTTCCTTCATAAACAACTCCGATGCTAATGTACATTTGCACTCATGTCTATTGGCTTTGTTGACCAAATTTTTCTATACTGCTCCTTGTTAGCAGTGCTGTGAAAGTTGATAATGAGTGGAACAAGCAATCATTTCTTAGCCAGCAAATGAACTGTTGGGAAAAAAGTCACTTACATGTCAATGAGAAAAGTGCTTAATTAAATTAGATCAAAGATCATTTTGTTCTCTCTGTTCCACAAGTACAAATTAAAAGACATGGGATGAAGTGTCTTTTTTGACTGCTTACTATACCTAAGTGAGGAGAAATCTAATTTGATTTTCAGATTCAAAGGTCTTAAAGTTAATAAAACTCTCGTCAAAGTTTTAGTTTCAGAAGAGTTTACAAAATGCTTATTAATTTCCTGAACTGGAGCCCACATTACCTTGTAGTGATACTGTGTTAGGCTTTTGCATTCATTTGATGTGTATCCATGAATATCAGAGAGGTTTTAGAGAATGCAAATAAAGACAGAAATTGCCTGAATTGAGTGAGGGTAATAACTGTTAAGAAGTTCTTTGTGTCCTTTATGTTGGAGGGAAAGTAAAGGAAGACTTCTGCTTCATCTCTTGTAGCTCAGGTAAAATCAGTTAAGTACAGCAGTCCCTGTTCATATAACAACACGAAGACAACTCCTTACTTCTCCTCAGTATATGTCTAAAATCATTTGGTGATACAGGCAGAAGGAGACAGATTCATAGTTTTGTGGTTAGAGCAGGTATGGTGTGTACAACATAAGGTACATGCTGAGGTGTCTGAAAGACAGTTTCCCTCAAAGCCTTATGGTTTTTTCTCAATGTGAAGCTGTTTCTTCTCAATGCAAAGCTGCTGCCCATTGGCACATGTGAACTCCTAATAGCAAAGAATCTTCTTCCAGAGCAGCAGTTTGAATTTACAGCAGATCTTCAGGATTTTTTCATAACCTCATATCTCTGATCTCTCAGAGGTTTTCTTATGGACTAGAGAATTAAGTCATGTGGCTTTGAATTTCACTGTACCTGTGAAAACCTTTTCCGCTGATAACCATTTTTATTAGTCATTACGATGCATAAACATACTTCAGTTACCCAAATCTTGTTAAAATTTTCAAAGAATGGAAAGATGTTACTTTTCTATATAGCATATATTTTCCTTCTAAAGAATTAGAGTACAGCTGCAAGGAGGTCGTAAGTCTTATTAAGATTTTTTTTTTTTTTTTTTTTTTTTACTGAATCTTTATTGTGACCTCAATACAAATTGCTTCCATTTCTAACATTTATTAATTGGTGAGATTATCTGTCGATATACTCTATTGCACAGTACTAGTATTTTAAGTCATATAACTGTACTGATATATGAAATGTTAAATGACTACCCACTTAAGAATATTTTTTTTTATATTAAGGCAAGAATTTTTAAGTATAAAAGATGCCCACAGGAAGAACAAATCAAACTAGAGATCAGCTACCTGGTTTTACAGATGTTCTGGAGTTAATGTTAGTTTCCTGTGTTTCAAAAAATACAGTGTGGATGAAGGTATTTGGACCACTACTCGTGTATTTCTTTTTTTTTTTTTTCTCTCCTTTAGATCAGTTACTTAGCTTTCTGCTAGTTCAATAGGCATTTTAAAATGCTAGAAAATTTGGATATCCTTGGAAAGGCAGTTGAGTAGAATCCCTTTATCTTATACAGCTAATTATACAATTATTAAATGTGTTTATATGACTAGTCTGAATTACTGGAAAACAGCAGCTATTTGATTAATTTGTGGAATAAAGGCTAAAAAGAGAGGAAAATGCTGCTTCTTGGAACAAGGTGTTTTATCCAGATAAAGAATTTCATCATTAGTTATGTGCTTTTCCCTAATTGACTCTTGCAAAGTAGAACATTCAGGAAGGCACTGGGAGAGCAACAGGTGAATACATAAGTGCTTAGACATCAATTTCTAGTTTTTTTGTTTGTTTGTTTACTTGTTTGTTTTTTGCAGTATACTGAAAGATTATTTTCTTATCTTTCTCTCTTATACAATTATTGGAATACAGAAGGGAAGATTTCTGGTTCTTATTGACACAAGCAGTGATCAGATAGAAAATGACCAGACACTTAGAGAGACAGTCCCCCCGACTATCAGCCAGAGTGACAGCTCTCAGAATTGCCTTTCTTTAATCACTTTGTCAGATACTTAATGCACACTTTTCCATCTCACACTTATCTCCTATTGAATTTGAATAGCCTAATAATTTATGTAAGGACATGGAGGGGAATACTTTTAAATGTAAATATGAAGACTACAATCTAATACTAATTGAAGTCCCTGAGAGTCCTTCTGTTGACAGCAAACATACGCTTGGGATCCTGTGACTTGATTTGCTGTTTCTTTTTCAATTATAACATCAGTTAAGTGTGACTTCGGTAAAATAATGAAATATAAACCTGTATGATTTTCTTTTTCTGTGATTGATATTAATGATATACATTTTTAATGATGAAAAGCTACAAAAATAACAAAAATCAAGAGTGAAGGCTGTGCTTTCTCCATCAATCACCTTGATTCCTCAGAAAAGCCAGAAAAAAAAGCCGGGTACCTATGTTGTAGCACTAGACAAAAATGTTGTTTTGTGCTGGTAGAAGCCAAAGATGGTGAAGTGGTTATCATAGATTACTCTGTATTCACCTCAGGATTCCTCAAGAACTCTATCAGCAATGCCACTGTATGCAAGATCAACCTACAACTTAGTCAGAACATAAGATGGAAAGTCAGCTTGAATTTCAAATTTCTTCGCAGGTTTTTACCTTCAGAAGTTACTAAAGTACTTTCACATTTTAAAATCTTCATCTTCTGAAACCACTTGCAATCTAAAATAACTAGAACTGATCAGATAAAGAAAACTATTTATCAATAGGCATGACTATATTATTTATGCTTTAAGAAGTACATGGTTATCACATACTGAATGGAGAGAAGGGGAATTTGTCCCCAAGACTTCCAGGAATGTGTTACATTCAGGTATAGAAAAAGTTAACAATCAAGATAAGAGTGATTTTGCTTTGTATTGAATTTAGTTCTATGATTTCAGTGCATTCTTTCCCACTGAGTCACCATTTTCTTAAAAGCACTCTGAATTCTATGGAGTTGCATGGAGATTTTCAGCAACAGTGCCTGTCAGTGTACCCTCAACAGTGGAGGATGTAATGCAGTGTGAATTAACTTGCTCACAAGATGCTGCTTCCGAACTTGGAGAAGTCTTGTTAGAGGGATGCAGTATGGGCATGTAGTGGCTGTTGCTGTAAAAGATTAGTCTGTGATTACAGCGTTATAATGTCATTTTCATGCCGAGTCAGTGGGTTTACATCTGAATAATAAACACATGGACTAAGTCATTTACTGAAGATTAGCCTGACAACTGTTACAGGAAATGGCTAATGCACTTTAATACTATAACTCCTTGGCACCAAGGGTCAGTTTTTCCCATGTATTCAAGCCCACTGCTTACATTTTTGGCCCCTGAGTAGAACAATAATGAACTGCTTAAAAAGGCATGAATAGAAACTATTGAATGACACGTAGAGGTGAAGTGAAAGGCATCAGACTTAATACATAAGAGCAACTTCTATGTGCGGGCTAAGAGGCACTGTCTGCAGATGTCTACCTTAATCTAGACATTTTGCAATAAATACCTGTTGAAAAAGTAACTGATAAATGTATTTAAAAGTTGAATAGTATATGGGAGATAGACATGGAGCTGATGTGGTTCATTCTCCAGTGGTTAACAACCTTCCCAAAGTCAGACTTCATTCAGTAACAACCACTGCCCATGATGTTAGATGCAGTCAGTATTCTACATTGGGCTGTTTTCCATAGAGTTGGTAGCTCAGAAGAGGATATTTTCTCCAGTAGGCGCTGAGATCCCATTCAAGCAAGACACCATGTAGTAAGAAACTGCTGCACATCGTAGGTAGATTATGCACAGAAGGTTCGTTGTTGGAAGAAAGAAGTTACATGGCCAGTGTTTTTGGAAGTGGCTAGGCCATTATACTTGCTAAACATAGATTTCTTGAAAGGTGCACATATTCATTATTAGGAAGGCGTTCCTCTGATTTACTTTTATCCTTGAAATAGGCATCTCACTGCAAAGGTATATGCTACATGAAGATACGTTACACATATTATATTGACTGGGATTTCTTTTGTTTGTTTGTTTGCTTTTGTTGTTGGGTTTTGTTTTGGGTTTTGTTAGTTGGTTTGTTTTATTTTTCTTTCTGCAGCTAAGAAACTGATGTCCTGCTCCTGCCTTGCCTAGATGTACATATTCTCAGGCAATCTCCCTGCAATTATGCAAGGAACCTTTACACTGTGTTTTAAAACTGATGGTAAAGAGGGCTATGGATCATGTCCTTCTCACCATGCCGCTTTAATTTCAGTTTCTTACACAGAACATCAACAGGCTAGGGGAACTTCATGCCCAGTTACGTTATGTCTAGCCTTCTAGACGGGTGGGGCCAGACAGCTAGCTCAGGTGGACTCCCTCACTATCTACACTGCTTATCTGTTTTTTCATTCCACGGATCTCTGTATGAGCTTTCTCCAACCAGCTCCCTACAAAGCAACTCAGAAAAGCTTTGAGCTTGCAGAAGTGTAAACACAATTGCTGTTTGCCTTCATCTGTCCCTGGTCTTCTTTTATAATTATAAAGTTATCCACAATGGTCTATGTCATGTTGGTGTATTTCTTTTATTCAGAACCAGTGATTTAATTAAGATATATCAATGCATTTTGCTCTTGTCATGGAATATTGGTCTGCTGTTGCATGAAATGCCAAGGGAATTTACGAAGAACAAATGCCAAAGCAGATCCAAAAGTCTTTTGATATCAAAGCAGAAGACTCTATTGTTCTGACCATGTTCTAATTTAATTGTGTTATTTCCATTATATTCAGTGTCATGTTTAGATTTAAATATTTTATACAGTTGAAGCCAATGCCCTTGGGTCACTCATTATGTATCTTGTTATGTTTCGCCTGTCTTAGGAAACATGCAGTTTATATACAGAATATATGAAAACTTACTTTACTATAAGCATAACATTTATCAGCTGAAAACCTATTACATATGGTTATAGAGCAACAAGGAATATGTATACATAAAGCAGAATGTGCTGTTTCATTAGACAGATTCATTATCTTTTTTTCCTCCCTCTGGAAATATGAATATAAATCTCTGATTAAGTCATCAGAAAATGTATGTTTGATGCTTCAGCTTCCAAATATGCAATTCACAGTCTTTCACAGAAATTAATGATTTAAGAGTCCCCTAAATTATGCAGACAGGTTGGCACAGGCTATAACATCTCTCAAATTAGAGGTGCACAATGTCTGGCATAAATAGTGAACTGCCAATCTTCTTAAGACCAAGTCCATGGTATAAAATGGGAAATATACAGAAATACAAAGGCTAAGATTCTTGAAAGCATGAAGATCATCAAGTATTCAGTTGCCATGCCAGCTACCAGAAATCCTCAAGTATTACAAGGGCATGAAGACACACTGATTACTCCTTTTGCCTCAACTACATGTCAGTAGCATGAAAGAAAGCAAAAAGGCTCCTAAGTGTGCTTAGATATGCCTTGTCTAGAAACTACCTTATGCCTAAACCAAATTCAGGCTCTTTGATGAGACATTCCTCCACCTCTATCACACTGCAGGGACCAGGTAACTCCAAACATGCATTATATTCAAGAAAAAAGGGAGTCCTCTCAGGATGAATCTGAGATCACTTTAAATAATACACAAAGATGGAACAGTGGCCATAGAAGGCCCACCTTTCTTTAGAAAATTTTTGTCCAGATCCCCCTCACCTTAAAAGGTCATTACCTAATCCAAAGGAGTATAAAGACTCTGAATTTCCCATTTTTCAGCCATGAATTCAAACTTAATTAGGGCAGACAGAAGATACAAGGAGAACATGGGTTTTTAACCACAAGATGTAGCTGGTTGTGTAAGAGGCCTTTAGTCTTGACCATTCTGATGTAGTGCACAGGCGTGAATATTGCAGCCATTGCAGGCTAGGGCCAGATTATGTACCAGCTGAAGGAAAGCATGTAAGGAGAGGGATTGGGAACCAGTACTTCTTGCATTCATGCTGGTAAATCCTCTAACTGCTAAGATACAAAGTTTCATGAGTACAGTTTTCCTATAGTGGGTGAGGGTCAGGCTGTCGATGTGGTCTACCTGGACTTCAGTAAGGCCTTTGACACTGTCCCCTACGACATTCTCGTGGAGAAGCTGCTGCCCATGGATTGGATGAGCATACGCTTTGCTGGGTGAAACACTGGTTGGATGGCTGGGCCGAAAGAGTTGTGGTCAATGGAGTTAAATCCAGCTGGCGGCTGGTCACGAGCGGTGTGCCTCAGGGCTTGGTACTGGGGCCACTTCTATTTAACATCTTTATTAATGATCTTGATGAGGGTATTGAGTGCACTCTCAGTAAGTTTGCAGACGACACCAAGTTGGGAGGGAGTGGCTGGCCCTGCCAGAGGGGAGAAGGGCACTACAGAGGGACCTGGATAGACTGGATCAATGGGCCAAGGCAAACTGTATGAGTTTCAATAGGGCCAAGTGTTGGGTCCTGCATTTTGGTCACAAGAAACCCAGGCAACACTACAGACTTGGGGAGGAATGGCTGGAAAGCTGCCTGATGGAAAGAGACCTTGGTGTACTGATTGACAGTCGGCTGAATATGAGCCAGTAGTGTGCCCAGGTGGCCAAGAAGGCCGATGGCATCTTGGCTTGTATCAGGAACGGTGTGGTGAGCAGGACTAGGGAAGTAGTCCTGCCCCTGTATTCAGCATTGGTGAGGCCTCACCTCAAGTACTGTGTTCAGTTTTGGGCACTTCAGTACAGAAGGAACATGGAGGTGCTGGAGGAGGTCCAAGGAAGGGCAACAAGGCTTGTGAAGGGCTTGGAGAACATGCCCTGTGAGGAGAGACTGAGGAACTGTGGCTGTTTAGTCTGGGGAAGAGGAGTCTGAGGGGAGACCTTGTTGCTCTCTTCCAGTATCCAAAAGGTGCTTACAGCGAGAGCGGGGTTGGTCTCTTCTCACCAGTGACAGGTGACAGGAAGAGGGGAAATGGCCTCAAGTTGCACCAGGGTGAGTTTAGGTTGGATATCAGGAAACACTTCTTTACAGAAAGAGTTGTTAAGCACTGGAATAGGCTCCCCAGGGAGGTGGTTGAGTCACCATCCCTGGATGTGTTTAAAAACCATTTAGATGTGGTGCTCAGGATGTGGTTTAGAGGAAGATTTTTAGAGTTAGGGTAGTATGGTTAGGTCATGGGAATTAACCATTAGGTCATGGTTAGGTCATAGGTTGGACTTGATGATCTTTAAGGTCTTTTCCAACCTAAGTGATTCTATGATTCTAAAAGTAATGCCTCCTGTTTTATTATGTTGGCCTACAATGCCAGAGGCAGATGTTAGTGTTTAGTAGTAGAGGTTGAACCTTCCTGGTAATATCCCATTACATGTTGTTGCCATGTGACAGGTGGCAGCAGAAGGGCAATCTAACACAATGGTATCTGACATGGGAATGTGAATGAAGGATAGGGGTGGAACTGAATTATTCCATGTGGAAAAAATGACTCCATTGACATTAATCGACACTTGCTGAATGTTTATGGAGACTAACCAGTAGATGTTGATACAATTTTTCTGCCCCAGGAACGTGTTTATATGTTCTCCTTTGTACTTGAGGAAATACAGCTGAGAAAAGGCTATATGCTTTCCTTAAACAAACATAGCTAGGGAAAACATAGGATTAAAATTTACTGGATAGATACTCATTATGTTAGGCTGCCTCTGATGACTATGTTTCCAATGCATGCTGTCTTCATGTCTTCACCTCAGGCTATAAAACTGTCTTATAAAGGCTGTTCTTTCTTCTTATGTTGTCCCGTGTGTTTAATAAAGAATAAATCCTAAATAATAAGTACAATAACAGTAACTCTTTGGCAGGAGTGCAGCTGTAACATCTCACACTATAGTCTAAAGCAGTATCTCACTCTTTTGAAGAGATACATGCAATTGACATGCATGGGTCTTAACCAGAAACTTATGTAAAAACTACTTTTTTGTCTGGGTGTGAAGTAAGCCCATTGCTTTTGCAAAAATGCATGTGCAAACTCTCCTATGTGCCAAAAAAAAAAAAAAAGTAGATGTGGCCACTTCACATAATAACTTCAGACTGCAGCAATTTTTCTTTGAAGATAGTGATATCATATCAAGTATAGTAGTCTGAGATTGGCCATTCTAGTTATAGGAACCATCCTAAAAATAGCCTCCTGCGAGAATTTTGAAGCTACTTGGCTCCATTCTCCTGAGAATAATTTCACAGTTCTTTTGCTCCATGCTCTTGAGAATTATTTTTCTTTTTCTCATAATTCTGAAGTGAGTTTTGCGGGGGGTAAAGAACACACTATTTGTTAAAAATAATATTAAATTCCTTTTTTTCTTTTTCTTTTCTTTTTCCTTCTGTTGAAGATAAGCTTAGTAGTCTTATCAAAATTATAAATAATTAGGGATGGATTCAATTCAGGCCAATAAACTCCTCAGTGTGGATAAGTCCCATATGGAAAATTTTGTAGTAGACTCCTACTCAGCATGACTATTGATGGCAGAAAAAGACTGTATGCCCTGAACCTGCAGAGTTTTGATTGAGCTTAGAGCCTACATGTAATCCACGTGATGCTCCGCTCAAAAATGCATTGAGCATCTTGCATCAAGGATCTTATAATTTCCTTACATTCCTTACTTGATACTCACAAACAGGTAAGCCAGTTAGTTTATAAGAGGTTATTTTGTAGAAGTTCTCATTTCCTCTCCCATTCTTCCAGCCATTTTATATACGGAGAGACTTAATGATGGAAAAATTCATAGTGAAAGACATCCAAGATGTGTCTTAAGGATATATGATAGGTAAAAGATGGATTCTTTTTGGTATTCAGGATATGGGAGACCACACAGCAGGTTCCCAGAGGGAGAGGGGATTTGTAAAGGGAGAGGATAGGAGACTGAGCTAAACGTACAACAGAACAGCTGATGGATCAGGGGGGAGGAATTAATTTCAGAATAATATTATGCATAGATTGTACAGGAATGAGCTGAACTATAAGGAGGTCCAAAATGGGTAGTTCCCAACAGCTGAAATGGGTAAAAATAGAACGAAAAATGTTACTGCTAGATGTGGTGAATATATGTTTGTGTCCTTGACCATTTGCAGATTGCCATCTATATCAGCTCCTGACCTTTTCTGTTGTTGCTTGTCCCTATGCCTGAGCCATCCCATTTGTCTAAATCCCATTGTTCATATGTGTCCTATACATCATCTGGTGTATAATTCCCTAGCAGTCACATATCTATGTCTGGCCATTTATGTTAGTCACCCAAACTGCTCTTTTTCTTGAACTCTTGCATATACCTTAAAGGACAGTAAAGCAAGGAACATTATGGAGACATTAAGGGAAAATATGACAGAATTGGAAATAAATTAATGTCCAAAGCTCAGAGGAATAAAAAGAGAGTTAAAATTTCAGAGGCCTCTCTGTGGCCACAGAAAGAAATATTGACCAAGCTTTATTTTTGAGAGAATACCTATTGACGCTCAGCTTTCATCAGTTTCTGTGATACAAGATCAAAATCACACAAAAGGAACAAAGTAAGAACTTTTTTAAGAGAAAGGAATAGAGCATCAATTCTGGTGGATTTTTTGTTGGTGGTGGTGGTTTTTTTTGTTTGTTTTTTTGTTTTTTGTTTTTTTTTTAATAAGTGTTTTGAGATGAGTATGCAGTACAGAACAAAGCAGTTCATTCTGACTGAAAATAAAAGCTTAGTCTGAGCCAACAGAATTACAGTATTATTATTAATACTATTTTTTCCATTAAGTAGAGTTTCCCTCTGACTTCTCCTTTTGGTGAACATTTTTAATCTTGTGGTTCCATGTGGTCTCTTAGATGAGCTGGCTACATTGAATTTATAAAATATTATTAAAAATAAGATTACCTAGAAGGAGTTTGGCTGGCCCTATGCTGGAGTGCAGGCTTCATGACTAGAAATGCAATACCATATTTTATATAACCACATTAAATGTGTCCCAGACCTCTGCACATGTTATGCAGTTCACATGCTGATCATCAGCAAAGAGCTCGGCCTTCATTAATGCAAAGCAACCCGTTTCTCAGAATCGTATGCAATGAGCATCTCTGCTACCTGCTCCCTGTGAGTCTGAGAGCCTTTCCATTCGTTCACTTTGTTGAAGATTACTTGGTGATAACAAAAAAAAAGAAGCACAAAACAAGTAGGGCCTGGCTCTTTTTATGTCATAAGAAAAGCTAACAATTCAGTTCCATCAAATAGTACTGACTGCCCTCTGGCATTGGAGGGAGAAAGATTTCAGATACAAATGCCGCGTAGTGAGGTGCTCGTCACTGCTTGAAATGGAAAAATATGAAAGAAGAGAGGAGTGCTCAGACAAAAAATATATTGATCTGATGGACATGTGGAAAATTAAAGCATTTATTTGAATATTTTCAAAGTTGACATAGCTGCTAAGTAACTTTATACTATAGCTTCTAGTTACAACGGGAAATCTTTTGGATTAAAGACTTCTGATTCAATTTTTTTGTTGTTGTTTGTTTGCTTGTTTTGTTTCTTATTTATTTATTTATTTATTTATTTATTTATTTCCACAAGCTCATTTTCTTGTGTAAGGCTTTAGTTTTGGGGCTGGCTGCACTCTGCCACAAGGTATGGCTGAGGCTTGCGCAGAAGCATCTCAGCTAGATTTCAGGTAATTTGCTCGGAGATTCTTTGTGCAGCACAGAGACAATATAGAGCTCAGCAGGAGCTGTAAGGCCAGTCAATTCCAACCTGCCATGACGACGCTGGCAGCAGCCCTCAAACCACCTATGTGAGAGCCAGCCCCAGTACCTTTATGCAGTCATTAGTTACATGCTTTTTGTAGATTAGCTCGTGTTAGCTGGGTGAATTGGGAGCATATCAACTGTTTAAAGGACTTTTCATTTCTGAGCTCCTGGTTTGGGGCTTGAAATGAAATGGTGCCTGAAAACTGTTCTTGTACAGTGTCTGTTAGATAAACCTGTGTGGAAATATCTTATTGCACCCCAGAGCTGACAGCAGTACACGTTTCTGTTATCATCCTTAGCAGAAAGATGCAGGAAAGAATGAACGCATTGCATGGTCTATACTGTAACGCTAAATGCAGAGCTGAAGAGGTTTTGTAGTGTGAGGCTCACCTTCCTCCTCCAGTGCTTGGTCTGAGGACAGAAGCATTCGCTGAATGGGAGGCACACCAATCCAACAATTTTCACAGGCACTTTCAGGCACACAAAATGCATCTTAGCAGGGATTCTCCTCCTGTGAAACTCTGATAGGATTTCAACAGCATGACTCCTGTTACATTCAGCAATAGTCCCACAGCTGAAAACTCACATACCACTTCAGAAGTTGATTACTCATTGTTTGACCTCAGACTGTGTCGATGCATATATAGGTGGCTTTAGCTGTGCTTACCCCAGAGACCTTTTCTTTCTCTGACTCATTCTGCAGTCACCTGGATCTGACAATCACTGAAGAACTTGGCTTGTAAGTCTCCAGTGCTACATTGCAGAAGAAAGGCTTTCAATTTTGGAACGTAACGTGCCCTTTTTATATCCAGGTCATGTTGTAAGATTGCGTTTTTGCTTTCTAAAGTTAAACAAATGAAGAAAGCAGCTTAAATCTTGATGTAAAAGAAAAGTTTGCTTAATGTCATTTTGTTTATTTATATTTGTATGTGTGCCTATGAGTGCACTTCTGGAAATGGGCAGAACTAAGAAAACTAGGGGAAAAGCTAACTGTAATGCTTTTATGCTGGCTGTGTTCAGTGTCACCTACTTTGTGCAGAGCACTCTACAGATATCATTGCAATAAATAGAATACTCAAGTAGATTCCTTAGCTACTTGATAGTATTTGGGCTCACTGATATCCATGGGAATGAGATTCCTAAGTAGGATTTAGAAAGCTAAAATCACTGCAGATTTGGCTATGGCTCTGTGAGTGCCTTTGTGGCTCTTAGCCTTATTCTGCTGCTCATAAATATATATTGACATCATAGAATATGATTCTGAGTCTCAGATGCAACAGTGAGCACCCAAAACTGTTGCTACGTTCCCACCAGGAGATATGGCATTCTCAGCAAGCTAAGTTATTTTATATGACAGATGAACTTTCCGAGTATGTTGTTTTTAGCTTGATGAAGCAGAACAATAATTTCAGCTTTATTTGGCTTTTTTTCCCAGTAAGTTGCATCAGTGCAAAGTACCATACAACTACTGTTTTTCAGAGGTTCTGGAGATCTCTGCCCTTGTGAGATTCCCTTTTTATTTTTTTTTATTTCTCTTAATAGGTACAATTGCCATCAATGGGGAATAAAAGTGATGGAAATATCGCTATGTTGGACTGTGGAGGATACTTCTAAAGAAGAAACTAAAGGAATTTTCAGTTTACTGAGCATAGTCACACTTAGGGAGTCAGAATGATGTAAGCCTCAGAAATTATGTAGAAGAGCTGTGTCCTGAAAGAAAGGCATCACTCCCCAGCAGGAAGTATAACCTGGATTTTCAGGCCTTAGTGTGACTGCATTGTCCCAGAGTCATTTACTTTGCTTCCTGTGATGGCCAAATTTCCTTTGTTGTTGAGACACACATGAGACGATGATGAAGGAAAAATAGAGAAAAACATCTATTTTGCTTAAAGGCAGAAAGAAAGGTAAAGGTAGGAGAAGGCTTATGTAGATACATGTAATAAGGACTACCTGTGCTGTGGATCCTGTTTTCCTACCAGTACCTTAAGCAAACTTCTTAAATTAGGAGCTTTTTCTCACCATGGTTTGGATGACACATTTAAGCATAAAAAAAACAAGTGTACAAACCGCACTGCTTCCAGAGTAGCTGCAGGAACCCTGTGCCTCAGAGGAAGTTTTCCAGAGCATCAAAGCCACCGTTTTTTCCATGGTCCTACATCCATGGTCCCTCACCACAGGACTGGCTCAGATAGTATTTGATAGCACCTCTCCTGCCCTTATCCTGCTTGTCTCAGTCGAAGGAGGGAGGAAACTAGAAGAATAAATAACTTACTTCTGTTTAATGACCATGGCGGCTATGGCGACCCAGCAGTAGTTCAAGGATGTGCCTGCAGGGCCGTGAAGTGATGCACTGGGAAGCTGTTGAAGTGTTAATTTGGGTAGATGTAGTACTGCAGCTGAAAAACCAGAGTCCTCCATGAGAGATAGCTGTGTCAGGTCTCATGAGAACTGTGTTGGATATTGGAGGTTCTTTGAGTTGTTGGAAAAGAAATGGATTCTAATACTTCATTTACCTCCAGAACTTGCAACCTAGAATACTGTATTCACCAAATGCTGCTGCCCTACCCTGCTGTTCTGGGATCCGTGTTATCAGCACTCAGGTCAATGTGCAAATCCTTGTCCTGTCTTCACCCACATTCCACTGCCATCCCCCATTTAAGCCTAGATGAGAAATCCCCACTCCACAGATGAGGGGATGCCCAGTTTTTAATGGGATTGCTGTCCTCTCACTTTGTCCTTTGGTTCTGCTCCTGGATCCCACCTTTGTGCCATTCCCAATCTGTCACTAATTTCCAGGAGCAGAACCCGGCACTTCCCTATGCTTTCCCTTCTCAGGGAGCTGCAGGGAGGAGTGAGGTCCCTGTTGGCCTCCTTTTCTTCAGACTGGACAGCCCAGTTCACCCTCATCCCCTCCTCTAAGATCTGACTTCAGCACTATTCCCAGCCCTGTTGCTATGCTCTGAATGCTTCCAACGACCGTAACACCCTTTTCATGTTGTGGGGAACAGAACTGCACACAATACTCAGTGCTGCACCAATCCTAAATATAGCAGGAGCATCATCTCTTTTGACTGGTAGACTATGCTGTGTTTGATGCTTCCCAAAATGCATTTTTTCCAAATGCAATATTTTTTATAATATTCCTACTATAGACATTTTAGCTACATGGTCAAAATTAATGTGAAGAGAAAAAGGCTGCCAGGTGCAGTCTGGACACAATGCACCAAAACCACAGAGCTGGGATAGATAAGAGAATGCAGAAATGATTAATTGCAGTTAGAATGGTCTCCCGTGCAAGGGTACAAGTGAATCTTTTCACGAGCTTGCCAAATGAAGGAAGCTTTGGGGCCACATGTTATCCAAACTGGAGATTACTAATCAAGAACTGCAGTTAACAGCTGGGCTTGGTTCAGCATTCATCTTCCAGCATTTACCACTCAGCATGGGGACTCCCACAAATGTTGAGATAGATTCACCCCCTCTGGTGACTGACAAGGAAAGGATTCACTTATCTCAATTTCAGATGGGATGGAATAGTTTTATTAGAGTGTCTGATAAGACACTATGTTTTGGTTCTAGGAGAAAAACTATGCCAATAACACCAGTGCTTATAGTTGCTGCTAAGCAGAGTTGTACAGAGCCAAGGCCATTTGCAGCAAAGGGCCCAAGGAGCTGATGGGGAGCAGAATTAGGATGGCTGACTTAAACTAACCAAGGGAATATCCCATACCATATGGCATCATGCGGATGGAGTTTTGAAGGGAGGTGGGAGTTCTCACTTCTGCTCATGCAAGGCTAGCTGGGCACTGGCTAGGGGGTGGTGAGCAATTGCTTGTGCATCACTTATTATATATATTCATATATATTTATACATATATATATAATTATTTTCCTTTTCTCTGTCTCAGTAAATAGCTTTATTGCAACCCATGACTTCTACTTTGGTTTTTTTCTTCCCAGTTCTTCTCTTGGTCCCACTGGGAAGGTGGAGAAGAGAGGGAGTGAGTGAATGACTGTCTGGTGCCAGGCCATCTGTTGGGTTAAACTGTAACAACTCTCCAGCCAGGCGGTTGCAGCTGTGTACCTTTGGTGCAGGAGCTATGAGGCGATATGCCACAGCAAATTAAAGGAGTATTCAGTATACTCAGGGTTCCTTGCAAATGAGCATTGAGAACTTCCTGTGAGTGTTGAGTGCCTCAAAGTCACAGGTGATGTATGACACATTATAACATCAGGCCTGTTTAAGAAGACAGTTTATCAGAGAGTCCCATAGGCTGCCACAGCGACAGGCTCTATGAAGAACCAGGGGGAAGTGAGACACAGGGAACGTAAATGATATCTTGATTGCTTGTCAGAATATCAAACATCTACTTTTTCATGGATTTGGGCAGTAGCTACTTGTATTTTTGCTTTATTTCCTTTTATTTATTTATTTATTTATTTATTTTTATAGTTTTGGCCCAAGTATTCTCAAGAAACAGGCATTTTCCTCATAACTTAGGAATGACTGGCAGTCTCAGATGTGCTTGAAAGGCACCTGGACTACCTACTTGTTCATTCTAGGTGAAAAAACTATTTGATTATAAGTAATTCTTTCTTAATTTTTTAGAGATCATTTTTTTGTTTGTTTGTTTTTTAGATTTTAGGCAGTAAAATCAAATTAAATGCATTCTTTACCTTTGAAGAGTTTCAGATTATGTTCACAAGCCTTGGCTATACTTCATAGAAGTTTACTGCTTTTATTTTAAATGGACTACTAGATTAGAAAAATATGGTGGAATGAAGTGTGAGTATGTGAAATGATACACTGGAAAAAGCAATGGGGTGTGCCCTTTTTATAGAAGACTTCTTTACGATGTTTAATACCTACACAGTTCTTTCCGTGGAATAATAACATCAACTTCCCTAGGAAAAAAAAAAAAATCAATAGAAAAAAAAGAATAAAACCGTTGCAAACTTTGATGCTCAGTTGGTTACCTTTTATTTTCTGCTACAGTTGGCCCATGTTTCCTATACACATTTTACTAACCTCATCATTAGAAGACTAAGATAAAAATGGATTCTTTGCTCAGAACCAGTAAATTATATGAAGTGTTGGTTTTTAAGATCATTTGCTAGTACCTTCTGTTTTCATATGCTTATAACTCCCCTATTACACTTCTGGTATTTTAAAACATATATATATATATAAATGATCAGGAAAAAAGGATTGGTATAGTGTTACTTCTTCAAGTTAACACTGAGGAGATTAAGAGAGTGGGATAGGCATGGAAAGGTAATCTTTCCAATTTTAAGTCTGAGAAAAAAGTGAGATAGCAATTGCAATATTACAGGGAGTGTGTCCTGCACTGATGCTGTAGATTAAGAGAGAGCTGCTACACCCATGCCCTCACACAACACTTCTCCTAAACCCTAGAAGGATGCAGTCCTCAGTATTTATTTAACAACTTCCAGTGAAACCAGTGTAGCTAATTCAGTGTTGATAATGTTTTTTCTTTTGATAGATGTTTACATGATCTGTTTGGGAAAACTCACTTTCTGCTTGTTTTCAGCCACATCTGTACCAGATTGTACGGAGGCTGAGGGATCTGTACTTTTGTTTCAATGTATATTGCAACATTTTTATTGCATTCCACAGGTCCTCCAGTAAACGTTACTTGCAATATTTTTATCAACAGTTTTGGATCAGTCACAGAAACCACAATGGTAAGTGCTATGATGCCATTGGCAAGAGAACAACAATACTTAATATATGTCATGAACACAACCTGTCAATTTTTCTATTTATTGTTCAACTTGCAGGTCCTCCTGTAAATGTTACCTGCAACATATTTATCAACAGCTTTGGTTCAATAGCAGAAACTACAATGGTGAGTGGGACTGGTCATTGAAGCCATCTTGTGAAGGAGTGGGATGTGATGTAGAATAGAGATGTTCTAGATGTGGGGACATTTATTAAGTTCTTAAATTTACTAATTTCAGCTAAATTAAAATATAAGATTTATAAAATAACTTTAATTATATAAACCTACTGAACTCAACTATCACATCCTAATATATATCTGTAGTTGCCGTGCCATCGTCTGTATTGACTGTGATGGCAGTAACTACAGGCATGCACAAGGCAGTTTTCCCAGGTGTTGTTAGCACTGCAAAGGCAGAAAAGTTGCTGGAACTCACCTGTGGGGCTGCTTGCCAAGGGCTCAGTGTTTGAGTGGGTCTTACTGAATTCAGTCCTTGCTGAATTATCTGCTGCTGCAGACTGGGCTGACAGAGGTACCAGAATTGTCTCATTTAACTCAGCTATATCTCTGAATTTAGAAATAACACTGGTAACTCAAGTAAATGCACAATATAGCTATGAGTAGACTTGAATATTTTCAGGGCCAAAATCATACTAGAAAGTGTTGGGATCGCAGATGATCAAAATTTTTATTTTGGCTGAATTCGAAGAACACTGTCAGCCATAAAATAAGTACCAAAGTCAAAAATTAATTTTATTATTTAAAAAGTTAAATAGTTCAAATCATCATTTCAATATAAGTTTTTTAAAAATTGCTGAAGTTTAGGATTAAAGAAATAATAAGAAAAAGAATGGTGATGACAATTGTCATCTAATTTTCTTCTTTTTTAGTCTGAAAGCTAAAAGAGTTAAACTTTCATTTTCTTTAATACTTGCTGAGGAAAAGCAAATCTGAGTGCACGTTTAGTTTTATAAACTCGTTTTGCAAACAATGACTGAAAAATAGTGGTTACTTATTCAAGCATACATGTACCTGACTAATGAGGTTAATACTAAGAACATTTTTTTTTATGGTTTTCATATAATGTGATAAAGATATTGTACTTACCAGGTGCGTGTGTATGTTTGTTAAATCCATTCTCTAGAAGACCTTGCGAGAGGTCCCAGTTTTACTGTATATTCTATAAGTTTCCTCTTCCATAAAGTTATCTAAAAAGTGTGTTCTCACCTTCACTGAAATTTTGCAAGGGTTATGCACATTGCCCCGGGGCACAGTGTTCAGCTATGGACACTTCTGAAATAATTGAAATGTTTTTTCACTACCCTGTTTTGTGATTGTTTCTACACAGTGCCCAGGTCTTCCTCTTCTTTTTCTTTTCTTTTTCTTTTCCCTTTTAAAGCCAGAGTCAATAAAAGTAGGACTGCAGGACTGAGTTCTTCCTAAAGAAAAATAAACTTGTTACTGACAAACTGGCTTACGTTACAGCAAAGAGCTGTTTTCTATTATAAAATAAGAGAAATACAGGCTTGAAATACAGGCAAGTAGTTACTAAAACAGGATGCTTTCTTAAATAGTGTAGGAAAGATTCTTCTATAAATGACACAGCTATAAAATACATAGTTAAAAAGTAAACAGAGAACAAGGTTTTATAATACGTATCTGTAATCTTTTAAATACAACTTAAAATAAAACTAAAACCAAATTAAGTTTTATATGAAAACTCCCTTAATCTTTATTTAAAATAATTATCAACAGACAACATTTTGGAAACATGCTGTCCTATGTTTAAAGAGTTAGAAAAGACAGATATGAATGTAGATTTTTTTTTATCCAGCTGTGTCTGTTGATCTTAAGATGTAGAGACATTAGCATAGCTTTAAGTAGCAAAAAATCCTGCACGTCACTGGCTTTACAAGATGGCATTCAATGAAAATATTTGCACGACCTAATGCTGATTGCATTAATTAGAATCCTTCATTGCTTTGATTAAATCCCCTCATTGCATTTTACCGTCTATCAAATATGTTAATGTGCACCTTTTCAATGTTCATTAACACATTCTGCTGAAAACAGCTAAACATTGAAGCTGATAAAAACAAAGACTGTTGGCTTTCTTATTTTGCTTTGTTCATAATGCCGGAAAGTGTAGAAAAAGTTCTCTTAGATGCAGTTCAATGGTTTGATACTGACTTTCTTAATGCTGTAACTTCTTTAGTGACTGGTATGACTAGTTTTAGGATGTTTAAAAACTGCTCTGAGAGGTAGACATCAATTGCTGTTCCATCTACGTTGTTTTTCTGAAATAAATACAGTCGTGGTAAAAATGTTGGCATCCCTTGTGATAAATGAGTTTTGTTTGACTGTTAGTATTCTTTTTCCCAATAAAATGCACTTGATCATTTTAACCAATAAATAAAAAAATAATTTTAAACCCTGGATTGTAAGTCAAAAAGGGACATTCCTGCCTCGAGGGAGAGGGATGCTTAATGAAACTATGTATATATATTGAAGGGACGTTGTCAAGATAAAACTTTGAAGAGCTGCAGTAGCTCACTGGAAACCTTGGGAAATGAAAACTTGTTTAGAGAGGCTTTCAGCAGGAGGAACATGGCAAACAGGATTATGGTCCCAGATCTACTAAATTCAATCAGTTCTCAATAATGTTAGCAGGAGTATCTTTTTTTTTTTTTTTTTTTTTTTTTTGTTAGGATAGACACTAGGAGTACATTTATCCCTGTGTGAACAGCTAGCACAACTCATGCATTTTCT
The DNA here is from genome assembly GCF_016699485.2 of Gallus gallus. NCBI lineage: Eukaryota > Metazoa > Chordata > Aves > Galliformes > Phasianidae > Gallus > Gallus gallus. The sequence continues at coordinate 122,606,881 of NC_052532.1, read as the reverse complement.
TCTAAAAGGTAAAACCTATTAACTGAGAAAAGAAACAGAGTTGTATGCTGACTCTCTTCAAAAAGATCTCCACTGTCTTCATGAGTTTGGCTCCCAGAGATTTACAGAAACACAATGCCAATGAGTGAGACTCTCTGCACTATTATGTACACATGGGACAGTATCATGATTTATTTTGATTTATTCCAAAAGCAAGTTTCTTCCACCTTAAAATGATGTATATTATACCAAACCAAAATATTAAATAGGCCAGATCAGAATCAAGATGGAATTATTGGAAATTTTCTTCATTGATTCACTTGTCAACATTTATACTCTAATTTGAAAAGAAAGGGGGAAAAAAAAAAAAGAGCAAAAGACATTCCTGTGTAACTTCACAGAATACAGTGATTATGCCAGTAAGCTTTATATCTATGTTTAGAAGCATTCATAAATGCAGTATTCAGCTGAAAATTCACTGCTGTTGAATATCACAGATGAGTAATCTACATCAGGCTGGGCAAAGTCCCAAAACATTCAGATGTTCAGTGTCACTAATGACCAGGATATTTTAGCTATAAGCTGTAGGAGAAGCTAAGAGCAGTTCGTACATTGATGAGCTAATTGTTAATTACAGAAATGACTAACTGTGGGGACATTATTATTGTGGTTACACCCTATAATCAATGACTGACTATGCAGCAGGTTCTCTGTTGGGATAAACGCATCAAAATCCAGTTATGTTTTGAGTACTTGTGTTAAGAGAAAAAGAATTACCATTCTTTTAAATATTTTAGGGAGAACAGATCTTGGCTGTGGCTGTGTGGATGATATTCCCACTAGAAAACATACATTGCAAATCAATTTGTTAGATCCCAATTTGAGCAAATGAGCAATTTACATACACAGTTTAAATTGCACAAAGGACTCCCACTGAAGTCACTGGGGACACCCTACATACTTGGGTGTCTAGTGAAACAAGCTCTTTTCTGTTATGGCCTTGAAATAGATGATTAGAACACTATTTTTCAGTTAGCATTCATGTTTCACACTTGGAGAGAGAACAGTCTCTCTGCTCAGTCACTCCTATGTCTGCAAGTCCAGCTAAGTCTGCTGTTAGCATGAGACATCTGACTTAACACTTGGGGTACCAATGTGATTGGAGGGAAGAATGGGAAGAAAGATAACACCAAAGAGGAATAAGTCCAAAGCATGTTCAGAGTCAGAAAATGGCACTGAAAAGGGAGTGGGGCTCCCCAGCACCCCCTGCCACAGTAGTGCCTGAGGCCAAAGGGCCACAGAGCTTTGCTGAAAGCCTGGCGGGGGAACCTGGGGGCTGCAGAGCTGATATCTGTAACTTTGCCCAGCCTGAGGAAAATAGAAAAACCACTTATCTCTAGATTTCTGTAACAGAAACTTAGTATCTGTGGATTGAGTCCCTAAATCTTCATATAAATCTAATAAAACTGCTCAGAAGAATATTTCTTTAGTGTATTAGCATCGCCCTGGTCTTATGGCTTGAGAACAGAGGAAAACTCTTTATCTGAGTTGCCTTGAGCTATCGCTGGCATCAGTACTGCAACTGAGATTGAAAATTCAGGTCCACGCTTCTCATTCAGAGCAGTGGTGCTGTCAGAAAGAATTTGTGGAGCAGGTGTACTTGTGGTAGTGTAGGAATGCATTACTACAGTCCTCCCACACCTACCCTCAGGAACTCGCAAAACACACACCGTAGGCTGCCTGAGCTCCATGTTGAGATATCATCCTCAGGAGAGTTTTTCTCTGGGAGATAGTTACAATGTTAGCACAGGAAAAGTAAATTCAAAATTCTACACATGATTACATCTGACTGTGTAAACGTACATCCCTCCTGGCTGCTTATTCCACAAGCAGAAGAGGAAAAATATAATCATGGCTTTATGATGTGAAAGTTATATTATATTTCCATTTTTATTTTCTTATTAACATATTTTTATATATGCATAAATAAATGTATATATTTATAGATAGTGAAGCCAGTCAGAGGGAAACAAAGGTTTCAGTGCTGTTTTGTTTTTAACAGCACAGTCTGTAGTGAAAAAACTTTTAAAAGTGTATCAATGCGATGGCCCTAATATATTTATGAGGGTATATGCTGAAAAAGTTTATATAATCCTATTGGCATTATTTATGCTTTTGGTATAATATACATCATCATCTGCAAAGCCTTCTATGAATAAGGATTTTCCAGACTCATTTTTGTTTGCTAAATCACCAACTGCAGGAGTTCATAAAAGAACATTTGTTTTTAGATATTTCTTAGCAATTTGCTGACTTGACTGATTTATAATTTCTGTGTCAGGGGTGAAGAAATGCTTCTGCTTTCCATGGGTTTTGTTACATATCTTGTTTCAAATAAACATGAAAGAGTGACACAATTAGTTATAGTGGTTATATAGTGTTATTTCATTCACTGATAACACCTCTTGCCTTCTTTTAAGTAGAGAGAAAATCAAAACTTCTTCTGTCTTTATAACTAAAAACTGTCTTATACAGACTTGTAAGACAGTTTCCAAGATCACGAAACAAAGGAAAATATGCTCAGGGTTGGTGCATTCTTTCAAGGTTTGATGATATTTTATAAGCTCAGTATAGTGAGTAACAACTTGATTTTAAACTGTTATGAAACAACACCATCATAAAGAGCGCAATGGCTTGTGACAAATCCTTACAAGCTTTTGCAAGATCTTTAAAAAGCATGCCATTCTTAGGCTGCTATCTGTTCTGTCTTGCTCTGATTAGATGTTTTGATTCGCATCTACCCAACAGCAAAATAGAAGTAATAAAGAAAGCAAGAGAATACACATTACTAGTGAAATTGTGAAACATCATCCTATAGGTCTCAAAAACCGTGTTAGTTTATATGTTAGAAATATTCTGCCAGGGCAGCAGCACACTTCATCGTGAATCTACCAACTGAATGGTGGGAACACTAAAGGCTGGTGGGGCTCATTCCACAACTCTCATCAGAGTGAGAATATTTGTTTATATTTCAAGGGTGATAAATTCTTCAGACTATAAAGTTCAGAGGCCTACCTAAACCCATGTGGACTCACACATTTTCCAAGTCAAAAGCATGGTTTTGCCATTTTAATGTACTGTAACTACCCAAAAACAAATCCTAAATGTGAGGCTTTGTACAGTTGACGGAATTATTTGCTAATGTAATTTTTCAGGTAATATAATCTATATAAACATTATTAAATATTTTCCCTTTTGAGTAATAGCAGGTGCATTTTTAAGAGAGTATTCACAGAATGTCTAACTGTGGCAATTTAAGGTTAATATATGCTATAATTTCAAGGAAAGATAGGAGAGATTATGCTCTTACTTGCTGACTTTGGAAATTCAGGATGAGGAGAATGGGCACTAGCAGTTTTCCATTCCCACCACTGGATTCTAGATTAGACCCTAAAAGCTCTTTTCACACACCCTTTTAATAGCCAGTTCTCAACATGGTGTTAATTCTGGTTCTAAATGAACCTCTGTATAATTGCTGTCTTCCCAGTTGTGACTAACAGACCACTGAACAGAAGAATGCAATTAGAACAATTTTAAGGGGATGCAGGGAGGGAGGAGTGAATGAGAGAACATACAGAGAAAAGCATATGGTGGATGGAAAAAGGATGCAGACAGTAAATAAGAAGTGCTGATTTAATTTCTTCTGTACAAATCTGGCTTCACTGAAATTAGCAACTATTCATGAGTACATTAGAAATAATTGATTTACGTATTGGAAATAATTTATTTAAATTAGCAGTTTTATAACAAATTTGTTGAAATTGTATGTAGCTAACCACAGTGCTTTTTAACTTTCTAAACACCACTGGGATAATCCATAGTATTTGAAAGAGGGTTATATTTAACACTGGAGGTTGCAGTTGATATTTTCATCATAACTGAAGTAATTTTAATTTGGAAAATGTACCAGTTGTGTTTGTTTGGTTCAGGATGACATTCAGACTGCTTTATTTTCAAATGACAACTCTTGCATCAAAGGATAGCATAAATGTTTGCTGTAATGCTGAAATAAGTCTAAGAGCATAAAGAAAGCTAAAGTGGGCTTCCAGTTCTTCTAAATGGCTTAACAACCTTTTTACATGGCATTTCTGTAGGACTACAGAGTGAACATTTTTTTGAGACAGCAGTGGAACGATTCACGCCTGGCTTACAGTGAATATCCTGATGATTCCCTGGATTTGGATCCCTCCATGCTGGACTCTATTTGGAAACCAGATTTATTCTTTGCCAATGAAAAGGGAGCAAACTTCCATGATGTCACAACAGACAATAAACTGCTAAGGATTTCTAAGACTGGAAAAGTGTTGTACAGTATCAGGTAAACCAGTTAACTTTATTTTTCTGCTTTTCATCCCATTCCTTCCTCTTACTCGCTGTTTTTGTTTTTTTTTTTCTGGATGTAGCTAGGCTTGGAGAACATAATTTACATATTTAATTTTTTATTGTCCCATGCGTACAACCGAAATGAGATTTAATCACAGCAGGATAGAAGAAAAATTTGCCTACATCCCTTTGCTAAGCTTTTAGTTCTCACAAGATAGTAAGTGGCACAGCGGTACTTCCTTGCCTTGCTGGAAACTTAAGGTTGTCTACTACTTTACTGATATGCCTCAGGAATTCCCATCAGCATTATTAGCTCAAGTCACTCCTCTTACAAAGAAAAAAAAAAATAATCAACTCTTCCATAGTTTGTGAACTGCAATTCAAAAGTAAAGGGGAAAGTTATTTTAAGTGGCTACCAAAAAACTTAAGTAAAAATAGGCTTGAAACACAACAAATTTGACACACGAGTCCCAGGGTAATTGGTCATATCTATTCCCAGATAAAAATAATTGGAATTATGGAAAGCTTTTTTTTTTTTTTTAATACTGAGTGCACTGGAGTGTGTGTCATGTGACTGGATTTAGGCTGAATGGATAAACGCAGTTTGACAAAACACGACTGGATATGATCTGATGAAATGGGACATATGTAGAGAATCAATTGCATTGCAGAGGCATCAAGGACAGCAAATGTGCAGTATTTGTTTAATATTCAGCTTACTGTGCACTGTTAATTTAGTATAAGAAGTCAAGGTGAAAAGCACTGCATTACTGCAATAGTTTTGAAAAAGAATATTGTGCTCTGTTTTCCTAGGATGCTTCGCAGTCATTTTTCTGCATGGTGAAAAGTAAACATGGTAGCATCTGTTTAACTGATCTGTTTATTGAATTTACTCACTAGTAAGGAAAATCAGCTCACAAGACTGTAGTTTCTGACCAGATATTCTATTTGCAACCCAAATTTTCTCTGAGGAATTATTGATCCAGGTTAAGGACAGCTGAGTTCTCTAGGATGCTAAATTAAACAGTAACATAACATTTCCTCCATTTACTTAATTCCTTTGGAAATTCCTTGATAAGAGCTTAACTATGTTTGGATGGATTAACCAGCATGGAACATAAGTGTTTATTGAGCAGAGTTTCAAATTAACATATCTGAACAGTCTGAGAAAATAGTAGCACAGAGAGTGAGACTAGCACTAGCAGAGTGATAAATATGCTGTCACTTACAAATATTTCTTGTTTCACTCTGAGAAGGAAATGAATGCAACTGTTTGTTTGAATGACATCAGACACCATCTTATTGGAGGCAACAGTGCAGCTGAGTGCTGCTCTGAGTACAGATGGATAATTTCCCTGACATTTGTTCATGCAGGAAAAGTAATATTTCAAGCTGTCATACCACATTTGTAAAATTCCAACTCCTAAATACAAATTTATATGAAGTAGAATAAGCAGTATACCAGTGAAGGACTAAGAAAAGCAGTCTTACCTGATGCCTCTAACACGGCATATAATTTTGAGTAATATTTTACAGTGAAGACAAACTTTCTCCAGTACTGAACTTTGAAGTTAGAAGTAATTAGAAAAACAACTTCTCTATATGCTGTTTGTCGTTTTCTTTTAGTTGTGCTATGCTGAAACAAATAATATTTTAGTGATAGAATATTTTAGTGATAACGTGAGGATGTTAAAATGTTTCCATTTTCACTCACACACCAACCAGACCTAGCCTGACATAATGGTATTTAACTTTTAGCAGTTAGCATGCTCCAAATGTTCAAAATGCTTTTAACACACATCTGGGAAGTAGTATTGCGGTTTGTTTTGTCATATATTCAAGTTTAATAAAAGCAAGGGCAAATTTGTCTCATATGTATGTTAACCACTGTCTCTACTAAATGAGTTTAGAACAGCTCCCTGTAATAAACGGGTAAGAACTGGGGTGTGGGTATTATACAACAGCAGCGTTCATTTTCCCTTTAGACTTCATCTGAACATTGAAATATGCTCTGTTAGATGCATGTGTGGCCTATGCTGCTAAAAGCCATGAGAAGCAAAACCTGCCCCTTCTGAAAAGAATTTGGACCAAACATGTTCCTTATTTTATTAGAAAGGGATATTTGGTGCAGGATATGTGTGCTCAGGTAATTTACCACAGGATCACAGAGGGTGTAGGCCTGTGTTACACCCACCACAACTCATTGCTCTTGGAATTATTTTGTAGAATCATAGAATCATTGAGGTTGGAAACGACCACTAAGATCATCTAGTCCAACTTTCAACCCATCACCACCATTCCCACAAACGCATGTCATTCATGTCACCCCAGTATAAGCAAGAGTCTGTTTGCCTTTCTTTTAGTAAGGGGTTATCCATCTTGCATTCATTGGTGATGGTAGGCATAACATAGATTTCTGTCACTGTTTTCCATACAGTAGTTAGCTATCATGCTCATGCTTGCAGTCTACTAAATCTATTCTCCGGGAGTTGTTATGGAAAATAAAGCCAGAGTGGCTGATGTACTCACCTATGAATCATATAAGTAAGTTTAGGATTCTAAACCTATTTTTAGGTATTTTCTGCATGCTCAGATGACTACTTTGGTATTTGTTCTAATCTCAGATATCGTGGTAGATATGCTATATAAAGCCCAAGGCAAGATTGGTATGGAGAAAGAGCTTCTGAGCTTACAATACTTGGAAATGAGCAATATGAGGAACGTGAAGGATTATGGAGCTATAGTGATTTAGATCCATTTTCACAATAAAATCTTCTTTATTTTGAAGAACATTTGAAGTTTTAAGGTGGAGGATGACATTTAGCCCCACTCCTGGAAGCTAAATGGCACACAGCCCATTAAACTAGTCTAAGTCCTCCTGTACTGCAGAGCAGCCAGAAACCTTTGGGAGGGAACTCAGCACTGCTCAGTATCACAGATATACACTTTTGTCCCTGGTGAGGTGACAACAGCTCTTAGAGGTGCATGTATTTTAGAAGTCAGCAGTTACAGTAAAGTTATATTCAGCAAACAACTGCACTTCAGTCAACATCAGTCTCAGTGGCACTCTTTGAGCTGCACAGAACTGTTAAATAACTATAGTTTTTGTTTTAAAGCTCTCTGTAGAGAGCACTCAACAAGAGAGGTTCATTATAGCAGTGTTCAATATAATTGGCTTATGTTGTGTATATATTGTATGCTGAAAAACAATGAGACTAAATCTCAGCCCACACAATGTCACCCTCCAGATGCCTGTGACTCATCCCTCTGAGCTCACAACCCTTGAATGATCTCTGCATGGGCTGGATTTTGTAGAAGGACTACAAACTTGGAAAGAATGGCAGTGCTGTGTGATGATACTGACAGTCCTTTCCTGATACTTATATTCTGTATGACACCTGGATTTTGTATTGTATATGCTGTTGAAATGATTTTATGTTCCGGGGCAAAGACCATATCCTCCCTGTCCCACTGTGGGCAGCTGGGACACCAGCAAAATGCTAAAGAACCTCACAGAAGGCTTTGTCTTCTCTTTAAGCCACACAGTTGTCTACCTGATTCCCAGAAACTCATTTCAGGCTGCCAGAATGTTAGCATCTGCTGAAAAGCTTATTTTAGCAAAGTGATGGAAAGTGGAAGGTGTTTTTTTTTTTTTTTTTTTTTCCCTGTTATACGTTAATTGCCTCCCTCTCCTTTTAATATTTTCAGTACATCTTAGTCATATGATCTTGATGCAGAAGGCAATATAATTCTACTGTAGCACTGATCCATGGCATTGCACCTGGAATATACTGGCCAGGAAAGTAAAGATGCTGGAACTTTTTTTTTTCTATCAGCTGCTCCAGTAAGCACCTTGTATTCTCAGTAGTCATATAAAGGGGAGGCTGTCCTCTGAAATGTAGTGTCACTGCGTTTAGCCAGAAAGAGTTACAAAGTAGATTACTTCACATTTTTAAAACATGTAAGGAATTTAGGAAGTGTTGCATAGTTTGACAAGAGAATCATGTGGAATTTTAGTGAGTAGATTTGAACAAATGCACAAATTATTTTTCTTCCTTATATTCCAAGAACAATAAAATACCTAGGAAGAAATTCCTCAAATCTTTCAGAGTATCTTTTTTTTTTTTTTTTGTCTTAATTTATCTTCACAGCACATTAAATTTTGCAGTAATTTAGGAAATTGCTTCTCTATGGTTTCAACTCTTGATCCAGGTTTAGTAGTTAAATGTTATTATGGATGAAAGCAGTATCTACTAGAGAGCAGCACTCTTTGGTTGGACACCATGAAACAGGAAATACAAGCTGTTGCATTGGTCTCTTCCTGCAGCTGTTCTGGGGGTTTTCACTGGACTTCCATATGACAACAAGTAGATGAGGGGATAAGCTGGCACATCCAACAGCCTTCTCCTGCCTGAAAACAGCACATTTGCTTGCAGTACCATCTCTTGTGCCATGTTACTCAAGTTACCAAAATTGAATCTTTGTTCTGTGGCAGTAATGCCAACTGGCAGAACACTGTGTCTAACCTCCTTGAATGCCCATTACTCTACTCACCACCTTAGGTTATATTAAAAGTTATGGTCACCATACTCCTCATGTAAATCATCAGAAATAATATATAGCACTCGTATAGTTAAGCTTTTCTAAGCAAAAGTCCTGTGCTTTCTAGTCTTCTTTGTCAAGCCATTCTCTTTACCCTATGGGATGGAAGATTCCTTCCCTTCTCCTTTGGGAGATTCAAGTTAGATATCAGGAAAAACTTCTTCATGGAAAGAGTGGTGAGGCACTGGAGCAGGCTGCCCAGGGAGGTGATGGAGTCACTGTCCCTTGAGATGTTTAGATGAAGAAATGTTTAGAAGTTGTACTAAGGAACATAGTTTAGTCAGAAAATATTGGTGGTAGGTGGACAGTTGGACTAGATGATCCAGGAGATCTTTTCCAATCTTTATGATTCTATGAAATGCAAAGCAAATTTAAAGGAAACATAAATAACACAGGTTTTCTCTTCACAATAGACTATTTGTAGGAAAGAAATTCCATAGTATTCCTGATATATATATATGAATATATCTTAGATTTTTAGTGATACTAAAAAAAACATTTGCCTTGTTACAGTACATTCAGGCAAGGGTCATCTACAATAATTTCAGAGTACAACCCATATCAGCTACCCAATAAGGCATCTCCGTTTACACCTGATGACATTGTTGTGTGCAAATCAACAACAGCATGGCACAGTCTAATCTAACAGAGTCTTAGAAAATGTTATGTTCCACAGTTCTGCATGCATCCTGTGCTTAACTTCAATGACTTCAGTTTTATTTGCAATCTAGTGTTGGGATTTAAGAGGATTTGGACTTTACTATCAGCATTGTCTTTCCATGTGACAGATTAGCAGAGAGGGAGAAGAGAGACTGTTACCATGATTGATTTGTCTGTTTGCTAGGTAAGAACCCCTCTCCTAGCTCACATTCATATTTATTTTCTCAACTCCTATCAAAATAGCACTGACAAAGGCGGGGCTTTTTCCTTGCAATTGAACTTAATCAGCACAGGAACATTTTCATAGAACATTTTTTATTATACCAATGGCAAAACAAGTCCGTGCTCATTTCCCTAATCTTCTAAAAGCAAAAAAAGAATCTTCATATGCACTAAAATAACTTTTCCAGACTTAAGAAAATATGAGGGCTGCTCCAAAAGTAATGTCTTCTGTTTCATTATGCTGGCCCACAGTGTTGGAGGCAGAAGTTGGTATGGCAGTAGAGGTTGAATCTTCCCGCCAACATCCTGGTACATTTTGTTGCCATATGACAGATGGCAGCAGAGGGGCAATCAGACTCCTCCATGAAGTAAAAATGGCACCCACTGACATTCATCGACACATACTGAATGTTTATAGAGACCAACCAGTGCATGTGAGCACAGTGAGGAGTGGGTGGTGTGTTTCAGCTGTGGCGACAGCAACAGTGAGTCACCTCCTCTGGTGCAGACTGTTACAAGCACAGCATTCAGGCTCCTGTTTATCACTGGTGACAATGCTCATGAAGGTGACTATGTTGAAAAATGATGTTTTCTCTCTGAGAATTTGCTCTAGCAAATAGTGTTATTGCAGTCTTTTTAGCTGTTGTAATTTCCATGTAACTAAATAGGAGACATCACTTTTGGAGTGACCTATGTATATAAAAATTGATTTTAATAATAAGCAATGCTGAACTACTAACTGAAGGAGAGCACAAAAATAAAGAAGTTTTGGATTTGGCTGCTATAATGTATTATAGGCAGAGGCCTTACAGACTTTGTATAAATAGTGCTAGTATCACTAGACTTTACTAAACTGCACACTGGGACATAGTGACGTCCCAAATTCTAACTGCATGCTATGTGAATACAGCGAATTTGACAAATTTGTCTTCCTGTGGGCATGATTACAATAATAACAATGGTTTCAGAGGTTAAAATAATGCAGCCCTTTATGGGAAAAGCAGCTATTCTTGTTACAGTTGAATTCTATGTCCCTGAATTATTATTATCCGCCTACTATTCTTTTTCTTCTTGCCCTTTCTCCTGCCTCTGTTCCACCACCATATCCCTTCAGTTTGTGGTCGTTTAACTTAACGTGCTGAGATGCTTCTCATCCTTTGGGATGGTTGCCCAACAGCTTCTTGACTATGCCCTCCCATCACCCATTTTCATCTTTCATTTCCTCACCTTACATACAGATCCATACTGAGGATCTAGCTCTGTTTTTCCAATACAATTATTTTTCTGTTATGCCTAAAGTACTTGTTTTTCATAGCAAATAATAAAACCTCCTAAATAAATAATAAAGCCTAATGCAGGTATATTGTTATGCAACTAGCACAGCTATTGTCAAAACCCCATTGATCATCTTGCTTAAGGAAAGAATAATTTACATTTTAATGACACAAAATTAGTTGCATTTTCACTTCATCAGACATTTAAAGCAATGTAGGGATATGAACATTATACTTGAACATGCACTGCCTCGCTAATTCTTCTAATGCTGTGCATGTCCCCAGATGACATACAAAAACACTGGGTATGAAGTAAATACAAACACAACAGAAGAGCTACTTAAACTGAAGGAAATGCTGCCCGGACAACAGGCATCAACAAATAGCTCCACACTGGTCATAAGGAAATTTAAATTGGAAGTTATAGTGTTTCCAGTCATCTATACTTTGAATTCCCAAGCAGTATTCCAACAGAAATAGCGGTGGGCATAGAGAGGAACAAGGGATCATTAAACAGAATCATAGAACCCAATATCCCAAGTTGGAAGGGACCTACACAGGTCATTGAGCCCAACCCCTGGCTCCACATAGGAATGCTAACACTCACATGCTCCTTGAGCTGCAACAGGTTGGAGCCATGCCCACAGCCCTGGGCAGCCCGTTCCATGACCACCGCCCTGTGGTGCAGCCCCTGTCCCTAACCTCCAGCTGCCCCTCCCCTGACACAGCTCCATGCCGTTCCCTCGGGCCCTGTCGCTGTCACACAGAGCAGAGCTCAGCACTGCCCCTCCGCTCCCCGTGAAGAGCTGCAGCTGCCATCGGCCTCCCCTCGGCTCCTCTGCTCTGCGCTGAACAAACACAGGGACCTCAGCTGCTCTTCACACACCTTCCCTTGATTGGTTTCAGAAGGGATTAGATTAAACGACTACATGTGTTAACAGATTATCAGATTGGATGGCCCAAGATGTACCTTCAATAGTCCTATATTCTTGCATCTCAGATGCTCAGGACTCAAACACACAAAGAAAAGGCTTTATTTTTCCAAGCTAAAAAAAGTGGGAAATGCTGTTGGAGAATAATTTGTACGCACACAGTTGCTCTTGGCTGACGGGATTAAAAAATAAAAATAAAAAGTTGGCAGGGGTTACTTCTGGATTCAGTGGGATTACATAGCAAGCTACGCATCTGCGTACCTGCTCTCCTCATAGGTAACGATGATGTCTGTCTTTGACTGCTGGTGACCATTTACCTATTGAACGCACATTAGAGCAGTTAAATGTTTGACAGAAAAAATGTAGGTTCAGGAGCTGTTTCTAATTGAATGGCATAAAAAAGTGTATTTTCCTGGAATATGCTCACAGAGATGGAGGTCTTTTGCCAATTGCATTACAATATATGACTTGAACGGGGATGTCATCATGCCAGAGGGAAAGGAACGGCATGCTAAACACACACTGCAGGAAAATTAATACAGAAAATAACAGAGGGAAAGGGGAGATGAAACTGTATTTTTAATGGAATTCATAATTTAGCTGTTTCATGAAACCATACTTGAATTTAATTCCTCAGATTTGCTTGAACAAAAATTGGGAAATCATTTGCTGGCAACTCATGTGCTGGCATTGCGTACCTACAGACAATGCTGGCATTACAATGAGAAGTGGGAAGCCCATAATGAGAATCCACCACTCTGTTTGTTTTTTGCCAGCTCCCGTTTTAAGCAGTGCACGAAGCAAAGCAAGCACTGGAGGGAGAGACAACACGATCCTAAACAGCAGTACGTGTTACTCCAGCCTGCATCTCTTTTTACAGTAGCAGCCAAGGCTCCGCATCTCCTCTTAGCTCAACTTCAGCCCATTCCCATCTGACAGAAATGAAGCTGCAGAACATGACAAACATTAGAGAGGGATTCCAGGGCTCCTCAAAAATAAGGGAAAAAGCAGACAGTTTGACTGTTCCGTTTAACAGGACAAAGCCTGTAGACTGTGAAAATTACCAGAATTGACATTCAAAATGATGAGTCAGGTCTCTGAAAAAATAATGAGATGGACTACAAAATGAAAAGCCCTTTAAAAGAGGAATGTCACTGGGATTTTTTTTTTTTTGGCTTTCTGATGTATGAACAGTGTGTGTGCTCTCCTTTCAGGCACAGATCAAGATCCCCGGGAGAGGGGGATGGGAAGGATATAAAGAGATTTTACATTCTCCTGCCTATTTCAGTGCCACTAGTCTGAATGGCATTTGCTCCCGTGTCATGCAATGCTGTCATGGTTGCTGTGCAACTCCATCTCCCCTGCCAGTTAATGGGGAACTTTGCCTGCTTGTGCTTAGGCAATATTTTTATGTTATTTCAACAATTGTAAGAATCAAAAATCTAATCTTCTGAAGGGAAAAAAAAAAAAAGAAGCTAAAATGTTGTTTGTAACTTCTCCTGTCCCACTAACTAAGATGTGAATGAGTGTCACTTGAAAGAATGAAGGGATAAGAATAGGAGCAAAGAGTTATTTTTGATATCATGCCCGCTCATGGTGAGGCTTTTGCTGCTTTTCATGTTTGTGAGGAGCCAATCATGCTTTTTTTAGGAGACAGGAAAGACTTGTGCCCTGATCTCCAGCACTATTTAAATTTCCAGCAGTACCTCTGTAATTTTGGAGTCTGACCCCCCGTATTTGCTCATTTGGAAAAACGTTATGAGGCAGCTGGTGTTCCATAGCCTGCTCGCAAACTGCCACACTTGCAGGTTTGTTCATGAAAATGTCATTTCCTTTCTTGTCAGACAGATGGGAGATCCAGATTCTCTTGTGGGATCAAGGCCTTCTTCCTAGGGGAGAGCTATCGCCTAGACCAAGTGAGGTTCTGGGGGAGTCACAGCACACCAGCTGTTAGCTGCTTGTAAGCGTGAAGTGTGTTGGAGTACAATTTAATGTTTGCTGTGGATCAGGCAATTGTAGCTCAAATGAAATATTTTCTTACGTTTCTAAAAAAAGTAGAAGTAAATATTGGATTATGTAATACGTAAACCCAGTTCCCCAAGGGCCTAACCCAGTACTGGCAGTTCTTTACTTCAGTTTTACGTTTCTGACCATTCACAAGATGTTTATATATGTAACATTCTGAAGTGCTTTTCTAGCATTTTGGGGTTATCTAGATGGAACACCTGTGGCTGGAGCCACAGATATTCAGTATTATGATGATAAGCATTAGTATTCAAAAACTCTAAGATGAAGAAAGGGATTGGAGATGATGTTGAGAATAATCTGCTCACAAATATTGGAGAACTATTGATTTATCTTATTTATTTATTCATTGGTATGTAAGGAGTCCATCCTTGAGGAATTTCCACTGATGGTGCTACTTTGGCGATTATGTGTCAAAACATGGACTGACCCCATGTCTTAGTACTCCAAAGACAGATGGGGGTGGGATGTGCAGGAACTGGGATAAAAGCAGGACAAAGGGGAAGGGAAGAAGATAAGGTCCAGCAATAAATAAGGACACAGAGGAAAGAGGCTGGGGTTTTTGAAATGGATGAATACAGAAAGGGAGAGATGTAGGGTGGACAGGCAGGCATAGGTGGAGTGGGCAAAGTGTGTCCCAGAACCAGAGAAAGGGTAGGACAAGGGAGAAGGATGAATAGGAATGAAGTGAGCGCAGAGTGCTGCTGAACTTCATTGCAGTGCACGTGAATACCTCTGTACTCCCTCGGCTGCATGTATGTATGTCACCCTCTCTGGCTTTTCCGCAGTTGATGACGACTGGCTACTGTTATTTTTAGTGCATCTGTAGTGTCTGTGCTGAGCTCTGCTGCTGGCCCATGTGAGGCCCAGCCTGTTTCTTTCTGGAGAAAATACTGACGTTGCAAAACAAAGCATTCAGGTGTTAAAGATCACAGACACGGACATTTCTGATTAATAACATGCTATCAGGCTGTTTAACCTTTCCCACAGGATGCATTATTCTGGCTTCTATGGTAACACAAACCATGGCTTTCAGAACTACTGTCCCCCTGCTTGCAGAAGTAGGAAACACAGACCTTTGAACAGTGCTGTTAAGGTATCTTTCTGAGGTTATCAGAATTGAAAGATGCAGAGCTGGACTGGGAAGAGAGACAAGCCCACAGCCCAGGTCTGAACAGTTTTTTCAGGATGTTCTGGTGAAACACGGGGATGAAAGAGGGGACCCTGGGTGAAATGCTGGGTGAAGTAATCCCAGCGGTGCCCTTTGTACCTTGAAGGAATTATAGGAATCAAGAGATGCTGCTCAGAAGGACAGACCTTGTGTATGAAGGAAACCTCAGGAAGTAGGTCCCTAGAGTATGTGAATTACAGCCCTGACTCTGCTACAGTATTGCTCAGTAGTTGTTTCCTTTTTATTATTATTTTGTCACAGTGCTGGCTAATTTTTCACTTTCTGCTTTCTGGCTCTGCTTCTGCATTTTGTTCTGTACAAATTCCAGGGCTCAGTTCTTCCTTGACAGTGGGATGGATGAGGGGAAGCAGGGAGTCACTTGGCTTTGCCTGCAGGGTGTCCTGCTGGCTCTGGCGCTGCGCCTGTGTACACAGAGGGATCCCCAGCTCTGCAACTCTCTTCTGGTCCCTGTCTGCTCTGTTAAGCCCCAGAGCTCTTCCCCCAAGCTACCTGTGTAACCCAAGCCTGAGTAGCAGGGGATGGTTACAAAACATGTTGTTTGTACATCTCAACTGCATTGATAGCGGGGTGCTGAAAAATAATTGTTCTATAGCAGTTTCTTCTGATGTATTAATGATTACAGTATTCATCAATGTAATTGCCAGCTAAAATTGCACTTTGTACCAAATCTCCAGGGGCTCCTCTTTAATTTGCCAAGTAAGTGTGAGACTTTTTATTTATTTATTTTATTTTTTTTTAAAGTATTTTCTGTCAATGACATT
This sequence comes from Gallus gallus, assembly GCF_016699485.2. Taxonomy (NCBI): domain Eukaryota; kingdom Metazoa; phylum Chordata; class Aves; order Galliformes; family Phasianidae; genus Gallus; species Gallus gallus. The sequence goes on along the minus strand of NC_052532.1, from coordinate 122,590,851 downwards.
GTTATAGGCAGTGTGGGGAGCTATATCTGCCTAACCATTTCTGATCCTGCTTCCCTATTAGAGTAAATGTACAAGTAGTGACATGGCAATGGAATTGGTAAAAAAAAAATGCGGAATCATGTTTTTACTATATAAGATTCAACTGCTATAAACTGACCCACCAGCACGGACTTCATTTGAGCTACTTCAGACTCCAGTAGCCAAACACTTAGCTTGTAGTAGTCTTGTTGAAAATGAGTAGGTTTATAGACAATACCAGGCAAAAAGTGCTGAGTTCAATACTTATATTAATCCTGGTAAAAGGGATTACAGAAGCTAAGATGCGAACTATGAGTGACTACTATGCTGAGATGATGAACAAGTTAAAAGAGCATGATCTCTTGTGCTTGCCTCAGCAATCATTGAATAGAAGTTATTTTCCAATTGTGAGGGTAAGCAGAGAATAATTTAGGCTTTCTAAAAGACACTGTGGCTTAGGGAGAGAAAGATGTCGACCATTATGTGAAACAGCATAATGTTCATTTCCTCAACTCACCTCCAGATGAATAATTGACATATCCATCTAGCCACTAGGGGAAATAGATCATCAACTTCATCCCTGAGAGGCTTGGAAGCACTTGAGTACTCGTGAGTTTCATACTAAACTAGTAGATTAGATACTCCTGCCCATGTATATAGTTAAACCCTCAGATTTCTTGAGGGTTCTAGGGAGGAAAAAGGGATGAAGGGGAGAGGAGACAGTGTACAGCCCACGACTGATGGTCAGTATAATCTAAATGGATCATATCTTCTTCTTCAGATGATGATATATTTTGCAGCCTTTTAGAAAATCATTTGCATAAAGACACACTTGAAATGAACTTCAGAAATCTAACCCATTTTCAGAATATGACTGAAAAGAAGGATGAGAATTTGGTGTGCCAACATTTCAGGAAAAAAAAAAAGAAAAAAAAAAGCAGAAGCAGTCTTTTGTCAGTACTGGGGATTAGCAATTTAAATAGTTCAATCTTTAATCCAGGAAACTAGTAAAATGAGGCCAATTAACACTTGCAGGACACATAAAATATTTAAAGTAGTAAGGGGCATGTTTTCAGAGGCATTCTTATCTCTACTAAATGTGTTCTTTTTTTCCCCTAAATGGCTTATATTTTTAGTGCTGATGCTATGTGCTCTCAAAGGTTAAGTAAGAGTTTATTTACTGCCGTGGTGTAGAGAGGACTACTGGGTGATTTTCTTCATCTCAATACACTTTAGTGTCATCGACAACCAATTTCTGATTTCCTGATATTGACATTCTGCACATTGAAACCTGTGTCAATAGGACAAGAATGGTACATTATGTAGCTCATGGGTAAGCAAAAGCACAGAGATGATGAGTAGGATTTTTGATCAAGATGATTAAATTTTGATTTTAGTTACCTAAATATCATCTTCTTATCATAGTGATTTGATTGAAGGATGGTAGGACTAAGAAGTACAGTCAGGCCTTCCCAAAAAATTCACATGGTAAAGAAACAGACTGAACTAGATTTAGTGAGCTGTGTGTACTGAGAAACCCAAATGACTTGAGGAGCACAAAATCACTACAGGGGACAGAGTTGAGTGAAATATGTCTCCATATATATTACATTTGATTTTGTGACTACACAATTTCCAGGCTAGCAGCTGGTCCATTGGTTCACTGGCATAATTAAAAATGTATTCCCATTGTACCATATTAATGCTTTAGTGTACCTTCAAGTGAGACAGTTTAGTTCTTGTACTTGATGACAAGTGGATAGGGAGGTTTTTGTTTATTTGTTTTCTTTGTGTTGAAGTGTTGAAGGTAATCTGAAATAATGCATGTACTCTTTTCATATAACTTAAACCAAACTCTTAATATTTTTTCTCTGTGCTTTTTTCAAAGAAAATAGTTATTTGTAATTCTGTCAACCCAATATCTTGTTTATTAAAAACATTTTCTTCTCCCCATGGTAACAAGAAAACAACAGTGGAGAAGAAACCTTGAAACACAGATTTCAATCAAATGTAGAAAAGTAAACTAAACCAAAAATAATGAGAGAGAGAGAAAAAAAAAAAAAAGAAAAGAAAAGAAAGAAGCAATAAGCGCATTCCTGTCCAAGTAGAATTATGCCATATCTGGTACAAAACAGCTGAAATATTAAGAGAAATTTAGTTTGTATGATAATGTTCCTTTAGGCTTACTTTCTTGTTCCTGCAGTCTTTATCTTTTAATGCAATGCAATTCTGGCTTTTACTGTATTGTTGTTGTTGTTTTCTTTTAATGGCTAAGAAGTAAGAATGAAAGGTTGGAAATGGCTCTCATACACAAAAAAGCACTTCCTGTTGAAGAAACCCCTTGATTTTTATGTTTTCTTCCTTTGCTGTTCCAAAACAAAACCTAAAAGCGTATGTCTCATAATCAGTCATTTTAGATTTTGCATTATCTAGGATCACTGTTATACGTATAATATTCACTGGTACACTAATGGGGAGCATCTTTTGCTATCTTGCTATTCTTGCCTCTGCCTCTGTTCTGTCCAGCCAGTGCAGCCAGTGAGAGCCTGTCTTGCTTTACACATTCTATCTGCACAGGCTTTTATGTCTTTAAAACCTAAGAGGGGATGAGGAGTCCATCTTCTGAGGCTCTAAGATTTGGCCTTGATCCTTCAAAGTATAAATATGGGGCTTTGAATAAAATCTGTATATTTCTAACAAGTGCTTTTTTTTTTTTTTTTTCTTTTTTCCTTTTTTTTTTCCCCTCCAATTTTAGGCTTACTTTAACCTTATCATGTCCCATGGACTTGAAGAATTTTCCTATGGATGTACAGACATGCACAATGCAGCTAGAGAGCTGTGAGTGTCCGATTGCTTTGCCTTGGAAAAAAAAAAAAAAAAAAAACGAAAACAAGTCTTATAATAATTTTGGTGGTTTGATAGTATTTACATTGCTATATTTGTGTGGTCAGAATCAGTATTCTTCTCCTGCTACGGAAAGTTCTGGAGGAAATGTGCGTTAACTAAAATGTTGTTCCCTACTCTATGCTGTTCCAGTTCCTTTCTTTATTCTCCCACCTGTCCCATCAGGGCTGTGTCACTTCCAGGAATAAGCACAGCAGTGCCATACCTGAGAAAACATATCTCAAGAAAGTAAGAACAAGTAGGTCACAGCCAGGGATGGGTTATGTCTGATCAAGACAAGTCACAGTCTTTTGAAAAATGTGAGCAACATACTCCATGAAGCAGAGATCTGTGATTTCACAAAATCATGGAATGATTGGAAAGGATCTCTGTGCTCAGCTGGTGCAACCCAGAGCAGGGTGCCAGGCCCATGTCCAGGTGGCTTTTGGAAATCTCCAAGGAGGAGACTCCACAGGCTCTCTGGGAAGCCTGTGCCAGCCTCCATCATCCACACAACACAGAAGTGCTGCCTGGTATTCAGAGGGAACCTCATGTATGCCAGCATATGCCCACTGCCTCTTGTCCTTTTCATGGACTTAGTATGAGCCAGTATGTGTCAAGCCACCTTGTTTTTTTTAGTTTTTATTTTGGTTTTGTTTTGCTTTGTGGGGAAGAGATAATGGGGTTTATCTATACAAGTATGGGCTGCAGATTATTACTTGTCTTTGAGGCTGGAGATTGAACACAGCTTGTTTAGTTTTCTCATAGCTGTGTGGCCACTGGAGTTGAAAAGAGACTTCAAAGAGCCCAAGTGTCTCTCTAACACCTTCACACCTCTCTGGTACATCACAGGTTTACAAAAGCTGCAGACCCACTATCACATATTTTAGAAATCCTGGTTTTGTTCTGCCCAACAACTACGTAATCAGAGAATGATGGAAAGTAAGCAGAATGCTGGCTTATACATAGACGTGGGAAAATGGCAACTCATTTGTAAATAGTATCTTTCATGGACCATAAAAATTATTCTTAGTGGCAAACCAAGACAGTATTTCAGAATTTAATTATGTTACTTATTTGTTGCTCTTAACATAGAAGTAATGCAATATTAGTAACAAGCAACTAATTGCGATTGTGCTGTAGTTAATCAGATGGCTTAAAATTATAGCTAACATTTACTGGAATAATTAACATATTTCTAAACTGTAGTAATACTTGCCTTGAAGGTTTTCTGTTAGTTACTATGTAATAAACTCTGATTTCTTTGTTGTAGTTGGCTACACTATGAATGATCTGATATTCGAGTGGCTGAGTGATGGACCTGTGCAAGTTGCAGAAGGTTTAACCTTGCCACAGTTTATTTTGAAAGAAGATAAAGAACTTGGTTATTGCACAAAACATTACAACACTGGTGAGCATTATTCTGTTGTTGTTGTTGTTTTTTGTTTGTTTTTTTTTTTCCTGTGAAATGGGAAAAGATGGGTAAAATTAAAAAAAAAAAAGAACTATTTTAAAATTAAAATTGGATTCAGCCACAAATATTTTAAATCTGAAAAATATATCCTTTTTATTTTTTTTTCCTTGAATGGTTTTTGTTTTTCTCCCCAAATTTCCTTGAACATCATTAAGGATACTCTAATACACATGCCCTAATATTCTAAAATGTTTAAAATCATTATGGTTTTAAAATCTTAACAAATGTAAAAATCTCATCAGTCTGATTTCCTCAAAATGAAGCTTTCATAACAAACTGTTTTCTCTAATATTGATAAATCAGTTTTAATGTACTGATTTTTGAGCGTGATTTCTTTCTTCATTATATCAAAATGCCAGTGAGGAAAAATATCAACTTTTCACCAATTTTTGTATGAGGTCTAATTTAAGAGATGTAGCATTTGAAATGGCAATGCTTTCACTGCTGATCTGAGTAGAGCGCAAACATAAAATGGAAAATTGTTTAATAGTCTTGTTCTTTTCCTAGTTTACCTTTTTAAAAGTTTCAAGTGTATTTTCTGTCTTTAGTTATACAAGCAGGGAGAGGTCTGTTAAAATTTGGATTTATCTGCTTGGAGTCTAATTAATAAGGACAGTATTCAGAGAACAGTTTGCTGGATGCTTCCTGGGATTACATATAATCCCTGTCATCTAAAATAGTTGTTTTTTTTTTTTTTTCTTCGTTATTTCAGCATAAGGGCCAATCTGCTTGCATCAAAGACATTTGTTTTACTCTGTGAAATAAAACAACATGAGATGTTCTTCCCCTGTCAAAAATAAAGCCACATTCCTTTCTTATGAAAATTACTGTCTTTAGTTTTTATAAATGCAACTTCTCATTTTGAGGCCCAAAGTGCCAAGGAAGGATTTTTTTTAATTCCACAGTCCAAAATAAGTGTAAATCAGGACTGTTATTACTACTTGATTTTTTCCCTCATATTTTAAAGGGATAATCAGGAGTAAATTCCAATCAACATAATTTGAGTACTTGAAATGTGGCCATTGCAAACTTCAGCTATCTCCTGTCCCATGACTCAAGCTCCGAATAAATGTGTTAATCTGCTTTTCTAGTTGACTCCGAGGTAGCCATTTTGCAGGGTGAAGTAAGAGAGGAAGGAGAACATGGACAATAGTTTTCTTGTGTACTCACTGAGATTTCCCATGGATGATAAAAATGCCAGTTAGTAGCTCCCACTTCATGTATTTCAACAAAATATCTGCATAATTAACAGAAGTTTGAAGTAAGTACCCTGGAAAGGGGAAATGAAGAGCAGGATTCATGCAAAATAAACACCTACGTGTGTTTACATTGCTGTCTTTTCTGAGGTATGCTCCTTCAGTTTTGGCGTGAAATCAAAATATGGATGAAAGCTACATTATTCAGCCTTTTCATCCCACCCATGCTGCAAGGAGCTCTGCTCAGGTTGTGCCATTGGAATCTGGGGAGTGTTTGACAGCTTGGGCTACTCCAACACCATCACCATCACAGGTGGAACCCCATCTTTTAGAAGAACAGAACCCTTCTGTTTTGGCAGTCCTGATGTACCACTACACAGGTCTCAGAATCTGAATCTGTCTTTGGCATGACAGATCAGGTAATTGATATCACAACTTCTGTCTTTCCAGATTATTCAGTTTTTCTCCCCTCTTCAGTTTGCCAAATTGCCACTGTGTTGTACTTTGTGCCAACTCTCACGCCTGTCTGAACCTGCCATTCAGCTTTGTGAGAAACCAGCAGAAAAGTACGTTTATCACAAAAAAAAAAAAAAAAAGAGGAAAATTCTCCTTTCACCCACAAATAATGAGGAAGGCACAATGCATCTCAGTGCTTTTGCCCAACTGACACAACAGAGGGTCATTGAAATAATTAGTATGATGTTTCACAAATGACAGAAATTCTTGTATTTGGGTTAGTGAACCTTGAGTGAGAGCCTTCATATAACTAAAACCCCAGCTAAGGCACATCGATTTGGAAAGCAGCAAAAAATGATTGGATTAATGGCGAGCTGTTGCAGCTCAGGACATTGCATTCCCCACAGCATGGCTATCTCTACTTTCTTAAAATTCTGTCCTCCTCTACCCATGCAGAGTAGATATTTATTGTATGAAGAATCACTTACCTCCCACGAGAGATTGTTGAGGATTTCCTGGAGTTAGATTTTTGGTGAAACTCAAAGTCAACTTTAAATTGATTCTGCTATAAGAAGTAACCCACAGACACAAGTAAATGACGTGAACAGAATGAAAAGGAGTTTAATTTACCACAAGACATTAAGACTAATTTTTTACAATTCATCTAATTACATTTGTTTTATCTAATGCAATTAAAAGAGCAAAATGCTGTTGTCCTTTAACATTAAACTTTGCATTTGAGTGAAACAAAATCTTATTAAATTTTAAGAAGAAAAACAACATTCTATTTTCTAGAGGTGAAACAACTGTACAGATACATGTTTTCTCAGTTAACGTAAAGAATTGAGTACAGTCTGTTTCAGGGACTCCATGTCCCTCCCACTCTTGAGCTCAACAAGTGGCTGACTCATAGCTTCAGGTTATGAAACAGGCTTCACATGTAGTTTATGTTCAGAAAGCAAGATAAAACTGTGCAAAAAGCATTCATGAAAGTAATTTCATGTTCTAGGAAAGTTTACATGCATTGAAGTCAAGTTTCATTTGGAGCGTCAGATGGGATACTATTTAATCCAGATGTACATTCCTAGCCTGCTGATTGTCATTTTGTCCTGGGTTTCTTTCTGGATCAACATGGATGCTGCTCCAGCCAGAGTTGCACTGGGTATCACTACAGTTTTGACAATGACCACTCAAAGTTCAGGATCAAGAGCTTCCCTTCCAAAAGTAAGGAAATAATTTTGTACCACTGGCTTGTTATTACCAATAAAAATTACAGTACTTTTGAAGTTTCTTAACTATCAACATAAGAATGTGTCTAATAAGAATATAACTGAGAAAGTGGTGTCAACATGATGCTAAACTGTTGCAATATCAATGCATTTGGATTAGTTTTCTGTTGGTTTATGGGATTGCCAGAGGGCTCAAAGCAATGGATTTTTAATGAGTTACTGCTAGCTTTGTCACTTAGGCATCGGCATGCAGAATAGACTTTCCGAAGTATCTAGGTACTTGTCTGGATTTCTGAAACCACTTTCCTGAAAACTGGATGTTTTATCTGGCTGGGGGCTTTATGAACTCTGTCTAATCTTTTCTGGACTGTTAGACTCCTGAATATCATGACATGGCTAGTTATGACTCTCAGTCAGGTGGATATATAAGCATACACATATATATATATATAATACGTATGTGTGACATATATACACCTGTAAGATATCTCTGGAGAATATTTTCAGAGAATTCCTGATGTCTTTCTCTGCTTCATGGTTGGATCAGTCCATGTTCTTATTCAAGTGATGCCTGCAGTCCTTCATCCAACCTACACACAAAAATATTCTCTCACTTGAATTTTGTGGTCCAGAGCAGCTGCTGTAGATGAGAATACAGATTACAGAATATATTATTTGATTAGACAACATAACAACACTTTTCAGCATGGGGACATCTTTAATGCTTCTGTTAATAGCATTCCCAGCAGAATTTATATTGCATGCTCAGGTTTTGTGCAGTTTTCTGAAAGAGAACTCAGAGGTAGATCAGTTAACAACAGTCTGTGGAGTCATGAGATATGATCCCTGTAGAATCCTCTTTTCAGCTGCCCAGAATCACAAGAACTGAGATCATTAAACTGTGCTAACAGTATTGAAAGCACAAATGTTGAATGTTTGTATAGCATATGATCCATTCCAAAAGGCATGTTGTGTTTTGTTCTGCTTTACCCTCAGTATCATATTCAGTCTCATTCCAAGTACTGTAATTTGTTAAAATTGAACTCATATAGACCAACTTTAAAAACTGCACAGATTGTGTTACTCTTCTGTTGGTACTGAGAAAATATCACTTAAAAATCTGGTGACTACAGCAGTTGGTTCAGCTTCACTTGTTCACTTGGAGCTATGTATAGTTTTCCATAAAAACTAAAAATATTTTATATATTAACACAGAATTTCAAATTGATAATTTCTTAACATTTGTTCAGTTAGTATTACCAAATGAACACTCTGAGAAGAAAGTCAACAAAGAGATAATCTTGGCAAGAACCATGCAGGATCTGTAGATAGCAAGCTCATAGTCACTGAAGATTGTGTCTAGATGGTACAACTCAATTCCATGCTGATATATTCCAGCTTTCTTCCAAATTAACTAACTTGGGAATTAGAAGTGGTACAATCACCGTAGTGGAGCTTTCCACCCACATTTCCAACAGAGTAAGCATACCCTACCAAGAAGCTCTGCAATGATAGCACATCCATAAAGATAATGCTTTAGAAAGACTTGATGGTATGCCTTTAATCCAGACGAAATATTTATCCTTTCTGAATTCTGTCTTGTTTGAGTTGAAAAGCATTTGCTGCATAAGTTTCTGGGCTTCTGCTGAGTAGAAGAAATGTGAAGATCCAGAATATGTTGACTGTAGCAGTTTGATTATTGGAGAGGTTCTTCTCTAGCTTCAAAATTAAATAGGTTTATCTCATCTGGAAGAGGTGACGTTCTGGCCCTATCCCATCCTCTCCTAGTTTTCTCTGCTGTTCCTTTGTCAGAACACATGTACCCCACCAGAGAGCCCAGCACATTTATTTCAGTGGGGCTGCACCTCGTTGCATTTCCACTCTTTGAATTCAATCAAGCTGTGTCTGAAGAATCTTGGGACTGACATGAACCAATATGCTTCAAAACAAACTTTCTGTGCACGTTTAAGTAGTACACCCATGTTTGTGTACAGGTCCCTGTCAGTAGTATCCGATTCCTTACGAAAGGAAGGAGAAAGTTCTTTTTTCTGTTGCTGTTGCAAGAACACAGCAATTTTAAAACCCTATCTGTAGCTTAGTATAAAAATTGTATTTCTTAATAAAATCTGTCCATCTGAAATGCATTTAGAAATAAAAATATGAAAATAATTGCTTCAAATCAGTGTTGAATCTGAAGTCCCCAAATGGCTCTTTAAAAGCAATGTTTATCTAAGTCCTGTCTACATATTGTCAAGACGCAGGAAGTTAGGCTGTCAATAAAACATTCATTTTAAAATTGCTCCAAGCATGAATATCCAAGAGAATCAGACATGACAGGATGGTTATTTTTGCAAGAGTACTGAAAAAACAGATGCAACTGTGCTTTGTGAGAACAGCCTATATTTGAATACAACAGTTGTACTCTTCCCCATTCTACCTTGTGCCCTATTCTTATTAACACATAATTAACAAAGCATCAACATCCACCAATTTTATGAGTAATTCCTTTATATATATATAAATAAATTAAAAAAAAAAAGTGAAGAAGAATTGTGCTGAGAAGAATCCTAGTTAGATTGGGTTTTTTTGTCAGTTTCTGTTACTATCTAAATGATGCAAGTGGTACATTTTAAAAGTAATTACCCACATATTGTTCTCAACCTCTACATGACATGACATGATAAATTTCTATTTGCTTGAAATCACTCTTTTCCATATTAAAAACCAATATTCATTTTGATACACAGCTTTTCATAACGTTAGGTCACAGCAGCGCAGACATTAGGCTTCCAGATATTGAAAATTAAACATAAGTTCAAGACTGCTGAAAAGAAAAAGAAAGAAACTAAATCAGAGAATGAAAATACAAGGGCAACTTCAAAAGTAATGCCTCCTGTTTTATTATGTTGACCCGTGGCGTCAGAGGGAGATGTTGGTGGTATGGCAGTAGAGGCTGAGCTTTCCCAGCAATAACCCATTATATCTTGTTGCCATATGACAGATGGCAGCAATCTTATAAAATGGCATCTGACATGAAAGCAAAGGTGTGTCGTTGAATTCTTGAAAAAATGGCACCCATTGACGTTCAGTGACACTCGCTGAACATTTCTGGAGACCAAGCACTGCATGTGAGCTCAGTGATGAGTGGGTGGTGCATTTCAGCAGTGGTGACAACAACAGTGGGTCACCTCCATGGGTGCATATTGTTACAAGTGTGGCATGCCAGCTCTTCTACATCACTGGTGAAAATGCATAGCTCGTTATGGTGAATATATTAAAAAATAGTGTTTTGTATCTGAGAATTTTCTCTGTCAACTAGTGTTATGGTACTCTTTTTAGCTGTTGTACTTTCCATGGAAATAGATAGGAGGCATTACTATCAGAGAAACTACAGCTGGTATTTGTGTTTGCTACACTTAAGAGAAAAATCTAGATAACTTCTTTCAAATGAAATGTGATTATACTCCTCCAATAAATTTTCACAGTCCTCCTATTATTATCTTCATAGTATTTGTAATTCTGCCTACAAATACAGGGTCAAATTCTGATAACAACAAAACACTAGTGAAGAAATCAATATGTTGTGGGTTTTTTTTTTTCATTTATTTTTCTACAAAGTTGATTTCTTTCTTACAAAAGACAGAAATAAATCATGCAAGAGTTGAGAGCCCCAACAAACTACTAATGTAGGAGATAAGAGCTGCAGTGCATGTTTCAGAAAACATGATCTTTTCTACTCTTTTCTACTCTTTTCTACTCTTTTTTTATCTACTCTTTATCATAAAGCGAACAATATCGAGTTCTGCTTCCTTCATGGGGATGAAATATTGATCTTCTATACAAAGAATAGCTGCAGAGAATTAATCAGCATAGCCTCAAACTCTTTTATAGCAACTATTATGGCTTTTATATATTATATATATATATAGTTATATATATTATTATAACTTTTATAGCAACTAAGTTATTCTGTGCTTATTACAGAAAACTGTTGAGTGTTCACATGGCCAGAGTTAACATCAGTGGTCATGTTAAGGGGTGATAAGAAACTCATCTAGAAAGCTGGGGTACTACCTTCCCTCCAGTTGGTCAAACCAGTGCTCAGATAACCAGGAACACTGATCCAAAGCAGCATGGTTCCTCTGGCCAATTCTCCCTCCTCCAAATTCACATTTATAAGCTTTACCCACATCTGATAGTCTGGGTCTGAATTCCCCTGTTCGTGTCATCATTTTCCAGCTAGAAACTTGGCTAGATTAATGTCTGTACAGTAATTTTTGCTGATTGACCAAATGAGCAGAAATCCTGGATGGTGGTGATCAGCTTGGCTGTGTATTCACAGTGAGGCCCCTGAGGAACTCTGAGCTTTGTCTGCAAGTCCTGTGCATGAGCCCCGGTGCTACTTTGCATCTAAGTGCTTACTGGACTTTTCCTCTGCAAAAAAGAAAAAAAAATCTGCTATACATTCATGCAGTATTCTGCACGTGCATGAATACCATGTTTTCTGGAAGTATCTGACCCACAGCATAAACATGGCAGTTTGTATTTTTCAAAGCATGATCTGAAGAACTTCTGGAAAACACAAAAGAGATCAAAAGAGATTTATAATATGCCCTTGCATTTTTTTATTTTTTTATTTTTATAGTCTCAGTAGTGTATAAGCTCTCAGAATAAAGGGGAGCATATTTGTATAGTAAGGATAAAATTGGTGAGAAATATGAGAAAGTTTTGGGTTTTTTTTTTTTTTCAGAGCACTGGATAACCATTCTCTTCCTATTCCATTTATTTTTAAACAGCTTCCCTTCTGTTGAGTCAACAGAATCAAGAGTTTTAAAGAATTTCATTAAAAAAGCATTGGAAAGAATAAGTTCTCTGCTATGCTAGTAACTGGGTATTTTTCAAATTGCTTTCTCCCTAAAACACATGCATAAACCAAACTGTAGCAGCAACAGTCCAAGAAAATGAATTACTTTTTATGCCATAAAGCAAAACATCTGAGGATACTTTAAGTCAAGCAAATGAAAGAAGCCTTATTTTATGAAGTTGTATCACGTTCATATTGCGTTACTTTAATATGTAGTACTTTATGAATGCATGTTCCTTCCCTAGGCAGCAATTGGTGTAGAAAAAAAATCTCATTCAGAACTCACTGAAACCACTGGGAGGCCTTCCATTCACTTCATTTTGCTTCGGATCACTGAGTGCATTACCAATTGTAATAAAAGCACTGTATTCTAATAGATGCAGAGACTTGCAAAACCACAGGCAACAAAGTCCATCCCCCTTGGCAGTAAATTATTGCTTTATGTGTCGTTCACTATCCCTGGCATTTTTGGAGTCTTTGGAGTCTTTTCAAGATTCTTTGGCTTCTGGCAGACCAGTCTCAGAATGTAACCTCTCCTTTATTGACTTCCAAAAGTTACCAAGTAAAGAAATTAATGGCAGGGGGGAGGAAGAGAGGGAGAAAAGGAAACAAACAACAACAAAAGCAAAAGGGAACAAATGAGGAGAAATAACAGTAAAGAAAAAAGGAACAGATGTTCTTCTTACTCTTCTTAGAAATTATATTATCCTGTGTTTTTTTGCTGTCAGAGGAAGAGTGTCTATGGTGATAGCTTGCATTTTCATGTAAAAAAACACGACACATTTTGGTGCAGCAGTATGTTAAGAAACAATAATAAACTGAATGAAAGGAACTTTTAAGAGGTCATTCTTCTTTAGTTTCAGGGTCTGAGCAGGAAATTCATGAGTAATTTAATGATTGTGAGATATGTTAATTGGTCTTTGGCACCTAAGGGTATCTGAGTGCTTCACTTATTGCTTAAACAATTAGACCAACCTTATTAGCTATTTACAAAATCCTGTTGGGTGCCTGATGGTCCTAAAACTGCCATGGTATTTAAGATGCCTGCTTTATGTAACATATTTATTGGTTCTGAGGGGAAACTGCAAATGTCCACTTTTTAAAAATTTGTTTGGGAATCCTGAGTGGATTTAGAAAAAGGTTCTTGGAGAACATGGAATCACTGAATGGTTTGGATTGGAAGGGACCTTTAGGATCATCTAGTTCCAACCCTTCTGTTATAGGCAGGGACGCCTCTCACAAAATCAGGTTGCTCACAGCCCCATCCAGCCTGGTCTTGAATGCTTCCAGGGAGAGACCATCCACAACCTCACTGGGCAACCTGTTCCAGTGCCTCACCACCCTCACAGTAAGGAATTTCTTCCAAATATCTAGTCTAACAAGCTAATGGCTGTCATTTTTCTTCCTGGCAATAAAATGTGTCATGCTATCTAAATTCTTTGAAAGTCAGGTTGTATAGTCAGGTAACCATGAGGATCTGCTCTTCAATCATGTGCCTACATGGAAATGTACACGGTCATTTAGTTTGGTCATTTGCAGTGTTCTTATACAACTTTCTGTTCCCTCCCCATTATATTCTTAATGTATAATGTATATTCTTCCTTCTTTTATCTATATCAAGAGAAAGCTGCTTTAGCTATTCTTCTTTTTTTTTTCTTTTTATTTTTTTCTGAGCTTGGCAAAACTGGATAAAACTAAATCTTATATTCAGTATTTTCAGTATCCTTTGTTAGATTCCATACAGTATCTGAATTTGGATACAGAGTATTATTCTATTCTGTTTAACAAAGGAACTCGCATAGACTGAAGCTCTTTTTCAACAAAACAAATGTTCCAAAGTAAAACAAGAGTCATACATTAGTATGTGTTTGCTTGCTGTAACTTATTTCTTCATTTCTTCATTTTAAACTAGTGATAGTCCCTCAATACAGTTTTGTTTACAAGAAATCAATTCTACAGAATACTATACATTCCTGTCAAATTGTTTAAAAAGACCTACTCATACCTCATGGCTCAAAGTAAGTATTTTCTGATACTCTTCTACATTTTTTCATAGGTAATTTTTTCCTTCTTTCCACTTATATTTTCATATCAGCAGTTTTTTCTCAAGATACATATGTGCTTGAATTCAAGAGAGAGTGTGAACTGCAGAGGAAGAGGTGATACAGGGAGGTTATAGAAGGTGATGTACCAGATAGAACATCAGTAGCACTGTGGCCATGATAGTATCAGCTTGATAATAAGTCCTTGGGCCTGATGAAACTTCTCTGCTTCTTCCACCCACATCAGTTTGTAAAAGACATTTTCCCTTCCTTCAAGGCTTGCTCCTTTGAGATCTAGGTAGATATTTACATTATTATAGCATTACCTCAGTTAAAGCTATAGGTGGATACGCTTTGGCACAGATAACTGTGCTGTTATCATGCATTCCTTATGGGAAGAAATTTTTTCTTCCATTCCACAATGACTTCCAGTTCTGTGAAACGAAAGACTGGGGAATGCTGTGAGGCTAAGAAGAGAAAAACAGTAGCACCTGTGCTTCTTGTGAGAATAGGAAGAGAATGGGAGGGAAAAGGATGTAGATATTATCCAGAGCACCTAGAAAAGACCACGTAACTCTCTTTCCCTTAGCCACACAGAAAAGATGTACTAGTCAATCATTGGGTCTCAAAGTGTTTATATATCATTTCTAGTGAAGCTTGTTTGGCCTTTGGTTCTGTGCAAAGCCAACTGAGGAGATAGTGACTGAATAAATATTAATGCATTAAGTTCTATGTTGTTGGACTCGATGGTCTTTAAGGTCTTTTCCAACATGAGTGATTCTTTGCTTCTATGATTCTATAACAGATTTTACTCTGTGAAGGTCAAAAATAAAAAACCGAGTAAATCAGTCCCTTTTTCCTTTGTACTAATTTAAACTTTATAATTTATTTTCCTGTGTAGTGAAGATAGCGGTATTTACTATACTACAAAAAAGAGTAGTTGCCAACGTGCGTGACAGAAAAAAATATTTGATGTGTTAGCATACCTCTGGGATATAGTTTGAGTACTTCTGGCACTTCCTGGGGAGGTTTTATAATGCAGTCATCTGGGAGGGCTGGCGTTGAGCAGAGCCAGTTTCATGCGTCAGAGAAGAGCTGGAGTTGCTGCGTGCATCACTCTGCCAGTTGTTTCATAATCCTGGTATAGAGCAGGGTCTCTCCAGTTTTGTTCCTGTACCCTCCAAGACCTTCTAGCAGCTTTTAGCAGCTCTCTGAGGAGTGTGCAGTGCTGCTCTTTCGCACAGATAAGCACTGCAAGCCTGCTCTGAGGCAGCGACATGCACTATAGTGGCTCAATCATTTCAGATCATCTCAAGCCTTGACTCTATTAGATCATCTAGAATCTTATGAATCATCGATCAATCATCTAGAATGCTTATGAAAATCTTCTGTTAGAATTCAATTTCAAATAGTGTTGTTGGGGCATCCTGCACCCTGTGTACCTTCCAGTCTGTACATTACTGCAAACTGCATGCTGCTGTATGGTGGCTGGGCCATTAACTTCTTAGTCTCCCAACATTTTATTTGGATTGTAATGTAGCTGTAAAAGCTTGAATGAAAAGTCTTTCTTTCATGTGGGAAATGTTTCTATTTTGACTTTATATATACATATATATGGATGCCTAGAAGCATTAACTCTCCCCCTCCTCAGGAAAAAAAAAAAAAAGTAAACAGAGAGAAGCTATTTACATCAGGTTGGACATGAGGAAAGATTTCTTCTCAGAAGGAGTGGTGATGCAGTGGCACAGGCTGCCCGGGGAGGTGGTGGGGTCACTGTCCCTGGAGGTGTTCAAGAAACATGTGGATGTGGCACTGAGGGACATCATTAGTGAACATGGTGGGGATGGGCTCATGATTGGTCTAGATGACTTGGGGGTCTTTTCCAACCTTAATGATTCTGTGATTCTATGATTCTACTTGTCTTCATGGATGCAACAAACCTCTGTAGGAGGAGAAATTAAATAACTAAGTATCTTCTTTTTATACCTGTGATATTGACTTTAATTTGCAAATAGTACACTGCTCTTTGTCATGGTAATACCAGCATTTGAAATGAAACAATTCTAAATTAGCCATTGGCAAGAAAAGAGTATAATTTGTTTTTAAGGCATAGAAATGCAGTCATGTATGCTAGAATGCATCATTACTCACAGACCCTTAGTAGTAAAGTTAAAAACCTTGATGAAGTAGTCTCTTCTCCTTATTTTTTCTTACTAGAAGCCTCGAAGGGTTAATTGGAATGTCTTGTTTCAAAGAGAAGGGAGCATGAGAGCAGAGCTTTGATCCACAGTAGCTTTATCCTGTGTTAGACGTACCTGTTTGTGAGAAGTATATAGTGTGTTGTTTTTCCTTATTCAACCAAAGGTTAAGGCTCTGGAGAAGTGAACCCAAACTCTTAATAAGTCTGGAGAGAAACTTTAGTGACTAAATAATAGCAGAGAATGTAAGTTATGAAAAAAAAGACAACATATAATGAATGTTCATCTATACATGTTTTCATAGCAATAATAGCACAGGTTATATTCTAAAGAATTATCAATAATGACTCTACTATAATGAGAACATATCAGTATCTGTCATATGCAGGAGAAAATGTTTCTATTAAAAATGTTCTGCTGAGACATTAAAAAATCATTTAAAATATTTAACTGATATAAATTGTTTCATTTTTTTAATCTCTGTTCTGCAGAAGAACATAATCCTTCTTGTGTTTAATGGCAATCAAAACACTTTATGAACTTTTGTACCTTAATACCATGAACAGTGCTACCTTTAAAATGTATCTGTACTCAGGAGGTGCTGATGCCTGTCCATTTATGAGGCGGGAATAGTTTTAAAACATCTCTTCATTTTCCATGTCAGTGTTCACAGATAGCAACGAGAGTAACACATTCCTAATCTGCACTGATTGAGTGTACTCTGTGCATCAAAAAGTGGATGAAAAGCAGTTTAAGACTGGAAAGAAAAAAAAGTTAAGGAACTTAATTGTCAGAATTATGATAAAAACTCATAGAGTTGGACAGTGCATTCTGCCGCTTTCCCAAACAATCAAATTGTTTGCTTGCTATTTTAAAGAAGCTATAGTTGTCTGACAGGATTTATTTTATGAGATGTTGGCTGTTCCACTGTCTCCAGAACCTCCTAGCAGAATCAGAATCCACTCTGAATGAAAAAGAAATGCTGTCATTGAGAATGACTTGAATTGAAACGTTTAGAAACTCAGGTATGACCGCTGCTATTTCTTACCAGGGCTCCCCAAAGTCAAAGATGACAGAATTATGCCTCAAAGAAAACAGTACAGAACAAATTAGTTATGCATATATCTATCCCTGGATATGAAAACAAAGATAACCTTGCTTTTAAGTTTCACAGAATAGCAACGTGGTCTTTTTTACATCTTGTTTTCTTTATCTGTCCCAGCTAGTGAGTGGGAAGAATAATGCGTAATTATTTTCTCAATTGTTAATTATTCTCTCTAAAGTTGGTATATTTGTCATTCATTAGTAATGGCGCAGTGTTGATTTTACAAGTGGGTAGCATTGTCTTTTTGGTAAATAAGAAGTGATAATTTTTTTACTTTTTACAGTATTCTGATTCTCTGTTAGAAAGGGAATAAACGTGACATTGTTCAAACTAGGCGTGTTATGTGCCAACTATGAAGTTTAGAGGTGACCTCTTATCTTTTTCTACATTGACTGGAACAGGAGACAGACATTTTGCAACCAGTCAAAAAGTGTTTGCTAATGCATCATTCCAGACAAGATTGTATTTTGGTGAAGGATTTCATGGTGAATTGTTTAAAGGTAAAGAGGTTTCAGTGAGTGCAGCTGTAAGAGTTGATCCGCTTCTTATATTTATGAGCAAAAGCCTTTCCCAAACTGAAAGACATATCTAATTGAAAGAATGGGGATTGCACTTCATGGCAAACCATTTGTCCAGTTTCATTCATGATTTCCACAATAATGCTTGACTTCTTCCAGATGTGCTTCCCTCTTAGTTAAGAAAAGGCAGCCTGAAAAGCAGTTCCTGATCACAGAGTGCAAACATCTCTTATCCAGCTCCTTTGTCTGTCACCTCTGAAACAGGCTTTTAAAATATGTGCTTGCCAGTGCTGGCCATTGGCCTCATGGTTTTTTTTGTACTTCATAATCCTTTGAGAAGTCATTCTGAAAGACAACTGAAAGTCACCCTGAAGACAGAATGAAAATGAATTTTCAGTGATAATATCTTCAGCTGAAACCAAATTCAGCTATTTTCAGCTTCAAGAGATGATATCTATCTTCCCAGTTTCACTTTGTCTATGTTGTACACATTGTATTAAGTCTGTGCTCCAGCAGTGATATACATTTTAGATGGGGTCAGGCATTTTCTCTGAGGAACTGACTTCTGTTAAAAAAAAAAAAAAATCAAGCTATGTGAAAAGTACTTAAAAATATTGTTCAGTAATGTATTAAAAAAAAATTCCCAAATGATTGCTGTTGACTTCCAATGTCCACTGCTGGATTTCTCCACAGCATATTTTTTCATACTGAAACTACCTTGTTACTTGGAAATGGAAAACTCATCAATCGAAAAATGTCAGAAAAGTTTGACATGAGCATGGAAATGATGAAAATGGTTCGGTTGATATAATTTAATAAAATACAGTTTGTGATCTGTGACTTTTTTTTTTTTTTTGCATTTTCATTTTTATTCTTATTCAGAAGACATTTCCAAAATGTTAAAAATCCCAAGGAAGGGAAGAACCACATTCATTCAGATCTATCATTTAGTGAGATACTGGTAGGCACTTTTCAAGTTTACTTAGTAATATTAAGTAATATTAAGGCTTCAGAGGAAATCTGCTCTAATTAAAACCCTACTTTGGCCAGAGGAGCATGCTTGGGCACTGAAATGTTCTGAGCAGAAGAGAGCAATACCACTCTGCTGCTAATGAGCTTCAGCTATGCTCACTGTAGCCAGTATGTGAAGCTACAATTACCAGCTTCTATTTTGATATGGTTCGTGGACTTCTAGAAATCACATATGATTTTTTCATTTTCACGTCCAGAAGGTAAAAAGTGACAAAATGACCATCTAAGATAAGCATTTAGGTGTGTGTGTGTTTTTGAAATCTAATTGTTGGGTTCTATAGATGCTATATGTTTGGCTCAGGGATATTTTAAAGAAAGGAATCCAGCCTTATTTTGAAAATGATGTTTGGATGTTTATTTCAGCTACACAAATACTTTTACTGTTTAAGATAAACATATTTAGAGACTGTGGGTGCTTTGGCAGGTAAACTTCCAGAGAGAAGGTAAACTTCCAGAGAATGTTTCTTGCTGTGCATTTCTCTTGTGGACTACAAAGTCTTCTTAGACCCAGTGTCTGTTCTTATTCAAGAAATCCAATGATGAAATGAGCAATCTTGTGATCTCTTTTTTTGTTTGGTATATTAAGCAGACTGAGTTTCTTATGTCTCTCACTTGTAGAATGTTTTCTTCAGCTTTAAACCTTGTTTCCTCTTCATTGTGACAACATATTAAATATAGCAACCATAACTGAACTACTGTGGAAGCTCTTAATATAGCTTTCCTCCTCCTCTCTGTTCTGTGTATAGACTGAGCAGTCATATTCACCTTTTACTCACAGTTTCGCATAACTGATGCTCTGTTGTCACTCCCCTTTTCAGAAACACTTTTGGAGAGAGGCACAGTGACTCCTTTTACAGGCATGCAACCCGATTCTGGGCTTTCTTCAAAAGCATATGATTTGAAATTGCCCAGTGGTTCTATTTATACTGTTGCTGATATTGTTTATAGTTCTACCACTGTTTCTTCCATCTGACACTTTTCTTTGTGTTTCCTGGATCTCTCATTTCTATCACTGGTACTCATTTTCCTTCAAGTTACCTGTCTTCTATGTATATAAATAGATATACATATACATACAAGCTTTTTTAAATTGTAATGATTTTTTCTATTCCTTCTTTAATGCCATAAAAGGGTATTTATAAACCACATTTATCTTCTTTGATAGTTGAGGTATCACAACAATAAAAATTGTTAGCTTTTGCGTGGTTGTAGCATACTTAGTACTAGTGAAAAAGAAAACATTTGTTATAGTCCGTGTTTGTTTCATATAAAGTAGACCATTTTACCACTTTCTGGAAACCCAACTGATTCTTTGTGGTTAAAACTCAGTGGGAGGACACTTACAGAGAACTTGCAAAGAAATATAAGAGTGCAAATATGGACAAAAAAGAGGACTCTGAAAGCTTCCATGACTGTGGAATAAGGAGGTATGCTGAGAACTAAATTGAAATCCCAATAGAAATGTGAGATGAAATTGAGTGATAACTTACAAGTATTATAGGAATATATGGTGAAAAATGGCCTGTCCATTTGGACAGTTAAATAGTGATAGTCTAGGGAAGTTCAGAGGAGCATGATTGTTCAAGTGCTTTAGAACTTTAGAATAAAAATTCATAAGAAGTCATATCTCTAGCACCAAAAATGAAGAATATGACTTAAGATGGAATATGTAAAAGAGAAGTTTATGAGTTTAATTATGAGACCTCATAGTGCCAGTGGCAACATTAGCTTGGGAGAAGAAAATGTTCTTCATAAGCAAAGCCAGGAAGGCAATCATTTATGGCATTAATTAAAGTAAACAACCTTAAGAACAGTAAATATAAAAAGACATCAATTTGATTCTGTATTTGAGAAACTGTAATAATATAAAGTGTTTCTTTTCCCACTATATAAGATGAAAAAGTACAGGAAATGAAAAAAAAATGCTTATCATATGGAGGCAGGAGAAACAGAGAGGAGGAAATAGATCACAATACTCTAACAGCTATTACTTAAAATCTACTAGTGATATATATACACTGAAATTATCCATATGTAGTTGTGTGCAAAGAACATGAATTAAGGGATATTTTCAGCTTTGCTTTATAATAGCGGGTTGAGGAAAGAATAAAACAAACCATAATGGAAAGAAATAATGTCCTGGTTGTATTTGCATATCTAAGGTTTTCCAGAGAAAAACAGAATAATTTTTTCCACTTACAGTAACCATGGCTACTTTATTATACACATATGTATTTCACAACCAGTTTTAAATCTGAACAAAAATATTGGACTTGTAAACCCCCAAAGTGAGATTCATTTGTCCATACTTAGGTAGGTGAAAGTTATTTTAAGCTGCCTTTCTAGTCAACAGAGAGAAAGGGACACCTCCACAGCAAGAGTCTTCTGGCACCCAGGCAGGTATACAGGATAGGTCAGATGAATTGCTTATTTCAAATTCCTCTTTCTGCATGTTGACAAGGGGAGCCAAGATGACTAGCATGAAAGTCAGATGTCTAAAGTTATTCGAGGGATATCCCATCCCAGACACACAGTGAAAAATAGTAAAATATGCATCATCACACACAAATATTTGACGCATTAAGCTTTTTAAAAAATATTAATACTCTTTTATCGCCTAGACAAGTAGCTATGTAAAAATAGCTTTACCTATATCTACTATTTGAGTATGATTAAGATGAAATCTGTTGCATTTAGGAAAATAAATACATTTTTTCCTCATTCTTTTTCACATGCAATATGGGCACAGATTAGGATGAATGAACTGTACGTGAGGTGATAATCAAATTATTATTTCCTTGCAAAGCGTTACGTATCTGTTAATCTTTAAGACAAATAGAGTACAGGAGATGATTCTAAGGCCCTGCATAGAGCTAGTGGGGCTGATCACGGAGCATCATTCAGTCTGCAGTACCATTTTTATGGGTAAAGAAATGCAGTCACAAGGACACTGTTTGACTCTTGAAGCTGTAAATTTGAAAGGAAAATTGAAGGGATACAAAGTAAAATTAAGTGAAAGAGTAGATGTGTAACTTCAGGGTGAATTAAAAAATCAATTATCAGCATAAATTTGTGCACAGTTTTGTGCGTTCTAAGAGGAAATTCAAGGAAAGAGCTTATATTTGACATTTCTTCAGTGCAAGTATTTCTAGATAACAATGATGAAGCATGTCAAGAATGTATTGTCATCATCTAATCCTTTCAAATTCATCTGTATATGAGTTGGTGTCATTGCATGCTTACTGGAGCTGATATTGATTTTTTATATCATTTGAGTGATATACCAGTGGCACTATTCCATTTGTGCACAGATCTGTCAGGCACAGGCAATTTATATGATATTTCTTGCTCTATGAGCATTCTGAGTTACATTTATTCATGTTTTGGATGTTCAGGCCTTTGTGGATTTCATTGTTATTTCATGTCCTGGAAGGAAGGAGAGGTAAATGCATGGCACATGTCAGTCTTCAGCTCAGGAGACTGTGTCTCCCTCAGTGCTGAGACCAGTGCTTAAGTATAGTCCATACTGCCAGAGCTACTTTCCCACTGGGATCAAAATGTACTTGCTATTTTTATGTAAACGCTTTTAGAGTTCAGCGCATGAACAAGGTTACAAGTGCGTTTCAGAATCTAATATAAAGTATTTAATTGAGTCCTTTGCTTTAGTGCATCCAACAGGCTACTTAGAGAGATTCCAAATTTTTACAGTAAACAAAAAGCTGAACTTTCTTGGATAAATTTTTTAATATTATCAGATTCATGGGTCTCTCGTGCATGATGCAAGCACACACTGTGCATCTGAGATCTGTTCCATAAAGAGGAGGCTAAATCTATTCCTCTAAACTGACAAGAATCCTCTGGATAATTGACATTTATTTTGATTACACAATATTTTCTTTCTTATATTATTAATTACATCTGTAGATAAAATCTTCTACTGGAAAATTTAGAGATTTTTTTTCTTCCATAGATTCAAATTCAAAACATCCAAAAAAAGCTTGATGTGTTTCCATTTGGATACATTTATTGCAATTGCTTCTGGAAAATTGGGAATCACTCACATCATACTCCTCTTTCTAATGTGTCCTTTCCTGACATTTCAGATCCTATATTATCTCCTATAATGCACTACATCCTCATTCCAAGAGATTGCATCTCATGAAATGTAGTCTAAGCTGAGAGAAAGACCCATGGAAATTGCAGGAGAACAAGGAAATAAACCAGACTCCAGCAAATACACTGCAGTGCTTCTTCACTGAATGATTTTGCTTTATTCCAAACTGAAAAGTTGACACAAGTACACTTTTTTTTGTGTGTTGTTACCATTTCCAGTGCTATGTGAACACTGAAGAGAAGCTGCTACAACATTTTAACATCATTCACCTTAACTCCTCCTCATGTGTTTTATTATGTTCCTACAATGTTCTGTATTGATTATTTCTAGACTCTGAACACAATGGAATTCTAAATCAACAGGAAGTTCTGATTAAGGTGATTAAGGAAAATGATTCTATGAAACTCTAACTAGTTTCTGGTATACTCATCTTGTGCAAATCTTCAATTTTTTAGATATGTTTCAGTGGATTATTTTTTAGCCCCAAAACTAGCAGTGATCTACAAACCATTGCACCTTACTTTAAATTTAAAAAACCTTAAATTTTAAGACATCATCTTTTCTATGACTTTGGTGTTAAATCAGAATATTTCTAATATAGACTCTCAGAATGGATTAAAGTTCAAGAATTGCACTGTGATGAGATTAAAGCAGGAATGAAATTACTTTTTACAAGTAAATACATGCTTTGTCAATCGCAGTGTTCCTCTTTTCTGAGAATTTTGTCAAGGATGTTGTGCAGGCTCACTACATCACAAGAAGCCTTTATAGAAGACCTAAGCTATTTCACCATTGCTACAGCATTCAGTAATAAGTGGCAGATGTAACAGAAGAGACGGGCAATGCAATTAGGGTTTGAATAGTGGATGCCCCATTCTTGGAGACACATAAGGTCAGGCTGGACAGGGCTCTGAGCACCCTGATCAAGCTGTAGGTGTCCCTCTTCATTGCAGGGGAGTTGGACTAGATGGCCTTTAAGAGTCCCTTCCAACTCAAACCATCCTGCAACTCTATGGTTCTATGAATGTTAGAATGGAATTTGAGGAAAGTGTCTTGCAAAATTCTTCCTTTAACTGTTATATCTGATGCTGTTAATTTGTAACCAGTGTATTGGCAGATTCACACAAAAACAGAGCCTCACTGAAAAAACAAACAAACAAAATCCCATACAAATAAATCCATGCTTGTACTGTTTATGGCACCCGTAGGAAAGAACTTGAAATGAACATATTTATACAAATCCTTTCAAACAGTCACACATCCTTCACCCTCCTACCTCTCTTCCCACACACGTAGGCACTCTTCATGTGGAGTTGCCAGGATGCTGTGAAAAACATTCTCAGAGGGCTTCCTTCTGTGACCAGATAGGGAGGTGTGATTGCTTTGAAAAAGGCTTCTCTTCATGGGATGTTCATGTCTCCTTGACAGGCTAGGCAAATAAGCAGAATTTAAACACACAAGAGGCAACATAAGGGAGGCAATTCCTTTAGTTCTCTCTGGGAGATGCACAGGAATACAGCTGTGCCTCTTGAGATCTTCACCTTCCATTGTGTTTGTCTCAGCTAACTTGCTAAGCTTACCTGGCATTTATAGTTCTTGGAGAAGCAGCAGGAAAGTTCTGACATGAACTACCCTGTACCCTCCAGCAGTGCACAGAGGTCCAAGTCCTCTGGACTCATCAGCGTAGCCAAGTGCCTAAGCTCTCTGTTGAAGAATTAGTTATTGAGGGATTTTTAGCACAGCCTTAATTTTTACTTGAAAATACCAATTCATCAAATTCAGGGAAATTTTCTAGTGTCAGGATGACATTTTATTACAGGGTAACTAGCAGACTGAAGCAAAAACTTGGGAAATTGGGATCACTGGGTCTGATTTTAACTCTAAGTGGTGGTAAACTAAACCAACTGAATATAAATGAATCAAATAGATGAGCTGAATTACACCCCACAGATGTCTGATCCTCTCCACTTATTGCAGAAATAACTGGCCAAATGTATAGCTGAAAAGATGCTGCAGTTATATGAAATTACCCCCTATCATCATATATATCTGTAGCTAGTACACTTAACCACAATTTTGCCGGCTATTTTAGTTTATGACCTTCTTTCTCCACAGTGCCTTATCAGAATGTGGACAGATCACCATTGTGCTTTAAAATAGTAGAATAATAACAAAAATATCAAACTCCAAATATTTCCAAGATAGAATTTTTAGTTTCATACTATCACATCTATATGGATCACATTTAAGGAAATGTGTTTTGAAATGCAGCAGCTCCCAAAAAAGTTACAGCGAACAATCATGCATGAACTACAGATAGATGCTGTGCAAAGGGACAGATTCTGCCCATGGGTGTGCCAATTGTGAATGAGAATGGAAAGATTATTTTACCATATACCTGTTCTGTTTGGATACTGGGATCATAAAATCAGTGGTGCAGATGCACAGACCTAGCAATACAGGCAAGTGATTTGTAAATTATAGTAGAAAACTTTCACCACTGATTTCCTATCTAATGTGTTTAAAGAATATATTTGTTTTGCAGTGATGACAAGCAACTAGATGTGGGAAAGGCATACTTGCAAATCAACAAAGAGTTTATTTACATTTCTGAAAAGATATCCCCATTACCGCATCAACATATTCTAAATTTCATAGTGATATCTGAAAATCAAATGCAAATGGCTCATGATATTTAGGGGTCCACACACATTCTTACTGGCAGTGTAATAGAGAAAAATTTCTATCTTTCCCTCTCTTCCCTCTCTCCTCCTGAACTCTTGGCACTGTTCCTATCTCCTACAGTAGGCAGTCACTAGGAAGTAAGGCTCTCAGCTGGTATCTATTTATTCCTGAATCATGTAGAACATGACTGTGCAACCCTTGTGTCTCAACCTTCACCTACCTTGGTCAATAAAACAAGAGTACAGAAACACGCCTGGCTGTCAGTCTGGAGAATAGCAGAGCCCTTCAGTGGCAGTGTAACACTGCTGAAGATGAACCATAGGTTGGGGACTATTCAACCTCTGGCTCTTTCCAGATTCTCTCAGTGCTGACAGAAGAAATATATTGCATCATTGAAATCTGAAGGAGGGTGGTTGTTTCTGCGCCAAGTGTAAACAGTTAGGTGTCTAAGTATTTTTGCTTCACTCTGCATCTCATTGCTGAATAGTTTTGTGGTACCTCAGCTTGGTTTCTGAAGATATCCTGCTTGCAAGCCTGGCTTTGTCCAGGGAGAGGAAAGACATGCAAAGACAGGACAGGAGACCCTTCGGCTTCAGGGCACCATAGGAAACCCTCTGAGTTCATCTGAAGATTTAACTGACGGCCAACGAGTGCATGACACCTACTGCTGTCGTAACAAATCCCTGAAACTTCATGGGCTAACAGCCTGCTTCCCTTGTCCATACTTCTTTCTGAAGCAAACAGAAAGTTTAATAGAAATGTAACAGAAATTCAGTGTAGCATAATGTCAGTGAAGCCACTTCAAGATCAATGTATCCCTTAATGTTTTGTCCTGTTTTGTTTTAATACAAAATTTATGCTCCATTTCTGTTGGTGCCATTTCAGCCTTTTCAGGGAATGGAACTGCAATTTACACAAGTATTAGCTACCATTGTTATTGCTAGGTCCACATGGCCTTGCCCAAGTCAGCAGGGGCCCTGAACTTCAAAAGGAAAATGGCTGATGGATTCTTGGAGCTGTTTTAGGTTATTCATCGCAGAAGGTAACTTCAGAACTTCATACAAACGAAATAACGTGGTCATATGCTGACCATGTTGGCAGTGAATGAGCAGCTCTCTGCTCAGCTCTCTGCTCTACTCTGGCCATCCTGCCGTAGCAAGATCATCATTAAAAATATCTGTTGTTTCCATTAACATGTTGTGATAGTTACAAAGACACCTGTTCTTTGGATGATATCCATATGGTGGTATCCCCAGTTTGCTAAGTTATCTGCAGTTCTCCTTAGTGAAGTATGGGTTAATCCTGTCCTTTGAGATGCAACCTCCTATAGGCCGTGTTTGGGAAGTCCCTGACAGACATCTCTCAGCATCCACTGGGTCTGTGGATGGGTCTGAAGCAATCCCTACTGCCTCCTGTGTGCTAGAACTCAATCCTGCCTGAAGGACACAAAGCTGTGATGAGGTCTCTTGCTCCCTTGGATTACACATCCATTTCAGAGCCAGCCGAATGGGACCCAGACAGAGAAGCTGGCTGTTAGATCAAGTGACAGGGTTTTCTGGAGGCACTGAATCATTTCACTGTGCTGTTTGTGTGAGTGTGCAGGTGCACTCTGCGGTTAGAAACAGTGATATCTGTATATTCACAGCCATGGTTTAATTAATCCTCTTATGGATAGAACCTTCCATGGCATTATGAGAGCAAATATTTTTAGCCTGTATAAGCAGTCAGTCCTGCCCACTCTCATGAAATACCTGAGGAGACAACTTATCTACTGCAGGTAGCTAAGATGACAACAAAAAACAAGGTTTAGATTATAGTAATTAAAATTTACTGAGAAAATGAGGCTTTGTGTGAAGGGACAAGAATAATTGGTGACATCATCTGTTAGAGAAAAGGAGCAAGTATTTTATTACATGCCTGTCCTCCTTCCTGCCCACAGGGCAGAAGTCCTTCTGCTTCTGGTTGTGACTTTTATAAAGGTGTGAAAAAGAGCCTATTTAGTTGATGCATTCCCAAGTCTGAGGAATGATGGAAGCTAATTGCAAGGACTGAGGAAGAAAACACCATAAGAGAGGCTGGATCTTATGTAAGCATTAGGAGCAGCATCAAACACATTTTTCTGCTTGTCAGACAGGTGTGTGCCTTCTCAGACCCATTAGGACAATAGCATACATGAATTTTTATAAGTGCACAAGTCCTAATGAAAACTGAAAAGTAAAAGTTACACTTTGCCCCCTCTCAAGAAAATGACAAAATCAAACTGAGTATCTGCTGCTGACTTGGCTTTCTGTTAATGAATTAAGAATAGAAAAGACATATAAGGACATTTGAGTATTTCTACCTGACTACAGATAATGATCTTAGCAGCACTTCATACCTTTTCTTACACACTTAGAATCAAAATAAATATTTAGCGTGGAGTTTATATTTTGGTTCTTAGAACTCAGACAACTTTCTGGAAGAAAGAGCTTGAATGCTGCATGTATCAGTGCAGAAGTTGGGTATACAGTGGGAGTGACAGCCTTTCAGATTGCAAGGGGAGTACTGAGCCATAGCAGAATCACAGAATCACTGAGGTAGAAAAAGACCCATGAGAACATCATTTCCAGCCATCACCTAATACTAACAGTTTCACCTCTAACCATGTCCCTCAGTGCCACATTTACGCATTTCTTGAATATCTCTAGGGACTGGACTCCAGCACTTCCCGAGGCAGCCTGTTTCAATGCCTCACCACTCTGAAGTGTCAACTGAGCTGAAACTCTTTCTAGTTGAAAGTTAAAGCTATTCTGGGAAGACATAGGATTGCTGGTTCTGTTGCCATCAAATGATAGAGTAGCAGTGCAAGAGACAAAGACTCCGGAGATGCACATGCTCCTGTACCTCAGTGTGACTTTCATCCTTGTGACTTCCTCCTTGCCTTCCCCTTCACGAGCCCAAAGAATCAGCTGAGAGCTAAGCTGGTGGAACAGCCTCTGAGACAGGTACCAGAGCCCATTATGGGTCACATCTATGGGATGGAGAGGGAAAGAGTAGAGAGTGACCTCAAAGAAAGGGAGAAAGGCGTAAGAGGCTCCTTTATTGTGCTTTAGCTTGTTCTATGGGTTGTGATGTTTTCTACCCAAATTATGCTTGTAAATGGTCTCTATCCCCCAAATGAATTATTATCAGATACATCAACTGCTCTAAAAAGACAGAACTCGGCTCCTCAAACCATGTTCTTTTAAAACTGTAGTCCATCATGGCCGCAGCAACACCTCTGCTGTTATTCATTTGCGTTCTGCTGAGTTGCAGTGGATTTTAGGTCTTGGCTGCTAAAAACAGTGCTAGGAATCTTGGTTGTGTGGCTGTTCTCAGCACTGACTGAGCTCCTGCTGGGTGACACTGAAATCATATCCTGGAGCAGCTCTGACCAAACCTCTGCCATGACAGCAGGTTTTGTATTTAAGAACCGTGCAGCCAAGGCAATCCTTCAGTAGGCTGCACAGTCAGTCAAATCACTGTCTTGGAAGAGAAAATTCACATTTCAGTACATATGTTGTAGACTTTTTGAACTACCTCTGTGAGACAGAGTTTTTAATTGTTCTGTGTTGAGTAACAGTGAAGTATTAAAATACATGAAAGATACTTTGAAAGTATTGGGAATTCACAAATGGAAATTTAAACAATATGCATCTCTAGTTAGTGCTGAGTGAAACATCAAACATCTGCTGCATGTTACTACGGAAGGAGAAGCCAAATGAGAATGGCAAGCGTGTACTCTCAGCTGCAGGGGCTGGAAGGAGGCAGCGTGTAATACCATTTGGAGGAATCCCTGCTCACTTTGGATTGCTCCTTGAAAAGTCAGGAGCTTTTTTCTGGACTGTTCAGCATCTGAACAGAGTCTGAGCACAAAAGGGAATCAGCAAATGGATGGAGACTGGGAAAAGGGCCTGTCTGTGAGGAGCAGAGAAAAAGTCAACAGAGGTAGTTACATGAGCAGGGATTGGACAGTGGGAGGCAGGATGGATCCCAGGTTGATTCAGCTTACTCCCCACTGCAGGTATTAATCAGTTGAGAAGGAGAGAAGAAAGGCTCAATGGAGGTGCTTCAGCACAGATCAGGCAGTGGGGAACAAATGCTTCTTCAGAAATGGCCCTGAACCCAGCTGTCTGCAAGCTGGGGGTTGAAGGGTGTTCACAGTAAATCCCTGTCAAAATTCACTTCTTTTTCTGATGTTTCTTGTTCAGAAATTGAAGTAATGTATTGTTACTGCTAATTAAGGGCATCTCTTCAGTGTGAGGTACAAAACAAAAGTAGACACATATGCTTCCATGTGTGAGGAATATCAGAATTCCTTGAACTAAATGTTTTCAGATTCAGGGTCTATTCCCAGCTTCTCTGAGGTTGTAGAGCATGGCTCAAGTCCAGAACAAGACAGATTACAGTAGGCAACAGAGACGATGTCAGACCTAATAAGCATGTGGCACACAGCTGGGTGAGGGCATCTCCTGACAATGGATTTGCTGCACCTGTCATACAAAACCTGCTGTGTCTGTTAAAAAGTCATCCATATGTCTGAGACGATCTCTGTGTGTTGCAAGCCAAATGATTCTGCTCAAGTCGCTAAGCTCCATACTCTTTGATTTTCTAAGCTACAAATTAGAGATGAAGAGGTCAGTCACAACTCACTTCAGACATGAGGCTTCTTCATTTCCTCTTCTCCATGTGTTTTTACGCTGTAGAACCTAAAGCATGCAGTCCCATGGAGCTGAGGCTTATCTCACTGCAGAGATGATCATCCTGCCTTGTAGCTCTATAAGATCTCAAGCTCAGAGTGATGTAATGATTTGTTGTAACTGCCATGTATCATTAGCAATGTCCTGCATGCAAGAAGGCTGTGATAGAAAAAGTGCTCTGCACCTTCTTGTCTGTGTTTCGGCCTCCCCTATTAATAAAGACTAGACATGTTCCAGATACTGTGGATGTTCTCCCACCACATGGCCCAAGGTATATGGGTTTATGTGATGATCCAGAAGAAGGTTGTGAAACAAGTAAATCCATTCAAACATAGATGTGTAGTCAAGACACAAAAAAATGTGTTATTTCACTTGGCACTACTGACACTAGTAGTGGAGCTAGGAGAGCTTTGGTTTGGACAAAAGGCTGGGTTCTCTATGCAGTACCCCGTCATGGTGAGAGCTCTAAAGCATTTTTCTGTTGAATGGAAAGATCAGATGAATAATGATGTCCAAAAGAACAAGGGTGAGCATATTTGGTACTATTCCTCATCATCCTGTACTCTCACAGTCAAAAGTATTCTTAGCTTGTGAGTCTTCTTGAATCTGATGAAGTTTGTCTGCTCCTTAAACACTGGTGGCCAGGTTTTGTCTGGTCTGACCTGCTTGCAGAACAGGAGTAGTGTGGAACTAGGGAACATGGTATTGTAGGCTTGTTTAACACTGTAACACAGGAAGGTCAGCAAAAGCCTCCCTTCTTGAACGTCTACACACATGCAAAGTATATACATTCTTCTATCCTATTAAAATATGATTGACACAAAAACATAGAAGGGCTAATTCATGTTTTATCCTATGTTTTGTCTTATACTTACGAGCATTTTCCATTACAAAGTTATGAAATTCAATAGATATGATAAAAAACATTGGCCTTATTTTATGTTTCTCTTCTGTGTATTCAAATATTTAAGACACAATAAGATTAAAAATAAATTTTGGGTACCATATTCTGGCTACTCCAGAAATCAGAGTTGATTAAATCATGTTTTGTACACACATTAAAGCACAAATATTTGGAAATTTTCTTGGAACCTTTCATCTTTCACCAGTTGATGATTTATGCTATATGCAGAATGTTGTTCTTTAACCTCGAGAATTAAAATAAATATATATATATGATAGTCATATCTCAAAAATGAAAGTAAAGTAACTGTAGAGACAGAAGGGCTGGGAGATGCCTTCAACATCCGAAGGTGTAGCAGCAAAGGCAGTGCATTGAAATCCTGTGTAATCCCCTCCCAGCCTAGGTCTTCACAGCGTAGCAAGTACAAGCACCTATACAATATCACAATTTCACACTGGCATGTTTCAGGAACATGCATTTTCCCTTGCAGCTAGTGCTTTGAAAATAGTTGAAATGCACTTGTACTGTGTTTATCTTCCTCATTTTCACATCAGGGAAGCATGTCATCAACTAGTGTGGTTACAGCTAGAGGTGATGGGAGGGAGATGGAAATACTAGAAAATTTTTGAGTGATTTTTTAAGGAATTTTTATTTGCAGTTGGAAATGTTTTAGAAACAAATCTGTAATTTTTAGTGGGATAGTGACGGAAGTATAGAAAATTCCTTCCCTTTTATTCTTCTGTGGTGCAGGACAGATTGGAAGGATTCTTTGAAAGAAGCAAACTTCATGTTATTATGCGAACAATAGAATGAAAGCTGTCCATTCAGTAGTGTTCAGATTGTTTTAGTTTAGAGATCTGAATGACTCCTTATGTGGCTTTGAATGATTAGTTAGAAGTATGTTTGTATCTTTACTACTTTTTTGATGTTAATGGAGATTTTAAGAGTCTTAGGTTTTTTTTCTGGATTTTTTAAAAATTATTATTTTTGAGTGTCTCCTATAAGAAAATCTGTTTCAAATTGCCTTCCAAGCTCTCTCCTGTATCTGCAGTGTTGGATTTACTCAGTATTACCCTGTCCAGTCCAGATATATCTATGTTCTAGCTGAGCCATACATGTGCTGGTTGACAAGCCAGGGAGCCAAGGTCTTGCTATGCTTCCTGTACAACTGTCCTTTGGTGGGCAAACAGAACTAGGTGAATTTTCTGATTCAATGGCTTTGGGGATTTGATTTTTTCTCCTGCTGTCAAATTGTTTGATTTATTTGAGGTTCTTTGATGAGAACTGGCAAAGAGATAT
This sequence comes from Gallus gallus, assembly GCF_016699485.2. Lineage (NCBI taxonomy): Eukaryota > Metazoa > Chordata > Aves > Galliformes > Phasianidae > Gallus > Gallus gallus. The sequence goes on along the minus strand of NC_052532.1, from coordinate 122,558,116 downwards.
ATGCATAGAGCAGTGGGGTGGATATGTACAGCAGTGCAGGAATCTTTCCCTTGTAAACCAGGCTACAAAAAAAAAAAAAAAAGAAAAAAAGAAAAAAAAAGAAAAAGAAATCTAGAAAAGCTTTTTACAGGTGTTTTTACTGCAGAAACTGGGACTCTTAATTGTTGCACTGTATATAATGTTATTCTTTGCCATAATTCCCATTCAGACATCTTACATATTTTTACTGCCTATTCAATAGTGTGTTGATTAGACTGGCCTTGTTATACAGACTGAAAGTTTTTAACATGTAAAGGGCAGATGGGAGAAAGACTTTGTAGGCATTGTCTTTATTAGGCATCAGTTTTCCTTTGAGTATAGAAGTCAAAAATCAAATTAGCTGACACAATGCTCTGCATGACTGACTCTTCCAAGGATCCTGACCTCATGTCAGGTGACCGTCATGTCAGTTAATTATGATCAAACAGCCGACAGTGAGATTGCTCTCATCAGATAATGCTGAACACTGTTGGCCACTCAGTGGTGTCAGTCATCAGATTACGGTAAACTAGATCCCATTTTAAGGGAGTATGTAAATCAAGTGTGCATGCCACCAAATGATGGAGCTGGCAGGCAATCTTCTGTCTGGGTGGTGTTAATGAGAATGAACTGGAAACTTGCTTATAAGTGTTATGTTTTATGGAAATGAATGTCAGACATAGCGGTGTCACCAATTCTGGTCTTTTGAAATTTAGCTTATACTGCTTCTTCCACATATACCCTTCTGTAGTCCAACTGTCTGCAATTTTCTTAAAATTCACTCCAGAAAATGGAAATAATCAAATGTGATAACTAGCAAAATTGCAGCAGATTATCATGTGCATGTGTTGGTGTTGTTTTATTTTAACTTCAGCATCAGGGTAAAAATGTCATAATTTAAATAAGGATTCCAGATAGACATTTTTCATAGAATAAAACACACTGAATCAGGCATGTAAAGAGTAAATAAGCTGCTTTTCTCAAGACATGAGTAATTAATATTGGCCTGTTACTCTTATATCTGTATGGAAATAATGGAGCTGACATACTCATTCTCTTTTCTCAGACACATTGAAAACGTGGGTCAAGTTAAAATTCTTGCACTAAATGCAGTGAACATCTCACAAAGCCATATGCAAATTATGCAGCATTACCATCACGATTGATCTTATGTTTCAGCATGCTGTTCTGGAAAAAAATAAAGATATAGAAGGCCTGCTGTGAATCTTAATGTGATTACCCTTTTGTTGAAGAAACTGAAAGAATGCTTTTATTTTGCCTGTGAACCTTGGTATTTCAAAGGTACCTTAATGTGAATGCTATAAATTTACCAGACTTTTTTTAAAAAAAAAACTTCTGCAAGGGCACTTTTCATTCTATTGTCCTCATAATAAAATGAAGCTTGTTTCTTTGGAAGAATTCTTCTAAAATGCGAGTTTAATAATACAGACAGAAAAAATTTAAATGAGAAGCTGTCTGCTGTACTTTAGAAAATAAATTGACTGATATCACTGATGTTCAAGTTTGTCTTGCACTGCCGAAGAATGCAAGGGAAGGAATTTTCTAGACTCCCATAACTATTCCACTAAAAATTATGGATTTGTTTCTCAAACATTGCCAACTGCAAAGAATAAACCCTCAAAAAACCACTCGCTGTGACACAGAGCAGCCGGTTTGCCCATTCTCAGGTGACACCATTGCTCTCCCATTTGCCTGACCAGTTTGACACTGCCTGACAGGGAAAAGCAGAAGGCTGAGGTGAGACAACCACAGCTATGCCCATACATCTGTATCTTCGTGTGCTCAAACAAAATCTCTGTCTTGTGATGAGAGAAAGCACCAAAGAACTGTGCTTGTCTTGATGTGTTATTGCACAACATGCTGATGATGATGACAGGTGATTTTCTAGTATTTCCATTGCACTGCTCCAATCACCTCTAGCTGTAACCACAGTAGAATGATGACATGCTTCCCTGATGTGAAAATGAGGAGACTAAATACAATACAAATGCTTTTCAACTATTTTCAAATCACTAGCTCCAAGGGAAAGTGCATGTTCCTGAAACATGCCAGTGTGAAATTGTGATATTGTGTAGGAGCTTGTGCTTGCTGTGGCATGCAGACCTAGGCTAGCAGGGGATTTTACAGACAGTTTAACACACTGTCTTTGCCTTCTACTCCTCCAGATGTTGAAGAGTCTAGAGGATCACAACTTATAAGAACCCTAATTTACTGCCACGTTCCTGGGCCTTTTGACAAAGAAAAGGGTGAACAGAGTGTTCATAGTCAGTACCTGTGTATGAACAGAGCACACACCTTGCCCTCCTGTTTGATTTGCATGGAGGAGAATGGATGTGCATCTTCTCAGACCATGTTTCATGATAGTCCTTTCTACCCAGATGGAACAACCTGTGTGTCAGTACTTTACTCTGGATTGCTGACCTGTGCCTCCACTGCACCACATCTACACACTTCATTTCATTTTTCGAGGGAGAAGAAGACTTTCGATAATGGGCACAAGAATTCTGCTTTACTTGGTCAAGCAAGTTTGGGAATGGCCAAACACATCTGGACAGTCCCCATATTTGCAAGACCCATCCCACTGGGTCTTGGTGTGAGGAGTATAAAGTGGATCAAAGATTTTCTATAGACCATGAATCATAATCCATATATGTAGCATCTGCAGTTTTGGTGAAACACAAGATGTGATTAAATGGTTTTGCATATACTCCTGCTGGCCAAATACAGATTAAGAGGGATTCAAGCTCTTCATAACTCATTTTGGCAGTAATTAGATGTTTTGCATGGAAAATATAATGGCTTGAAATACTTGTATTTATATACAACTGTGAATTAAAATTCTCAGAATGTCATTACTTACTGAAAACATAAAATAACATTGCAGGGAAAACTGCAGTTATGTCCACTTGTTAGAAGTCATGTTGCTCTTTCTTTTGAAAAATTCTCTCATCAGGTGCTTAGTACTCCTTCTTCATCCTGATTTAACAATGTGTGTTTCGTTGGAACACGTGAATGGTGGAGCTGGAGTTCTAGAGTGCAACTGGACACTGACTCAAGGTTTCAATGAATGTTTATGTGGAGACTGCATATTGCTGGAGACTTTAGTTTGTTCCCATATGTTGCAGATAAAGGGGCTTCCTAAGCACACTTCATGTAGCAAGTTACCATAGCATCAGTCTTTCTCAGATGCCAAGGTAGCATTATGTTGTTTCACTTGTCTTGGCAGGATCAAAGAATTGATGCGCATATTATGTTGTATTTGTCAGCATAGGCGATTGTGGTCTGGTATGAAACATTCACTACCCACAAATCATGGTTGTCACACCATTACCTAAGGGTAGAAATGGATAGAGGAGATTCTGGCATTACTCATGAATGAAGATGAGCCTAGAAATGGCAGTGATATTGATCAAAAGTGAACTTCAGTGAGCTGTTCACCAGATAATGTAAGGTCGTGTAAAGAAACCACAGTAGATTCTTAAAAGTTGCAGTTAAGGCATTTTTTCCACACATGTATTTTGTGTCAGGCTCATGAAACCAAAAAAAGAAAGATCTCTGCTGTGTAGGTGCAGGAGTACAGTGGAAAAGTAAAATGAAGTGTTTCTACCTGACAGTAGAAGTTTCTGTCACCATAAGGTCACAGGAAAACATAAATAAGGATTCAAAACAGTCTACCTATCTACAGACTACCCATATTCTACTCAAATTCATGACAGAAAATGTACATTTAGTAAGACAGTGTTCGTATTCCTAACATACTGGTAATGTTCCACTTTTGTGCTCTTGTTCTAACTGCTCAATAAAAGCAAAGATTATACATGATATAAATGACCATCCCTACTTCTTTTATGCTTCATTTTGGGGAAACTCATTATTAGTTCATCTCTTTTTTTCCTTTCTCTTTAATTTCGTTCAGATTTCAATATTGTTCATTTCAAAAGCCACCCAAACTAATTAATTATAACATATAAGGGTTTAGATGCTCTTGTTCTGAACAGCATAATACAGGAATCCAATGCTTATGAGTAATAATTTGAAGACCAGAATTGCTAAAGTTGCATGGAATACTAAAATAAAATTCCCAAAACTGTAAAGCCATTTTCATCTTTTCAGGTGTTTGTTCAGGATTACTGTTGTAATGTTCCGTTACAACAACCTCAACAATAACAACAATTTTAGAAGTACAGAAAACTATTCTTCCAGTAAGCAGGGAATCATTCACTGATTGTTACTGTAAAAAGCTGGGTACATAGGTATGAATGATAGAAGCAGAGATGGAAGAGAAAAACAGAAATTTCCCCAAAGAAGCCTTCCATCCTCTCATTCCTACCTGTTTAGAAAGGCCAGATTGCCTCAAGAAAAATAGCTCCATTACCCAAAGCCTTAGCAACACAAAAGTTTGGAGAAGTCTGTGAAGTCTGATATTTCTGGGTAGATCTAGAATGGGAAGAATGTCTTGAAGATTCATAATGTTGGATCAACAGCTTTTATCCCCCCTGTCTTGAATTATTATGTATTTATTACTTTGTGTTTTTTCTCATCAGGTTTTATAAGTTAAAACAAAATCATGTATAAATTAACATCCAAGATGAAGCTTTCAGTGGACTTCAGATTCCCCAGGATCACTATCTGAAAGCTCTGTAGCTTTCGTACTGCTGCTAGCAAAATACTGTTACACACTAATTGTCTTCAAACACAAACCCACATCCATAGCAGTGTGAAAGACCCACAAAAAATGAAATAAATCGTAAATGACCATGATAGTAGCTGTAATAGCACAATGATATCTGCTAGGGAGCAACTTAATTTGGACTGCTGCATTAGGGAGAAGAGGCCAGGGGACAAAGGGCACCTACAGCACAGACTGGGTCATGAATCACATACAGCAGTGACAGTCCCAGCTGAGGTGAGGTAATGAGGAAGGGCTGGGATTCACCCAGGAAGAGAGAGAACTGGAAGCAAGGAAGAGATCCCAGGTTATTCCAAGGTCCAGCCAAGAATCCCATATGACCAGTCCAGACAATTGGAAGCAGAGCTGACTGTAGGGCTAACTACAGCACAAGCCCAGGGTCTAGGCAGAAGACTTGGCTAGGCACAGTCTATGTGTAACACAGCCTAAATGAAGGCACAGACTTGATCTCACACAGTAGTTCTGGGCTCATGAGTAGAGGAAGCCTGTCTGGGCACCCAAATGAGGGTGATCAGGGCTACAAAGACTTGTTGGAGATCCCATGATCTTGACAATGTCTTTGGTTTCCCTACCACATCTGATAGTGTCCGTGTTAAACAAGAAGCTTTGCATAATGCTGGAAATAATGACCCAACATTCAGATAGAACCAACCTTTAGAATGCAGATCTTTATTTGAATTTTTCTTCAGTAAACATTATTTCTGGAATAATAAAGGCTAAGAAACAAGAGCAAACAAACAGCAGCCTAAGCCTTTTCTTCAGTGCCACTAAGGTTTGTCACAATTTGATTCTATGATCTCACTAGTTGATTAAAGAAAGTGAGCTCTGATACTTAAAAAAATTCTGAGATAATTCATTGAAAAGATCATGGATACAATGTTACAATTAAACTAAGAAGAATTATCATTCAAATGAGAAATATGAGTCATATATGACTGTGGAACCATGGCATACTGTGCATATCATGGCCCAAGTCACTGAATAATACTTGACATTTGTCTTCCCGTATCTTTATCTCCTCCCCTATCTTGTGCTTTTGGTTGGATTTGATGTAAATTAGGTGTTCCTTTCAGTGTCCAGAATGAATCATTAGAGCAGAAAAGTACCAATATAGTTTTGCTTTCTGTATCAAAATACTCCATAGCTAGCAATAAACTATATGACAGTTAATGCAGCATCTGAGGAAGTATTGTATTTCAAAATGTTGCATTTGAGTGTATGTGTAGGAGGTGGCTTTGAAATTCAGATTGCTCTGCTAGAACAAAATGTCTGAGTAATGCTACTTGCATTCATGCTAGTTCATTTTGTTTTTTTGCCTTTCTTTCTTATCGCTGTTTTTATATTGCAGGGAAATTAGTATGAAGGGACTGAATTCCAATTTGGTGTGCAAAACTGATAAGGTTCTACCTGTGGAACCATTTAAATTAATTGTTCAAAGAGGGGTGAAATACAATGATATTAGAAAAGGAGGAAATTGTGTAGGCCTCATGTCCAAAGTTAATAACAAATCCTGTTGAATTAAAGCATATCCAAGCATTGATAATAGTTTTTACTCCAGAAAAATATTCCAGCTTTCAGTTTCAGCAAATATTTGCCACTCAGGCAACATAATTTTGGTTGTTAAGATTTATTTAAGTGAAAATTAGAGTAGTAGAGCTGCTTTGAAAAGGGAAAATCAATGGAATAAATGGCATTAACATATGCAGCTGCAGCCTGGTTCATACAACTGTATTAAACATTCTTGTAATGGAAAGTCATAGGCCTGGAACAGCTTGGCTTTCTAAGCTGATAACATTTTAGTGAGAAAATAACTTTAATAATCCCTCTGAACATCCTATTCATGCACAAATTATTAGATTAGGCTGTCCTAGTTATTTGGCTATTACAAGGCTTCTGCAGGAATCACACCCAAGCTACAGGAAAACACTGATTAAAAAATCCTCAGGCCTAAACATAGTATAATTACCACAGGGAATTCAGTGATTGAACAGTAATATTTAAAATAAATTACAGTGTTGAAGGTTTTTTCTAAACTATGTTTTGACCACGTTTGTCTCTGTCAAGCCTTGAAATTTTCTAGACTAACTAGTTTAAAACAAGAGAATGATTCCTCCAATTAAGAGATTACATCAAGAAAGAGGATAGAGTCAGTCAGGGAAACTTATGTTTTTGCAGTTTCTAGATTAAACTCTAAATTAACTTAATTTTATTCTTCTGCAGTATATTCCTAACTTCCCATCCCACCCCCGAATCCTAAATGCGTCTTTTCATATTTATTTGGCCAGTGGTTATTTTTTATCTTTGTTCCCTCTTCAGTGGATGGAAATTGATACCTCTAGAGAGAATAAACAGCCAATAAACAGCTGATGTAGATGGATTGAAGTCTACACAGGGTCTACCTGTCTGTTCTGACGGTGAGCAGAATCCTACCTCCATCATTCACATTGATGAGGATGGTTCTTCCGGCCATAAATAAGAGTATCATAATTTCAAAACGGATAGAGGAAATAACTTACTAACCAGATAAGTCACTTCTTTATGGTCATTAAATGACAACATACCATATCTAACTGATGACTCCTTTCCTCCTTTTCCTCACTGCAAAATCTGTGAATCTTGCTTTCCTTTCTGTGTAGCAGAATAGCTCCAATTTGAGCTTTAAAGGCCTTTGTCTTCCCAACCCGGTCTGTGGCCTGATATATGTACCATAGGAGGCAAAAGAGGTGCATCAGTATCCTCTCAGGCTTGGGAAGGTATGGAAGATGTGTTTTCTTCTTTGGCTAGTGCTGGTACCACAAAGCTTCCTATGGAAATGCTGGCTACGCTTTATTTTAAAATTTCTGCAGTTATCAAGGTCTTTTGTAAAACATCTGAAGTTGTCAGCATGAGTTAGGTAGACATTGAATAAGTGCCCAGTGCACTCACAGATCCTAAATCATATTTGGACCCAGGTTGGAGTTAGATACGTCCCTGTGCATAGCAGGAGCTATCTGAGCAGAATTCAGCTGCCTGGAAGATTTCGAAGTCAAGTAAAGAAGGACCCACTGAATTTAGGTTATCTCCAAAGTTAAGCAGAAGATGAGCAGAAAAGTATTTGAACTTGTTATTGGGTGTATGCACACAGATTTTTTAAGTGTTCATGATAAAAGGGATATTGCACAGAGTGGAAAGATTAACACTCACCATTTTGATAATTTTTATTCCTTTGTACTGTTACCAGAAAAGAGTAAAAACTTAGTGGAATTGGGGTGTTAAGAAAGGTGGAGAGGTGAACATTGCATCAGTTGAAAGAATGAACTTTGGAGGAGATAGATAGAATGCAGCTTCACAGGCAATCAGACTTAATGCAGTCATGAAAACTCACCTGCTCTGTGAAAAAGGAGACATTTTCCTCAGGAATAAGATTGTGAGCTTTTATTGTAGCAATGGAAAATCAGTGTTAGTGCACCTGCTGCATTGCAATACCAATACCAACAGGAGCACTGGCCTGAAGCCGTTCCAAAGATATGTTGAGAATTAAATTAACAGCCCTCAGAAAAAAAAATGCGAAGGGCTCTCCAGGAGCTCAGCAGATCCTCTATGGAGACCACTCTGTGCAGAAGAAGCTGCTGCTAAACATGCTAGGGAGATCTGAATATATTCTTCAAGGATAAGAAGCCTTTGCCTAAGGATGCTGTGTGCACATCTCCCAGTGTTAAATGCACGTTAATATCATCTGGATGGGAAATTTGGTGGGATGTTCATTTTTCTTAGCTCATCTTTCACATTAACACCATTTATTCTAACATTTGTGCCTATGACATGGGGTTATGGCTAAAAATCTGTACTCCCCTTCACCCCTTCTGCCCCCACATTTCAGACTGAGGCTTTGGCTACACTGTTTCACAAGAAGCATGTTAAAGAAGCAGCCTTTATATTTTGATTTCCATACTTTAAAGTGATTTTGTGTACAAGTATTCTGCACTTAAGTTTCCTGATGTGCAATCAATCAAAGTCATGGCTGCTGGGATAACATGAGGTTCAAGGTACCCTTCAGGCAGCAAAAGTGTTGCAAACTTAACAAATATGTTTACAAAATAAACATTTAATTAGAAACTTTAGCAGTATCTCTCCTGCAGCTGTACATATGGGGAAAAGAAAGACACTTTAACTCTGAGTATAACCTACACTAAAAAAGAAACAATTATTTATAAATTTCTCTTCACTGCTTCTTATGCCCAAAACATGCTGCCTTCAGCAGTCAAGGAGTGGACATTATTAATCTACATTTTTTCTCTATCATTCTCTTCCTGACATGCTCAACAGTGATTCAAATAAACATCTTTGGCAAAATCCAATTTTCAGAGTGATGGTGATGCCAAGTCATTCCTGAAATACTCCTGTAGATTTAGGCAGTTCTGTGGTTTTTGATCTTTATGGTCCTTTTCAACTCAGGCCATTCTCTGATTCTATGGAGTGGCTATAGAGTGGATTCCTCTCAAAGGCAAGTGGGAAGGGTGATCTGGACTCTAAGGCATGGACTCTAAGCCAAAAGATTTGTATTTTGTTCACAGCTCTACCACTGGCTCCTACTGTGGCAATGCAGCTTTGTAAGCACGCCTTAATTTTCCTATCTGTACAATGGCAAAGGTAATATTTCCTTGCATTGTATATACTCTTAGGGAAAGAGGCGGATTATATTTAAGACTCTTCATTAAGATCTTCCAGTGTAAAAAAGCAGAAAAATACTGAGAGCTATTTTTTTTTTTTTTTTGCAGTCTTTGAGTCTTGTTAGGTACAATCTACTCTCTGCAAACGTACTGCTCCGTGAAGAACACTTGCCTGATTTTTCTGTTTGTTTGTTTTCTTTTTCATTTAAAACTTAATGACAAGTGTGTAAATGTCAGTTCATGTGAGAAATATTTACCAGGGTTCACTAGCCAGGCAAGTACTTCTCCACAGTTCTAATTAGCAGTGATAGGGCAAGTGTTACTGAAATTTCTGGCATCTATTAATAACTTATCAGACGTAAAGATAGCTCTTAAATATAAAATGAAGTGTGTCTCTTTGTATTTCTAGCCACGTGTCACTCTTCTGAGCAACTTGCTAGCGGGGTCAGTATTTAAGAGAGAGGGACTTTTCAAAAGCGACAGTTATTAATGTTGAATGCAAATGTTGTGTAACAACAGAGTAGCACAATCTGGGCTTCTATACAGGACTGTCACACTATTCTTTTGATGTAATAGGAGTCAAAACTTTATATTATGTGTTAATTATGCTGAGTCATAGAACAGAATAATGGAAATGGAGCTTGTAATAACCAAATGGGTATAAAGGATGTGGGTATGTGCTCCTCATGTAGTCATTTATTCTAGTAGCAGGAAAAGACTCATGATACAATAAACTGTAGCACTATAGCACTGGAAAGAAACTAAGTTAGACTTATTAGAAAGGAGAATGCCTGCAAAATAGTATAAAGAGTCATAGAATCATGGAATGGCATGTGCTGCAAGGGACCCTAAAGCCCACCCAGGTCCAACCCCCTGCAGTGGTCAGGGTTGCCTCTCACTACATCAGGCTGTCCAAGGGCCCCATCCAGCCTTTAAAGAAAATATTTGTTCATTCCCATTTGTGTAGTTGGAATTAACTACTTTCATAGCTATCGGTTTATTAAAATCACCTGAAAGAGTTATAATTTGACCCTCGACTTCATGACTTAAAATTATGACTGATGTGTTTTCTAAACTTCCTTATAGCATTCAGAAAGAAAAAGAGGCAGAGACAGAGACAAAGAGACAGAGAGAAATTGAGTTAACATGACTCACTTCAAAGCTTTGTTCATCTTCACTTGGTTATAGAACTGACAGGGGAAAAGTTATATAGGTTGTTATTTATATATAGGTTGTTGTCTTCCCTTGCGTGGGCTGACTGAGTTCTGCAGCTTCTTTTAAGTTATACCATGCCACATGACTCATCCGAGCAGGTCAAAATTGCCCCCAAATTAGAAAAGCTGTTTTTTTTTTTTGTTTTTTTTTTTTCTCTCCTGCCTTTGACACGCGCCCTGCTTGACCTGGAAAAGTTTGGCTTGTGCAGTGCCCATATTAGATGGCCCCATTGTCTGAAGGGGAGCAGAAAATGTACTCTGCAGCATCCAGATCTGTGACTTCCGCAAAAGGAACTATTCCTGTGAGAGCCCCCTGAGCTGCTTGGCAATTCCTTTATGGGGGCATTGCAGGGCAGCAGCAAATTATGCTTTTGGTGAACAAGCTGGCTTTTGCTTCTTGCTCTGAAGCCCTGGGAGTGCAGAGAGGAGTACCAGAGGAAACGCCCTCTAACTCAGTGCCTGACACATGAAAGGCTGGGCAGTCTGCTGAAAGGCACTGAACATCTTTGTCTTGTGAAATAGTGCCTATGTCAAGACACTGAATCAGCCCAAGCTTTGGAGTGAATATACCTGTATCTGTTGGTCATAGCAAGGTGTCCCAAGAGATTGAAAGTTTTTCTAAACTTCAGAATTCCTCATGCTTCACTAATCATCTTTCAATAATACATTATTTTATTTTCCTTTTTCCTTTTCTTTTTTCTTTTCTTTTCTTTTCTTTTCTTTTTTTTTTTTTTTTTTTTTTTTCCATAAAGAAAACTCAAAACAACTACAGAAGACCGAGCATAACTTGATGGCGTTATGTTACACTGCATGCTGGTGCATGCTAGAGCCTCATGTTTTTGTGGTTCTGTTGTGCCAGACCACTGAGTCCATATAATCCAATAAACCTGACTGTTCCTTTCCTCCTCCTGGCAGGAGGCAGGGCCCCTCTTGTCCTGGTTATTGTATTTGTCACTCACTTTTCATGAATGCAAACCAAAAGGTTCATTATCAACTTCAGAAATAGGATCAGACCATCTTCTCTGATTCAGAGACTTCCCAATGGAAACCAAATAGCTATTTTCCTGGAAAAATCCCCTTTTCCAGTCGTTCTTCCTTGTAAATCTCATACTTGTGCCTCTAGGGTTGAAGTGGATTTTCCATCCCACTTAGTCATATCCTCTCTATGGCCATACAGGTAAAACAACAGCACCTCCAGCACATCTAATTCCCTCAGATACTGGATACCTTTCTCCATGGTGGTCCACTTGCCTGGGAAATATGCCAGATCTTCCTTGAAGGAATATCTTTCCTTCATGGCTCACAAGAGGCACCTCCACAGAATGAAGGCTTTTTTCCCTTTTCCGATTGCTTTCTCCTAGAAAGGGAACCTAACTCTCACTAAGTTCAGCACAGTGGTCCTGTTTTCCAGCATCAGGGCAGCAGGTGGTAATCTGCTCACTTGGATGATGGCTGAAGTCTTTTGGCTCATTCAGAGTTAAGTATTAGATTGTTATGAGTTCTGACTCTTCCTCCTCCATCCTTGTGATGACCCCCTTTCATCCTCATCTCCTTCTTCCATCCTCGTTTTAGTAAGAATTTCTGTCCTTACTAAATCAAACGACTTTTGCAGCCTTTTTTTTTTTTTTTTTTTTTTTTTTTTTTGTCTTATGTGTAGGGTGACTGATATTGGCACTGGTTGATTCTCTGGTTGAACTGCAAGGTCTGTTGCAAGGGTTGCAGCAACTGCAGGGACTGTTGCACTGCCATCAAATCTAGAGACCTCTTTTGCTTTAGAGTGCTGAATAGCATTCAACAGAGCTTGGTAGGCATGGGTTAGGCCCCAGCACATTGTGGTAATTTGTGCCTCTACAACTGCCAGCGTGCCTGCCCATATCATCCCACATCCCACGACACCCAGAAATATCCAGTCTTGGAGCAGATCCCTCTGAAAAATCTCTGAAAATAGAAGAAAATATCACTGTGACCATCAACTGTTAATTACTGTAATACTTACAACAATTTTGTTTTAACGTGTTCTGGCCAGAATTATTGTTATCTCAACCCTTTGGGCCCCACACTGGGCCCTGCCAAGTGGCATGGCCCTGGGTGTGCTCTCATTGTTCAGAAACAACCAAACATTGGCCTGCTAGTAACGCTGTCTCAGCTGAAACTAGGATGATATATTTTTGATCCCCTCTGGGTGTTATGAAATTACTGTGTCCATCACCTGTGAGGTGTGTCTGTCTTCTCAGTGCAGGCCCCATATCTTTAGGCCTTTCAAAGCTTCTCTGAACAGGATCCCTGACGATCTCCCCTCCTTGCAGGTGGCTCTACCTCTACCATTCAGTGTTCTGCAGACACTGCAAGTGACACAAACCAGGAACACGTGAAACCAGGAAGGGACTTATGCCATTCATTTTAGTGCCATACTTTCAGGAAGAACAAAACCCGATATATCCTATGCAAAAGTTGAACATGTTGCAAATAGAAATAACAGAACCAAAAATGATACTTTCCCTACCTCCTGCAAAGATGAACAATTTACTGTAAATATTCATTGGGCAGTGGTGATATACTCAGTGGACATGGAATTTCTAGCTCTCTCCAGGATTTCTGCCACCTGTTTGTCAAGTGAGCATTCATCTGTCAGTACCATGAAGTCACTCTGCAAGTAGCCAGCAAGATTTTCCTTGCTGTGGGACAATAGACTTCAACAACTCTTGAGCATGTGGCATCAGAGTGACATGAAAACCATTCTCCTCACTTGTCCTGCAGTGCTTTGCACGTCCAGGTGGTCTTTCTGAGCTAGTGCTCAACCATGTGCAGCTCTGATTTTCTGTTCCTCAGAGAGTTTTTAAATGCTTTACCAGTAGCTGCAGACAGTGCAGAACAAATGCACCTACTCTGGCATTAGAAAATGGATGAGGAACAAAAAGGGTTTTGTAAGAGTAAACACTGGATTTTAGGATAAGCAATCAAATAACCTTCAGAAAAAAGGAGTCATCTGTTATGAAATTCCAGTACTTTGCCTCAGACCTAAGCCAAGAAGTGAAAATAAATGTGCCCTAAACACAACAGTGCCTGGCTAGAAGGCTTCTGCACTAACATCTTTCAGTGAGAAGCAATGATGTGCCTTGCTGTTGCTTTTTTAAAATATATATTTTCACTAGATTTCTAACTGTGTGATATATGTTGTGGCTGAAAATTACTTCACTCAGCCTCACTGTGTGATGGCAAGTTTCTGAACAAAGCTCTTCATATTACAGTCCTGGAGACAATCTAACATTACAGTATGATTCAGAAAGTACGTGGATTTACAGCTCAGGTGAAAATGAAATTCTATGAAAAACACAATAGCTTCAAACAAAACATGTCTATGCTTGGAAGTGAAGTCTGAGAATTTGGAGGCCTGATTGTCACTATAAATCAACAAAAAAAATTGTCTCTTGAATTGCTGAGGAGGCAATTTTATTCTGAGTTACAGTGTTGTCAGCAGATCATCAGTAAGCTATTACAAATAACAAGCAGAAGAAAGCAAGCATGAAAGGCGGCAAGGTCTCTTCTGAAACTTGATGGTCTGGAGAAGTGGATAAACAAAAACCTCATAAAGTTCAACAAGGTTAAGGGCAGAGTCCTGCAGCTTGGGAGGAAAAACTCCAGGCACCAGGACATGCTGGGAGCCACCCAGATGGAAAGAAGTTCTGCAGAAAAGGACCTGGGGGTCCTTGAGTACACCAAGCTGAACATGAGCAAGCAACATGCCCTTGCCACTGCAAAGGCTGTGTTAGGAAAAGTATTGCCAGCAGGTCCAGAGAGGTGATTCTGTCTCTCTACTCAGTACGGGTGAGGCTGAAGCTGGAGCACTGCGTTAAGTTCTGGGCAGCTCAGCACAGAAGAGACATGGACCTACTTGAAAGTCCAATGGAGAGCCACCAAGATGATCAAAGGTTTGGAATACAAGCTCCCTTGAGGAGAGACCAAGAGCTGGGGTTGTTCAGCCAGGAGAAGAGGAGGCTCAGGGTAATTCAGTTAATAGGATATGGTTGGTCAGACATCTCAGAATGGAAAGGACTGATAAATCTTGATTAAGGAAAGTAGGAAAGTGAATAAAAGGATCACTAAATTCTGAAGAATGGGAACCTGGAAAAACTGGAAATAAGGTATTTGTCAGTAGCTTCAAACCTGCTGTGTGAGCTGGGCTGCTTCTATCACAAAACCATGTGTAATGTAAACCCTCATACCCAGATTTTTTCTTATGAAGACATAGGGTAGGTTGCCTGCAGGATCCCAATCTCCCTTCTAGAGCGGGCAGTATGGATCAAGCAAGTCCTGCCTTGGAGGAGTCCATGGGAAAAAAATACAGCTAAAGTTTAGAAAGAAAAAAAAAATAATTGTTTGAAACTTTCTAAATGCTGCTGTTCATCCTCTTTCATTTGAACTCCTCCTCCTTTCCTTTAATCTCACTTCTTTATCCCATTTTCTTTCTACTTATTAATATTTAGACCAACAATTTCTTTCTGCACACATTTTCACCTTTGCCATATTCTATTATTCCCGTTGTACATCCTCTTTCAATTCTACAATTCCTTAAGTGCTTTACTATATGTGAAATATGACTCACTTCCATTTACAATTGGAATTGGGCTGTGTTATTTTCCTCGAGCCTGTTTTCTTCGATGTCATCTTTGGGATCTATTTTTAGGGAGACTTACTTTTAATTCAAAATTCCTTTTTCCTTAAAAGAAAAAAAAGAAAAAAAAAGAATAGAAAAAAGGTAGTAGAAAGTGAATAGTTTGGTGGACTATATATACATATTCATTTGTTGCACCATTATTAGTTGCTTATTGCTTGAATTATCCACATGCACAAAAAGTATTTGCTCTCCATTTTAGTTTAATCTAATGAAAGTAGAAATGCAGAATATAGACTCTGAAGATTCATTAAGAATGATATGTGGCTCAGGAAGAGTAATAACTGATGAAGAAATAGTCAAGAAAGAAGCATATGTGGGTACTAAGTAACGTAATAAACCATGCCATCCTCAGTTGTTTTAGACTGATGTATTTAGCATTGGTAAAACATTTTTCTCTTACTAAAGGATTTGTTTAATTTACCCAATTCTAATCTAGGGAGACTGACAGTTACAAAAATAAACAAATGCCTTTTTCCACCAGATTACACTGCTTGTATTCCTAAAAAATCCAGAATTTAGGAATAGAATCTTAGGGAAAAATTATAAAAATCAACTCCATTCACAAATAGCAGAAAGTAAGATTTAAAGAGTAAAGACATATTGCCCTAGGCATCCTTTTTCTAATTTTTTGGTTTTTGGTTCAGTGAAAAGGATAACTTCTGATGTTTCAATTAGCTGTGACTACAGTAGGAAATACAGTGTAGAGGGGATGTTGTAGAATGTTCTGCACTTACTTGAGCATTAGAATAATTTTTGCGATACCCAATTAAAAAATTATAGCTACCTATGCACAGGTGCCAATGTTCTTGGTAGCAATCATAGTAGCCACAGTGGCACCAACCAGCTGCGTACTTCTTATCTGGTTTATGTGAAAGGAAGGGATTCCTTCCTCTTTCTACAGAAATAACATTGTGAATATTATTTGATAACAGTCATGTACGGAGTCAGTTAACTCTTCAAAGGTCAAAGAATAATGGAATTTGGTGCAGTTCTTCCTACTTGGGTGGCAGAGGTAGTGACTGCATCTGAAATGGCTGTGGCTGAGCTGAATGACAATTATTTTTCACCTGAGTTGACTGAGGCAGTTTGAGATCTACAGAGGAAACAGAAAGGGTTTTCTGAACCTGAGTTAATACTCTATTTGAGTGATCTATTTGAAAAACAAACAAACAAAAAACCTTTCAGAAAACTGTAATCACAACAGAGAACCTGGCATGTCAGAAGGAGATGTTCTGGCTGTATTCAGATACGTACCACAGTATTTCAAATGAATCTTAAACATAAATGTTCCTTTGGTAAGTATCAGCATTGTACTCTGAATTTAATGACTTTGTTTCAAAATCCCACAAGCAGCTCTTGCCAGCTATGATACAATCATGGTTTAGTGTCTCCACTTTAATCTTCCTCAGTTTTTCCCTTGGTTGTTGTTTTTATCCATGCTTGCATGTACTAGAGAATTTACCACTTGGAGTCCAAATAGGCAAGTGAGCATTTAATGACATTAAATAAATATTTTCTGTTGATTTAACCAAGAAGGAAGAGCTAGAAGTTTTTATTGGAAATGTGACCCGAGACCAGCAATGTCATGTATCTACAAAAGTTGCCTTTGTGTGTATTTGTCCATGTCTCCGTCCAGGCACATATAGTTCTCAATTTGCACTGATCCAGCTGGATACGGGGGTGTTTGTGTGATAAATTTCCTTCAATTACTTAGAAATAAGAAGCTGCTTCCTTGCAGCAGAGACATCAATCCTTATTTGTCACCTTCATAAACTGATCATCACTGCTCCACTGATCTGTTGATTAGTTTTTTGTCCACAAGAAATGTTGCAAATACTGGTATTATTTACATTATTTCTGGCAACATAACTTGCTTTTTGGCCTTTCTTTATTCGTAAGCCAAGCCTGAAGGTTTAACTGTTGGGGCACTGAGATGCTGTAGCAATCTGTGGGGAGTCTATGGAAGTGGGAAGTCCCAGATATTGTGGTGGAGCAGAAAGGTTTGCCATTTGTTTAAAGGAAAGCTTTATCGTAAAACTGATTGCTTTGGAAGGAAAAAGACTTAACCAAAAAGCTGTGAGTTCTTATTCAATATTGTCTTCCTGGTGACAGAAAAAAAACTAAACAAACAGCACAGAATGAGACTGAGGAGAAGAGCAGAGATGGTGTGGGATATCAGTGGATAGAGCTTCTGCTTGATATTGCAGGTTTGTTTGTGAGGCAGCTCAGGCACAGACTGTGGATCTTACTGGCTTGTCCGAGATCTGATAAAACTGCATCACCTCTAGCTGTGACACTGGAGTGAGGGGTGGCTGCCTTTGTTCTACACCCCTACTACCAAAGCACATTATTTTATCCAGTTAAACCAGAAGCCTTTTTACCAAGAGTATGGAGTGAGACAACCAGGCTGGAGAGTGACAAGAACCACAGTTTCCTCTTTCCACATAGTGTTCAGGATGTGACTGAGCTGGTGGGAGAGAGAGAACCCCCTCACTTGTTTTTACTCAGTGTGTTTTTCAGAAGTGGGGTAATAAGAAGAATCAGAAATCCACCCTGGTGGATACTGAAGCTCTAATTAATGATGAACAGAGGAAATTCTACTTTTGTCTCTCCCTCTTTCATGGATTGCATTCTCCCCAAAGCCTCTTTCTCTAAGGGCCTGAAAAGTAAGACAAAAGTAACCAGTCCTAGTCCATCCATGTGTATGTACTTTGCAGATGATGATGTGGATCTGCTCACTCCCAGTTCCACTCTGCCTTTGTTGAGGAGGCATAAACTCAGCACAGCAGGGTCACCAGAACCTCTTTTTTCCAAATAACTCATTTTTTTCCCCATGTTAACTTTTCAGTTAACCGTTTATTTAGCAGCTTGAGCTGGCCTTAATGTAACTGACATTTCCAACTTTGTGTAATCTTAGTGAAAAATGTCACAACACAAAGTTGGCCACTTTTTTTTTTTGCAAGATTGGACTTTTGACCACAGTCAAAATTCCAATAAGAGTGTTGCTCCATTCCCAGTAGGAGAGGCCAGCCAGTTCCTGCATCATCACTGCATAATAAAATCACCAGTTTACTCCCAAACTGACTGCCAACACCGTTATCAGTGCACACCACAAGCCTCTGTTTTCTCAGCTGCAAACTCCTGAGTTTGAAAAAATACCTTAAGCTGTTGCTCAGGGTTTTTGTTTTTGTGGGTTTTTTTTTTTTTTTTTTTTGTATAATTTTGTATATTTTTCTTGCTGCCTGAAAAAAATAGTCACACTGTTTTCAAGGAAGCAAAGAGTCTTTGAAGTGGAAATGGTGCATCTTGTCTAAAATTCCTGTACAGAAAGAATGAATTGTCAGGAGTGGGAAATAGAGGGAACTACACCACAAGATCGCAGAAAGTGACACATGATGAATATGCCAATACTTCATATGCCCTTGGGGAAGAAAAACAAACAATCTTGCTTCACTGAGCTGATAACTGATTCTATATTTATGGAATTACATTTTTCAAATGTGGAAATATGCTGTTTGAAAAGAAAGATCATACAGTATGTATAGACAGAACTCATGATAAAACGAAATACTTTATTGCCTCTCTAGAATAGCTTGTCTTTACCTGGAACACCAGTTTACTTTCTTGTAATATGTCATGTAAATATAGCTACACAGTTTAAAGAAATAGGGGTCTCCAGTGTGCAGTTGCTGTCTGTACTCCCTTTGTCACTTCCAGCTGATAAACAGCACTGTAATACAATCTCATGTCATCTGAATCAAGTGTCAGTCGTATGTTACAGAGGTTATGAATGTGTCAAATACCTGTAATGTCTCAGCAGCCAGTCCCACTCCCACAGAAGGTGAAAAGCACCTTGCTTGATCTTTGCAGGGGAGTAGGATTGAATTGGTATAGTGGTGTCAGTTACCATTCACAAATACATACTTTGTGGTTCTTTGGGATGGTGAGCAGCACTAAAATAGCTATTAGCCATATTGCTGATTTTTTTGTTGTTGTTGTTCATCTGTGATCACTTCCTCTGGCCCCTCCCCAGCACCTTAGTAAATAACTTAACTCCCTTACCATCTTTAAAGAAACAAGTCAGAGGTGGTTTCCATATTTTTGTGGCTTAAATACAGTCAAAATTTAGTTCTGCATCAGTGGTAGGCGGAAGGTTTAGCATCTCATGACTTGGCAGAACCTGTGACAGAAATAGAGCAAAAAAAAAAAAAAAAAAAAAATTGGATGAATAGTTTATTCACTGAAGAAAGGCAATTTTGGGTGACTGGAATGACTTAAGAATTCCTGATGAGTTTGGTGGATAGTTTCAGATGGAATTTGAATAATGGAGGGAGAGTGTAAAGTTAATTTCAGGATTTTTAAATTAAATATATCTTGCTTGTTTAAGATTTTGTTTTCAAAGTTTTCCACCTTTCATTTCAAAATGGAAGGTGAGGAAGATTTTTCTGGGAAAAAAGAAAAAAAAAGGAATTGAACAAAATATTACATTCAATTAAAAAATAGAGATTTGTTTTGTTTTGTTAAAATAAATGCATTTTGTAAAAAAAAAATGTTTTCTTAAAATAATTGGGAGAAGAGTGTTTCACGTTCACTAATTATTGCCATTTTTTTTCATTCATCCAACAAGCCAACCAAACCACTTCTGTGAGCATCTCTGACCAGGCATTTTACTCTGTGAGTAGTAGCTGGCTTCCTGAGTGGGACATCTCAGACTTGACTTTAATCCCATTTCACATAAGTAAAAAGAAAAAGAAAACACAATAGAAAAAAAACAAGTGATGCAAAACCCAATTGCTGATCACCCTCTGACTGACCCTCAGCCAGTCCTTGAGCAGTGAGAGCCTTACAAACTCCTCCCTCAGCATTTATTTATGTACACAATATCATGCAGTACAGAATGTCCCTTTGACCAGCTTGGGTTATCCGTGTTTGTGCTGTCTCCTCCTAACTTTTGTGCACTGCCAGCCTCCTCACTGGCAGGGCAGTGTGAGAAGCTTAAAAGTCCTTGACTCAGTGTAAGCACTGCTCAGTAATAATGAAAACATCAATGTTTTATCAATATTTTTCTTCACAGATTCAAAATATAATACCATGTGAGCTACTGTGAAGAAAATTAACTCTATCCAGCCAGAACCAGTACAGACACCCACACCTTCCACAAGGTTTATTCATCGGTGAACTTGTTAAAACCAGGTCCAGAGTATGAGCACATATTTTCCATTAACACAGTAACAGTTCCAATGGCTGAAACTTATTACAAAGTACATAAGTGAAAGAATGTGAATGCTGAAGTATTGAGAATGAATGCCAACAGTTACCACAGTCTCAGTTTGATACATGACAACTTTTATTAACATTCTCTCCTCTTTCATTCTCCACGCTGATCTTCTGGGGTGTCTGCAATATTCCTTTCTGCAGTAAAACCTGTTGCTAATTTGATTCTTGATAAGTGTGTCATAGTGGGTGTAAACACCACAAGTGTATATAAGCATCACAAAGATGGCCTCATCCTCTTTCTGCTGCTGGTCTGTTCTCACCTTCTGCCTTATTTTTGATGAAGTAGAAGGGGTCAAGCGGCTTCTGCAGCTCATGTAGTCGCTCCCAAGCTCAGGCAGATCTCCAATTCCTAACTCAAGGTACTCTCTGGGTTAGAGCCAAAGACTGAGCAAGCCAAGCCCAGAAAAATTGGCCTAGTTTCTATCTCTCTCTGAGCACATCATTGTTCCACAGAGAAGGTAAATAAAGGAAAGCATATTATTTTGGCTTAGAGGACCTTTCCTGGATTTCCAGGAATGTTGTGTATCACTGGATGTAGAAGAGGGAGATCCCAGCAGCAAAACTGGTACTGATATTCTGTTTTCTTACTGTCTTCCAGTAACCTATGCCTTTGAGTAGAGGTCTGAAAGGCAGCCATTATGGGTAGTTGCCTCATTTGTCTTGCTTGAATGCTTCATGAAGGTTTTCTTACAGGGAGGTCTATTGCTTTTAAAGTTGATAGAACTGTTTTATCCCATATTATTTACTAAGCTGATTTGATCAGACAAGGTATTGCATGGAGACTCTGACCCTTTAAATTTGAAGAGTGTGAAGGATAATGAACTGGAAAGCATTGCAACAACAGAATAGTACAAAATTCCTGAAAGTTTAGGACTGGAGAAGTAATTTGCGTTTTCTGAAAAGAATTTGTTTTAGCATGGTGATGTTTCATGGCAGTGAAACATTTGCTTGAAGAGAAAGATCCATAAAAACAGTGAAAGAAAAAGAAGATACAAACAACATGTTCTTCATTTAGAAACTTTCCTGCCTGTAAAATATGGCAGAAACAGGGCTGTTGCTTCCAGTTTCAGCTATATTAAGCTGACATGCTGGAAAGAGCTATCCATTTCTCTATCAATTCAAGTTTTGTGATAACGTAATTTCGTAAAAGTGCCTTGGTTTGAAAAACTAAAATGAAATTTAATGCAACATCAATTTCTAGTACTGGAAGGAATTTTTACTTAACTGTTGTTTCATTTTTTCTTTAAAATGTTACTTTCTTCTCTTTCTACATTTTTAATCTGAAAACTTCTCTGACTCTTTTCCCAATAAATTCTTCTAATGCATAGGAGAACTGTATTTTAAAATTGTAAATTTCCCAGTAGCAAAAAAAAAATTTCTTATTTGAAAAATTGCAGAATCATAAAATCATTTGAGTTGAAAGGGACATTAAAAGGCCACCTAGTCCAACTCCCTGCAATGAGCTACTTCAGGGTACTCAGACCCCCATCCAGTCTGACCTTGGAGGTCTCCAGGGATGGGGCATCCACCACCTCTCTGGGCAATCTGTGCTGGTGCTTCCCCACCCGTATTGTATCTAATCTGAATCCCCCCTCTTTTAGTTTGAAACCATTTCCTCTTGTCCTGTCACAACAGATCCTGCTAAAGAGTCTGTCCCCTTCTTTCTTACAGCCGCTCTTTAGATACTAAAAGGCTGCTATCAGGTCTTCCTGGAGCCTTGTCTTCTCCAGGCTGAACAGCCCCTGCTCCCTCAGCCTGTCCTCGTAGAAGAGGTGTTCCATCCCTTGAATCACTTTTGTGCTCCTCCTCTGGACATGCTCCAACAGGTCCATGTCTCTCCTGTACTGAGGACCCTACATCTGGATGCAGTACTCCAGGTGAAGTCTCAGCAGCACAGGGTAGAAGGGCAAGATTCTCTTCCTCACCCTTCTGGCCACACATCTTTTGATAGAGCCCAAGATACAGGTGGCTTTCTCATCTGTGACAGCACACTGCTGGCTCATGTCCAGCTTCCTACTCATGAGTACTCTCAGGTCTTTTTTGGCAGGGCTGCGTTCAATTGTTTCATCCCCCAGTTCGCACTGGTAATGGGGATTGCCTCGACCCACATGCAAGACCTTTCACTTGGCTCTGTTGAACCTCATGAGGTTGACCTGGGCTCACTGCTCAAGCCTGCCTAGGTCCCTTTGGGTGGCATCATGTCCCTCTGGTTTGTCAGCCACACCCCACAGCTTGGTGTTGCCTACAAATGTGCTGAGGGTGCACTTGATCCCACTGTTGATGTCATTGCCTTGTTCAAAGTAGAGGGCTTGGTCTTCATATCACATCTCAGAGATTCTTTTCATGAGATCCTATCAAACAAAATAAGTGAATATATGATTCTTTTCACATTCTGAGCACTTTACACTGATTACTGAATTTATTTTCTCAGTATAGAACACTGGGTGAGAATGGAAGTGTCTTTATTCCTGTTTTCCACCTGTTAGACTGGATCGGAGTGATAAAGCAATTGTCTCTGGAGGCTTCTGCTGTAGCAGAAATAGAGCTCACATTTGGGTTGACTCACAAATGTCAACAAATGACAGCTGCTGAATTGCAGGACCCATGACCACATTTTCCCTTAGCTTCTCTCCACAAAAGAGTGCTTCATTCTGGTTTTGACACATGGCTATATTCGGAAAGGTATAAAGAAGCCATGAGAGATTCACAGTGTTACAATTAGAGGTCCTGGAAGAGTGGAAGATTTAATCTTTACAAGACCTTCACAAACAATGTAATCCTCCTTTGTCTTTCGTTTCTAGGAACTCCAGTGAGGTCAGTGGTGATGCAGCAGTGTTGTACAGAGCACCAACTGTTCTTTTATTTACACGGTGGACATGGCAGAATAAGAAATGGGGAAAAACATGAAGAGACAGGAGTCTCTGTGTCGCATTTGCTGTGCTTAGTCTTATCAAGCTTGGCTAATGATGCAGACAGATTCACTCTGAAGGACATCCTCAACATCTGACCCTAAAGTATTTAGAACAACAGAATAATTGGAATAATTTATGTTTTTATTAGTAGCAGCCATTAAATCCCTAACTAACCACATCTTCCTCAAAATAAATAAATAAAATAAAATAAAATAAAATAAAATAAAATGAGAGAGAAAACCAGAAATAAAAGGGCAAGGAAGTCTTAATGTGCTTTATGAACATGACAGTGCTGAATGACACCAATTTTCCAAACAACTGCTTCTCAAATTACTGCACAGTAAATGAAGACAGTGTACTATCAGAGTTACATCAAGATAATACCTGACAGAAGTGATTCAAGGTTTTTCTTACCACTGTAGTTCTGTAGGAAGCAGATAGTTAAGGAAGCTGCAGATACAGTATTGTTTGATGAGGTCCTTGCTGAAGCACATGATGTTAGCCTTTTAGTTGGGCAGACATATGAGTTTTCAAGCTAGACTGTAATCTGGGAAAAATTATAGCTGCTAACAGTGTGCTAACTCTCTTTGGACTTGCTGGAATAACCTGCCAAAGCAATGAAAGTGCCTGTGATATCACAAAGCACTTGACTGTGCAGACCCCAGCTCCTAAGATTGTGTCACTCAGCAGTATTTTTAACTGAAAATTAGATGTGAAAAGTTCCTTCTACAGTGCAAAGGAGAAATAAGCATCTAGGAGCAAGATACAGTGTAGAGCCTGCTGAGTGGAGTTTCCTGTGGAGATAAGTGGGAAATGCTGAGGAGCTCCCAGAAAAGGGCATTTCATTCACATGTGAGAAGCCGCAGTGAGAAGCTGCAGCATCTGGTAGGCAAGTGGTTATAGCATTCACCTAGAGTGCACAGATCAAATTCACAACCTTTCAGTGCTCAAAACCCTGAGGAAATTGTGCAGCCACCATGAAATTCTCCGTGGTGGGGCCAACTCAGTCCCTGCATGTGTTTGGGACACAGAGATAGAGAATGAATTAATGTTCTAGAGGTTAAGATTTGTATCTGGGAAGAGAAAGCTCTGTTTCCAGTCCCTAAACTTATGTATTTCCATGTGCTTTTATACAAAGTGTAGCAGCTTCAGTGGGGGCGTCTGGGAGAAGCCCACTTCAGAACAGTCTGTGGTCTGGTGGCTGTGGCTCTTTCCAGATGAGAGGAAGACAGGTGACATTCAGCTAGAGCAGAGAGAGACCCTGAAGCCTAGAGATTTTTTACTTTGTGCATATTCTAGATACCAAAGTGCTCATTCTAAATCTGGTCACCCACTTTAATGCTTCCCTGGAAATGTGCACCAGCGGAGAACTTCCTTGATGTGAAAGATCCACATAGTTTTCCAGGCACAGGAATGGCTAGAAAGAAGTCCTGCTTCAGAATGTTGTATAGACTTCTAGGCTTTTAGCAGCAGAATTTTGGATGTAGCAAGGACATACAGATGAAATTATAAAAAAAGAATTTGAATTGAGGGAGTTAGATTTCACTTATTATAGAATTTTATGTATCTTTATTTTTATAGTGTTGTTGAAAATAATTTCATTGTTTGCTTGCTTAAAGCTGTTCTGTGGTGCGGCAATGACTAAACAATAAAACAATTTGCATGCCTGCCAAGTATATCGTGATCCCAGCCCAGCAGCCTGGAGTTAATATAATCCATCTAGCTCAGCAATGTAGATGCCATTTATGGCAGTGTTGTGTCAGTGGCTGAAAGTCTAACTCAGGGTTTCCTTTATTATTTTGCCATCACTGCTATGAGACCACTAGGACGGGATTTGCACAGTCACAGATGCTGATTCTCATGGTTTCAGCTCCCCGCATTGTGCTGTCTCTGACAGCACAGTCCAGCTGTTTATGCATGTCTATTATGTCTCCTCAAGGCATTCATAAAGGAAAACAAGCTGCCCCTTCAAGGAAGGTAACAAACAGCCTAAATTCAGCTGCATTTTACAGAAATTACAGTGAGTTGATTCCAACTGAGCTTCAGACTGTGGCATAGAATGTCTTGGATATTGCAGAGTTTTCACTGGGTTTCACAGCTGCTCAGTCAAGAAGTAACTTGTAAGATTTTTCTATGCTTGTGAGAAAGAACTGCATGCCTGCGGTGAATGTAATTGAAAGGCTCAGATCCATAGTAGCACCTTCGCCTGCTAAATGCTCCTCTTCATCTCAGCCTGGGCACGTGGTCCTGTGAACCTTGCAGTGGGCACCAACCACAGTGCAGGGATGGACTATAGTCCTGGCAGCAGCGTGTGCTTCCCTAATGCAGGCTGAATAGCAATTCTTGCCTCCTCTGAAATATCCTGTTCAGTGCTCAGGATCTGCAAAATGGAGCTCTGTATCTTTCCTACAAGATTTTAAATGTTAATTTCTCCTCTCATATTGTGTGCTGGAGCAAATGGTGCAGTGTATTTCATTATGTGTTAACAAAAAGTGTTCTACAGGCTTTAAAAATACAGTGCCATTCAAGTACATGGTGATCACGAGCAAAAATCTACAGAGATAGATGAACTTCTCTTCATTAAATGGTAGCCATGAAAGCAAGATCATTTTTAATAGAGTGTGCAAAACATCCTAGGGTTAGAGGAGAGTCTCCTCTGTTGGAGACTGTGTCTACTAAGTATTGGACTAGAATATTCAGAACACATTGTTCTCTTCTGTCATGTCTGAGTCCTCTGTATATTGACTGCATTGAACTGTTTGCTCTGCAGGGTAGTATTCTGACATTGTATACCTGTTGATTATAGTTTTTCAGAGTTTGGGTGCAGTCCATCTTTCTTATCTTAATTCAGTAGTGTGATGATGCCATTTGAGGTACTGCTGGGTACATGAACCGTCTCCAGAGGACCAGCTTGTTTGATAACAGAGATTTGTGCTCTGCTGAATTAGGAAATGATAGCTAAGTTCCTGATGGCAGTATGTGATGCTTTTATTTAGACAGCTGCATAAAGTCCCCCACATCTATGCTGAGATCATGAGGTTCTAAGCTCCTATATACAGACCTGAAGACAAAAAAAAGTGCTAGTAGGTGTTAGTCATCTCATCCTAAAGTACACATCTAAAACAGCTCAGATGTACTGCATCCTAGAAATGCCTACTACTCTTCATTCCTTGATTTATTTATATCAAAGGAGTTTAGGCATCTAGCTCACATGTACTTCACAGACACAAAAGTCAGATAATTATAATTCCACCCTGGATAGAATACCTGATAAACAGAAGATATCCTGCTGTTTCCTAATCATAAGATCTTTGCTTAAAAACTTTAAGACTACAAAGAAAGACAGAGACCAAACGTAGCTGTGGAGGCCAACATACCTTTGATATAGATAGTGTGCAGCTCATTAATTGGCTGATATTTGACCTGCTGTGTGTGAGTAATGTGATAAAAATCTTGTGGCATTACAGTGCTTAATACATCTGATTTTATTGTGGACAACTCGAATCAGAATAGGCTTGTACTAGAACAAAGACATCTAGTATTTGGATATTTCTACTAGATAATGTTTGTGAAGATTTATTTTTACTTATAGAGTTATTGGATAAAGATCAAGTGGCTATGACTGAATATTTATTAACACATATATCTGTGAAGTTAGATCAATCATGATGATACAGTACCCAGTTTACTTTCAGGTTATTGATAGCAAATGTAGCTAATTAATGAATATAATACTTGTTCCATGAAAGAGGGAAAAAAGGTGATAAATATAACTTTTCTAGGGTGGTTTTTCAATAGATTTTATATTCATATTCTTTCTGATAAACTGGGGCCTGGGGTATAGAAGAGGAACTGTGTTTTGTTTTGTTAGACAAACCCTGATTCTCTTGTGCAAGGCAGTTGCTCATAATTTGTGTATTCTTTGTACATGTGACCACACACTTCCATGAATAGTTGGATAATTTTATTTTTTGTAAGCCAATAAGTCAACAAACCAAAACAAACAAAAGAAACCAAAAAAAAAAAAACCCCCCACATCATTAAACAATTGAATCTCATGCCATGCAGAAATACGCTTATTTTTTCACATCAGTTTATGAAGAAGTTTGGAAAACAAAATTCTGTGTCCTTCTCCTTTCTAGGTCTCCTACGTAAAAGCTATCGACATCTGGATGGCCGTGTGCCTTCTCTTTGTCTTTGCTGCATTACTGGAATATGCAGCAGTCAACTTTGTTTCACGGCAGCACAAGGAGTTTCTGAGGCTTCGAAGAAGGCAAAGAAGACAAAACAAGGTATAGTTGCCCTTTACTCAAGGTGCTCAACTTTACCCTGACAACATACTTGACATGCAGGTTGATTTATCACCTCAGTTCTTGCTCTCAATGGACAGTGTCTCTATAACGTTACCTTTTTCGTGATTTACTCTTTGAGAAGGAGTTGAAAATTATCTGCTGGCTTTATTTACAGTTCATAAAGATATCAACAAATGTCAATAGACTGGTCATTGATTCCAAGAATTTTATTCTCTTCTTAAAATTGCTGAAGCAGCTGTACCATTATCCATACATGTATTAGCTGTTTAGGCTAGACTGTCCTCAGATTTTCTTCTAATCTCCAAATATTATTATTACATATCACCAACTAGCAGATAAGGAACAGCTGGACACAGTGATATAGACAGCATACTAACATTAGTATTTCTCTGAATTCATCCAGAAACGCTAACACAAGCATATGCTTAAGACATGTCTTCTCTAGTGCCTTTTCTTGATAAAATTGGAGATTCTTTAACATAGTCCCCTGTAGGAGTGATCAACAGTTCTGCCCTCACTTCTAAACCAGCACTGAGCAGTGTATTTCCCTGCTGAAACCAGTAAACTTGACCTCTGGGAAAAAGAAATAGATTAGGGCAATTTCACATATTATTACTGATACTAACTTCAGTTTTTTAACAAAAGAATGTTTTTTAGTGTTATGATTATATAATTTTATACCAGTAACTGATTATATAATTTTATACCAGTAACTGAAATGTAGAAGAGAGGCTTGGTTTTAATGTAGATGTCAGTCTGGAAATATTTTTAGGAAGTCTGTCAATCTTTCCTGATTTCTTGTTTGTTAAATGAAAAGGCAAGAATAAATATCAAACCGAGTTTTAATCAATTTATGATCAATTCCCACAACTGTAGCATCTACATTCTTCCTGTATTTGTTCCACTGGAACTCAGTATCAGCAGAAACATTTAGGTTTGCTTCTCCACAGAAACAATTGCTAGGCAAAGTAAATATTCACTTGAGTCACATGTGAGTTTCAAGTTGTGAATAATGGCTTCCTTACTTGAGGAATAATAAGAATGGTCTAGGGCATTTGTGTTTTGACAGGTCTGTCTAATAATTATTCTGTAGCTAATGGAATATTTGATGGATGCTCTGGGAAGCAATCCAGTACTGTCCTCTGGTTTAATGCTGTTGTCAGATGAATTGAGATTCTTCTTCAGACTCTGTGAGGGAATAGAAATGCTTGCCTGTCTGTAGGCACACATAGCAGATACACTGCCACCAGAAACCTTTGTTTCCAGTAACGTTGCAACAGCAGAAGATGCTGTATGGAGTCTGTAATTTCAATTTTGGGTATGATGTCTTCTGCAAAGGTGAACTAGTTGCCAGGAATCCAGTATTGGTAAGTAATAGTATGACAGTGATGTCACTTGAAAATTATGAAATTTTGGTTATGGGAGTAGACATTCACCTACTTTCAGAACGGTTATTTTGATGACTATTAAAGGAAAGATACTTGAAATCTAATCATCTGAAGAAACCACTCAAGCAAGTCAGTTGATTCCACACAAAATGGACAATTCCCTAATTAAGCACTGCATAACACTCTTTTGGTGTAAGATACACTTATCCATTTGCACAGGTTTTCTATGATTTTTCGTATGAATCTAGTTGCACAAATTTCAAAATAAGGAATGATGACACTGAGGCCAGCTCTTTTTGAAGCATTTTCTGCATCTCTTTACTTGAGTTTGTATTTCGTGATTTTCTCTGTTTTGCCTTGAAAGTGGTTCACACTGTTTTGCATGATGGTCTTCTCTAACTGAGCCATTCTTCTCTTTGCGTGTTATGTATGTGTTGTTGTGTTGCCATTGTGCTGTTCTTATTCTTGCTGCTGCTATGTGTGCTGACACTCTGGGGACAGGCACAGACTATGACTGTTGGGAATGAAAGCGTCGATTCCGTGAGGCGCATGAATGGCTTGCAGAGAAAAGAGTCATCAGCTTACGGGACAGTGAATCAGATCGGCAATTCAAGTTTGAGGGTAAAACTGTAGCGAGAAAGAGAAAGCAAGAGAGAGCTTTAGTATGTGCAATGATGTCATAAATCAGCAGAATGGATGATTTTCATGACATCGCTGGTAGCCTCTTGCATTCTCTTTGCTAAATGTCCCCACAAAATCTGGAGTACTGTCCCCAGCATGAACAGCAGTTTCATGTTGCACGTTCTTGTGGCCCTTCCTTATGATTGCTATTTTCCATGGTTGGATAGTGCTATTCCTTCTCCAAACCTAAGGAAAGTGTATGTGTATTCTGTACCCTGGCCCTGTACATATATGTGTGGGGAGGGGGCCGGGGGGGAGGGGTGGGAGTTAGGGGATCAAATGTGGTGCAGGAGCATAGGAAGTGCTTTGACATAGAAAATCCCACACTATGTCATCTTTCAGATGACTGCATTCCAACCAGACTAGGTACATATAATGAAATGCATTTTACTGGTATGGTATTTATTCCTGAACTGTCAACCTGTGGTGTTCCTTCTTGTCATGTCCTAAACGTTGTCTAGTGGAGTATGAAGAAAAAAAAATGTATTTCATTGGTTTCTTTTTACTTGTTCTGAGAAGAGCCATGGGGCTGAAATTTTGTACATACTGTGATGTGTAGTAGATCTGAAGCAATATGATAGCAGCTGATAGATCCAGATTATGGGTGAGTTGTGGAAGCAATAAAATCAGTGATGGAGAGAAAAACAAGCTTAGTGTTCAGCTCACTGCTTGCTACTGGTGGCTGAGAAATGAAATCCATTTGTTCAAATAAAAGAGGACTAGAATTTAAATTTTTCAGCACCTGGTTTTCCAAAACAAAAACATCATTGCCCAAATAGCTTTTGAGCTGTAATAGGCCTCTTACTTTGATCAAGGTCTGTAAAGTTACGTGATTATAAGATGTAGATAATTTTAGTGGATTTTGTTCACAGCTAGGGGAATTACTGGCTTTCAAAATCAAAGCAAATAACACAGATCCTGTTACACTGCAAAATTATGTTAGAGGGCTTGCAATGCAATAAATCATTTACTTAAAAAGCAGCAACAGCAAACAGTAGAAGAGAGTCTTCATTTCTACATTCTTTCCACTGTAGAAATAATTGCATTTACCCGTATACAAAAGTGAACATAAGCACAAAAGTTTTAGGGATATAACTGATATTACTATGCTGCCACTGAAAAGCTGATGTCATAAATCTACAAAAACAGTCCAAACAAAGACTCACTGTTGTCTGTCTTATCAGTCACGTAGTTCTAGTAGTCCAGCTAGGTTCATTTAAAACCCAACTACTCTCTGCCTGCAGAAAACTGACAGAAGCATCTCTTCTACTTCTTAATATCGTGTATTACGCACACATCCAGGACTACACAAAGAGGGACCACATCTCTGTAGTATTTTTGCTGCAAAATCCTGAGAGCTGAAGATGTGTTGGAGTTGATTTCCCCTAGAGAACTCCCACTATGAAAGGGATTTGCTCTAGTGAGGTGGAGGTTTCTGGAGCAGTGCTGTTACAGCTGAACCTTGGTACTTTTCTGCTCAAGAGAAGGACACTGATCTGCAGAAGGGAATATAGCCTGTGGTCCCGAAAGAAACCTCACAAGCAGGGTGTGTGGCTCCCTGAGTTATTGCTCACTGAGCTCAGGGCTTATGGAGAATGCAAGCCTAAAAGTCACAGGTGAATGACTGTGGCCTAGTCAAGAAGAGACAGAGAAAAAGGGAGGTCATTTAGTACTTACACTGCATTATTCAGAGCTAGTTTGAAGAAATAGACACCAAGCCATGGCAGGTCAAGATTCCTGGATTAAGCAGATTGGTCCTCAAAACTGTTCTCAGTTTTGTAAGCCTACATCCCTGCTTTCATTATTGTTACTTCTGTGCTGTATTCCTCATAGTGGTGTGACCTCCCAAGCATTGTATGAGAGCACAAGAAATCTGAGATTGTCAGAAGTCAGGAAGGTTAATGCTTCTCCAGGAAAGTTTAGGTTGTACTGCTGATTGTCCAAAACTTGTAATTACAGCTGAACAATTGACCCATCCCTGTGTGAGAAACAGCCAAACTGTTGTCCAGTTCAAGACCTGTTGCCACCTTCCATAAGGAATGAAACTCTATATCCTCAGCCTTTCAACCTGTCTGCATTCTCCACATAGTTTCTGTTGGAGGAATTATTCAATGCTCATCCTAAAGAACTGTGTAGTCTTCCTGCTCACAATGAAGTGCACTCAACAGTAGCCATATCTCTCTGCTGAGAGAAATGGTTGTTTATTTGCTGTACAATATGATATTACTTTTTGTATAGGGAGAGTACTGGCTGCAAAAGCCATGAGTCTGGTGGCATGGAGGATGTAATACAGCTGCATTATACTGAAGTCTAAATTTGCTTAGTGCCAGATCACCTGAAGGAAAACAACTTCTTTTAAAAATATTATTTGTAATAATCACAGAAGATTTGGTTATTTTTCAAAATGATGGGTTTCTAGTGAAGCAGAGCTCTGTTTACACAGGCTCAATCATCTCTTTTGGAAAACAGTAATTATTATGTTATATGATCAGTAGTCAAATGAGTCACAGTACACAGTATTCATACCAGTGTCTCAAAGATGACTTCCTAAATTACACCGTGACCAAGAGTAGGGGTTAAGTTTGGGAGTGTTAGTGTTAAAAGCAATACTTGGCAGCTTGAACAAAAAACTGTGCAGCTGGAGGCTGTGACAGAATTTAATCTCATGTGTAGGGAACATGAAGCAATACAAATAACAGTGCTGCAACCAGGGGGGCTCAGATGCATGCAGATTAGCAGAGGGAGGCACAAATGGTGTTTTCAAATGACAGAGCTGGGACTGAGACTCAGTGATTACAGCAGCAAATGATAACTCTGCTAAGCGAAGGAGGCAGCACCTGGCCAAATGGTCAAGAGAACTGCTGGTCTTTGGATAGAGCTGCCCATGGGCAAGCAGGTACCCACCAAAAAATATGCTACCACATCAAGGTGATCAAATGCTTCCATCTTCAAAAGGGAGAAGAAATGCATATTGAACAATTGCGATATTCAAAGGCTGTCTGCTGTTTTAATCGCACCAAAATCCCCCTGTCAGAAACTCAGATGATTTTCTATTTCCTAGACCTGTCAGCTAAAAAAATCACAGCCTGCCTTTGCTTTTAAAACACTCAGTACTACTGTCCCCAATGGAAATTTTTGTTCGCTAGCATCTGTGTGTAAAGCACTCGGTGGGATAACGTGCAAGGCGTGCGTTATGTAAGATGCCGCATCATGTGAATAATGGAAGTGCTCAAGGAAAGCCCTTCTTGCTGAGCTATTTTTGGTGCACACAGAGCGAGCTCTAACTCATGAGCTTCATTGTGAAAAATAGGAATCCGAGCCTGAATGGCTTTCTCTCTCTCTGACATCTTGCTTACTTAGCGGATTAAAGAGTGGGTAGCTTCTGCTGTAGATAAACACCCTCAAGATATTCAAGTTACTTTTCTTTCTCCAGGGCAATTACATTAGCACTTTCATGTAAATGCACAGAAAAAAAAAATCCAGCAGAAGGTAAAGAAACCAAAATGATAATTTAGCTTGAAGTAGTAGTCTGTACAACTGCACAGAACCAGTTAAATAATAGGCACAGTACATTTCAACATGTTGCTGTGTCACCTTGCAGATCCATCTGAATGTCCTTGTTTGCCTTTTTACTGTGAACATGAATAGGCTAGCAATGGCCCTAGTTAACATCAGTCTAAGTATCTTTATTATTTATTGAATGGAATTGCCATAGGGAGTTCAAACATTTAAACAAAAGCATCATTTTGAACTAGAAGAACACCTTGATAGAAATCCTTAGACTAGCTCTAGGCACAAGCCAAAAGACTCCCGTATCAGTGAGTCCTAAAATGAAGAGTAATCTGTAGGGAAAGAAGGTGTTCAGCCATGGGGGTGTAATCTGATGTGTAATCAGCAGAACAGACTAAGCTTACTAGAAATGCAGATTTTCCAGTAAAAAGCAAGCATAGACAAGGAGGCAAAGTGGAATAGAGAACTAGTTTGTTTGTTTGTTTGTAAGGGGATGTTTATTAGTGTTGTGAAAAATGGAATTCAAGTTTTTCTTACAATAGTGTAGGAGGAGGGACGCTAGGAAAATTCATGATAAACAAGTATTTGTGATTAATGGGTAATATAGTTTTAAATGATATATGATGATGAACTGTGTTGTATTTTGGTTTTTTTTTTTTCACTTGAAACTAAGACATAGAGGAAAAAAAAAAAAGACAGTCATGTTTTCAAGGAGAGAACTCTGAGACCCTATTGGGTCTCAGATATCGGGTGCATTAAACATTCTATAATTAAAGGCAGACTATAGGTAGCGGACACCAGATAAGTGGAGAAACAATGAGGAGTTGGTAAGATTGCAAAATGGTGAACCTCAGTATGTACTGAAATGATCAGAATGGGGTAACGCAGAGTATTCTGTGCGAGAAAGGGAAAGATAATCACATTGGAGGGACCAGGTGCTGCTCCAAAACAGCAGCCAGGACATCATGCACCATGAAGACTTACACTGACCAGCCTGAAAGTACATGATTCCTTAATATTAAGATATGAATAGGATGTAAGGGTCAGAGAACTAAGTTTAAAGGGGCTGCAGAATAATAAAGTCACAAGATTTCAGATCTGCAACTATAAAATAGTCGTATGCTGTGCTACCTGGGACAGATAAGACTAGAGAAGCCTGAAGGTGTACCTGATAAAGTTTTATTGTTTGCTCAGTAGTGTTACTCTTGCTTTAGAAGCTCCAAGTCCTCTCTTGTACCTACCCAGCATGCAGTGGCTGAAAAGATCAGGTTGGAACTGACAAGCCTTGGGGACTGAAGTTCGCAATTCACTGGAGTGAGTTTGTCCTGGTAGTTACTCAAGAACAGCAGGAAATACTCCAGAAATGAACTCTGTAGTTTTCCAGCTCATGAAAGGCACTCCCCAGCTGGGTGCAAATGTCTCATTTTTTATTATACCTAGGGGAGAGTGCAAACTGAAAATAGGGCAGAGGAACTAAAAAGAGCCAGGAATCAGTGTTCTTATTTTTGATGCTTTATAGCAACAAGAAGTGTTTTTTCAAGAACACCTGTCATAGGCACAGACTTGTGTTTTCTGGATTATTAGAGATACAGTGATTCTTTCATTGAGTATGTTCTGGCCTACCTTATTTCATGAAAAATTCTGTGAAAAAAAAATGTTGAAGAAACATTTGATAATCAAAACTGAAGAAGACTGAAGAAATACACTTAACTTAAAATGTCCTTTACTGAGACTTCATAAAGCAATAGGAAACCATTGTAGTCCCAAGATTTTGGTCATGAAAAGAGGTATGCCAACAGGGGATCAAACTTTGTCCCATGTTGGCTACTTTGTTCATCCCATATAGGTAGCTTATATTTAGTTTTTTCCTGCCCCATATCTGGACCAAACAAGGCCCTAATCTCAGGATTTCTCATTGAAGGTATGGCTAGTTCTTCTTTCTGAGAGGAAGGTAAAGATATCAGGGAGGGGAACAACTTCTGATGCCATGCTAATCACAATGCTTTGTATCAGTTCTGAATTCCACCCTAAGTTTTATATTCAACAGAAGAGAATTTCAACATGAATAAATACAAATCAGTGTTTCTGCAAGAGAATGAAAGGGTCATACTTTTACAGCCAAACATAATATTGGCTAAGAATATCAACATTGCTGTATCAGTGTATTTCCGACCTAACTTGCAACTGTGCTTGCTCTGTGCATCTCAAGAGCATAACACACCAGTTGCATCAAATTACATGGTAAATTGGTGAGATGGGCAAGTGTTCAGTAGGATCCATGAAACGCATATTTACATCTGACCCAATTAATCCTGTTCTCCACTGGGGATAGAAGCTGCTATTTGAATGTAATTAATTGTGAAGCATTCTGTAATGATGTTGTCCAAATGACATTGTGCAAAACCAAATTGTATTAAATAGACTGTTGAAACCTCATGCTGTTTCAAGGTCTGAAAATCTTAATGGGTTCCAGTAAAATCCAGTTTTTATAGTACTTCTAAAAAAGTGGTGTTGAAGTATATTGTTTCTCTCTCTCTATCTCACTCTTTTTTTTTTTTTTTTCTTTTTTAACTAGAGTGTAATTCCTTTTTAAAGGTAATAATCATTACTTATAGCAAACTGGTTGGAGACAGTTACTGACATTTTTAGTTTGATGTAATGATCAGAGATATTAATTTCACTTGACCCACTGCTAGAGAAAAATGCTGTTTAGTGTAAACATGGTTATCTGCACTTGGATACTTCTCACAAAGGGCTTTTTGTTGTTGTTTTTGTTTACTATTTTGTTGTTGTTTGTTTACTATTGTCTTTCCAGTAACACTAATGTCTCGTCTTGATGAAAAGAAGTAATTGTCCAACTAGGAGTGGGTGGTAGGAAATGAGAATTTTTTTTGCTACTGCACGAGGAAGGATGTAGGAAGAGATATAGTGGAAGGTCCAAATAGTCTGAGTGCTTGCTGTCTTTCCAAAATCCTCATTCATTTCAAAGCAGAAGCATTTGAAAACTCCTTGCCAAGTCCTGCCACAGGTCACTAAGAGTTTACCCATTTCCATTCTCTGTAACTGGGATGTTCCCATGGCATTTCAGAGCTGGCACAGCCCTTGTTCTGCCCACCCAACACTTCTTTACTTTCAAGATCCATGCCAAGAAGGAGTGCTGGCATTCTTGGTGTTCTTATTGGTAAACTCAGTTTTCCAGTGTTTGGCTTTGTTTATGTGGCATACTGCATGCCAGAGTTTTTTTAGCTGTTAGATTAACAGATTGGAAAGGTCAGAAAAGGCTGCTGTGATTATCTAAATGTGTGGACCAACAGAAGCCCAGAATTATAGCTTTGAATTTCTGCATCAAGCCTGGAACTTCTATTTGAGGGGTTGCATAGCTCTTTGAATCATTACACTTCTATCCTGTATGTATAATTTTGAAAACACACAAACACTGTGTGTGCATTTGTACATACACACATGTAATCCACTTGCTTAAGTGCAGCTATTCTGCCACTGTGCCAAGGTTTTAATTTCTCTGTGATATCATGACACAAATCCAAAGAGGTGGGAAGTCTTTGTTTTCACCTTACTCTCTTCACTTTGATGTTTGCCAAGTTTTCTGAAGTGATTCCTTCTGCTAGTCACATGGAAGTGCTCTGCCTGTAACTTACTTGTTCATATTCTGTTCTACCTTCCCAGGCTGGCTGGTGATGGAGACTTGCCTTCGGGTGCTCTGTA
Organism: Gallus gallus; assembly: GCF_016699485.2. Taxonomy (NCBI): domain Eukaryota; kingdom Metazoa; phylum Chordata; class Aves; order Galliformes; family Phasianidae; genus Gallus; species Gallus gallus. The sequence continues at coordinate 122,521,045 of NC_052532.1, read as the reverse complement.
ATCTTCATCTGTCAAACAAATAGCTAATTAAGAGTGGAGATCACAAACTCTGTTCATTAGGGATTATCTGAGTTGCACAACTGTGAGCTTTTAAACTTCATTCAGGAAAACAAGTTGTGTGTTTCCTCCTCAGCCTCACATTGGTAGCTGTGCTGAGTTAGCCCTGACACTCTCACCAGCACAAACTCTCCAAGACATACATTTGTTTACCTTCTGCTAACTTATGCTAGCTTTCTTTATCACAGGCAAAAGCTGTATAATAGATATGTCTGAAAAAACTAAAGTTTGGCCACATTCATGGTCTTGAGGTCCAATACTATTGAGGTCTAATACTATTTTTTTAACCATTATGTACCTAATTACATTAATTAGGTTGTATATGTATGCTACCATATGCTTAATTGCATATGCAATGAGGGTCCTAACAATGCATAAGTATTCCACCCTAACTGACAGATTGATGACCCTACCACTGTCATAGGGCCTCCCATGTGAAACTGAGGCAGCATTCTTGTGTTTACAGATATTTATACCAATGAGTGGGTACTCAAGTCTTCAGAGAATGACTTTCTGCTCTGGCCCATAAAATTTTCAGCTCCATCAGTAAGCTGTATTAGTATTTTCTGTAGCCCTCCTGAGGCTTTCACAAAATAAAATTGCCTTTCTTCAAGTTTTGCAAGTTCTTGTCCGGTCTTTTACAGAGGGACAGTGGCAAATTAGGCAGCTATTCAACTGCTGGTTTTTTATTAGACCATAAAGTCCGATAATACTCTAACAGACAGGTCCTTCCACAGGCATTTGTGTATGTAAGTTCTTGAGTCGAAAGGGAAAAAGCAGAGGTGGCATAACATACTTTAGATATTATTCTCCCTTTCATTGTGATTCCTGCACAGGTCACTGGATCTCATTTGTGCCTGTCTACCTGATAATTGCCAGTTTTCCCCAGGCTCTGGTATGTCCTGTCATGCATGGGCTTCAGGTTGCTTGAATTTATTCATTCTAGTTCTCTCTCTGAGCCTCTTATCGTGCTTCTCACTCTAGCCAGGGAGCCTCGCCAGCACTACTAGTAATGATTTCCCAAACAAAACTAAGGTGAATATGTTGTTTCTTAATTTTTTTCTTTGTTACTTCTTTACTTCAAAATTGTGATAGCATACAGCTTGCTTTTTGTTTGTTTGTTTGTTTTGTTTTTTAAATTACTTCTCAGCTCTGGCCTACCAAAGTTAGCTTAGTTGCTCACCCAACCCAGTTTTCAAATCTGCTTTTCAGCTTCACTGAATGTGTACTTCATTGTAGCACTTGCTTTCAGCTTACCCTTTCAACTTGGCAATAGTCAAGCCTCTTACCATGCCATAAAAATCTGTTTTCTGAGTGAGAAAAGGGCAGAAATAATAGATCTAAATTACAGATGAGGAAGCTGTTTGGCAAACAGCTGCTTCTCTTCACTGTGGCAAGATCTATCCAGAGATGATATAACCACAGAAAGGCACCTTGTGTTAGAACATGGCTCTGTCTAATGCAGGGTGCATTCTGTGATTGCTGCTGAAGGAGGAGGCCCTGAGATCAATATGGAAGGAGGACACGTCCTCAGTACATCCTCCTGGGCCCTAGGACTTTGCAACTGAAGGTCTTTCTAAGCCAGAGGAGGTATTTTTGTGATGAGTAGCCTTTACTATTTATGGATAGAGCAGTCAGTTCAATTGTGATGATTTATGAATTATTAAAACACTTTCTGTAAACTTGGTATGGGTTGTAAGTGTTAGCTCCTCAGCATTTGTGCAGCCAGGAGTACCTGTGGTCACTGGAACAGCCAGGATTGTGTGGAGTGAAAAGGGTACTGGCACTGGAGAAATAGCTTTTATGAGGTTAATGAAGAAATAGAAATATCAAAAGCTACATATTAGATGAAAGGAAATAGGATGACTAATGATTTAGCAAATTGCACTGCATATTCACCAGATACGGTTGGTATTTGTAATGAACAAAGTAATACAGAGTTTTGTGACCGTGCCTGTAAGGAGAATGGAGCCAAAAGAAAAAGGAGGAGCACCTAGTTATGTGAGGCATATTCTGTATTTGCATTTTCTTTTCTGCTCTGATGTATTTGTGTTTGTAAAACAATACAAACAAGATCAGGAACAATTTTAGCATACTGGAGGACTTCATCATAAGCCCTGGTTGATTTTGCCATTCCACTTTTCTCAGATGGCGGTTGGTGAGCTGTTAGTGGTTCTTAGTCTATCCAAGGATGAAAGAAAATACAATGGGGAAAAACAGAACTATGTGCTCCCATAATTAAAAAAAATATATCATGAAACACTAAGTCACTTCTGTTGTACCATGCCTTTATCTTTTATGTTGGCTTCAGATCCTACAGAAAAGCAAATCGATTTTTTTTTAAATGTTTTTGAGCACTGTCATTTCGTTCCTTATTTTAGAGATGTCCTAGATCTGTCTATCATGAGCTACAACGGAGTCAGTTCTGTATTTGTTGCTAATGGGCTGGTCTTTTATTATTCTGCCCTTACTGTTACCTGTGCTGGATACTCACATTGTGGAGATATTAATGTACTTTTTCATAGGAACCACATAGGAGTGTGAGAGAGAATAATACAAATTCCAAGGAGGGTAGTTTTTGCAGGCATAGAAAATGATGTCTTGTTCTCTAACTGTACATAAAGACACTTTTTTTCCCGAGTTTGTACAAAGGATGTATTTCACAAAATACATGAGAGCCCATTTAAGATGCTCTGGTTCTTTTATTACTTCTAGACACTGGGGGTTGAGGTTGCTTGTGTTGTCTGTCTCTTATTTGCTCTTTGATCTTTGTTCATTTTCCCTTGTGGCTTATATTGTGTTATCTTGTTGTAGAAATAACCTGTTAGAACTTTTTTTACTGACAAGTATGGACCAATGATTTGTCACCCTTCTTTCTTCAGTTACTTCTTCCCCTTTTTTATGATGAGTTCCTATGGGTATTTGTATAGCTGTAGTTGAATACCTGACTTGTAGTATGACATGATATTTTCATCGCTGGGTTTGATGCTAACAGTTGTTATTTCCCTAATATATTTCCCACACCATGCGATGCTAACAGATGACTTCATTGCACATGGCATCTCAGCCGGTGCTCTTAGTTTCACTTTTCCCCCGTCACAGCTGTACGTTTGCTGCCTAACTCAACTCTCATGAGTCTGTCAAATACTTCCTTCAGCTATGAAACATGAACTAGATCACCTGTAGAAAGGTTCTATCCATGAGAGTGGCAGTGTAAGGAAAGTTTTTGGGGTGTAGCATTCCTTGCCTCTTGTGCAAGCTCTGGGCTGCCTTTGCCTGAGATAGATGCCTGTAATCTAAAGGTGGGCCACTCCAGATTTATTGGCAGGACATGGTGCAATGTGAATGTTGGCCTTTCCTTCCCCACACGTCCTCCCTTCTTGTCTTCCACGTGGAAGTCATGATGTCTTAGAAACTGGTACCAGCTTTGTATGAACCCAGAGATCTTTTCTTCCAGTAGCATTTGAAGTAAAGAGGCTTAGACTTTAGCCTCTTTGCATGTTTAAAGCATTACGATGTAGAGATGACTGTGTGGGCTGGCCAGTTATTGATTCCTCTTCCATTATTTAACTACACACACAGAATTGGAGGATGGCAGAGGACAGGAGCAAGAGGGGTCCTCGAGGGCCAACTGGCACAGCCAGCACCAGGCAGGATGCTGGGAGATTTACAGTGGCTGAAAATATTAATCAGTGCTTTTAAATAGTTCCTTCTGTAATGTGCCCAATACATCAGGCAGGAGTTTAAAAGAGATTTGTGAGGGATTGTTCCTCAGGGAGGCTGTGAGCTGAATTATATCTCTTGGTGAATGTGCTGACCTGTAACTGAGTATTTCTGATTTACACCCTGTAATTCTCCTTGATTCACAAGCTCTCCTGGAACAAAGGTCAGTAAAAAAGATTCTGAACAATTATTTACCCTTCTGGACAGGAATAACAATAGGTTCTTTCTGTCCCCAAGGCTCCGCGGTTCCGCTTCCCTCATCAGCAGCACAGCTGCAGATATGCTGCTGAAATACAGCTACAGAAGTTCATATGTTGTAACGTGTGCTGATCTCCTGCTGAGCTGTCTGCTCTCTGAGCCTCTGTTCTCATCCTTTCCTATTCCAGAGGACTGCCCTTCATCCTACAGCCCTTTTAGAGGTCAATACTAATTTTAAGATCTGCCTGGACTAAGAAAACAATTTTTCAACACACTCAAGAAGAGCCAAAATTAGCCCAGTGCTTATTTTGAGATATATAAAACTAATAGATGTGTGATGCAGTCTAAAAACAACCTGCCTGCGCAATTAGTTGAGTGATCAGACATTTAAGAACTGTGGCAGAAGAGCAGAGCTATGGATTAAGATGAACAACGATTTCCTTTATTGAATAGAAAAGCATGCAGAATTTTAATTACAATCAGGAGATTATATATTTTCTGCAAGTGTTCATGTGGATCACTAACGGGTTTTGACAGGGAAGGACCACACAAGCCAAGACTTGAAAACTGGCAGTTAGGAATACAGCAAGTATTTCATTTGGGGCCCTGCAAGAGAACAGGCGTCTGAGATGAATATGTGACAAGAGGGGAGTATTGAATTTCTGCATGAGGAGGTGACAAGCCAGACAAACAGCAGCTATATATTATCTGTGATGGTGGAAAGATCACATCATTTGCAACCTTTGAAGCAAGAGGAAAACCGAATGCAACATCATCTTGTAATGATCTAAGAGAAAGCTGTCTCTTTTTTTCTTCCTGGTTATATATATAGCTGTTAGAGAGGGCCCCACTGAGCAGAAAATGGAACATATGATCAAGCGCAGTCCAGTGAGTCAATTTACTAATACCGTAGATTATTATGCCAAATACATTGTACCACCAGCACGAACAGTAACGAAGCCTCGTTTATTTCTTTGCCTGTAAATTAAAATGAAGATGTGATTGGAATTGTCACACCTCGGATATATGAGCCAGATTCTCTTAATCATTCAAAACAAATAGCCTTATTTTTTATACTGACGTTTATTTTAGGAGCCATTCCAAGACTGGCAAGCTGAAACCATCTATTTAAATGCAGCAAACACATTTAAAATATCCACTAGACAAATTTCCCCTCAGGAGGTGCTTCAGTGGTCTCATTCTTTGAAATATTTTCTTCCCTCAGATGCAGAGAGGGGTAACTCAGCCCTTCATCTGATGATATCATTCAGCACAATGTCATGCAGAGACACTGCATACGAGCAAGCTCCTGGATCTTCAGTAAACCGTTGTGCTACAATGCTGATGGAGACTTGTAGAAACCCAATGGCCACTGAATAGAGCATGCGTAGCCCAGCCTTCTCTCTTCCCATGCTTAAGCATTTCAGTAGCCAAATTTGAGGAGCAGGATGTTTCCAGTGTTGTATAGACTCCGTGGTCTTGTTCTACTATTTTTGTTTCTTTCCAAATTATGGGGAGAGCACGTATTGTAGCTGTGCTTATGATGTTGTAAGAGAAGGTGGTATTTTCTATAAAGCCAAATTGAATGACAGCTGAAGAGAAGGTACAGTTAAACTTTCTTGTATAACAAAATTTCCTCTCCACGGGAGAGGCTCATTATAATATATAATTTGTAATAGAGTAAAAATACAGTGTTTTTCTGTTGTCCTGGTGTCCAGACTCCAGACAGAAGTCCAACCACCTTTCAGTCTGTAATATATTTTCAAAATTCTAGCCAGACATGAATGAACAATAATTTAGGGAAATAACACCTGAATCACAAGTCACTTCTTATCAGATTTTTTTTTTTAAAGAACATAAACAATGTTAGTGATCTCTAAACTCTTTTCTCTGAGAGCTGAGAGTAATTGGAGATACATTTACAAGTACTAACTGTTTGCTAAAGATAAATCACTAAGTCCAAATATTACTTATCTGTTGAATATTTTTTCCTGTAGGTGGTGTGTAAATTGATTTAGAAATTAACACAGTGCTATAAATTTAGTGCATATAAGGAAAAGTAGATGGTACTGCTGTGATTGGACATGTCATTGGAGTACTCTAGAGCATGCCAAATCTCTAATCTATTGCTGAATGAACACTTAACCCCGTTACTGATTTTTCAGTAGACTGGAACAACATGTAAAATGCACAAACAATAACTCTCTTTGCTGAACATTAAACCAGGAATAAAAGAAAAATTCCACTTTGGATTTTGCTGAAATTATTATATTCATTTTTCAAAGCCTCCATTTGATTCCTGTTGCAAGCTCTAGACAGTCAGAACAAAGGCACAGAAAGCTCCTTGGGACAACTTGTTCAGTGATCTTCAGGTTTCCACGCTGGTATCACAGCTTGTGGTGCATCATGAACAGTAGGATGAATGCATAGCAATACATTTCAAAGCACTTTGTGGTACTGGAAACTCTCTGAGCAATTAGAAGCTCTGTGGATATATGCAGGGGGAAATAAGCTATTTTTAAAAAGTAAACCATTTCCTGATTCTTCTTAAAAGGTCGAATAAAACCTCTCAAGTCAAAAGTGATGTTGGCAAGGTGGAGCCCTATTTTAATGATTTGTCTTTTCTCTCAAGGAAGAGAATTTATTTGCAGAGTCCAGAAAGGTCTGCAGAGGCCAGAGCAGACAGGGGTTGAGGAAGGAACCAAATTTTGCAAGTAGAAGGCAGAGGTCACGTTTGGAAATCAGCAAGGGTGAAAGCATCAAAGAGGAGCTAGGCAGGAGCAGAACCAGGAATTAATGATGCAAAATTTTCAGTAGAAAGAAGTGGAAAAGGAATCACAAAGAAGAGGCAGCTGTAGAAGGAAGGAGACAGCCTGAGATTGGCTATAAAAATAATTTCCTTAATTGATTTGTTTGTATTTCTCATAAGTGGTTTTAAGATACCATCCATGTTTTCAGCTCAGAGGACAAACAGGTCAGGTTGATTTTCACTAACTGTGAATGAGCCATCATGTTGCTCGATCCTGGCAGAGCATTCCTACCTGGTATTCACAAGCCTGTTGGAGGTCCAGTGAGGTAGAAACCTGTGTTGCAAGGTCTCCCTTGGTCCGGGGGGATCTCCTGCATTGCTTTGTGCTCTGACTTAGGGGCACATTTTCTGTGCAAAACCCTTCCTCCCCTAGGTGTTAGCCCTTGAAGCTGATATTGAAAATAACACCTTAATATCAAGTGGCCATAGTCCCTCAAAGTGAGTCCTGACCTCTTCAGTACACCCAAAGATAGGCATCTGAAACACTGATTTAGAATTTATTTACTCAGAACACATAGAAGATGAGGCATGCAATATACACATCTGGGGAAGGCTGTTAGAGTAACAGGTTTGAGTCATTTCATTTGTTTGTCTTTGAAAAGTGATGTTATCATTGTACTCTTTCTTCTAGCTAAAATAATGGGGCACTTCACACATTTTTCTTAGTCATCTTGAGCAAGACTTGAGTTCAAATGAGCAACCGAGATCCTCTCCCAAGGATACCTCTTCCTCTGACTATAGTCATTCTTCCACATTTTGTCTGCCCTCGCCTTTTATAGACTGTTATATATCTACTATTTTAGGTTATCTTTTAATCAGTTTTGCCAAGTAATAGAAGTCCACTACCAGGCAATCTATTACCTAACTACCAGTCTGGGCAGATGGTCTTTCTGGAGAGGTGCCAGAATCCCACCAGCGAGCCTGTTCATAGCAGAGAGGACTGGAAAGGTTTAATGACCCTTGGTTGTGTATCCTGCATCTCTGCTCCTGAGAACCACAGTCACATTTGACGGGGAAGAAGACAGCAGAAATGTTTGCAAAATGGAGATTGCAGCTTGAGAAATGCTCCGGTGAGAGCTCTTAACTTTAAGATGGAAAATATCAACCTTAGCTATGTGCGTTTCTCACTAATAGATTCCTTTAGACAATGCAAAAGGCATTACAGTACTAAATTAAGTAGGATGCACACATGCATTTATACGTACTCATACCAGCAGAATGCGTGCATGTGTATGTGTAATTCTGTGCTTAATACAGCAGAAAAAAAACTACCTACCTCATTTTAAATGAAATCTTATTTCCTTTCTGTTGGATAAATATTTCCAATGACCTTGTAGGATTTGGGGATTTATTACTAACTAGATGAGGGAAAAATAAACTGTCTGTGTAAAGATTGGACTATCAAGTTGCTATAGTATTGAATGCCATCGATTTTTACCTCATGATGAATGTTTTTTTTTTTTTTGCTGTGAATAAATAAATAATATCAGACATCTGTAGAATAACCCTCAAAAAGGAAAATCAAAATGAAACTATGAAAGTGGATTTGTGTAGCAAATTTCTAATATATTCAGTCAAGATGTTTCTAAGATGCAACAATTTAATTTCAGTAACAAAGTCTGGAGTGCAGGTAGCTGGCAAGTGCTTTGTTTAACCCAGTCACGCTTCTGAGCTACGTGAAAACAGCTAGAGAAATGCAGATTGAGATCTTGGCTAACAAGAACAAAATTATATGCAAATCCAGGATGGATAATTTGTGTAATGGAAGATAAGAAAAGAAAACCAACCCCAAAAACATTTATTATTAGGAGCCTGTGCTAAGAACTGATAGCTGGGAAAGGAAGGCATTGATTTATCAGTTGGTTTGTCTTCTCAGCAAAAAAAAAAAAAAAAAAAAAAAAAAAAACCTTATAAAATTTGCATGTGAACATTTCAAGATGATGCAGATATTCCTAACTAATTTTAGCTACAAAATTTAAATTATTAATATAATTTGCAATATTTAATTTGTTTTGTGTGGTATTTGCATAAATTAAATGTACAAAATCTGTCTGAGAAAACACTGGCAATCCCTCCAAGTGTTTGCTAGGCTTGTGCTGGTAGCAAAGGGCTCGAAGGAAAGAATGTATCCACAGAAAGAGAAAAAAGGCCTCTTTCCTTATCTTTCTCCATCTTTCCGTTTCCCCTTCCCTTTCCCTTTCCTTTTACTTTTTTCCTTCGTTACCCTTATCCATCTCATGCAGGGCTGCAGAAGGAACCTATTCTCCCTTTTCCCCCACACATTTCTGCAGATGCTTCCCACTCTCAGCATACACCCAGCGGGATGCTGCTGCTGGACCTCAGTCATGGGCACAGGTGGCAGCACTTTGTCCCTAACACCAACCCAGGCAGGAAGGGTGGAGCACACTGGAGCATGCATCCCTGCAGCAGGCTGGGCTGCAGGCTGACCCTGTCTGCAAAAATTGGGGAGCTGGGGGAATTGAAACCAAAGCCTGAAGAAGTTGCTAGTGGTATTTTGTTCTGGAGGGTAATCTGCATAAATCAGATTACTTAAGAGTCATTTCCAGGCCTTGTACACAGATATACACTTGTTTATTTTTTCATTTTTTTTTCTTAATTTTGGCTGTTCAATAAATAAAGCACTGAGAAGCTGAGGTCAGGGCACAGGGGTGCTCTAAAAATGTAATTTAAAAAGTATTTCAGCTGAGGCAGACAGCAGTGAGAAATTTCCCAGAAGTGCAATAGAAACCATCATCTTCCCCTCAAATTTAAATCTGCTTGGAGAAAAGCACCAGGAAAGCTTCAGGGGAAACTCCTGGGGAGGCAGGCACTCAGGTACCCCCAGACCACAGCTGGGAGCTGTGAACTCAGCTCTCCTGTGTGCTGTGGTAGGAAAAGCAATGGCTGCTCGGTGCTTCTGTTCTTCCCCCTTTCCATCCAACAGTCCTAGTGCTTTCCCCCACCCACTGCCCTCCTTCCTGTGCTTTGATGGGGCCATCTCACAGCTGGTAAAATGTCAGAGTAGCCTCATATTTGAGCTCTGGCTTTCCAATTTACTCAGCCTTGCTCATTGACAGGGTGACAAACTGGCTGCCCTGTATCCACCAGCCTTCTGGTCAAAGCAGATTATCCTAAAATCTAGGTCATTACTATGCATTTGTCTGACGTAAAACAGACTGATGTGACATTCCCACTGCTGAACCAGTCAGCCTTTGCTATCATTAGAAGGGGACTGACATGAGAACTAACTTAGAGCAGCCTTCAAATGTCGCTGTCCTCAGAGGATTTAATATGCAGCCTGTACAACACAAAGCACTGAGTCTGAACACTGCAATTTAAAAGACAGGGAAACCGAGGCACAGTTTTTCTGTGTTAGGAATAGCTCTGCTGTTATTTAGGAGCTATAACTCTCTATCACAAAATCTACAATGCTTTGCAAAACAGCACTTCCTCTAATTCTCCCTCCCTTCCTCAAAATTAAAATATTAATCATATTATATATAAAACATGAAGTTGAATAAGAAATTTATATTAACTTCATTTACACAATTGAGGGAAACAAGTCTTGCTTTACCAAAGAAGAAGGAAAGAATATATATATATATATTTTAATAATAAACTTATCACTCTTACTGACTGTATAATCTCGATTATTAAAGAATTTCTTGAAAAAATTAAATACCACTTACAAATATTCCAAGGCAGGAAAATATTTTTGCTCCACAACATGTTTAAGTTATGTTACTCTTTCAGCTGGATAATGTTCAGGGCGAAGCCACATTAACTACCATTTCATTATTCTATTAACAACAGTTCACTTGCTGTTCTTACAGAACGAGTAAGTAAATCAGTCATGCTTCACAGATTCTTCTGCTGTTCATTGGAGATAGGAGGTATGATTAGGCACAGTTTTCTAAAACAAACCTAAATTTGTCAATTGGAAACCTTTACTGAAGACAATGACCAATTTCTCTTCCATTAATTAAAATGATGCCAATTATTATAAAATGCCTATTTTACTTAGATTTTATAACACACGAGTGTCCAAATGAGAGGAAAAGCAAACCTTGCTGAACAGGAAAAATGGGTATCAAGAGATAGAAAAAGGGCTGCCACAGCGATAGCCATCACCATTCTGGCACATAGAATGCTGATGGGGCAACATCACTCTGTAGGATCATAAATGATAAAGATCATTTATGTTTTTGATGAAACACATGGATGAATATTTAGGAAAAAGAGTTCTTAGGACAAATTTTGGGCTCTATTTGATCTGTACTTTTGGCAGGATTGAGGTGAGAAAGTGACAGTTTTACATCACATTCTGCTTCTCTGTAGCCTGGAGGAGGAGAAACAGCATCTGGCATAGGTGAACTGAGATCATGCAGTTTTAAGGAAGGAACAAACCAGAGAAATCTGATGATGACATCTTTACTACCAAATGCCAGCAGAACTTGCTCCATCCTTATTTCCCCCCATACCTTCTAAGGAACTGCAGCACATAGGTTTGCTACATGAGTGTCACCTCCTTCTGCATCAAGAGTTAGCCTCAAGGCACAACTATGTGAGGAGAACTAAAATGACACTCAAAGTACTACAAATTAGTGGAAATGCAGGGTATTTCAACACTAGCTCTGGCTCCCAGTATATGACCAAGAGATGGAAGGTCTGAATTCTAAGACATGTTATACGAGGTGAAAATGAATGCCTTCTGTTCCAGGATCCTTTCTCCAGAAGTGACCAGGCATGGATGTTTAGAGAAGTTGTATTTAAAAGCTCCATAAAAAATCCAGAAGGTCTTTTCTATTTTCTGAAAATAAGCAGTTGAGAATGTACTTTTGCATGAACTAAGGTTGCATATTCAATATCCACACATTAACCTATATTTAATGAATCTGTGCCATTCACATTCACAGGAAAACATTGTCCTGTTTTCATCCCCTGAAACATTTCACAAAATGATTTACACAGGTAAATGAAAGATAGCTTCCTTCTGAAAAATAAATTCTTCCTTTCTCCTTCACTGTGTCATTGTGTTCCTATTTCCTGCACAGGAGAGAAAGAAAGAAAATAAAAGAATTACCTTAGCCTATTCATTTTCTCTCCATTTATTAATTTTCACCATGATTTTATGACTTTTGTGATTATCTCTAAAACACAGTTTTTCTGCACTGAAGAGATCTCAGCTACTTTGCATCTCCTCATGCATAAGAAGTCTTTTATCATTATTGCTGCTCCTCCTGGCACTTTGTCTAATTCTGTCACGTCTTTCCTGGTTTTGGATGACCAGAAATGCTCCTCATGTTTAAAAAGTGGTCGCAACATGAGTGAATAAAGTGGCAAAGATTTTCTGATTCATTTGCCTGTTGTCTGACTTCCACTTAGCAGTGGACTAATGTTTTCAGTCGCCTCTGTGGTAATTCCCACAGCAATCACCCAAGAAGAAACCAGTTCTGAGCATATTACTGTCTATGTCTAAATAGGATTTTTTGCAATGCACTTTAGCTTGCACTTTATCTACTACAATTTTGTTACGTAGTCAGTTAGTATTAGATATCCTTCTGTTTGGTTGAGATTTGTCCATTCTGAATAGCATTTTTCTCCAGCCTGCCTTGACTTGGGAACCTTTTCTTCAGATTATTAAAAATCTCTTCTGTGTTCCTAGCTCTAGTGCAGATGCTTAGGAGAATCTCTCCAGAAAATTCCTCAGTTATAAAACTGATCTTTTATTCCTGAACTCTATTATTGCTTTTTAAACGGTTAATCCATGAAAGGACCTTCCCTCTTGTCTCTTGACAACTTAGTTTTGTTAGAGCCTTGTGTGGGAACCAACAAGGATTTGAAAACCCAGCCGTGCTTCTCAGTTGGACTACCTTCCTCCACTCACTGACTCCTGAGAACTGAATTCATGTAAGCCCATCCTGTGAATTTTTTAAGGTACTGAGAGATGAGAGGTGTTAGAAAATCATAAAGATAATTTAGGAACGAAGTCTCCAAAGTTATGTTGCTGTCTAACTTCTGTTGATTCCATTTTGCATTCCAGTCTAAATTTATTGTGGTTTTCTAACTTTGTGCTTACGAATGCCAAAAGGAAATTTTCCCTGATGTTTTCTACCCTACACCTAAAATTAATCTCCTATGTCCTTGAAATTTAATTAAACTAGATAGTCATTTAAATCGTTTGCCCACCATATGTTGGAAAAAGAGTAGCAAAATTAAAAGAATAAATCACATCAGAGAGTAAATTAAATACACTGTTTGAAGCCAGCCTCTCTCTCATTTTCCTCATTGTTAAAATGAGTCAGTGCTAACAATAAGTATTTAAAAGTTGTCTGGACAAAGAACATCATAGAGAAAGTGATGCATGCAAGGCAGGGAATTGATTGTCTAATCTATTTTTCCCATTCTCGATTGCTTTGGCCTGAATTTCATGGCATGAATTACACTCTGGACATGATGGAGTAGAAATTAAAGATTTGTAAAGATGGAAGAGGAATAAGAGAACCATATCAAACCCTCTGATTTCGATGTTGTCTATCGTAAAGCTGAGACAAGAGAATCTAATGCCATCACATTGTAGAGCAAATAAAATGATTACAATTATAAAAGGAAATTAAAAATTTGGAAAAAAAATCTTGCTTGATGAAAATTGTTTAAAGGCAACATCTAAATATGTTCAATATGATACCATAAGATAGTACACATAACCCTATTTAGGAAACCAGGTGGTGTTGAAAATGTGTTTGTAGAAAGCATTTGCCCTGTTCCCAGGAAATGTTCTTAGCTTTTCAGAGGATAATTGTAGAATACTCAGGAATGTGAACATCTCAGAGAAAAACAGTAAAAGAACCCTTTCATTCTACTATTTATTTATTTTCTGTTTTTCATCCAAGCTTGTGACTCTTTTCCCCAGGTCTTTATCAAGAGCAGACTGAGTTGTGGGTATGTATTATGCAAGACTACTTCACATCCCTTTAGAAGGATTAAGTAAGTCAATTTAATGACAGGGGATTCTGCCATTCTGGTTCCAGTGGCTTCTCACCAGTTTTTGATTTTAGTTTCAAAATCTGTAAAAACACAAATAACCCAGAATTGAAGCAAGCAAGATCCTGTTTTGTTTAAAATGAATGCAAGTTGTATTTGTAGACCAATCAAAACAAAGATAGAAATGTTTGCAGTGTGGTTTGTACCTTTACCAGTGAGTAAGGCAGTGAAAAATTCAAACAGAAGTCTGTCTTCAGATGAGACTACATTGTAGGGTATGTGAGATTGTGGAAACTGAATATGACCTTGGGAATGAAAAGCAATTCTGTAGCCATATTAGAAAGTACTTGAGGTAGTATGCCCAGTAGTTCCCCAAGCCTCCAGGTGAAAGGAGGCTGTTAAGGGAAAGTGACTGAGGTCAGTTCTTCATCTCACACACTAAAACATGAAAAAAAGGGCTCTCTTTGTCAAAGAAACTAAACTTAGTATCCTAATTTCCACAACTCCTCCCCAAAATCTTTTATATATGACAAAATATTGGAAGATACTCTGAAATGTCACATTATAGCTTTGCAGTTATACAAAAGTGTTTTAAGTATAGTCTCTTTAACCATGTTTGTATTGCTAAAATAAAGCACATTGGGTACTTAGTTGTTCCTGGGATCATGAGGTATCACCACATGGCTAATGACCACAGCATGTAGTTCCAGTGCTAGGGTTTACCCCGGCTCTCTTTCTTCCAGCAGCAGAGAGGAAGTCTTTCATTCCTTCCTGCTTTATTTTGGGTGGAGCAGGTTCAAGGGTTTAGGTGACCAACAGGACACAAATCTGACTGCAGTAATACTGCAAACATATTCTCCTACAACTCCTCAAAGACATGTGGATCTTGATTTCCACAGGAGATTCAGTTTTCCTGTTTAACCTATTTTATGAAAGAGGGCAGAGACCTCACCACGTTAAGGTCTTTCAGGTGATGCCTGGTCAGATGGGAGAGCCCTGATGGTGTCAGGCATTGTCAGTGAGACCGCAGATGCTGGCAGTGCTTAGAGGGCTAGCAAGTGCCAGGCTGCAAAGCCACTTCAACTCCTAAAGGGCCTTACTGTTGAAAACCATGAGATGGGGATGGAGTTGAGGGCCACCAGCTGTGCTTTGTAAGGGCTGTGGTTTTACTTGCTTACAGAAGGACATAGATCCCAGAATCACAGCACGTTTGAAGTTGGAAGGATGTCTGGAGGTCATCTCATCCAACCCCCTGCTCAAGAGGAGTCTTAGGTGCTACTAGTACCAATTTTCTGTTGAAAAAAGGGGCCAAGTAGAAACTCAGTCCTATATTCTTCATTAGTTATTTAGGCTTTGTAATGAGTTTTTCTGGTAAACATAAAAGCTACTGATATGCACACTTTTTGCAACCAGCAAACACCACCACGTTGGGAGAGTAGGTAACAAGCCAATTCAAACTTTCATCAGGGAGAAGGAAATTGAAATCTGCTCAAGCAGAGAAAGCAGCTGAGCACATACTCCTCATATCCCAGAATAATACTGTACCTCTTGTATCCAGTGTAAATTGGCATCTATGAAAGTCCTAAATAGAAAGGTAGCATGGGAAAACTTTCCTCTGGGTTTTAAGAGAAAGAACTGGTACAGCCAACTGTCTGGTGGGGGGAAGTGTAAGGCTCTGAATACTGTTGGGAAACAGATGGTTCTTTACTACTAAAGGTTTTGTGCTGAAGAACTGGTAGCATACAACTGAAAGGTAATTTTCCCTAATCTTGGATGGCTTCTCACTAGGGTTATAATAATGTAAGCCCAAAAAAAGGGCTGTAATATTGAGGATGAATTGCTTAGCCCCTCAAAACAAAGCTGTGGTCCAGCAGGGTGTGGAAGTCTGGTCTTTCCAAGTCCTACATGAGGTTCAGTACATTTTACTTCGCCCCATAGATCCCTCCCTCACTAGTAACAGAAATTAAACTTTAAAAAAAGTGAATGAAGTACATATGGTCAAACAGCTGCTCAAAATCTGTTATCTTTTTAATCACCTTTCATCTCCTGGGCATGCATTTTATCTTTCAAATTCAGTAAAAAGGGAAAGTGCAATGGAGGCAGCTCCCTGTATTATTGGAGGGCATTGTGGTGTTGTTGAGTCATGCATAAGTATTGCATAAGACTATCCAGAACTTAGGTATCAATGGCTTTATCTTTAGAATTTTCTATATATTTATAACCATTTATACAAGCAGAATTTGTTTTTTTTTTTTTTTTTTTTTTTTTTTTCACAGAGGAACTGCAAACTGTATACAGATAAAATTGAAATATGAGAAGTCTAAACTTCTTGTTCTTAATGATGGCGATTTTTGGAGATGAAGGAGATAAAAATCCTGGATAGGTGCTCAAACAGCCTTACAGTAATGCACTTGTTCATGGGTAAACTGTAGAATAGTCTTCAGCCTGGAGTGACAAGGTCTCAAAAGCACTGTTTATTGCTTATTCTTCTTCCATAAGCACTCAATTCACCTCAAAGTGACTATTCCTCATTTGATATTTTTGGACCTCACCTCTGGTTATTCTCATTTGCATGTTAGCTCCAAGGTAAGGAGTACAAGCCTGATGATACAGCTAAATCCAGTGATATAGACTAGAAGAGAGAAAAATGAAAATATTGAAAGCAGTGCTGCTATGAAGGAGCAATTATTTACATCCTAGTTTGGAGTAAATTATTGTCAATCCCTATCCCAAATTCAGCAAACATGCTCTTTATCCAGTATCTTACAGCTCTGATGTTTTTTTTTTCTTGCAGTTTCTTATTCTCTGTTAAGATCAGAAGGCTGTGGATTAGCGAGAAATATGAGGGAGTATTCCCTGAGTGAGTGAGCTGCTTGTGATCTCAAGAAGAGGTCATTTAAATTCAACAATGAAGTATTTGTCAGTCAAGGAGAAAGTGTTTTAGGGCATGCTGCTGGATCTACATTTCATCACTGCCAGAATAAAAAAGAATAAAACTGGTTTTGTTTCCTTTATGGAGGGCTTCTAGTGACTGTTAACTCTTATATTACTGTGTTATCAGTCAGGAGAAGTGGCTGTGAGATTTTACAAGCATAAACAGCCTCAGACTTTTCATCACACAGCCATGATGATGAAGTTAAGTGGTAGATACTTATCTTTCTAAAACCAATTATTACCTACTTAGACAAGAGAAAGGAATTCTGCAAGATAGTGCTACGTTAGCTTGCAATATTGCACCTAACTTCCTGTTACCACTAAATCCAAGCATTCAGTGTCCTTCAAAGTACCGATTCTCAGAGCATTCCTATAAGCATGGGGATGGTATGATCAACCCTTGTTTTGTAGATCTGGGATGGAGGTGCAAGGCTGCGGTTAGACTGGGCCAAGAATAATCTCTTCCATGAGGTTTAGCCTCTGGGTGCTCAGGCCACTCAAATCAGCCCTGCTAGAGAAGACACCTGGCTGCCAACACAACTAGGTCTTCTTGCTGCAGCAAGTCCAAGGAAATGAGAAATCTGTGAAGTGAGATCTCTTACTTACGGAACTGAGATACAACTGGCTGCTCATTTGGTTTGCTTGGCTTGGTCATAGAGAAAAGCTCAGGTTCACAAACATTGGCAGTCACCTTATTTCCTTGTCTTATTGCTTGAGTTTTAATTACTGTCTTTTAAATCTGGATTTTGTATTATAACTTAATCAGCTGGTTTGCTTAGGTGCTTTGGAGGGGTACACCTCAACTACTCAAGTGTACGGCATGCTTGATATACAGGTGACTGTGTCTCTCATTTGTCTTCTTTCTCTCCCAGGAAGATGAGGTTGCTCGTGACAGTCGATTCAATTTTAGTGGCTATGGCATGGGTCACTGTCTCCAAGTCAAAGACGGCACAGCAGTCAAGGCTACTCCACCAAACCCACCTCCAGCACCACCAAAGGATTCAGATTCTATCAAAAAGAAGTTTGTTGACCGTGCAAAAAGGATTGATACAATATCCCGTGCTGCATTCCCACTCGCCTTCCTCATTTTCAACATCTTTTACTGGATTACATACAAAATTATACGGCATGAGGACATTCACAAGAAGTAGGAAACTGGTTTGCCAGGACTTGTCAGCCAAAGTGATCCACATGTAAATAAACAATGAAATGTCTCTCTGTTATTTGGATAAAGGGTTTCTTTTTCCCCTCAGGACTCTGAAGAGAAAATGAAAAAGGAAAAGAATTATAGAAGGAAAAGTGGTTGCATGAAACAATATGCCTGAGACCAGTCAATAAGGGTTCCCCTTATGTACTCTTAGTGTTCTTCTTCCACATTCAGCATTGACCAGACATCTGTAAAAGGGGCCAAATTTTACTCAACTTTATCACCAAGAAATTATTGTTTGAAACAAAAGAGAATCAGAAAACAGTGCTCCTAAAACATCTACCAAGAGACTGTGGTGGCTACAGTACAGCGAGTTATAAGAGGACCAAACTTTTTCAGGATAATGTTGCCTTTCTATTTGAAACAAGTCTACTGAGCTACATTCCATGACCATGTCTGTAGTTAGTGGTTTCACCAAGGAGTCCTTTTGTGGGTTGTAAATTATTTCTACTGACAAAGGAGAGGAAAAACAAAAACTAACAGATTTATACTTTACTGTCCTTGTGGGTGTGCATTTTAATATTATCTTGCTTTACTAGAATTGTAATTTTGGGGTTGAACTTGTGTGTTGTGTGATTTATTTGATAGCTGACACTCCAAAACCAGTGAAACTGCCCTGATTATTTTTGTTGGAAGACAGTGCACTTACTTCATTTTATTTCTGCTGATTTTACATGCAACTTGAGGTGCCAAATTGTATTTTACCTATTGTGCTACCCTGTACCACACTACGTAGTAAGAACTTGGTTCCTCAAAGGTGTAGCTCAGTTTAGCATTGAGTTTCTATTATTGCTCTCATTGTAGCTGCGATCAATAGCTCTATAGGTAAACACAACTTGTTTACAGACTTCTAATTTATATCTTTACTCAAAGTGGCTATCATTTTAAATATCATAATTAACCTAAGAATTTTAAAACTGTACTGTGATTTTCAGAACCTGTTACCTTTTGGTGCCGGATCTGCATTATTCAAATCCTTGCTACATGTTTTAAAGTAGAAAATAAAACTTAAAAAAAAAAAAAAAAAAAAAAGATGGTATTTTTGCTTACACAGAAGAAGACAACCTGTAACATAAAATGAATCAAACATTAAAATTTTACACTTGCTGTAAAAGGGTTTATTAAAAAAAAAAAAAAGTATTTGTTCAATTCCAATAAAGCTAAATGTGCTACTATCATTTCCTACACTCTTTTCTTCATTTGCAATAGAGCTGTTCCCACCAGGGCCCAGCTATTCCACTTTTCCACTGCTCTGTCAAGAAAAAGATTGTCAAAAGCAACCTTCTGCTGATCTGGTCTCGCGTGCCTAATTTTGTATCAATCTTACAGTAAAAGAGTAAAAGTGTTCTTGTCCCTGGGATTATGCCAATGAGTGTCTCAAAAGTGCAGTTAGAATGTGACATATTCCGCAAGTTGTGCAAGGCTGAGCCCAACCTGAGCATCTTCCACCAGTTGTGCCTCCCATGACCAGGGAGGGAATCCAGGAGTCTTGACAGGTTAATTCCCAAGCAGTTATGTAAATTTATGGCAGAAAGCCAATGTTGTATACATTACCCTTACCCTCCTTGTGTCTGCAAACACCCCTGTCACTTACATTTGTGACTGAATTGCCGTAACCTGCTTCATGTCTTTGAGACTGTGGATCCAGATGTGTACTTTGCAGTGCATGGCTATAAGCATCAACTAAATAGTTTGCTAGAATACATTCTGCTGATCAAGTTTGAGGTATGCTGATAACACTCATCATGATACAGAAGAGTTCTCAGCATGCTGTGCAATGGTCCTGTGAACTATCTCACGCAGAGGGGATTTGATATCAGGCTGATATCAGAGAACCTTCCCTCAAAGTGCATGACTGACACCAGGAAAATGTAAACTGGCTGAGAAACTGCCTTCAGATAAAAAGTCAGATAACAGTGGTAGGTCGCCTTGCAGAAGGACACAGCTTTCCTGAATGAATGCTCAGCAGATTTATCAGAGAAGTAAGGACTGAAGCAGTCATATTGCACTCAGAGAAGTAGTAGATTAAAACAGTGGAGTAGTTCCATTTCAAGACACTAATGTAAGAGGAAAAATAATGGCTTAGAAAATAAGTCCCAAACAAATAGACTCTGTGAAGTTGGAAATACAGTAGGATGGAAGGAGGGAGATCCAGGATTAATTCTAAAGAGTGTGCAGACATATTGGCAAAGCTGCAGGACAAAATTCTAGCTAGTAAGACAAAATGAAGCCCTGAGGCATTTAAACTACTCACATTTAACTGTAAAACAATTATAATGACTTCTAATTTATCAAGAAAACATGTCTTTAAAGTGGGTCTTCAAGAGTGTAGCATCAGGTCAGGTCTTTGGCATCCTGTTGTGACTGGCTGGACCTGACTGGTTCAGTACTTGAGGAGAAAGGTTAAGTCATCTCTCACTGGATAGATGCTGTCATGCACTATGATAAAGCCAAGTCAATAAAAAGAATCCTTAAGAAAAATCTCATTGCCATAGGAGGAAAGTGTCAAAAATGTGCAACATGAGAGATCTCTTTTTGCTTCTCAGTACTTTTTCTCCATATTTTTTCAGGCTACAGAGCCATCACTTATGATGCTCTGAATCATAGGTCATAGGTGTTATAGCAATAGAAGCTTTTAGAGTCTCACATGAGTTACTGACAATTTATAACTGTTGGAGGGGGGGGGGTGGGGGCGGGAAATCCAGGGATATATGATGCCTCTGGGGACAGATTTTTTTCTCCTGCTGCAGAAGTGAGGAGTAAAGGCCAACCCCACTCCTCCACAGGCACTGTGACTTTCTCACCCTGCTTCACTTCTTCCCCAGCATGAGATGCAGTAGGAAATAGGCAATAGGAAAGAACTGATGGGAAAATTATATTTAGCTACTGCAGGCTGAACTGCTAGAGCCCTTCATCTTTTTTCAAACCTGTTATTGACATTGGTGGCCCAGGAGCTGCTGAGAAAAGGTGAGGCAGCAGCCAAAACTTACAGCGTTAAATAAGTAATGTTACTGAAAACATTCTAGAGGAATGTGGAAGTAATCTGTGAGATTGCAGACATTGGCATTTCCTGCAAAGGACTCTCACTGTGCTGAAGTGGTATCCTAACCTCAGCAACAGGGTTCTGCATCACCTGAAGTCACATTTCCTTTCAGTATCTAAAGGGAGGCTATAAGAAGAAAGGGGACAGACTCTTTAGCAGGGTCTGTGGTTATAGGACAAGGAGAAATGGTTTCAAACTAAAAGACAGGAGGTTTAGTTTGGATGTAAGGGAGAAGTTTTTTATAATATTGGTGAAGCACTGGCACAGGTTGCCCAGAGAGGTGATGGATGCCCCATCCCTGGAGACACTCGAGGTCAGGCTGGTTGGGCTCTGAGGACCCAGATGTAGCTGTAGGTATCCCTGTTCATTGAAGGGAGTTGGACTAGGTGACCGTAAAGGGATCCTTCCAATTGAAATGATTCTATGATCCTACGATTCATGAATATAGTCAGAAGATCTGACTCAGCACAATATTTACATTTCTATGTTTAGAAATATATTTCTAAATACAGAGAGAATAAATTTAATGTGTGGGCATAAAGAGAATATGTAGAGCTCTCTAATCCTTATTCTTTAAAATTAGAAAACAGCAAGGTACAAAGAAACAAAAGCTATAGGATGAGATCAGCATTACATAAAGTAGCATGGAAATATTTTAATGAATCTATTTATTTTCATTATCTATAATCCAATATCTTAAAAAATAACAGCTTCTTCCAGGCCTTCAAGGTAATTTATTCTAATGCTTTTCAACATAGAAGTTCATGTCTTAAACTTCTTTTGAGAACTGGAAAGCCAAAACCAAAGCTGCCTGAAGGAACTCCTGCCTAGAAGAGTAATCTGAGCAGTCACACTTTCTCCATAAATGCCCCCTACAGATTTTACTTTAAAAATTAATCTTCTCTGGCTTGACAGGAAGAGAAAAGGAAGATATTTATGCAATTTGAAGATACTTCTCCTACTTTTGCATGGAAAATGTGAAATGTCATCACATTTAGGGCTAAGCTGCAGAACAAGAGCAGTTTCACCAGTTCCAGACAAACTTATATAGCCAGTTTGCTTCTAATTCCAATGCAGTGCTCATGGAAATCAGAAGAAAAAAAATTATAAAAAGGGCTTCACTGACTTCACCAGCTTCCAGATCAGTCCCTGATGAAGGATAAGTTTCCAATGCTAAGTAGCAGAAATAATCTGGGAGGGAAAATATTCAGAGTGGATTAGTTCTCTTCAGCATCCTCTAAGGAAGAATAGAAATTTGAGTCAAAACAAGCATCTCAAATAATAATTAAGAAAACTGACTTTGTGAAAAGCATGCGTTCAGTTCTGTGAGTTCCCACTGAAACGAAAGTGCTCAATTAATGTTCTTGCTATGGAGAAAGCCTGTGAGGCAGTATTAATGAAAAAGAAGTTAATTCTGGGGATCCTGACAGCATTTTACTTGTGCTAAACACTACATTTTTACTGATACAAATAATATAAAATGCTCTCTAGTCATCTGAACAGCTATATAACTGATTCAAAACCACAGCCTTTTCAGCTAACTAAAAAGTCTGAATCTGACTTTTAGCAAAGTGCTAGGATGGTGGCAGCTGGAGCCATTGCTCCTCTTTCCGCTATCTGTGAAAAACTATGTGACCTCAGAGGGCCCGGAGGGGGAATATGTTCTTTAGTAGCTCTTAGTGACAGTGCATTGACACAAAGGTGAAAGTTCCACAGATTTCTGTTTTGCCTTTTCTTTGGCAAATGAATTAGAATGGAACCAGGGAAAATGGATTCATTTTCCCCCAGGTGACTCAGAATGCTAATCTTCACAACACTGTAGCAGAATCAATGCCATCTTTGCACTTTTGGTCCTGGGAAATTCCCTTCTTTGAGCTTCAAGTGCCCTTTGTCTGCCTTGCACGGCCCCTGAGACGGAGCAATCCAGAGCAATCTGGATATGCCCTAGAAAAACAACTTTAATGGTCATTACGCAGAACACCGTGGCTCCAGAGTGGGGCAGTGAGAGCAGAGAAAGGAGGAGGCACCACTAATGTTTGGTGTGGGAGGAGGGCCACACGTACAAGGGTGATTTTCATGGTGCTCCTGAGGACCAAACCTAGGATATGCCATTCAGAAGGCCTCTGAGGCTTGCAGCATATTCTGAATCTAAGCATGCTGTAGGTGACAGCTCAAAGATAATTTTACCAGCACACACAGCCTATCCCACCGCCAGGTGTTCAGTGGGGAGCTCCAGAGTGCTGTCAAGGAGCAGGTTGGGAAAAGACCCAGTCAGTGTACACAACAACTCAGCACAGCATCCTTGAGCAAGACCTGTCAAGGGGAATGGGAGAAAGGTCACTCTCAGGGATGAGAAATGGCCAAGAAACGGCCAAGAAACAGCCAAAAGCAAAGCAGTGGTGGGGCCAGGAGCAGAATCCCCTCCAGATAAGACTAATGGGAAGGACGAAAACTCATCAAAGAAGAATCAATTCTAAAATACATATTTACAGAATAATTTCGCTCTTGTCTCCTGGGTACAGTCCTGCTAATAAAATTGAAGATCCTACTGCAAAATGCCTGATAGGACGCAAGCTCCAAATAAGAATGTTGCATGTAGAGCCAGACTGAGCCTCTAGCAAGCATTTTCCACTGAGAGAATGTGAGCACTAGACATTTATTTCACATTGGAGACACTACTACCTCCTCTCTCTGCATTGGCAGCCAGAAATGGTGTGAAGAGGTTTGAGAGTCTGTAAGAAGACTGCCACTGTGTGGAGAAAGGTGTCCTCTAGACCATTGCTTGAAGTATGAAGGACAGACATGGATTGCTGCTTTTGGGAGAGGCCAACAAGAACAGAATTGATAAATATCTGTGATGAGCTAGTTAACCTTTGAAAAAGGAGAGTGAGTATATTTTTCCTGTAATAAGCTAGTGGGATCCATCTTCTGAGAGAAGTGTGGGACCTAATTGTACTTGCCAATGATACTCTTCAGAGGATGGTTAAGGAGATGGGCTATTACCAAGGCATTAGCTTAAAAAAGCTATTATCTGGAAGAGCTACCTGCCACAGGGAAGCTGAGTTCCCCTTTCATGTGTATCACATGCAATGCTATAGGACCCTGAAAGCATGTCCCCTGCTTGGAAGAATATCAGAATTTTCCACTAACCCATGAAAGAAACAAAGAAAAAATATGTGTACGTATATATACATCTCTCTCTCTCTTTTTTTCTTTTTCTTATTGCAACTCAAGTAAAAACTTTTGTACTGTACTGACCTCTGTACTGATGTAATCCTAACCATTGCAGTTTGAAGGTGAAGAATCCTTTAGGAAGCTTCACTGTGGGCAAGATCTCAGCTGCATCTTAGCTTTCCACTGTTACAGCACATTTGCTTTTCACTTTGGAGTCCACTGACTTCTTTTCCTTGAATTACTGTAATGAAGGTATCACCACTTGCCCTCCTGGTGTTACAAGTGCAATAAGTGAGCATAAAAATGAAAAAAATCCCAAAAACATTTTAATATTTTAATCAAAATTTTCTCTCATCAGAATGTGTGTGTAGAATAGTACTTTAGAAGCCCTTTCCAAGGGGTACTGGTAAAGGCTAGAGAGCTTTTAAATATTTCCTTTGATTTATTACCCTTAGCTCAATTTTTAATTTGCAGAAAATTGTCCCACAAATATCCACTGTCACATTTTATATTGGACACCCTAAATGCATTTTAAAGGTACTAATTCCCTTTTGTTTGCTGACTGTATTTCAATCATTACTGAGCCTCAAAAATAAGGACTTCCCCTTGGTTTTGAACAGCTGTGTTGCTATTCTAGCTCCAGCTTTCTCTATCAGTATCAGTGGGCAGGACCTATTTTACAACACTAAGGAAATAGAAAAGGATATTTTAGCATAAAGCACATTTGTACGTTCACTGCTATAACAGCAGAGAAAAATTCAGTGTTAATTAGCGGCTTCTTTAAATTGAAAAGCTCAAATCACATCTGTGCACACACATGAAGATACACAAAGATGCTATTGACTTCACTTCCCTTAATCTCATCACAGTATCTCTTTGGCTGATGTCCCTGACAATTTCACCTGCTGCCCAGTGCTTGCTTGTGTTGTGGCACATAACAATCTACCATATTTATCTCTGACCTAATTGTGGAAAAGATCCAAAAGTTACCTTCAGCCTGATTAATCTAAGTCTGATCTGCTAATATACTGCCACGGATTAAATATGTATGTCATCTGAAACAGCCGAGGCATGGATCTGGTATCCTGCAAATGGCAGCACTCAGATGTATCTGCAGTGAGTTTTGTTAAGCAGGCATTCTGCCCAGTGATCTCTGATAAGGTCATATCAGAAGAGTCTGGCATAAAATGTGATTGGGAGAACTATTGAGGTACTTCTCTTCTGCAAGTTAAAATCTGAGCTAATATTTATAAGACAGAAGGAAAAAGATGAATGATGAGCTCTTCAGCCTTTCCCTGCACTTTTTGCTGGCAAAGGAGCCACAATGACACAGACAGGTTCCAAAAACCCCAGACATGGCCAAGGAGATTTCCTATGACACCAATGCCTGGAAAAGCCACCCAACTTCGTAGGTGTCCTATGAAGAACAAGAAATCTTGCCTTGTAGAAAAGGACAGGTCCAAGAGTATCTAGATTAAGATGCAAACAGTGTTGGTCCTTGGAGTAGTTCAAGATGAGATACATTACAGCTGTTTGAATACTGTTATCATAGCTTGTGCAAATCACTTTTTAGATGTTTCTGGAGCCTTTACAGTGGTGTTTTCTAACAGTGGCTAAATGGCCATATGGCCAAGCAACAGTGGCTTTTGTGGCCTCTTTGTGCATATCTCTCATCTCTAGCCACTGCAACCTGATAGGTTTAATAGCTTCCCTCAATTTCACTAGCAATTCTTCCTTCAGGCTAGATGGAAGAAGTGACCCTTGTAAAATAATAGAGATAGAAAAAATTGACCCACCAGCAATGGGTTGCACACAGCACTGCTCCCCAACTCAGTTACATTGGCTTGGAAGGCTTTCTACAAGCTGCTGCAAGGGTGAGAGGGTGAATTTATTTGTAGCGTTTGTGCACATACCATAACCAGAAAGTAAAGAGAAGCAGGCTTTGGAGAGACCTCATGAAGAGCAGAGACATCAGGAAAGTGCTAATTACAGAAAGAGAACTGAAAACAGGACATGGAAAATGGACTTTTTCTTGCTCATGCCAGTGGTGCACTAAGAAAGACAAGCAGGACTCCACCAATGATATTGTACTGGACGTCTGTCACCAATGGCTCTTTTTAATGGAAATGACTTGGCAGAACCCCAGTATCAGCTACTCAGTCAGAGGGGCATTTCTATTATTAGGGCACTCAGCTGGGAGAATGGCCAAGGTTTATATTAGTTCCATTTCTGGCTAGCTTTAATGAGTACTGGAGAACATCTCTGATTTTTGGAAGTATAATTTCATGTGTTGGATAACTCTGAAATGTTCCTCTGTTTTAAGAAGGTCAGCCTCCTTTTCACTCCACAAAGAAACCAAAAACAAAACAAAACCAAAACAAAACAACAAAAAAAAAAAAAAAGAAAGAAAGAAGGAAAAGTTTGGGTTATGATCACGGAAAATCAAAGTGGGGATAACTTCAAGAGGTCATACAAAAGAGGGACGCTGAGTGTATATCAGTGAATATGGAGCTTTGAAAGAGTCTGTGGAGGCATTTGCTGTACTCATGGGAGGCTGTGTCCATTTTTCTCTGCCCCAGTCTCTCCCTTTCTCCTCAAAGCTTTTCATGGTGAGGATTCAGGCTGTGTAGACATGAGAGCTTCCCGCATGACCAGAGGATGTCCTCTTGCTTCTACTCCACCATTGTGCTCTTCAGCCAAGAGGCTTTTCCTAATGGAAGAAGAACCAGGACATGAAGATGCAATAAAGAGGCAGGCATCAACAAACAAGCTGAAAGAAAACTTTCAGTGGTGCACAGTATTTTCTAGTTTATATGTCCTACCCCTCATGAGAAAAGTTTAGTTCCTCCTCCCATATTTTGCAGTTTTATTAGTAACCTTTCTCATTTTGTGGCATTTTACAAAAACAATTGTTCAGTTTCATATCAGTGATGTAGTTCAGTGAAAAGACAGTATGCCACAGAGAGCATCCTTCACCATTTTACTGTTGAGTGTATAGGTGTTTATCCAAGTTATAAAGCTCCTTGAGAAGCCATTGCTCCTGTTAATTCCTGGAGAACTATTATTTCCTGAACTACTGTGTTGCTGTTCCAGGGTGGTGGCTTATTGGAAGATTTTTTTTCTTTCTTAATTATACCTTTCCAACTCTACTCACTGGGCTTCAAGGACACGGGATTTTTTTTTTATTATTATTTTCATGCATCATTGGAGCACCTAAGCAGCCTCCTAGAGATTCAGAAAATCAGGCTGCCTGTAGTGAATAAATCCTTCAAAAACAGTGATATTATTAGCTCTTCTGTGTCACTGAACAGACGAGCTAAATGGTAAAACCAGAAATTTCATTAAAGATTAAAGAAATATCATTTCACGTTTCACCTGCTCCATTAATATCAAATAGGAATTCCATCTTTCATGACACAACTGAAGTGCAGTGTAAGATTTCAGATACATCGTTATTTAATCTCTCTTTCAGAGAAAGAGAAAAAATGTTCAAAATCCTTGAAGAGCTGTGCCTCAGCATGACAGTATGTTTTGTCTGACCATTTTAAGTTGGTAAAGAACATCTTGGCCTTGTGATTTTCAATACTTCTTCATGCACCACTTGAAATATGTTAACAGAGACATAATTTTCAGGAAACTCCAAGCACTTATTCTCTGAACATAAGGCCTCAAAGATTTCTCACAAGAAGTGAGGCACTCAAATTATTAAGTGCTTTTGTAAATCTCAGCCTTGCATATATTAGTCAGACAAACTCTTTCACCTGGAATTTTTCCCGGTCATCAACTTGTAACTCTGAATCCCTTTTCTCCCAGATAGCAATTCCTGGCCTTTTCCTAAAGGTATGAGGCCCCTGAATACATAGTGGGTTGCACCGTGTGTCTCTGCAGTGGGAAACTTTTAAGGGACTTTAGAATTCACCTTAACAGGAAAACAACAGAAAAAGAGAAAGCGTAGGGGCAAGCTGTCCCTACACGCTCCCAGCAGATGCTGGGGTGATTCAGGCGGTGCTGCCAAACCCGCACTGACAGGTCATTGGGTCCTGATGGATGTTAATGCTGTGTGTACTGCTCACCCCAGAGTGCCACATGGGCTTCAAGCTGTTTCTTCTTGGCTGAGGACACAGTGGGACATAACCCGAGTTCCTGGCCAGCTGGGACCTCTTCCCCGACCTGGGACCAAGCAGCACAGTACCCTGGGTTTCCTTTCATTGCAGGGAAATCCCCACAGAAGTCACATCGTCTTTATCTCAGCTCTTCACAAAAATTTATTTCCCAGTGTTACGGTTTTCAAAGGGAAAAGATCTCAAATATGAAGCCCTGAAAACACTTAGCCTCTTGGCTTTGCAAGGGATGCTGCTTTTGTTTAACAGTCCTAAATCAATACAGATCTTCTTTTATCAGCAAATAATCCCCATGCCCTGACATTTGCTTCCATTCTAATTCTCCTTGCCGACCTTCAAATCCTCGTCCAAAGACTCCTGATCTGCTCTCTGCTGAGTCTGGTGAAGGCTGGGCAAGCCGAGCACAAAGAGAACAGTTGGGTTCCTCACCTGTCCTGAGTCACTTCTGAACCCATTAATAGCTCAGCAATGCAAACCAGTGAAAAACTAACAGCTTCTATTGGAGTGGGTGCTTCCAACATACCTGAATTACCTGGGAAAGAAAGCCTTTCAGAGCCTCCCATTTTCACATTAGATAGAAAGAATGCTGAAGATTTGTAATGGAAGCAAAGACTACCACAGTGATTTCTACAATAATTCAAAAACATGAGTTCAATGTTATCCTGAAACCATTTCAGAATCCTGCACATACTTTTTCAAATCTTCCTGCAAACTTAGTGCTCTCCTACAAGAATGTATCAGCAAGAGATTTTTATTTGATCAGTGATGAAAGCTTTTAGAAGTAATAAATCTAACCTCCAGGAGTACTACAGTTTTCATTAAAGACACATTAATTCATGTTTTAGTAGCACATAAATGCCGCAATAGAAACTTTTGGTTTACAACTTTTTAACCTGATGGTGTGGCAAAGTCATCTGATAGGAAACTCAATAGGAGAAATTTTGTCAAACACCTGAATCCCCAGGTGTTCTCAGAAGTCACCTCCTTCTAGGACAACAAGAAATAATGACTCAAATAATCACAGTTTAAACTGTTATCCTCACTTTCTGATGCCAGTGTCTGGGACTTCATCCTCTGCTTCACAAGTTTGAGGCTGGTGGAGAACCTTCCAGGAGTGACTGTACTGTGAAAGCCTCCTTAGAAGAACCTTCCTTTCCTGTTTCATTTCATGCTGTCCTGAATAGGAAAAGATGAGAAGAGTGAAGCTGGGAAGGTATAAAATGTATTTATAAGCATGCGCATATGCAGACATTCATTTCAGCTTGAAATCCAAATTGATCCTTCTTCACTCGAAGAGCATCACTCCAGTCAGTGTTTCAATGAGATACCATGTTGGAAAGGGTCCAGAAAGTGTGATGCTTTCTGTCCTTTGGGGGATGGTTAGAAGGACAAATACTCTGAATCACTACTGGACTTCTTTGCAGCCACTGCTGAAGAGTACATTTCCATCATTGATCTAGGAGAGTTCCTTCTATTAATACTTGAATCCATATAATCATCTGTGGATCTGGCCAAATTCAACTTTGGTAATTACATTTTCCAGAAACAGGGTAGGCTTAAATCAATAATTAAACAAAATTGGTTAGCACTTTTTATTTGAATTGTATTTTTGAACGTAGTCTCATTGAAAGCCGACATAATTTATAGACATCTTCAAGCATGTTCAGTCTAAACTATAATTTAAATGAACTGGAAAAAAAAAATTACTTCCATAAGTTGAATCAATATGTCATGAATTGACATACTGCATTAAGCAGGGCAAATAAAATTGGATAGAGCAATTATACATCCTAGACTACAAGGTGACTGCTGAGTTCTCTGAACCTCAACATTTGCAGCTTAATGAATGCTGAGGAGCTGAATGAGTCTGAGTAATTCAGTGGTCTGCCTCTATTTTCTGAAATGAAAAAAACATCCTTACTTTGTACCCCTGCTGTCTAGGAGCAGGATACTCAGACGGATTTATTTAAAAAAATACAGCACATTTTCTCTCCAGGGAAATATTGAGTTTTCATGGGTTTGGACATTTTTTCTACTTGCAAGTGAATATTTTTAACTTATTTTTGTTTTAATTCAGAGAGAATAACCTCATTCTGGTTAGCTCTAGTGATCTTGATGAAGTAATAATACAGAATCCTCATGTTTCTCACATAGTTGTATCTTATTTAGGTTGGGCACAGCTGTGCCTGAGGAAATTAAATCATAATTTGTCTAATTGATTATCAATGCTCACATTTGATTTGTGACTATGATATAGCCAGGGACAGACAAATAGATATATTATACTCTTAAAGCATGCTGCTACTTATATCTGTGACAAAATTCAAGGAATGGACTGTACCAGACAAATGAGATAGCTTTACTTTTGTTGACAGGTATGATGACAACAATGCACATTATATCTTCAGGGTGTCTGAGTCATCTGAGACCTTGGCTGCCCAGGTAACTTCATAGAGATGAAGGCTCCTTGGTTATAATTTCACTGTTGTTGCTTCTGAGATTGAGCTTGTAGTGTTACTGAATTGCTTGAGCTTGCTACTGTAATTGAATTAGTGAGGTTAAGCCTGCTCGAATATGCCAACATATGCAACAATTACATCTCAGATCGCTGTGTAGACATAACCTTTGTGGATTCAGCAGTAGTAATCTGCAATTATTTTCTTCTGAACACCATGCACATAGCCACTGTCTTGATATCCTGGTGGATGCCCTTCTGCACTTTCCACACTGGGCAAGCCCAGGCCCCAGGCTCTGTACACCATGGGGTGTCCTCTCCTCATCTCTATCCTTTTGTTAGGCAGCAACAAAATTTCTCAAAATCCCGGTGGTAAATGATGGCTGTGAAGTCCACTTGCAATGAAGGATGTCAGTGTGCATAAAGGCTGTGATGCTTTTATAATTTTGCTATCGGTATTCCACATCATAACATTATGTAAAGCATGTGGAATTAAAGAGTTAATACTCCAGTTCAGTGGACTGACAACTTTCCATATACCTGGTTCTCAGAAGAGAAAAAAGAACTACATGTCCCAGAAGACTTCACGTTCAGAGAGGATGTTAAGTCACGGGAAGAAGTCACAGGATTTCTCTCTCTCTCTTGCTGCCTGGCAGTGTGTGGGGGTGCTCCCCAGCTGTGCGCCTTCAATTCAAAGTAAGGCTTTGGGTTTCAGACACTCTCTCTCATTTTATTTGATTTATTAGCTTCAATTCCAATTATATTGTATTATATTGTTTTATCCTGCATTCCGATATCATAGTTAGTAAAATTAACTTTCCTCCTCAGATCGTTGCCACTGTTCTGTTTTTGGGCCCAGCTCCCACCTCCCTATCTTTCCCCTTTTTCCTTCCCATTTTTTTGGGCTGGGGGGGCCTGCAGGCCTGCTGCCCCCTGACACATATTGATCTAGATGGATCTAGATAGCTCTGTGACAAAGGCAGAGGGAAAATTCCAGGTGAGGGTCCATGAATAGAGAAATCACAAGGCAGGAGCTGATTTTTTTTTAACAAGATAGACCAGTTCTACAGAAAAAAAAAATGAGGTTATTTTAAGAGTGAAGCAGCAGAAAGGTGGCTTTCCTTTCAGGTATCAGAGTGTTAACAGTGCTGTGAACTCACGGGCTTGAGCAAGTTCTCACTAATCATACATATCCTTATAAGCTAGGATAGTCACAAAGAGGATTTCAGCCCCACACCTAGCCTCCAAGCCCTGCTTTTGGATCTAGACTTTGTTTTATGAAGGGGATATTAAAATATATTTAAAAGAAAGTAATAGGAGACTTGCATAATAAACACTTTGGATCACAGATAAAACATAAATGCTGGTATTTTCTAACTTCTGAGTGATTGAATTATCACCCTTATAACATCTTGATCTAGTTAGTGAATTTAATTATGCTGCAGAGGCTGACTTAAAACATCATCACAACTGCATCACAAGTAGAGATGCTCAGCTTAATGGCCCCTAATTGCATCTCGCTATATATTTCAGCCAGGTATGCTTTAATTCAGGATCTCTTCATAGTATCCACCGTTGTCCCAATCTGTTTTCTGAGAGGTAGCTCTGATGTTCTGCTGCAGACAGCAAAAATGGCAATATTGGTACATTGTTGTCAGCAGCAGGAAAACGTCACAAGAAAGAGATGGAGGGCAAAAGACAAAATGAAGGTGGGGGAAGAGGAAATGTAGAAGCCCCTTGCTGACCCTCATTTCTTGTTTTCCTTCTTAAGGATGTTTGATTAAATACTTGGCTAAGCAGATGGGACAGCAAAAAAATAAAAAAAGAAAACAATTAAAAAAAAATCAAGGAAGTCTGGAGTCAAAATTTCTACAAGACAGAAGTGGAATGAGGACCATCAGGGCGAGCTATCTTCTCCCAGCAAGACATATTTACACTTGACATGCATGAAAAACTCCAGGCTAAGATGAGCCGATCTCCACAGTTCATCAGCTCCACCGTGATCTTGTACCTGCTAAGACTGAAGTGAATATTATTTTCAAGTGTAAATTACTTGCAACTTTTGCATTGTTTGTAAAAGACACTCACTGAGAAGAAGACACTCACCACTGGTGGCTGGATGCATTACAAGAAGATATCAACCCAAATGTTATTAGGCTTTACCCATCTTCCTTCATGCCTATACAAAGTATTAACTCCTTCAGTGGACAGGGGAAGGGTGATGGATGTCATCTACCTGGACTTCTACAAAGTCTTTGACATGGTCCCTTACCACATCCTTCTCTCTAAATTGGAGAGGTGTGGATTTGAAGGATGGACTGTTCAGTGGATTAGGAATTGGCTGGCTGGACACAGCCAAAGCATTGTGATTAATGGTCCTGTGTCAGAGTGGGAGCCGGTCATAAGCGGTGTCCCTCAGGGGTTGATCTTGGGACCGGTGCTCTTCAACATCTTCATCAATGACATAGACGATGGCATCGAGTGCACCCTCAGCAAGTTAGTGGGTGACACCAAGCTGAGCGGTACAGTCAATACATTGGAAGGAGGGGAAGCCATCCAGAGTGACCTGGACAGGCTGGAGAAGTGGGCCCATGAAAACCTAATGAGGTTCAATAAGGCCAAGTGCGGGGTGCTGCACTTGGATCGGGGTAGTCCCAGGTGTTTATACAAACTGAGGGAAGATCTCCTTGAGTGCAGCCCTGTGGAGAAGGACTTTGGGTCCTGGTAGATGAGAAGATGGACATGAGCCAGCAGTGTGCACATGCAGCCCGGAAGGCCAACTGTGTTCTGGGCTACATTAAAAAAGGGGTGGCTACAGGGAGAGGGAGGTGATTGTCCCCCTCTACTTGGCTCTTGTGAGGCCCCATCTGAAGTACTGCATCCAGGCCTGGGGTCCGCAGTACAGGAAGGACGTGGAGCTCTTGGAGAGGGTCCAGAGGAGGGCCACTAAGGTGATCAGAGGGCTGGAGCACCTCTCCTCTGAGGAAAGGTTGAGGGAACTCGGCTTGTTTAGCTTGGAGAAGAGAAGGCTCCGGGAAGACTTCATTATTTCCTTCCAATACTTGAAAGGAGAGTATAAACAGGAGGGGGAACGGCTGTTTACATGGGTGGATAGTGACAGGACAAGGGGGAATGGTTTTAAACTGAGACAGGGGAGGTTTAGGTTAGATATTAAGAGGAAGGTTTTCACAATGAGGGTGGTGACACACTGGAACAGGTTGCCCAAGGAGGCTGTGGATGCCCCATCCCTGGAGGCATTCAAGGCCAGAGCTGGATGTGGCTCTGGGCAGCCTGCTCTGGTGGTTGGCAACCCTGCACATAGCAGGGGGGGTGAAACTAGGTGATCCTTGAGGTCCTTTTCAACCCAGGCCATTCTGTGTTTCTATGATTTTAGGAAATTAAATGATTCTATTCTCTGATTCTCTGATTCTATGATTATACAGTAAGCTTACATCATCTCACTCATCTCTGCAACTAATACGTAAGTAGATGAGTGATACTGCTGAATCTGAGTCACAACAGGAGAAATTACCCTAGCATATCTACTGGTTATTTTTTACTTTTGATATTCTAAAACATTGTGTTTATGAACCTTGAATTTATTAGCTAACTGCTACCAAATGTGATAGTAAGGTACATGTTCAAAGTACTCTGAGGTATATAAAAGTCAAGATCTCAGGAATTGTTATTTTTAAACAACAGAAAACAGGAAAAAAAAACCAAACTTTTTTTTTCTCCCAGCAGGTAGGCAAATTTCAGGTATTACAGTTGCACCATTTTAGAACAAATAATAAAAAGAATCCTTTCTGATTCCTATTTAGCAGGCACTTTAAGTAGGCCTGTGTTGTTTTGTATGCCTTTCAACACCTAAGATGCCAGGTAAAGTGTCAGGAAGTGCTAACAGTCTCTTGGATTCAAGACTTGCACAGAAAACTACAGGATTTCCAGAAAGGTCTTTCAATGGGACGCTAGTGCAGTTAGAAGCCTTACTTCAGAGGTGGGAATGACAGATGGTATCCCAAATCTGTATTTTTCTGGTACCAGCAAGACAGCTGCTTCTGAATGGGCTTAAACCTGATGCCTTAGCCATTCACACCTCTCCCCAGGTGAGTTACGCAAAGATAAATAAAAGGAAAACCAAAGAAGAGTAATTTAAGTTAGACTGCCATTACGGAGATGCTGCATTACTTCCCATCCGTGTGGTGTTTACTCAAAGTGTTTGTAGCTGAGGTTGCATTTCAAAGAAAGCCAAATGCTTTTAGGAATGAAAATATACAGCTGAGGTTTGTAAATAGCCTAAAGTCTACCCTGCAGTGACACCTTGAGGGGAAAACATTAAAAATAAATAACCATTATATGCATTTCAAATTAGTGCTAAAGGAGCAGGAGCCACAAGACTACCTGGATAGACAGCTGCCTGGTTTCCGGGAGCAACTCATGACCATGTGGGGTTTTATAGCACCATTCCTGCCAAGCAGCTTCTGCTAAGCCTCACTTCTCCTGAATACAACCGGTACATCTGTAGTCACATTTTTCTTCCTCTTTTTCTTTTCCCTGGGAGGAGATACAGCAAGTATCTTAAGATTTTCAAAATAATGTTTCTGATCAACACTCATTTTTATCCTTATTATTTCTACATTTGAAAATTACCTTCCAATGAAAATCTGTTCTTTCTTTTAGAAGAGTCAACCTTTAATTCCTTGTGCTAGGAATAATTGCTGAGGCTCCTGGGGAGCAAGGAAAGGCCCCAAGGTGATGCAGAGGTGGCATCAACATAGAAGTCTCTTCTTGTAGATTTATCTTTGGTTTCAGCCCTATGCCGACATGGAAGGTTGATTTGCTGTCATCACTATCGACATTACCAGGTCTTTCTTATGCAAGTTTATCTGCTGCACGTCAAGTGCTGGTGGTACATCCAAGCTCTTACAGAGGTTTTCTATAATCATGACTCAGAAATGGCAGCAGAGATGTGCTCCTGGAAACAGCCAATGTTTGGAGCTGTACGGTCTCACCTCTGCTGGGAGAGGAAACAGATGTTTGAGGAAACAGGTTAACCACCATCTCCATTGTTACACTTGCAAGTAACTATTGCTCCTTCCAAAGGATACGCAACACAGGAAAATGCTGCCCCCAGAAGGCTTCTGCAGGTTTGGTGTGTATTGGAATCCTAGAATCTTAGAATCTTAGATTGTCCTGGGTTGAAAAGGACCTCAAGGATCACCTAGTTTCAACCCCCTTGTCATGGGTAGGGTTGCCAGCCACTACACAAGGCTGCCCAGTGCCACATCCAGCCTGGCCTTGAATGCCTCCGGGGATGGGGCATCCACAACCTCCTTGGGCAACCTGTTCCAGTGTGTCTCCACCCTCTGAGTGAAAAAATTCCTCCTGACGTTCCTCCTAAACTTCTTATAGCCTCTGCATTGTGCTGACAAATGGCACCATACTTTGCAATCCCCCCTACAGAGCACTGATTTGGTATATAAGAGATCAGGTAATGTGGCAGTGCTTGTGTAGCTCACAGCCTTCCTGTTTTCTGACTAAAATGGGATCGTTGGAGAGGTGGAAGATGGAGCACTTCCATAATGTTGCTGCTTTTTAGAAAGCAAAAGATGTAGCTCCATGTGCTTCTGCCAGGGAGATAAAGGGCACCAAAAAGAATTTGTACATTGGATGTTATGAGCTCTGGCATACTAATATGAATTAATTTTAATTTCTAATCAGTGTGTTTAATTTGTAAAGCCTTAGAAAATGCAATTGGTGTCATTTGGGAAAGGCACATACTAAGAAAAAGAATCTTATATTTAAGTTCAAAATTCGTGTTAATCCTGCCTGTGGAACTACTCCTAACCTTTATAATTAAGCTATCTCTAATGCCCAAAAATATCTTAAAGCATAGCTAAAGAGACGGCTCATGAGCTCTGCCAAATAATGTAGTCAGTGCTTCGTTTCTTTCTGCATGTATGAAACACACATTAAATTTAATTCAGAACAGATGGTGTCACTGCAGCAGTCATGTGTGTCCCATATGTGCTGGCAGCAGGGGAACAAGAAGTATTTTTTCTATTCACTGAAACATTAGTCTCAATTACCTTGAAATAAATCTAAAAAAACAAAAACAAACAACAACAAAAAAGGCTTTTCTTGATATACACTTTCCAAATGAAAGAAAAAGAAAACTCATAAGAGATTAATATTTACAGATTGTTATGGTATTCAGCAGGTCAACATTTTGCTCACAACGCCCTCTTAGGAAACTCCATGGAACATGAACAACAGACATCATTCTTACCTTTCACCAGCAACATCTACAAGAGCTATCCTCCATTTTTCACTGGTGTTAATCCTGAGAACTGAAAAAAAAAGCATTTTTGACATATTTCTCATGTCCTTCAGCAGCTGTCAGCTCCTGTGAAGTGGTCCATCCTTTGAGTATTATTTTTCCTGGTTTGGAAAACACTGGAGTTGAACCTGATGATCCTTGTATGTCCTTTCTAACTCAGGATATTCTACATCTATCTATCTTCCTCATGGTCTGTCAGGAAAAGGCATATATGGTATGTTATATGTGATACATCACAATCCTCTTGTTGCGAGATGTGCTGGAGAGTTGACTGGGCTGGGTTTTTTCATAGCACGGGGTGTCTGCCTCCTAAAAACCCACGCCTCCATTTTACTGCTGGGTGAGGTTTCTGAATAACAGAGAAACCCCCTCACTGCCTCCTTCCAAGAAGGAGAAGCTGGCCCTGGAAGCCACATAGATACCTTTGCTTTTCCAAACTGATGCAGTCAGCTGCTTGCCAGCTGTCTTTGCCTATGGCCAGAGTGGCTGATTTTGGTCATTTTACTGTCTTGCTTGGAATAAGCTCACAGCAATTCATCTTGGGTTAAGAGCCAGTGT
Organism: Gallus gallus; assembly: GCF_016699485.2. Classification (NCBI taxonomy): domain Eukaryota; kingdom Metazoa; phylum Chordata; class Aves; order Galliformes; family Phasianidae; genus Gallus; species Gallus gallus. The sequence goes on along the minus strand of NC_052532.1, from coordinate 122,483,442 downwards.
TCACCCTGAGGTAAATGGCTGAATGAAGCCCAGAACATGGTTTGGTGTGGCTTTGTTTGGAGAGAGAAAAGATGTGCTTCTTTATCACTATTTATTTCTATCCAATTGGTGTTTATGCATGCATGTGGTACCTTGTAACTCCATAAAGCCGTAGCATCTGCAGTGCCCACAGCACTGCTACACGGACATGGAGAACTGCGATTTTCAACACACAGCTCGTCTGTGTATTATTGGGTGAATGGAGATCCAACATGCAGTAGCTATCATTTACAGTTTTCCTTTGAGTAAAGACCGCTGGGTAGGCCTTTTAAGAAGGGGTGAAAAACAGCTTTGAATTGTACAAATTGCAAGAAATAACAGCTAGCTGTATGTGCGCCAGTTTGTGCCACGGGGAAAATGGATATTATAAATGCTCTGGGATTCCACTTCATCCTCTTATAGTAGCTTTTTTCCTCACCACTTCATCCTCTCCAGTAATGGCGTTAAATAATACATATGCAATTTTGTTGTTTTATACTGTGTTTTGCTTCCAGCACTGGCCTGGGACCGAGTTTCTCTCCCTCTCCTGAAATTCATGGTGGAGGATATGGAGATTCTACCCTTCATTTCTGAAGCTTTTGAAGAATTAGAAAATATTGTCTGGAGCTCATACTGCTTTTTCATCATCACCTCCTGACTTAATCAGATGGTCAGGCACTGTCATGCCATCTGTAGTAAGCTCTGCAGGTTGATGTGCCGTGCCAAGAGATCTTGGTTGGCAGCCTTTATTCATCAAATTACCGAATGATGGACCTTCCTGTTTCTGGCTAATTATCAGCTTACAAATCTATTGGGTGAGATCAGCTCCCTTATAAATGACGATTGAGTCCTTTCAAAAGGATTGTTTTTCCTTCTTAAGGTTTTTACTGAATTGTTTAAGGGTATACCTGCATTCCAGCAGTTTTAATCAAAATGGCCTTTCAGTCTAGTGCACAGATGTCCTCACAACAACAAGAACAACAACAAAAAAGTTGGCAAAGAACAGGTAAATACACATGCACTATACTGGTCAGCTTTAACAAATTTTCTGTTTCTGCTCCAGTGCATTCACATCATTGAAATGAAAGGCCAAAACATTTCCTCCTGAAACTCCACTGACACTAGAGAGTATTGCGTAAGAAAAATTTAGTCACAACAGTCTGTTTTTTATTGTTTGGTTTTTTTTCCATGTGAATATAATTGTGTAAATATAAAAAAAAAAAATCTTGAACAATCATGTATTTTTCTCTTGAAAGCCATGTTTTCTTTGACTGAGGAGTTTATGACTTTCAGGTCAGGCACTCTTTTGTGTCTGGAGACCTTCTGTTGCGTTCTGAGTATTGGGTTATTTTCAGAAGCTATTATTTTTGTTTGTGATCTTTACCATTCAGAGCTCAATTTCATACAAAAGTGGATGAATAATTCCCTTTCTTGACAAATTTCTATGGGTCAGCACAAGAGAAATGAGTGCAGAGAGACAGGAAATTACATCAGGAACTGTGATGCATTGAGAGCAGCCAAGCAAGCAAAGATGCAAGTGTAACTAGGTACAGTTCACATAAACAAATCTCATGCAAAGCCAAGGTTAAGGATAATATTTTATGCCTGGAGAGGCACTGGATTTGCTAGTGTTGCATCAGTCATGAAGAGCACATTAAATTTGTATTTCAGGCTAGGTCAAGGCAAGCATTAAGTCATGACCAGTAAAGTGTCATAGGAGGCTACATATGGGAGGAAAAGCTACATTATCTGCCTCATCAACATGGCATGCTGATGGGCACTGCTCCCAGAGGCGGTTCAGCAGCTTGCGGGCCTGGTAAGCTCCCATACTGCTCTCCATGAAGGCAGATGCCATAACCATGGAGTAAGCCCTGTGGGAGATAATCCTAGCCTCTGAGTACCATCAGGCAGTAGATAACCAGCTATGAACATGCAGAGCTTAATGGTGTGGTAGCCTGTGCAAGGAGAGTTGTTGGTATGAAATCATACCAGAGAAAGCAAAGAAATTCATCTCTGTAGAACAGGTTCTGCATTCTGCAAACCAGTTGCACAACATTAGAAAAAAGCGAGTATTTTTAAAACACAAAAAATAACCAAGAAATGTACCAAGAGAAATGCCATGATCTCTCATGAAAGTATTTGGTGTGGCTATTCAGGAGTGGCAAAATGTGACTTGTGGAAGGACTAAAGCAGACGTAACATGCTAGCCAGCTGGATAGCCTGAAAAATGCTCACTATGCATACTGTGTATATAAACAATTGTCAACACTGAATGAGAAAATAACAGAATTCTCAAATCACAATGATACATTTGATGTCTTTACGAATTGTTCTAGCCAGAGTTTCTTCCATGTTCCACAAAATTGTGATTACGTGCAATCCCTGCTTTAATCACTAGGTGGCATTTGGCCGTGGTGGAAGAGTGCAACTGCGATTGTACTCGGTCGTAACGAAATGAAATATTGCATTTTATACAGAGTAATGAGACATAAGCATGAATTCGGTGGCAGAAATGAGGATGTGGATGGATGCTTGGTATAGGTCCAAAAAAGTTCTATAACAAATATACAAAATATACAAAGTATTTTGGAGAGAAAAACTACATTTACCTGCCCTTTGGAAAGAAGAGCTTATTACAGACTCTCTTCTTAACTTTGCAGCTGGTTTTCCAGAGTCTCATACTGTAGTCATGAACTAACTATCCCTGTAGTAGGCTCCATATACTTGAACTGCTTCTAGGTTTTGACTAACTGGGCATATGCAGGGGGCTATGAAATTTTTGGTTTAAATGCAAGATTAGCAATGCGCACAATTTGTAACACACACACATAAAAGCATGTTTTATAATGATATTGGGAAACAGAAGAGAAAAAGGACAAGGTAAATAAAATGCTGTGGGGGAAATTAACGTTTTCCTACACACAAACACACTGAGCCCATCCTCCATCTCTAATATGGAAGCCTCTTGAATATTGCTAAGCAGAAAAGTACCAGCAAAGACATCGAAGTGCCTAGTTCACACCATTTGTTTCTCCATACAGTCATTTGTTGACATACAGCTGTAGAGATCCTCCCTTTCCTAATAATTGGAAAAATACCTGAAGCAAATAGGAGAACTAATGTGTGAACTAAAATAAGTCACAAGGTATTTATTCACCTGAGCAAGTACTCAACTTTATTAGTGTGCTTTGAGAGAGATAACTCCAGGTGGAATCCATCAGAAGTATTATCTCCACCATGCACATACTATAAAGGAGCATATTTTATATCTGATGAGGAGGCAGCTTCTCAGAAGAAGCCCAAGTCACTAATTTTTATTGAGGAATTTATTTCCTCTGCCCCATCTAACATTCCAACTCATGAAGGCTCACAAACACCATCAGGACCACAAACACTGTTGATGTAGTAGCAGAGTTGCAGTAACTTGCTGCATTCTGCTTTGTGTCCTTCACACTGACTTCCTTCACAGAGACCGCTAGAGAAAAGCAGGAACTGATACTTCTACAGGTGAGACAGCTGCTCAAGAACAAGGCATTAACCCATTTACCACAAATAACTCCTCACCTGCACCCTCACTGTGCACTCACATACACTACCAACCTCCGGCCAAAAGGACAGAAATTGTCCCCTCCACCTGTGTTTACTCTTTGGTTGCCCAACTGCATCCACCCACCAGCAGCACTGTTGGGAATGACTCTGTCACTTCATGGTTGGCCAACTGCATCCACCCACCAGCAGCACTGTTGGGAATGACTCTGTCACTTCATGCTGGGAAAAGCACAACTGTGCTGTCATTTCAGCACAACATGTAGCTGCTGATGTCTGCTTCTTTGCAGGCTCGGACATGGAGGCACCCAATGCCTGCACAGCCTGGGGCCTACATAGCACCACTGAGTCCTGCATCTTCTCCTGAGGGTCTTCCAGGTCATGGGGCGCAATTAGCTGTGGGCTAACAAAGGCCCAGTCCAGCCAACCTATCCGCCCCTCTGTGTCATAGCTCTGCAATGACTCTTCTGGAATTTGTGCTTTTGGCTTCATTCTGTGTGAGATCAAATCACCATTATCTACACCACTGATAAACACTCTCAGAAAAGATCATCTTCAAAACTCTCCATGCAGTTTTAAGACAAGTGGAGTAAAGTCAAGCCTGCCTTTTTTTTCTTCCAGTGGCAAATAAAGATTTGTAAATGGTTTTGTAATTGCAGTATGGTGCAAACAGGAGCTCAATACAGTTTACAAGGTAAGATTTGCTCAGATTCAAAACAGATTGATAAGGGATTCCAATAAAAAGTTGATGTAAATCAATGCACATCACCTGCAGTAAGGCAATAAGGATAAGACTTGTAAACTGACAGGGGAAAAGATAAAGCCTGTTTAGATGCATGAGAAACAGCTGAGGATTTTACACACTTTTTTTTCTTATTTTTTTCCCCTCGGGAAGTGATAAGATAAAACTGTTGTTTAGAACATATCTTTGAAGCATTGTATCAGGACAGGTTATCTTGTAGAAGCTTCTTAAGATAAATGAATTATTATTTTTTTGCTAACATTGCTATCCTCAAAAGACCACTGGGATGTACAAAAGAGCATGTCAAAGAAAGCAAGCACTTCCTACAGTGTGTTCTCACAAATCACCAGAATCAGCCCAGTGAACTCTACAACCTCAGAGCAGCTGTATCTGCCTCATGGGCAGCCTAGTCCTCCCACACTGTATTGTTTCAAACTCGTAAGAGAAACAGCTTAACTAATGTAGTTGTTCTGATATCACTTTTCCATATAATAGCAGCTGTCACAGGGAGTTTGGACAGTTTCTGAGTAGGAGGGTGAAAGCTGTAAAGCTTCTTATGTTTTGATGGCCCACTCAAAACAATTGAATAATTCTTTTTGGAAACGTTTAGTCAAGTATCAGTAAGGACAATTTAGCTTTTGAGTTAAGTTGTTCTTTGTGTCTCTCAAACATGTTAGAAGATAGAAATATGAACTTCTGAGCATATCTTCATTCATTTATTATTATGTAAAAAGAACTAAACCTGAAAGGAAATATAATTTCTACTACACCCTGAAAAAAGAATGATGTTACCCTTAACGATTTCTCACAGCTCATCACTGAAGGCTGGCTTTCTTAAACTTGATATTCAGAGCACATGTATTCCAGTATTTGTTTATTCATCCCTCAAAATGTGCAGTTTGACATGAAGATTTACAGTCTAAAATATCATTAGCAATTACTTCAATAAGTTGTGCTGCTGCATTGCTCACAATGGGCAAATTATTGGCCAGCTTTAGTACAAACAATTTCAAATAAAATTGAAGTGTCATGTCTGTTGCCTGTGTAAATAAAAGAGTAAGAACAGAGACTCAGAAATAAACAATGGTTAACTGCAAAATAAATACAGGCCTGAATTTATTGCCATGTGTATTATTTATTATTCTCTGTCTTCAATTTGTGAAGTTCAGCCTAGCTGTATCTGCTCAAAAATCATGCTAACAGCTGATAAAAGCCTAGGTAAAGGGATAGAATATTTTGGGATCTGGGTCTAAGAAATCCTCCTGGCTCCAGCACTGAACTTTGAGATGAAATCAAAAGCAAATTCTAAATCACTTTGTTGGTGTCCACAGCCTGGAAGCCTTCAGAAAGATTTCTTGCATGAGGTCAGGATTTAAATCAAAGATTGTACCAGGTCTAAGAAAGAGCTTTTGATAAGGAAAAGGTAAGCAGGGAAGAAAAGGAGAAATTACAATAGATCCCCAGAGATTTAAAAGTTGACATTCAGAAAGGAGGAATTGCCACCTCATAGCCCTATGAAAATGAAATGCTGACATGTCAAAGATTTTGTGTTTTTGAAAGGAATGATGATTATTTTTTAAGAATACAGCAAAAATTAAATTTCACAACTGAGACACTATTATGAGAGATACACGAGATAGGTTTAACAACCAATGCAAGGGACATCAGAAATAGAACTGGACAATGCGACAGTCCATGATGTGAGTTTTCCCTGGGTTTGTTGTAGCACTGAGGTAGATTTACATGCATATGGACCGTCTTATGTGCCACAAATTCCAGTAACTTAAGACAACAACAACCCTTTAGATGCTGTTAAACTAATGATCATTATAGCCGCAAACTATCGTCAGCCACTTAAAACATTCGAATTATGGATCATTTATATTGCTAAAGTGATACAGTTCAGACACACTACTCATTTATAGAAGGTTACTGTGGATTTCTAGAGTATCTCATTCACTCCATGAGTTTTCAAGAGTCAGTAAGACAAACTACATTTTCAAAATGACAGGACTCTTCTGCTATTCATCCTCATTTTGCCTACAATGTGTCAATTTATCTAGAAAATACACTCATTTAGGAAAACTCATATCTCTTTGTTAGGAAAACGGAGTAGGGATTTATTCCTTCTGCAAGCCTTCTTTTTTTTTCTCTTTTTTTTTTTCTTTTTTTCTTTCTTTTTTTTTTTTTTTTTTTCCTCCAGAGAAGATTATACTGTTTATGGTATTTCAGTGGATCATTTTGTTATAACTTCAGAGGAGAATATATTCCAATTCTGGGGAAATACAATATACAGGGATCATTTATTCATCTTTTCTGATTATTTCTGTCAATTCTATTTCATTGTTCAACCACAAAAAAGGAAAAAAAAAAAACTTTAAATCAGCAATTTCTTTCAGAGATAAAATACCTCAGTAATAAAGTATATTTTTTTCCCAACTCTGGGTGAAACGTGTCAGTCATTCCTAGCAAGTTATACATGCAGTCAGAGCACATTTAAAAAAAAATCTGACATTCTTTTCAAATAAACTCACTTATATTAGTTCCATAAAACTGTTAAATGCTGACCTTTACCTTAAAAATACCACATGCTTACCCAGAAAGCATTGCATAGTAGTGAGGTACTTTGCACTGGAATAATTTGGTTAGTTTTGCAGAGAGATGGAAAAACAAAGATATGACCTCAGGAATATAATGGTTCATTATTAACATACATAGGCACTCCCCAGGATAAGAGGCAGGTAAATTATGTCACAATGCACGAGTCAAAACCACATGGAGTAAACAAGTTTTAGATTTGTGTTTCAGTTAATAAAGCATAATTGAAATGATGTGTTTAAGTAGCTAAATATGAATCATGTACTTTGAGAAATTTAAGGACGTCACTAGGGAAAAATATTCCAGAATAATCCCATAATAATCACCAGTGTTAAAAAAGCTGATGATTTTCCTCCACTGGAAACTGATTTGGGCTTTCTACAAGTCACCTGCAGAGGTGAAAAATAATAATTCACTGATATTCAGAGGATGACTTTTGCATTCATCGTCATGTCATTAATACACGGGCAGTCTTTTGATACGATGCTGGGAGGCAAGACTTTCATACAACATGGCCATTACACTGACAAGTGTGGGGAAGAACATAACCTAATGACTGTGATCACAAATCAGGTTCACGGCTGGACTCGATCATCTTGAAAGTGGTCTCTTACAGCACAGGTGGTTCTATGAAATACGTATTGATTCTTACTCTTAGACTTATCAGCATGAAAGTTCATGGTCTCTTCAAATCTAACAGCTGTTCTTGGTGATGAAACTATGTGTTTGAAAAAGCTGACCAGCAGTGAAAAGTACTGAACTGGTTTGGCTGTCTCTGTTATTGTCTCTTCCCACTGCACTGAAAAAATATCCATACCTACAATGTCACGTGACTTCCTCTGATTTCTCTGATGCAAATTCCTCTTACTCAACTGATTTAGGATGGTTAAAGAAGCCTGTATACCTTTTCTGCATTAGGTCACACCTAGATGATTCTGCTAAAGAACAAAACAAAACAAACAAAAAAACCCTAACATTCATTCCTCCTTAGATTTCTAAAAAATGTATATATTAAACATATATGTTAAAAATTTGCATCCAAATTCAGGTTTAAAAAGTTGTTGTAGTATAGCAACATATCTAATGACTGCTGAATTTTCTTAAATGAGATTATGAGGTAAAATTAAAGTAAAGTCTTTAAACGATTATTGATACCATTGAAATCTGCTGCCAGTAAGTAGACCTTGAATTAAAATTGAACATTAATTACAGAAAGCTTATATATATAAAAAAAAAAACACAACAACTTATAATCTGTCTTCAAGCATTCTGCTGGGGGTGTCAGAGATGTGGTGAGGAAATGTTTATTATGTGTAATAGAATTTCTTGCTTTAGTGTGCCAGGCACCTGAAAGCTTTATCAAGGTGTGCTTTGCATTGGGGACATGACCTTTATCTACAGGTTATCTGATTTAGCAAGTTACATCCTTTGGAAAAGAGAATATGCCTGGTCCTGACATGACAAAGCTATGCAAAGTTAATTTCTACACTACGAAAGAGACTCTTTTTTTCAGTCCTCAGCATTTTATCGTTGGAGTAAGAGGGAAAGGGAAGAAGGAAGTCTCTCAAAGTAGCCTGTTGGTAGAGCCTGTAGGGATAGAACAGTACAGACTGAGCAGAAATAGCAGAGTCCCACCATACAGACATTTTGGAAGATTCTGCAGCTTCTGTTTTTCTCCTTGTGCTTGAGAACATTTCAAAGGCAGGATTATAAAAGGCATCACACGTTCAGCTCGAAATTGTAGGTACAGAGGCAGCACATGCAGTTTTGAAGGACTCATTACAAAGCACTTTCTTTATACCTCTCTGCATAGGTAAGGATTGCAGCTGGGCAGATGATTCACCACCTCACCACTTTGACAAGGAGAAGAATTAGTTAACCTGAGACTTCTTTGCTAAGCTGCAGACCTGACCTAAATACCACAGTTAAGCAATAGGGGTTTGTGAATGTGGGATTCAAGCAGGAACTGCACTAATGCAGGCCTAACCTTTTGGCAGTCTTTGTTCTAACCTAGTTATAAGTATCAGTTGCCATCATGCCCCTGTGAATTATGAATTTCTCAATGCACCAAAGGGGTAAGGTTGTCACATACTAGAAACCTAAGGTCACAGAAAATACCAAAGTAGTATCACCTTCTTGAAGCAATAATTAAAGAGCAGCATTGAGCCTCCTACTCATCTGCCTTTCCCCTGGGTGTATTTGATACAGCTTTTACCTTAGGTAGAAACTTCTACTGATCCAAGATAATCACCTTGTTCCCACCTAAGGGCATGCCTAAAATAGACAGACATAGAGAGTACTGGGTAAAAATAAACAAAAAACTCCAGATGTATACACTTATATACATACACACACCAAAACAACCGCCACACACTCATGCCTTTATCCTTGCATTGACACTTACCTTCTACTCTCAAACTTCAGTTCTCTCAGGAAAGTAGGGAAGGGAGGAGAAGAAAACTACCATTATTTGTATACTCCTTATGCAGACCCCATCATCTTTGTTAATAGCCTTTAATGAGTAACTCAGTCATGGATAAGCAGGTTAGCATTATTATTTTGTCATCTTAGCACAGTCAGCATGATTCAGAACAGTCATAAGACTGTCACAGTTTCCAAATTTTCAAAAGCTGTGGGAAAACAATTAATTATTAGCTGAGAGAGAAGGCTTAGCTCTCATTACCACAAAAAAATCCAGCAGCCTTTTGGTTGACATAAAACATATATGTATATACACACCCACTTAAAAAGGAAATATTGCTATCCAACAGAGATTACTCCAGAGCAGACACACTTCCCCTGGCTGAGAGGTCTGAGAACAGCGGAAAAAAATGCTGTAACAATTAATTTTATTTATTATACCAACTTGGCTAGGAAAACAGTCCTTTGACATACAATGCCTTGTCTTACAGCCTTAAATCATGCTGACTTTAGTGATAAGGCAGATATAAGCATGCAACCAGGCATGAAAACTCGTATCTTCTGTACAAGGATTCCCTTTCACATCAAGGCTCTTCAAATAGCTAGTAGTGAGCCAATGCATGGTGACCACAGCCCTGATCAGAAAGAGAACTACAGATATCTGGTAGAAATCACTGATGACTGGTGGTTTTCAGAAATTAAAAACTACTTTTGCTAAACTTCTGGGGAGTCAAGGCAAGTTGTATTTGAACATAATTTGATGATTTTGCCAAAAGTTTATATGTGAAAAAAAAACAAAAACCCGCACCACAAGTCTGCTGGCTGTGCACACAGCAACTACCCAGACTTGTATCAACAACAGGTTGCATAACTTGGACATTGCACAAGCAGGTAGTGGTTGCTGTATGAAGACAAAAACACTGCAGGGTTATACACACACACACCTGATAAAGCAAAGGGTCCTTTGAGAGACTTCCTGAACTAGCTATCTCAAAGCCAGAGCTCTGGGGATCTGGGACTGGCCTCCCAGTGGTTGCTCTTACTGAGTAATCATGTGTAAGTGAAAGCATTGTGTGAATAGTTACCGTAATACAGAAATCCAGAAAATGGCCTAGAAACATAGGGAACCAACCTAAGTGATCCTCTTAGTGCAATTTGGATTTTACGTTTCAGCAGAACACGTCCAGATATTAATCATCACACTAGAGAAACAGAATTCCAACACCCCTAGTTTAGGAAATCAAACATTTCCAAAAAAAATGTTCCCATTGATGCCATTTCATGGGAAGATGCTAGAGAACTTGGCACACTTTTGCTCAGAACAGCTGTACTTTTTGCATGGTTCCTGGCCCAAAAGTTAACCAGCAGAAACCTTCCAGGCATTTCTAGCAGATATTTATTTGGGGATGTTAAGGCATCTCTTGTACATATACATTACCTTTATACATTGCATCACTACCAATGGAAGCTGTGTAATGTTATTACTAGAGAGTTGGGAAACCACTCCCAGGAATCTTAGAGGTCTCTTAGGAAAGCTTACAATGACTTCATCTGACGATCCGAAAACTAAGCATTCATGCCTCTGGAAGCACTCATTAGCAGAAACATGTTGTTGTATAGGTTATTATCTGGCAAAGGAAGAGTCATGTAATTACATGATTTAACTACGTGTTGCTTTTAAACAACAATAGGTACCAATCCCATGGAATTAGAAACTGGCAACTTCTGTCTGTAGCAGCTTCTTTTCGTTTTGTCAACTCTGCTAGTTCTGCCAAGTGATGGATGGAAATATGAATGAAAATTTCTCTTTAGAGAGACACACATACTAATGCTACCATGTGACACCTTGCCTCCTCCTAAAAAATCAACAGCTGAAATGTTTCCACAACTTTACACAAACTCCTTCAAGTAGCTTGAGATGAATGATAGTTTTATTGCTCCAAAAGTTCCCTCTCAACCGGTTTACCAAGGTATTTTCTTTAACTGCAAGCTAGAGTTTCAAGATTTCTTCCTGTAACTGCTTAAAATTAGGAATGTTACTCTGGGAATTCCAATGACAACTGATTGCCAAGCCCTGACTGTGAGCTGAACGTAAGTGTAGCTTAACAAAAAAGGTCTTTGTGTGTTTGGCAGTTTTTTTTTTTTTTCCAAATCATTCTGTTTCATCCAATAAACACAGAGTTTAATTTCTTAAGGCACTGTCCTGGTTTCAGCTAAGATAGAGTTAGTTTTCTTCATTGCGGCTGGGTTGATGCCATGTTTTGGTTTTAGGAAAAAAAAAAAAACCAAGTTGATAACACACCGATGTTTTAATTGGTGCTGATTTAGCTTATACTAAATCAAGCACCTTTCAACTTCTTGCATTGCCCTGCCAGTGAGAAGACTGGAGGCAAGCAAGAGTTGGGAGGGAACAGAACCAGAAGAGGTGACCCAAATTGGCCAAAGGGACATCTCATATCATATGACTTCAGCAGAACAATAAGAGGATGGATCGCCTGCGGGGACTGCCACTACTTGGGAACTGGCTGGGCATAAGTCAGCAGGTGATGAGCAATTGCATTGTGCAGCACTTGTTTTGCAGATCTACCCATCTCATTACCATTACTAATATTTTTCCTTTATTTTCTGTCTATTTTCTTTATCTCAATCCACTTGTTACACTTTAAAAATTATATCCCTCTATCTCCCCCACTGGGTGGGAGTAAATGAAATGCTCAGTTGTGCTTAGCTGCCTTCTGGCAGCTGCCTTAAATCATGATGGGTACTCTTGACAAAATGAAACAAAACAAAACAACAAAAACAATTCTTGAGGAATGTTCTTCTGAATCGATAGATCTTTCATTCTTCAAGCCAAACCCTTACTGTCAGAGTACACGCTGAAGCTGTTAACTATTAAAACTTTGTTTGCAGCAAACTGTTTGACAACTTTTGAACAAAAGGTGACAAACACTATGATTTTACTTGCATAAAGCAGAGATAAAAGGAAACAAAGTATTATGATTTGTGATTTTCCAAGCCTTCTGTCACTTGCAAAGCTGAAAAAAAAAATATAACTATGATGGGGGAAAAAAAAAGATAAGTAACTACCATAACATGAAGTACATGCAAGATCACAGGCAGCTCTTTTCTGGGATACACACATACACTTTATTTCTGGTTAGAAGAAGATAGTAACAGGCAAGGAGTTGCTCATTACTTACAGTAGTTGAGGATAGGTCCAAAGTACTGAGTAGCTAAGATCAACAGACAAGCACTTATAACTCAGGGAACAAGCAAATAATTGTTTCATCTTTGAAGTTGGGTTAAGTTCCAAGGAAAGAGAGTTTTGTCCAGGATTTACTAAGCAAATTAGCCTTTCCATGGTCTTGTCAGTGAGGATGGACCTTGCAAATTTAAAAGCATGATTACATCCATGATTACAAGGATGAATGTTCAAGAGTTCATGGAATTCTGTAAAAGGCTTAATCTAGTTTCTCCAGCCCCAACACATGCTCCAAAATGTCTCAAATTCAAAGGTGGCCTCTACAAAACTGGGCTGCAAAGTACAGCCAGAGTTTTCTCCCCCAGATTTCACAACTGGCATGTAGATTTAACAAAAGTTATCTAAAAGGCATGATATATCAAGAAAATAGGCTGCTGCTTTGAAATTATCAAACATCACAATCAAATTATGAACTAAATTTGTTTAACTTCCTGTAGCTTAGTCTTAAGATTTAAAAAAAAACAAACTTAGTGTTGGCTGTGTTAATAGTTCTAGTAGAATTTTAGTAGGACTATTTTAAACAATACATACTTACTTTTTCCTAATGTATTTCATTTAAAGATCAAGAATTATAACTTTCAAATAATATTTATTAGAAAAGTACCTTAAAATATATTTTAGAAATCTGTGACCAAATAGTGACTGTTACTTTTTACTTTTGCTGAACCAGCTAGAAGTCATCAACCAAAACGCTGTTGTTTATCTCTACAAATATCTGAGCTATAAAATAAGTGACATAAATATGAAAATATAAATATTTTATATTACAATTTCATTAAAACTTTATTCAAAATAAATTTAGATAAGTTTCTAGGACTTGCTCAGTCTCCACACAATCATATCAGAACTGAGCTGAGCTTCTGCTACTTTCAAAGCCACTTCCTGGTAAAGCGTACCATCCATCGTTTCATTCATACTTAGCATACACTGTTCCTTTTCGTTTTGAAGCCTCTCTCTGAATTGCTGAACACCATCCTCACTGTCCAGTAAAGAAGCCACAGGAGCATCATTGATTTTCTTGCCAGGCTCATTCCACCATGTCAAGTTGTTTTCAGCTTTACTTTCTTTTGAGGAGAGGAAACTCCTTGAGGTGAACATTTCTTTTTCCAAAGCCAGTACTAACTGCTCAGTAAGTACACCTTTGCTTCCAGATTTCATGAGTTTTACATCACATCTTGGTGGAAGAACTCTAATAAGGCTATGAAGACACTGGAACAAGACAGTCAGACTCCTGCAAAATAAGAGTACTATTATTAAAGATATCTTCTGTGTTCAAAATTCTATAGTGGCAAACATAATAAAGCTACTTTAAATTAAGCAGATGAAAACTCAGGATGTTTATGGTTTTAAGTATTGTGCATACAGTACACATAACTGCCAGCAAGGACTTTCTAATGGAATTCAGACTAGCTGCTGTATATCAAAAGATCTGTTGCTTCAGTAACAAATATTCAACATTAAAACACATATCCAGTTATATGAGCATCACTTCTTTCTTTAAGAAACAATTCATTGTATGCAAAAACCACATGTAACAATACAAAATTGCCTAGTATGCATTTAGGGGCAGAAGAAAGATGCATTCACATATTGTCACCATCAGTAGATACGCACTGCAGAGCTATTAGGTGGCTAACTGCTGGTCTTTTTTGAACAGTCACTGGTGAGGAAGTGTTGTACTTAAAAATAATTAGATGTTCAAATTAAGAACCTTGGATAAAATAGTGTTGGTATTCATCACAGGGAACTTATTCCCCCAGACACTAGCATGATGCAGTGACAGACCAACATTCATTCTAAGAGAAATGCAGTTTGTCCAAAGTCTTATTTCCTGCATTTGGCCAGATGAGCTCCTCAGAAGATGTCTTTCAAAGGAAAAAAATTAAAAAATTACGTCAGGAAAAAAAAGAAAAGACAAAAAAAAGCATCTTGCCCTGGTTTTGTCAGTATTCCATATGATGGTATCATACGGCAGGCTGCCTGATGCTTAAACTCAGTACTGGGTGCACTTCCTGTGTGCTGTGTTTCTAGCAGACACAGCTATTTCATGCAAGTTCCAGCTCTGAGAGATGTGATCTGATTCTGGGTGAGGAGGAAGTTCTCTTGTCTTTTCTGGGACACCAGTTGGTGAAGGCCTGCCAATAAGCACTTTGACTTTTTCCTCCAGTTTATTTTTGGTTCATTTGATTTATTATTCTTAATTATGCTGTATTACCTCACACTCCTCTTAATAAACTAGTTTCTCCTATCTCAACTGGGTTTCTTCCTCTTCCTTCCCCCCCTTCTCTTGAGGTGATTAACTCTTCAAACCACAACACATCCCTAAGTAGCTAGTTTTCTCACACTGATCAGTAAAGCTGTTCTGTTGCAATTAACTTATCTTAATCTTAATTTTCCACTACTTATAACAGATGCAGCTTATCTCATTTCTGAATGGCTGTGAAAAAAAATTATCAGTACAACTTCAATCTGTCAGAGAAATATTCTACGAGAAAAAGATCGATCCAGTGAAGGGGAAAAAAACCAACACTGAAAATACAAATATAAACATACAAGTATAAACATGCAGCTCATTAAGTACTGATATTAAATTGGATTGAAAATGAATAGTGTCAAGTGAACTAAGTTTCCAAAAGGAAGTTTTTAAAGGTCTTGATTTTTAAAAACATTACTCTTTGTTCTTACATAAAAGGCAATCAAATCCTAATTGAATGAAGTCTTTTACTTTACTTTTTTTTTGTCTTTTAGTTACAGATTCTTAAGAGATGTACCCTTACCTTCTCTTACTTTTTTTGTTTGTTTGTTTTCTTTTAGCTTGAACTCTTCATGAAAAGAAAAGTTCATCAGTACTTGAAAATTACTTTTCACAGTGTGAGCCTTATCCAGCTAAATCGTAAACGATGGAAGTATTACTAACTTGTTTACCTGATGTACATCATTTTATCCCAATAGTTTGACAATATACGTAAGGAAATCACTGAGATTCTTCAGATTATTTCCTCTTCAATACAATGGCAGATAGAAAATAAAGTTTATCCGAAAAAACGTACCAGTTAGATAGATGCATGTTGCATTTCTAAACTAAAAATGCAAAGAAAAAGAATGCAACTTAAATTGTCTAGTTTGTTTTTGTTAAAAATAAACATTCCCTTACGATGAAAAAAAAAGAAAAGTCAACATGTTGAAAAAACATATTAAGAAAAAATATAAGATTACTATGCACTGAAATGAACAAAAGAAATGGTACCAAGTGTCTATTAAAGGGGACTACAATTATTCGGAATTCAGTGTACTAGCACAAAATTAAATGATACAATTCAGGCTCTGACATTCTCATATCAGAACTATGACTGTTGGCTACGATGCCAATAAGAGACAACATGAAGATAAAGGCATGAGTCTAAGATAAAGATACTGTAAAACTTTTGACCAATTTTACCTGCAAAACAGTGTTAGAACTCCTTCAAATGGACTTTTCAGTGTCCAGCTAAAGACTGTACCGTAGACATTTCCTGCTTTATGAGCGAATACCATGTCATGGCATTCCTTAAATGGTACGCACTCCATTTCTCCAAGTAACCACGAATTTACTCGAGTCAGTGTGCAGTCAGAAGACAGAATCTGAAAGGAAGATCTGATAGATACTGCAAGGATAGCAGCTATGTCTTCCATTGAACCTGCAAGAAAATACAAAAAAAAAAAAGATACTTAACCTAAATACTTTGATCAGGTTTCATGTATAAGATGCAAATACATTTTTGATTCACACTCCCAATTTTACTTGGGGTCTGCACCTGCATTCAATGTTTTCTTTGGAAATTTTCCTCTCACCTAAATTCTTACACCTATTTCTGTTGAGCAAAATGGTTACCTGATTAACAAAGCTGCAACTATATAATAAGAGAGCTCTAAAGATAAATGTCACCTTGCCAAGTGAACATTATTAATAGCCTCCTGTGACATTAAGATGGCACTTTGGTGTTAGCTGATGATATGGCATTAAAGGAAGAAATTAAAATTCATAGCAGATGATCAAAAGGACAGTTCACTACACAAGCAGAAGCCCAGTTCAAAATCAGTTCAATCAGGAACTTAAAAAGAAAAAAAATACAGAGGAACACAATAGCTGTGCAGATGAGGAAAAGCTTCAGTTATTTTGGTATTACTTAAAAAAATAGTAATACTAAGTCAGGATAAAATAAATGTATCCAATCAACAGTAAATATCCTATTTGCAGAAAAAAAAAAGCAAGCTATATCTGTATTCAGATTTATCTTCAAAATTAACCTTTCTTGATACACTTCAGCACCAATGCTGTAAAACCTTATAGCAACTGTTACACTTTTTTTTTTTTTTTTAAACTTAAAAGTTCTTCTGAATGAAAAGCTGGGTGAAATAGAAAGCAGAAGTCTGTAGGTGTTGACTTCAAAGAAAGAAACATAATTACACCCTGAAAATTTAGCTTAATCTCATCTAGAAAAAAAAACAATCAACCACATCTTCATGAATCCAAACGCTATCAATCCATTTACCTGTACAATAACTATTATCCTTGAGCATATTTAGTGAATATTTCCCATTTGAAATATCTTCCAGACTTAGCAAAATTTTTCCACAGAGTAAAGTCATCCTTTTGCTCTTCTGTAAATCACCATTCTGATGTTTTTGTTTCTTTGCATGTAGTAGAACTGCACAGCAAACACGATGAAATGCCAGTAGTGGTGAAAGGCTGGTAACAGCAGTGACTGTATTTGCTTTATCCAGCTGAGTCCTAGAACACCTCTTATGAAACTCTTCTTTCAGATCATTCTTGCTACGCAAGTCCAATTTCATCTTTTTTTGAGGAGGCTCAATTTGACATGAGGAGACAGATAATGCTGAGAAGACTTTGTTCAACTTAATGATTTTATTCCGGCACTCAATAATTGGAGAAATCAAAGAGAAGTCTTGATCCATCACTAATGATAAACTGATATCACTCACTGACCTGTAAAAATCCACATAAGATGACTGCATTCCAAGTTTGCATTTTGCTTTTTGATAAATAACAAAAAACAATACTTTACAAAATTTAGGACTACTATGAACTCCAACACTATTCCAAGTTAATTCAGAGGCCGTGCAGTGTGTAAGTACTTATAATCTTAGATGAAATTGCCATTTGTATTAAGAGCTCCTGGGAGATAGATCGCTCACATTAGCTGAAATAATTTGGACATTTAATTCACTCAGAAAATATTGAACATTCAACCTAACCCTTGCAGATACTTGATGACATTTGCACTTTATTTTTAAAGACTTAATTTTCTTTTAATAAAAAAGGACTACAGAAAGTAAAAATTCTGCCTCTTTGAGAACTAAGAGTTCTTCTAGTATTTACACCGTTTTTTAGATATTCAAACAAAAGTGCAGGTAGACAGTAAAATAAAGGGTTCAAAACACTGTTTCCTTAATCATGCAGTAATTTTCTGAAATGCATGTTTTGTTCATTCAACACAAGATTCTTTTGTGAAATCCTAGTACTACTGTTTCAGATCTTCTTTCAGTGAACATTTTACTCTAACAATCAATTCAATCTCAAGATGTCACTGGCACCTGAAGTCATACAAACGTCTAGATTCCTTTATGGGAAGTATCATCACCTCACAGTGTAATCTAAAACATCAATATAATCCTGCATTAGTAGGAAGCCCAAAAATAATCAATGAAAACTTGTACATTGGAGCTGAAAAGAAAGCAAACCCTTTTCTGCAAAACCACAGGCCCATGACCCTGGACTCCTGGAGCCCAGTAGACCTGCTACAACCTTCTAGCCTACCAGGTAACCTTTCACAACTGATTTAATCTTCACAGATCGGTTCTCAACTGTAAAAATGAGGAAGAGGTCAAAGTTGCTGCTGGTTTTAAAAAAGTTGTTCCAAATCTTCTCAGGACTTCTGAAGCTATAGTGGACTTAAGTATTTGATTTTCAAAACAAAGTCACTGTCATCAAAGCTAGAAGAATAAACAGTGGAAAGGCAAAAACAATCTTTTGCCTTGGTAGCTCTTAACAGAGGCCATCAAGAACACAAGGTCAGCTTCCTTGTTAAGTTATAGCAAGCTGGTAGTTGAGAGATAACATACCTGCAGTTCCAGCAGAACAACCAAAGGGCCTGATAGGTCAGTTCCCCCACAGTCACTTGAATGATTTTCAGAGGCATCAATACTCCTTAAGCTTACCTTAACACACTGTCAGCTACAATGCTTGTGAGAGTATAGGTCAAAAAGTAACTTCTAACTCTACCAAAGTTTACATTATACACTGTCTATCATAAGTTTGTTTCAGATAACCCTGTTCTTTCAAAGTGCATTTCAAATAAGCTCCCTCGTCAACGGGGGAATAACATCAGTAGTAATCGTGACTAGAACTAAGCAACTAAAATGAACAGAATAAACAAATCACTTTAAGGATAATAACGAGAACAAATCTTTTTGAAGCTTTGAGTATTTTAAGCCTGCTTGTTCCATGTGATTTATATAATGCGTAGGCTCAGAAAATACTTATTTGATTTGATATCTGACTACAGCATAGCTGAATATTTACTAAGTCGATCAAATAATTAAAAATAAAACATTCTACTTCTTAAGGAAATCACTCTCTATGAATGGTGAGATACTAATGTTTAGGCAGCAGGAACAGTATAGTTAAAACAGAGCTAAATCTACACCACCCACTGACGTCAGTATACCTATGCTAATATTAACTATAAAGAACCATAATTTTTGTCAAAGAAAGCTCTATTATAAATGCCTCCAGTAATGACGTAGTTATACTGACACAGCTGATTTTTGGCTAGATGATATATTTTTGGCACAGCACTAGAGAGACATGTCACAGCAACAATACTGGCAAAATGCACTTGAAATACTTCATACACAGATGTTGAAATGAGAAAAGTCAAATCTCAAAAATCCACTCTTCCTACAGCACGGCTTTACTTGCAATCTCAATTTCTATTAAACTACAAAATGAAATTATTTATATACTTACAAACAAAATGATTCAGTTAGTTTTACTCCAACTACCAAGTTGTCACCCACAACACGTTGCCACAATTTCTCTATGAAGTGATCTTGAAGTTTAGGTGTCAATGATGGCTCTTTACTAACAGAATGAGGTTTTCCCACATCATCCCAGAGACTGACAAGGCCTTCCTTATAGAAAAATGTTTGTTTGGACAAATTAAGTACAGATATTAGTTCTTTTTATATTGCATTACTTCATGTTCTACTATAAAATCTACTACATAAAATGAAATCTATACAAAATAGTCTATTTTCTAGAATAGATTTACAAGATATAAATCCACTTTCTTTAAACAAAAGCTATCATGACAAACAACTCATCCTCTCCTTGTACATGTTTTCTTCCAAAGAAGGCATTAGAAGTTATATTATTAATTGCTTAAAATTTTGCTGTCTAAACCTGGTTGACTTGAAGGAGACTAAAATATTAACTGAAAGATCATGCAGATTTCAAGCAATTATGAGTCTTAGTTTGAGAAGCATACAGATATAACATTTGCCCAAACTTTATCACCTTTTTAGCTCACAGTTCACTCTGCCCCACTGTAAGATAAATTTTGCCTACAGAAATCACTGCTCATTCTTCCTATCATATTAGATCAGAGACAGATATTCGATATCCAGGTAACTGCCAATTAAGACAATACAGTCCTCCTACTGTTTGTCATTAACTCACTGTTAAAGATTATTCCTCTGTACAAACCACTCACCAGGATCAATTTCAAGGAAAAAATTAAATTTACTCTTAACTACATAAATTGTCAGGTTAAGATAATGAATCAGACTTTACTTAAAGCAAATCAATGAGTTTTGATAGTGGCAATTCTGACTGGTAAAAGTAGCAAGTGTGTGAGGGAAGAACCTTCTACAAACGTCTCAGCAAAAAGCAGAAGTGTTTTTTTTATGATCTGTGCTTTCTTCTGTATTTTACCTTTTTTGCACTTGGTAGAATATGGTTTCTTCCTTCAACAAGATCTATTAGTGCTCTGCATGACTGAAGAATAACCCTCTTTTTGAGACCTAAATGCTGCTGTAGCTCTCGAACAGAGGCGAGACCAGCCTGTAAAACATAAAAGTGCTCATTGGACACAGTCTCTAGTCTATTGCAAGTAAGGACTGGTACTGAAGCTACCAAGATAACCCTCAGCTTTCCATTTTATGCAAGGATCACAATCCAAGTTCCTGATGTTCCTGAAGTAATGCTTTTAAAAACTGTTTAAGTCACGTTACTCTGCTGCCAAAACACAAATCTAAGAATCTTGTTCTCTCAGTATTGAACTCTAAGTTTATCTTAATTTGAGAATATTTACATTAGATGTTTACGTAGGCATTCAATACCTTCATTATTGTTTCTGCTTTATTTTTGTATTACCATTATTTTTGATTTTTGGTCAAGACTTATACTGAAGATTGTTCAAGTAAATATATTGAAATGTTGACAGTTTTACAGACAAATACATAGACAAATTCTAAGTATTAGGTTATTATATTTAAAAAAATTCTTCAGAAAGTATTTTCTGAGAAGTAAGCTCCTGAGAAGCCTGCTACTGTCAACAAGAGAGAGGAGAATAAAGCCTATCATTGGAAAGGAAGAACAGTCTCTAAACAAATAAAAAAAGACATCAGACTCACTCATCACCAAATGACAAGCCTGAATGAAAAGCACGCCAAGTAAAAGGAGTAATGCCATTTGCTCATGATGCAGGAGCAAAGGGCATTCTGAGAACAGAACCCATCATGATAAATACTCTAACAAAATGATTTGTCACCTATCAAACCAAGCATCACAAATACCATATTCCATGAAATACTCCAGTGCCAGACTTGGCAGAGGAAGAAAAGGAAAACTTAAGAATAAAGAACAAGGATGGGGAGGGACTTCTTATGAGGGCATGTAGTGCCAGGACAACAGGAAGCTGTTTGAAACTGGAAGAGAATACATTTAGACTAGACTTAAGGAAAAAAAATTTGTTACTGTGAGGGCGGTGAGACACTGGTACGGGTTGCCCAGTGAGGCTGTGGATGCCCCCTCCCTGGAAGCATTCAAGGCCAGGCTGGATGGGGCTCTGAGCATCCTGGTCTGGAGGGAGGTGTCCCTGCCTATAGCATAAGGGTTGGAACTACGTTATCTTAAAGGTCCCTTCAAACTCAAACTGTTCTATGATTCTATTATTTTATGTTTCTACAATCTCTTCCTAACTGCAGTCAACAGAGTATCAAACCATTACTTACTCCTATTCGTAACTCCCAAGGAAATCGGATACAGACAAAAAAAAACAGGGAAGTACATAATGAGAAACAGCCAATGTAGCCAAAGACCTACTGATCCAATTGCTCTCCCATGTGACTTTTGCAAGCACTTTTTTTCCCTTTCACAAAGCAACACAAGAATGAGAACTGAAACTTACCATATGGCAAAAACTAGAGTAATTCTCTATCAGTGTTGCTGGAACAAGGAAAACATACATCCTTAGACCCATACCCAAGATGAACGGAGTAACAAGCACCAGTAGAAGTTACAATCTCTACAGCATCAAATGGAAAATAAAAGCGAATCATTTTAAAAACAGAAAATAAACATCCAGTCTAAAACATGGTAGGATAGAGCTGAACAAACAAAGCTGAGAGAAAATTCAGCACAAACAGTACAACAGATGAATCACTGTCAGAAAACAAAGCAAATTAAAGTGGAGGCTTAGTAGTAAGTAGGACAGTGCTTTGACACATTCCAATTAAACTTACAATATTCATAAATAAAACAATACCCATACATATAAAGCAAAAAATACTAAGCCAAGAACTTTTTGCAAAGGGCAGAAAGTGGAAGGGAAGATTCACAATAGGCAGGACTAGAACTACTGTGAAAAGCAATGGTGGAACAGCGAAAGTAGACAAAAATGCTAGAGGGAAACATAATTCAGATATCTGGAGTCTGAAACTGCTCTTTTATTAAAAAAGAGTCTCCATGGTTTCCAAGCAACTGAAATTGTTTATGAAAAAGTACATAAAAAACTCAATCTACAGCAAAGGCTGTACTGAAAACAACAACTTGTTGCTATTTCTAATCTAAGTTTTAAAAATAAAATGTACAGAACATTTCTTGAATAACTTCCCACCCACTACTAAAACGACACTGTCAGAATGGGAACAAATAAATTCTCAATTCAATAAATGAGAGTGGGAGAAAAAACACACAAACCAGTCCCCCCAGAAACAAACACAGTGCCCTAAAACAGGCAAGCCAAGTGAAAGGAGAAAAAAAAAAAAAATCAAGAGCCTGGCACTACAACCCTTACAAAACTTTCAGTTGGTGTTGAATAGTCCCCTATTCATGTCAGAACAGAAAGTAAAACCATAAGAAACACTGTGACCACAGATACAGTGTAGCTGCACTATGCCAAAGGAAGTCCTCTTCAAAAGATAGGGTAATAAGTATTAAGGAAAGGAATCTAGAGGCATAAAGGCTGCATGCAGGCCCTTAAGACTGGATGCATGATAAGCACAGGGCAGTTTCAAAAAATACACAGACTGACATTTTTCAGTTTCACTATCTGCAACGTGCAACTTACACATATTACCGCATATGACTTAAATGCAGCATATTTCAGTGTAGCGGAGTGTAACACCTACCAAAGTTCTCACACGGATAGAAAACAACTACGCAGGCATAAAATGTTTTTAAGGGATAGCAACAGAGATATGAAAAAACACTGCATTTGCTATTGCTCTTTTCCCTAACATAGGAGATACCGCAGAGATTGTTAACACATGACAACTTGAATTTTGGAGACAAAATAAATAATAACTTCTGGAAATATCCAAGCTAAGCAGGATCCATGCAATGTTGCATCAAAAGAAACATCCCTGAAATTCAGTTACATCAGATTAAAAAAAAAAAAAGACAGCAACAGTACTTTAATATTCAGAGAAACATACAGAACAACAGAGATCTCAGCAAGGAAGCAACACTGCAACATGAAGGCTAAAATCATACCTCCACCTACTTCCAAATTCATTGCCATGGCAATATCAAAGATTTCAAGCATTAAGAAATAAGAGGATTTTCAATTCTCTTACAGTGCCTGTGCTAGCATGTGGCTTGGAAAACTACAGATCTACTACATCTAAAAGAAATATAGAGAAAGAAAGCCTTATGAAGGATTCTGTGTCTCCGTCAGAAGGATTTTATCAGCAGATGACACATAAGATCTCCAGTCAGTGGCTTGCTTCTATCAAAATCAATAGAATGTGCAGTACAGAGTACTCATGTGATTGTAACACAGATTCACAAAGCTGTAAAGCAGAAAGCCAGCTGGTGTATAAAAAGAGAAATATCAGAAGACGAGTTACATAAGCCATTTAGCAGTCAGTGGCAGGGCAGACAATCTTCACAACAGAAGTGGAAGGAGCAAAAACCAAGAGATGGAAACAAATGTCTGTTTGGCTGAAGGATAAAGTAACGTAACAAGTAAGGAAAGAATACAGAAGCAAAGAAATCATGTTTAAAGTATATCACTACCCAAGTCGTGGGTAGAAAGTAACAAATTGTGAAGGAAACTTGCACTTCTGTATGTAAAATCCAATAGACCTCTAGTAAGAAAGGTGAAGAACTATAAAAAAAAAAAAATACAGTACATCTCAAAGTATGTAATGCTGAGCAAAAGAAGTAAACACTCTGGTATTATGAAACTAGCATTTAAACATCCATGAGTAAAATGACTGTTAGGAAGCTTTTGTAAGATGGCTTCAGCATTATCACAAAAATGTAATTAAAATTAAATTAGATTCTTCTAATTAGCTAAATGCATTTATAACAACCGAATGAACTGAAACAGACTACCACCAATTCGAGAATGGATACTTAATAACACTAATTTCTCCCTGAACCACTTCTCCAATAAAGATAGTATTATTAACCTCACCCCTTAGACTAATGATACAGAAAATTAATTTGGAGAAAATATGAAGGCAGATTTATTTAGCACAAACCTGTAATCTTGTTTCAAGAGCTTGGATGGTAAGCAAACCATTCTCTTGTAATCCTTCTGCAGCAGGAACATCGTCTTTATAATTAATACCACTCTAAAAGAAAAAAAGCAAAAATATGTAAAAAGCTGAATGTAAGGTCCAGTCATCATTATTATCAAAAAAGAAAGGGTGAGGAAACCAGAAGAATAGCCATGTTCCTTTTAAAAGAAAAATCTCATCTTCTGAAAGCAATTAAGGATTGATAATACATAGAAGAAAGACACAATTCTGAGACAGTAATTAACATGCACTACAACCTTAATTCTATTAACTAAAAGCTAAGCGTTGTAAAAGATCTGTTACGTATCTGAAACACCTTCAACCATATTCCCAGAAGGATGCTGATACTATCCAGGAGGTAGAATAATGTCTCTAGACAAATTACATCATTATTCAAACAGAGTATTGTACTCGATTATATTCAAACTTCAGGGCGTTTCACAACAAACATCCCATTTCACTTAGCACCACTGCTTTAATCATTTCCCAAGGCTTTTTTTTTTTTAAGCACAGACTGAACAGCTGAGAAAAGGCAAACTGAACTTACTTCATAGTTTATCTTTCCAAAATCCGTTATTTTAAACATATTTAACGCATCTGTATTGGAGTCATCATTAAAAAGCAGTAGCAGTTGCTCAGTTCCAGAACCAATAAAATCATCTACCAGAACAGACTTCACCTTCTGCCATTTGGAAGTAACCTGCAGCGGGAGAGGTTTTAAAACACAAATATTTGGAATCTTGTATGTGATTTTGTCAAGATGAGGCTTGCCTTTCAGATAAGGCAAGATTTCATTTCCATTGTGTCTTCTTGACAGAGTATTACAAACACCTAGCAGTTAATTCTGTCTCTACAGACTTAAGGAAAAAATAAAGTCAGGACCTCCATGTCATTTCTGGAGAATAATGTTTTTTGACACTGTGAGGGAAAACTCAAAAAGCTTATCAATTCCAAGTTTATGCTTTAAAATAATAACAGTTAACTATGATTTTAACCTAAATTTCGCAAGCACATCCATAGCTGTCTTAAGCTTTAAATTCTCATATTATTGATTTGGTTTTCAGTAGAGGCTACACGTCAGACTCATAAAATATAGTACTATTAGAATATTAGAAACCAAGATTTATTTTCAAATATATAAGTAAGCAATGAAAGAAAAAAAAAAAAAGCATATACTTAATCATATCATATCACAGAATGGCCTGGGTTGAAAAAGACAATGATCATCAAGTTCCAACCCCCCTGCTATGTGCAGGGTTGCCAACCACCAGACCAGGCTGCCCAGAGCCACATCCAGCCTGGCCTTGAATGCCTCCAGGGATGGGGCATCCACAGCCTCTCCGGGCAATCTGTTCCAGTGCGTCACCACTCTCATTGTGAAAACCTCCCCCTAAAAACTTAAGCCAGGTTATTTTAACAGAAGTTGACAAGAAAGACAAAAAGCAATAAATCTTAAGCATATAACTTCTTCCTTTGGATAGAACGACAAAAAAGATACGGTAGGAAAAGGGAGATACTGAAGGCACAAATACCTGCAAGTTCTCTCTCTGTACAACACATATATTCCCAGAGGAAAAAGATACAATAAATAGCAAATCATTGCTACTGGTTACAGCAGTTTTTATTAAACATGGTTTTTCATAAGGAAGTTCACAAACACCTTTAGGGACACCGTCTTGGAACCAGATCAGTTGATTCTTTTGTGTGATGGCAGCAGCTGATATTCTGAGCTGTTTTTGCAGTCTCTCACTCTTGCAGACGCAGACAGAAGATACCACTCTACTGTAAGCATGAGGCATGAAGCGTGCTCCAGTCAGCATTTTTTGCATTTCAATGGCATATCCAAAGAACTCACTGCCCCAGATGGCTCTGTCTGAAGTGGAAAACTCATCCCCATCTTCACTCTCCGGCAGGCAAGCAGCTCTGATCCCTAACACAACAGTGCCTTCACCCTCAATTTCACCCATCCACGCAATGGAAGAAAGTTGCACAGGAGCGCTCAGAACCGTGCAGGTATCAGAAGAGACGTAGAACAGCTTGTTGGCGTGCCTCCACAACACCGAGGGGCCAGCGAACAACCTGACGTCCTCTTTCAGCTCGTAATCCAATCTAAAATGACAGCACTGCTCAAACCGATCGGAGCTGTGAAGCAACAGCAAAAGGTGCTCGACGACGCCATTGTGCTTTTTCATTTTCACCAAAACACAGGGAAGAACAACCCCCGTTTTGGAACGCGTGGCGCAGTCACAGCAAACGATCTCAGTTTCAGAGTGCTTTGCACGCACGCTAAAGGCTCCGGATGACTTCTGAACAAACAGCTGAGCGTCTCTGTCAAATGCCATCCTCCTGACACACAGCTTCGCTGTTCTGTCAGCTGCTCCCTCCACACGCTTTGCTTTTGACAGCTGAAAGACGAGGAGCTCTCCATTGTAGGCCAAGACGTGCTGTTGCTCGCTCAGAAGCATCTTTATTTCTCCGCACATGCATTCCCCTACAAGGAAACCGCATACCTCCCCATTTCCGTCAGGTGTAGCCCAGCTACAAGTTCTCCCCCTGCAAAAAGAAAGCAGAACAAAAAGTAAAAGGCTTTGCAAGCAGCCATGCTAATCCTTAAGTGAAACTGTATCACAAAGCAGTGATGTAGGCTAATTGAGAACACGAAGCCAGTAGTGCTTTAATAACATTGATGAGGTCGGCGTATGACAACGGTGCACCAAAAGACTTCCGAAACAACCGACGGGTTAAGTTACAGCCCGCCAGCCCAGTGGCGCGGAGGCAAAATTAACACTGACCGCACCGCTGTGCCGCCCCCGCCTGAAGGGACACGCCCGCCCCACCTACCCACACAAGCCACCACCGGAAAACCCGGCCTGCTGGGCTTCACCCACCTGCCCGCGCCGCAGTGACGGGACAAGGAAAGCAACACAAGGCGGAAGCGAGAGCAACGCGCACCGCTCCGAAACTCGCGCCACGCAGTGCATGACGGGAAAGGAAGCGGGGCGGAGGAGGCGGAGCCATGACGCGAAAGAGGCGGGGCTACTGGGCGCCCGGCTCCCGCTCCCGGGATGGGCGTGTGGCCACGCCCACTCCCATTGGTCACGCCCACTCCCATTGGCCACGCCCCTCGGGTCACGCGGTGCCTCCATCGCCGCTTCTTCCTGTCCCCCTACAGTTGCTGCGGCCGTTGCGGGCGGCCTCGCCGCACCATGGCTGACGTGAGTGGTCCCCTCGCGCCCCGCTCTCTCCCTTGCTTTCCGGCGGCACTCGCGCGGGTGGAGTCGGGGTGGGGGGGGGATGGAGTGGCGGCTGGGCGGCGGTTAAACGGTGGGGTGGTCGGCTGACTGCTGTGCAGGTGTGAGGGGGTTGTGCTGGGCCCTTTCACGTCCCGCCGGTTTCTCGTTCGCAGCAGCAGGACAAGGCCGCGCTGATCGCCGAGACGAGGCGGCGCTTTGAGGCGGAGTACCTGCCAGGTGAGCGCCCGGTGGTGGGCGGGCTGCCGGCCCTGTGGCTGCCGCTCTGTTCTCAGTCCCCGGCCGGGTGAGCGGTGGTGCCCTGTCTGCTCTTGGTGCCGCCTTCTGGGGCGCTCTGTGGTGCTGTAGGGCGGTGTTGGGGCACGGTGTTGGTGTGCTTGGCCATTGGAAATAAGGGAAAAGCAGAAGGTGTTGTTTTTCTGGAGCTGCTTGCACTTCAGATTCATGCTGTCCGTAATTAAAACTGTGCTGCTTGTCTGACCCTGTTGTGAATCTGGGAAGCTTTTAGGCTTGTAAATTTAAGGCGCTAGGGATCTTTGTGAGAAGGGGAATTGCAGAGAGCCTGAAGGGCTTTCACTTCAATTCCAGCTTGATTTGCATTGCTTATGATAGAAAACTATGTAGTAGTACTGTATACTAACAGCTGGAGCAAGCAGAACACGTCGTTATGACTGTATAAAGGTCTTCTATTAAAAGCATGCTCTTACTAATTTCTAATGCAAATACCCTAATAACCCAGCAGTTCAGGAGTTGCATATATCTCCTGTAACATAAGCCTCAATTCTGCAAATACCTGCTTGGCACAGATGTGCCTGATCAGAGTTATTAGAGTTACTTAACCTCCTTTATATAAGGGTTGTGCACACATATGAGTTTTCTGTGGCTGGCTATAGTGCTTATCTTTATAGCTTTTGGAGGGTCTTAAGTGTGGCATGACTTTATGATTATTTGCAGGGCAAACATACAAAACAAAGAAATGACTGGCCATTGTTTAGTCGTTGCCTGATAGCGTTATTAGAATAGCACCTTGAAGGACAGAGTGAGTTTATTTTACCTTTTTGTATTTCTATGTGGTTAAAGTTGTCTTTAGCAGTCATAAAGCAAGAGAATGAAGAAGAATGAAGAGTCATCTTAAACTATAAATTCTTTTTGCTATTGATGATTTCAATTAGTTCATTGTGTGCGTGTGTGTGTTTTATGGTAGATGTATCTATTATTCTAGAGTTACACTTGCTGTTTACCTTCTTTGTTTTTCTTAATCGTAGAATCACAGAAAGGTTTGGGTTGGAAGGGATCTCAAAGCCCACCCAACCCCTGCCATGGGCATGGCTGTCCCCCACCAGCTCAGGCTGCCCAGGGCCCCATCCAACCTGGCCTTGAGCACCTCCTGGGATGGGGCACCACAGCTTCTCTGGGCAGCTGTGCCAGCACCTCACTGCCCTCTGAGGAAAGAATCTCTTCGTAACATCTAATCTAAATTTCCACTCTTTTAGTTTGAAGCCATTCCCCCTTGTTCTATTGCTTTATGCCCATTTAAAAAATCAGTCTCCCTTCTGTTCATAAGCTTCCTTCAGGTACTGAAAGACTGTAGTGAGGTCTCCCTGGAGCCTTCTCATCTCCAAGCTGAACAACGCAACTCCCTCAGCCTGTCTTCATAAAAGTGTTCCAGACTTGTCTTAAGAAGAAACTACTTAGCCTTCGAGTGCTTGAGACAGTTGCTGCTGAAAGGGAGTGTTGCATCTTAGCTTGAGCTCCCCCTTAGAAACCTGTAACTCCATGTACCTCCATGCTACTTAGCTGTACCTGTAATGAAACCCCTGTTGGACTGGTTGTTGAGAGTCATTAAAATAACACGTTACTGTTGCATGGGAACCTATAATCCTCTCTGTTCAAAACACATGCACTTCCTTAGTAAGTCCTTTTTTGGGTTGTGATTTAGGGCTCTTATTCCTTTCAAGAAAATGGGATTATTTTATTTTAAATCCCTATCTAAAATTTAGCAATGCCACAAGCAAATTAATGTTGTCACGCCCATTTAAAGTATGAAAACCACAAGGTTTTAGTGTGTTTATGGTCCTCCTACCTTTATTGTGTATGTTCTAAAATGCATATATATATATATATTTCCTTCTAGTTGAAAAGAACTGTGAAGGGGCTTGGATCCATGCAACTTTCTGTGTTATAAAGGTGCAAATGATTGCTTGATATTCAGCAATTGTAGTCTCCTTGAAAAAGTAAAGGTGCTGTCAAGGTACACTGAGAAACTAATAAGTTCACAGAAAGTTCAGTGTGGGTCTAGAATAGTGAGCCTCTATAGTGTGAACCTCATTCCTTTTTCAGGTGAGCTGCAAGTGTTGAAACTTAAAATTTTCAGGACACTTCTATTTCTAGGAGGTTACAGCTTCAACTGTTTTATTCTCCCCCTGAGGAAAGCAGTGGTTCTGGTTATTCCTGAGACTTTGTGATTGTGTTATAATAGGAAAGAGTCACTTCTTGAAACTCGTAGTTGCTGGATTCCCCTCATGCAGGCAGATTTTCTAATGGACATATATGCCATGGTGATTTGTAGTAATGTGTATCGTGAAATGAAAACATAAAGGGCTTTTTGAAGTCCTTATTTTGGTTGAAGTCATTCATTGGTGGAGTACAATGTTTTAAATTAATGCAGAGTATGTTGATGTTTATAGCTGGTCTAGGAAAGTCTAATATGAACTGCCACAACTAATACATGGGGGAATATCTCACATAAAAGTTATGACCAAATTACATACTACACTCTTGACTTTTCCCATTCTGCCTTGAAAACTGCCCTTTTCAAACAAAAGCTCTAGAAATCCATTTCTTGGATTAAACAGATAAACAGCTGTCACATCTATGTGACAAGTCAAAGAGTCTTTTTAATAGTCAGATACAGTTTGGTAAATAGTGCACAAGATCCTTAATGGCTCATCTCCATGAAGTTTGCATGGGGAGCTTCTTGCTGACGTTGCTGAACTTGTGGCCTTTGAGGGGATCTAGAAGGAAAACTTGGCCACTGTGAATCCTACTTCAGAGCAGTATTTTGTGTTAACTGAGATCTCGTGTTATGTGACTGTTTGCTTTTTTTTCTGTTGTCCATGGTGAATTTTGTCTGTATTTGGAAGACAAAACTTCAGAGCATGTGAAGAATGTTTTTCTTACTAGTAATTGAAGCTCTTGCATTTCTGCATATGAAAGTTCCTCTTAGTGCTGTCTGTGGTAGGTGGACAGTGCCTTATTCTGGCAATTTGGGGCCCTATTTCTCTTCTGTCTGTTTGGATTCTTTGTGAGAGCTGATAAATGTAAATGATCTGGGTGGTGACAGGAACAATGGCAAAAGAAGATTATTGTCCAGCACTGACTGGTACTGGCAGTGTTTTCTAGCAAACAGTTTTGTCTCATTCTTCAGTGGATTTCACTTGTTAAAGGATTTCTGAAACTACCTTTTGTTCCTGGACTATTAATTTCCATTTTAATGTTCAACAGAAATTATTTGTAATAAAATCTTGGTAGATTTTTTTTTTTTAGTCCAGTCTGTTTTTCCCCTCTTTTTGCATGTTTCTTTTTTTGTCTGTATTCCCTTTCCCTCCCTATTTGCATTCTCTTCATTTTTACTTTAAATAAAGCTTAATTTTCAGAAGAAAAACAGCTTTGCAAGAGACGTTTCCCACAGCAGCTTAAAGATTAAATTTCATCACAACTTTAAGCCAATGGCAAAATGTGTTCTGTTAAATCAAATTGGTCAAATGCAAATACAGTTTTAGATGTATGCACCGTTCTCAAGACAGCATGGTGATACGACTAGTTGAAAACTGTTAGGCTAATGTTTTGAATACTTTCTTTTCTTTATTTGTGCTCTGAAAAAATTGTTTTCACAGATTCTTGGCTTTAAGACTGAGAAGCCTTGGAAGGGTAAGACAGGAAACATGTATGGACAGGTTAGCAAACAGACTTGTATAGAAAGTTGCAATATTGATGTTTAACGTTCCTATTGAAAGTCAATTTTATAATGGTTGAGGTTGCACACTTTTGCTGAAAGTTTAAACTTACCTCTCTGGGAGGCAGATACTTTATTGATATCTTGTAGATTTAGTTTGTTGAATTGGAACAGCTCCTTACTGGGTGGAAGTGATTCTGTTTTCCTCATCCCAGCCCCTGTATGGCTACAGACATTCTTAAACTGCTTTCATTCAGCCTTGCAGGTTTCCTCACTTAACTACTGAAGGCACAAATCTGTGTGGTTGAAGTACTTAACATCTTAGAAGTCAAAAGTCAATTACAGGGGGTTTCCTCTTCCTGGCCATAGCCAGAGGAATAATTACGACAGTTTCAGACACAAGACTTATTGACTGAAATATCATTTAGAACAGTGTTAGTTAAACTGAACGGCTTGTTTAATGCTTTACGTGATCTGAGAGATTGCTTATTCCAATTCTTTAGTGTAACAAATTGTCTTTTCTTGTTTTTCTTTTTGTAGGTAGTTGCTGTCCCTACCTCTTGGCTTTGTATATGACTTCTATTCTGTAACATCTTTTCTTGATAGAGTACTTACTGAAAGGAGTGGTCCTTATTAGAGATTATAAATTATTAACTTCTCTAGGATATCTTAGCATGGAACTTAGCTGTACTGCATCTTTTTCTGTCTCGTATTTTCCAGTCTTGTTTTTTTTTTTTTTTGTTCTTGTTGAATCTTGTGAAATTTCTATCACTACTCCTAAAATTGCCTGAAGAAAACATTATACAGTTTTATCTCTGGGTAGCATAGATGAAACTCACACAAGAAATAAAAAGAGAATGTTGAGGAGGAACTTGTTTCTTTGGTTTTACATGATTTTTGGAGTTTGAGTGGTTTTGCATTGTTGTAGTAGTAGTGGTAGTATAGAATCTTCTGTCTTAGAAGATGATAATTAAATCATAGTTTCACCTTAGTTTTCTCAACTTGAAGACAAAACCTATTAATAGAGCAGGAATGTATCCCTAACAAATAAAGTAAATCTAAACTCTACACTTAGACAAGAAAAAAGGAAGCTGAGTAATGGGAAGAGATGGCTGGTCAAAATGAGTTTTCCTTCTCTCCTGTTATCTCAAATGTTCAGTGAGAAAATGGAAGTAATTTTAAGTTGCTGTCTTTTTTTTTTTTTTTTAGAAGGTTAAATAAGATCATGAAGCTTGAAACCTTAGAAGTTGTATGTGTGATCTGATCTATCTTTTTGTTCTTTTGGTTTTCTGAAGGCTTCTTAGTTGTGAAAATGAAGAGAGCTAGTTTTGACTTCTTCTCCTTGCTTTTTTGACTGTTTTAAACCGTACTTTATAGTGCTCTCTGGTAAAAATCCGATTTGCTAAGCAGTATGTGCTTTCTCTTGCTTTTCTGGATCTGAGCAAGGTTAGTCGCTACACAACTCAGGAAAAGATTCCTACCATATACCTGCTTTGCCTTTTCCACTGGCTGTGGGGCTCCTCTGCAAGATATTAGAGGGTGACTCTTAAGCTGAGGGAGAAACCAGGCTTCCATGTTTACAGACTGTTTTCTTAACTATGAAATGTTCAACAAAAGCTTGGTACTGTGACTGAATTTGCAGCTTTTGTTAACTGAACAGAAGGAGCTGCAAACGCTGTTGCTTGGAACACTCCTCGCTTCCCTTGAGATTAAATAGAAATACCGTAGGAAATGCTGATTGTGGACTGAACTTTAGAGATGCCCATCTTCCTGACTAGGGGATGACTAAACTCAGCGGTGGTAGCTCTGCAGCTGTGAGAAGCCAAATGTTTAACTTGCTAGTAGGGGCAAAAAATATATATATATATAAAATTAAACCATAAATAGGTGTTGACAGGTGCATTACATGGTTGGGCTTGGAGATTGTGTCTGAAGTAAGATACTTCAATTTATAGTTCCATTTGAGTTTCCATTTCAGTGTCCCTCCACTTCTGTTTCATTTTGTCCTGTTAACTGGTGTGGTGCAGAATGTGTGTAAACTATATGTTGAGAATGAGAAAGATCTATTTTCTTTCAATTTATTCTGTTTTAAATCCAGCAATTTCTAATAACTCAGTAACTGCATTTAAATGTTGCATGATCAACTTGAATTTAGAAGCATTCTGATTCTTTCGCAGCGTTGTTTGAAAGTAAGTTTCCAGATGCCTATAGAGTTACGGGCACTGCATAGATTTAAAGAGCAATTTCTCCCTTAAATTGATGTACTTTCAATGACTGGATTACTGGAATGTCTTCAAATCGCCGTTTTATGCGTAATATACTATATTTTTATTTTGGATTCACAATCTCATTCTAAATTTTATTTTCTAGCAAGAATTGGATAAATCAGGTAAGGTTAAAACAGCAGTCAGTGCTCATGTTGCTCTATCGAGTCTTGCTGTGCTTCTCTGACTGAAATAAAGATGTTCTACAAGTGCATGCAGAGGCAGAATTTGACTAGTTGCTCCTGATTTGGAGTTAAATTCATCCTGTGTGCCTCCTTGTTGAGTTTAGGTGTTGAAGAGGGTGAGATGGATCTCATTTTCCTGCTTTCCTTACCTGTCAACCCAGCTTTTTTTTTACCTTTTGATTTTAGAAGTTTGTATATCATGTTTTCTACATTCTTCTTTTACTTCAATTTTTGTGAAGCATGAATTAAGTTAAACTTCTATTTTTCAATATTTTCTAAGTTCAGAGTTTGGGAATATCTGTTATGGCCCAGAGAAATGAGTATTCTGAGGCACCTTCCACATAATATGCAGACTTATTTCAATTATTGTTTGATCAAAAAAAAACACTGTTCTGTCATTCTTTTGACAGTTGTACTTCCAAATATAAAATGAGTGCAGAAAGAGCCTCAGAAAACAGTGTGAATCCTTTTAGTTTCTGCTTTGTGGTGCGTGTACTTTGTTCTTTATTTACACTTTACTTTAATCCCCTTTACAAATAGGATGCATATGGAATGGGTCTCAGGCAAACATTTTGCTTATTAATAGCAGTTGTCCTTAGTTGTAAGCTATTGCACTAGACTAATGCTGATGTGTATTAAGTGTTTAGTATTTCAAAGCCCTGGTTTGCTGTGGCTGTGAGTAGTCATAAATGGTACAGATAGCCTGCGTGGCATATTAAGTCCATGGCAGAGGGATAGCTAATGTTCCAAGGTTAAGAGAAGCCAGTACTACTACTACTGTAGCTCACGGTGGATCTGGCAGCTTAGTTACTGTAAATCGTAGTATCTTTGAAGGGGATTTGGATTGAATACCTGTTACACCAGAAGATGATGTGGAGTCTTTCTACCTCTTTGACTTTTCAAAACTGGATTTAGTGACCTGTTTGAATTTGCAAAATAGCTATGGTTTGAGCCGGGGCTGATTTCTGCAGGTCACCTTTCTTCTTTCTGTTGTTATTTTTTATTCTAACTTGAAACTAGATACTGTTAGTCTATCTCAGGCAGAACTGTCCAAATCATAAATCACTTCAGGAATAATAAAGTTTCAAATGAGCAGTTTAGACTTTGCAGAACTAAATATGCAAACTCTTTGCAACTTTTTCTGCCTGTGGCTGACCTAGATCCACAGTAGTTGTTGAACAGCATTTCAGTCTTTTATGTGTTGGGTACTCAGACCTGTGCATAGTCAGAATGCAGGGAGTAAGTTGTCTGATGTGATTATGGAAATGATCAGAGAAGGAAGTGAAAGAGCTTTTAGTGGGTGAGAGGCTGACTGGCAGGAAGGGAACTAAGGAAATAGGATTTGACTCTAGGCTTGGCTAAGGAACAAGGTAAGGTGGTGGGGTCAGAGGAAGCAAACACTTGAAACATAATGAAGAAGAGGAAACAGAGTGAGTAATGTATGTGAAAAGCAGTTGGATGTGAAGAGGTACACGGGGGGGGGAAAGGCAGCTGCAATCTGAGTGGATGGATGCATTTAAAATTCTTACGTATTCTTATTTTTAAATTGATTGTGTGACAGGAAACTGAGAATATAAATTAAAATATCAGTGAAGTAAGTGATATCTTTATATGTAGCTCAGTGGGATTAAAAATATTAGCAGAGTGTAATATACTTTTCTTAGCATGTTCCTCTGAGTTAAGGTTTCTGATTGAAGTAGGTATCCCTAAACCATCCACCAGCAGTTATAAATACTTAATTCAACTGTGATGGCTCTGCTTAAAAGTAGTTTCTTAGAATTTATTGCTGCTGAAGAGCAGTTTTCAACTATGTGCATAAGTAACATCTAATTAGGAGCCATTGTTTCTCACCCTAAACGTGAAGGGGGTAAATCACTGACCAGTTCAAGTGAACAATTAAAAGAGCTTATGTGTTTTCCTGGTCAGCAAAGAGACACTTACCAGTGTTTGTTGCTTCAGAAGCCTGTTTCAATTCTCTTGCTTCATTTACGTTCCAATAATGCAAACTATGTGGAGAAAGAGGAACATTTGGTCTAAAAAACTGAGGTGGTGGTCTTTAAGCATACCTACAATAAAAGTAGATTTGCTTTGGCACTTTTGTTACAAAACTTATTTGCTTAAAAACAAACAAACAAAAAAAGCAGCAACAACAAAAACCAAGCTGGGGATAAATAGTAATAATACAGCAAAGAGTAGCAGAAGCTTCTGTTTCATCTTAAGTGCTTCATAAAACATGTTAACCTGTTGTTAATGTGATATGACTATGAGGCTTGAGGATTTTGAACTGTTCTAGAGTTGCATGTACTTTGTTTTCACTGAAGTAACAATCTATGCCAAATATAAAATATGTAATCTTTTTAAAGAAAATATCTAATGTGATGATATATTAAAGCACAGTCAAAAATAGTCATTTTTATCTGTTCAAACACTTCTTGGTCTGTCATCCTGATGCCTCGAAGTTAGACAGCTCAAGTTTAATCTACCTAATTCTTGATATATAGGTACCCACCAGTGCACAGACTGTGTGCCTGCTTATGTTAACTAGAGAAACTTGTTTTTGCCTTTGAAAAACTGTACTTCCCTTCCCTCTCTCCCCTATCTTCTTGGTGTCTAATGTTTTTTAATTTGAATAAGAATCGCAGATTATTTTTCTAGTGAGACTAATCTGGTGGTGTTTCTAAATATCTTCCTAGTAGGTAGCATAAGAAATTAATAGAAAACTTACTTGCTAAATTATGAGACTGAAAGAAATTCTTTATATTTAGTATATTTAGTAGGCTTGAAACATTACAAATCTCCTTCTCGTATATTCATTGCAGATGCTATATTCTTACAATAGTTATTTTATTTGTTAGATAAATCAGATAAGTACGATTCTAGAGATGTGGAAAGACTTCAGCAAGATGATAAATGGGTTGAAAATTACCTGATTTGGCGTCATGATGTTGTGGATGATACATTAAAGATGATTGACGAAAGCTTTCAGTGGAGGAAAGAATATACTGTTAATGGTAAGCTGTGTTATATAATTCTACTGATGGTGTATGTTGCTTTCCTTTTGAACTACATCTAACCCCTGTCTCTAGTTTCTTTAAGGCTCTTGCTCTTAAAGATTGTATAAATATCATGGAGTGCTAAGCAGTAACTTTTTTTTTACCCAGTTTAGAAAGATAAATGGAAAAATCCCCCAAACTTTGCTGCTTTTGCCATCAAGCTGTACTTCCATATGTCTGTTGCAAGGGGAAGAAGGAAAGTAGCTATCTTCTGTTTTCTTTGTGTAGTCACAGAAGCTCGACCTCTTCATCCCCCACAACTAAAATGGACCTCAAAATAATAATAAATTCAAATAATAGGTCTAATGTTTTGCTCTGGCAACAACAGCTTGATACTCTAGGTAGAATAGCTGTGATTTTTGTTTCATGGGAGTGTTTTGAAGATGAACTTTACAAGAATGTACAGTCTTTTAAGAAAGGATAAAGCAAGAAGGACTGTAGATATGGGCCTAAAACTAAACATTTGCAGTATTATTTTTTCTTTCTTTTAAGTCTTATTCGTATCCCTACCTCAATCCTACTATGCAGCTTGAGAGGAAGAAGATAGTAAAATTCTCAGATTAGCCCAATTTTTGTATTAAGTTTGCAATGCCTTGGAAGGATGCTTACAAAGACACTTTTGTATTTTGTTGATGGATTTTTGCATTTTTAGCAGAAATGTGATTATTAATCTGATAGCTGAAATAATCTTTTATTTGGCTTTGCAGACTTGTCCGAATCTGTTCTTCCAAAATGGTTGTTTGAAAGTGGTGCTCTCTTTCTGCATGGATATGATAAAGAAGGCTATAAATTATGTAAGTTACACAAAACATAATCAGTCATCCTGTACTACTTTTTTTTTTAAGCATTTTAGCAGCATCTGTTTTGGAAAAGAAATGATGTGAAACTAGGGGGAGGAAGGTATTGACAACTGTCTTTACTAAAAGAGATTAGAAGTTGACGTTTAGAAGTCAGTGTAGTATTTCTTCAGATTACAGAAGTGAAATAAGCAAACTTTTTCAGCAATTTTCAAGAATCATTAACCTTTAATCCTAACTGCCAAAGTTTTTACCTTCTCTGTTGAAGTACATTATTTCTGTATCTACTGTAATGCATAAAGTAGAGTAAGCGTTGATGATTGCAGTGCTTTATATATTGCTATTTTTCTGACAGCCCACATACAGTTCTCACGTACTTGCAGTGGTTTGCAGATTTTTGTTTGTGTTCTTAGGACACAGGAATACTCAGTAATACTGTGAGCAGCTGAAAACTCTTGGAGGATGAACTCCTGAATTGTATGATTAACTGAGCAGTAAGGAATAAGATGTGTAGAGAAACAGTAGATATTTCCTGAAATACTCTGACTTTTACTGTGTGGTAGATTGGCAATATAATTTTCTGTTACTGAATTTGATACATCATCTCATGCAGTTAGAAATAAATAACCTTAAAAACTATTAAAGAAAAAAAAAAAAAGACTTTTTAGAAAAGTCTATCCAAACAACAATCTTGAACCAGAGATGGGAGGAAAATAAATTTTCAAATCTAAAATTGTGCCTTTTCTTTTACCAAAGCTGTTTTTTTCATCCAAAAATAGATTTGCAGTCTTGTCTCTTAGAAATGACTTGAGTTTAGAGCACTAACCCACTAGTTTTCTAACAGTACTGTGACCAGAAAAGTACCATTTCTATTCCAGGGGTGTATTTTGTCAAGAACTCTATTTTATCCATGTAAGTTATGAGAGCTTTATGAACAATTGCTATCTTGTTATGCTTCATGATTTTCATATAGCCTCCCAAGGTAACTAATCAAGGGTAAGTGGTGATGATGCATCTTTATAGTATGTACTTAAAAACCTGAACATGATTATGCTGGTTGGTTCAGTTGGGTGAGACTGGAAAGTGAAGTCATAAGACGTAACTTATTTGGTGACTGAACCGTGAGAAAACTGTGGAACCTTTTCATGGCAAGAATATGCAAATCAGATCATTAAATAGATAGTATTTTTATTCTGTTGTCATTGATAATTAATGTCTCCATTTCCCATTCCCAGTTGTTTCTTCCAGGAATGTTATTGGTTGAGAATATCTCGGCATGCAAGTTCAGATTGTATAGTAGTTAAGAGTTACTGGTTAAGTAGCACTTGAGAAACGTTTCTTGTGTCATGGTCAATTTTCACTATTATCAGAGGTAGATATTTTAAACTAGACAGAAATTCTTTGAAAAGCGTTGGTTACTTTCACAAGAGTTCTGCTTTGAATGGAGTATCTTTCTGAAATTAGAGAATCCAGTTAATATGTTACACTTAAATTTTTATTTTTTTTTCTCTGTATATGAAGTGCAAAATTTTCTTCCATGCAGTTCATAGAATGAACTTAAGAACTTAAAAGACATCAACAGGGGGAAAAAAAAAAGCATTAATTTAAGTAAAACTCTTCTAGGTTTCAGGGAGAAAAATGTTAGTGCATCTACAGTTATTTCTAGGACTTGTCTATTTTTCTGTTGAAGAGTTACCAAAAATGAATGTTGTTTATGTTGGACCTCTTGAGTACTTCTATCACTTCATTGTATAACCAGTCATTTGGTTTCAGGCATTCTTTTGAAGTCTGTTAGTTGGAAACCAGCTTCTTACAAGAGAAACTTGTCTCTCTGTGACTCATTTCTTATTCCAGAAGAATAAATGTTAGGCTTTTATTTAAGTAATGTTACTCATCTTCTGGATTTTTTTAAATTTTATTTTAGGAAGGTCTGTTGCTTTTTATGTAATTTACAATAACGTGTGTATAGTTCTGTTCAGAACATGCCAACTTCAACAGTATAGAAAATTTAAGCAGAAAAAAGTGTAAACGTCAACCACAGCCATACTTGGAATACATACAGGTCATGATAGCTGAGGAATACATGAATTTAATTTTAAATAATGAATTAATTTTCTTGATAAGTGGTAGAAGTCTTTAAAAGGTGCATGAAGAGTGTTTTTCTTCTCTGTTGTTCCTTGTCTTCTGTGATTCTTGGTTTTTGTCTTTTTTTTTAATACAAAAGATGTGAGGAAGAAAAAGAAAAAAATATGTAGTTGTCCCTCTGACTGTTCAGTGTTGCTGTAGAATCTTTAGGAGTGTGGAGTACAGGCACTGAGGCATTGGTAAATTTCACAGTGCATCCATGTAGTTATACAAATAATGGCTTCTGTTAATTTTGCTTCCTTGTTTCATTTTTTGTGTGCTTCTTTTTCCTTTCTTCTCACCAGTTTGGTTCAAAGTGAAACTTCATGTAAGGGATCAAAAACAGCAACTTGATAAAAAGAAACTTGTAGCTTTCTGGCTAGAACATTATGCCAAGAGAGATCATGGAAAGCCCTTAACGGTGGTATTTGACATGGCTGAAACCGGAATCAGTCACATAGTGAGTATGCTTATTGGTTTCTTTTTTTTTCCTGCTTGCTTTTTGAATTATTTGATCTGCTGTAGAATGCCAGCTTTAGCAGGGCAGTTGGACTTGATGATCTCTTGAGGCACCTTCCAACCACTGTAATTCTGTGATTCTCCATAGTTGAAGATTCTCTGTGCAGTCCTTTAAACCTAAGTAACATAGCAGTTGCTCACAGCAGCAATACGTAGGGCTTGTTCCCCCGACATAAGCAATTTCTGAAATTCTTTATTACATATTAAAATTTGTTTAATATGATGTGCTCCTGCATATGATGTTATATTCAGTGCACTACACTGAAAACTTGTAATTTGATAAATGACTGAGTCAAAATGATTCCTGTGCAGTAGTTACTTACCAGCTTGGTTTGTCAATTGCTATGGATGACAATAGCAGAACTTAATTTTTAAGCAGCCAGAAGGCAATAGGCTGAGCTCTCTTTTGTTGTGAACATAGTTGTGGCTTCATCCTCAATAGTTCAGGCTTCACTGTTTTTTTTTCTCAGCAAAGCAAAATCCCTCAAGAGTGAGGGATGGAAAAATGTGATGGTGAAGTACTCAGACCTGTAGATGCAGTAGCAGAGATCTTTGAGAACGATGATCTCTTCTGAAAATAACATTAGAGTAACTGCCTGTGGAGTTCTCTTCAGCTTATTCATCACAGCAATTAGTTTTCTAAAACACACTTTATGATCTAAAGTAGTTTAGATTCTTAAGTTGGCGATCTTGCCTTTTTTTAATTATTATTATTATTACTATTATTGTTGTTATTTGGTAGAAATCCCTGATAAAATGAGAAAAACCCAATATTGTGTTAGGACCTTGCAGTCGTGATATAGGGCCACAAACGTTTGAGAAGACAGTTTTACAAGTAAGTATGGGATAATTCAGTTTTCAATTTGGAGTTGGTGTTTCTACCTGTGACTTGAGAACTATCTATCCATACCCTAAAGATACTAGTGGAGAAGTGTATTTTTTTATATATATAACAGAAACACAAGAGTATATTTCCCTTATGTTAAAAAAAAAAAGATAGAAATCAGCCTCCTTGATTTTCTTTTTCTTCAGAATATACTCCATAAATTCAGCTTCTCTCCACTGTTTTTGAGTCTCCCAGGGACAGTCTCAGCAAGTGCTGTTTATAAGTCTTCCATTGTGCAGTCTCACTTTGCTAGGGATTTTTTTAATGTCAGTTGGTAGCCACTCCATAGAGTATTTGATAAATTTTATCCTAAAAGAGCTTGAGGTTTTAATCTATTTTCCAGAAGGTGTTTCATTTGCTTGTTCGATTTGTTAATATAGCCTCATCTCATATGTCAGCTACTCTCATTGGTATGCAGTCAAGTAATTCTGATAGCTCATGCCTTGTTGCAGCATTTCAGGTAACTAGAGTTGATGTGGTTATTAAATTCTCTGCTCACATCTAAATTCTTATGTGTGGACTTCCATCAAAATAATGGATCCAATCTCCTTATAACTGATAGTACTGTTTTTGGGTACACAGCAGAAGTGAGAGCAGTGTGCTTGTTAATGCACAGGAGACTCTAATCATTACATGGAAATCTATCACTGTGTTTATGCTGTTAAGTGATAAATACTGTTTTGGTACAAGCAACTACCAGTTGAGATAAATACTTCTGCAGAATGCTATCTTTTGCCTCCAGAGATATCTGAGCTTTCAGTTACTTTATGATTACTGAATCTACTAATTAGCCGTTCAGTTTGTTGACAGTCTTCTTTACAGTTTTTTTTTAATTGTTTTATCTGTAAATGTTGTA
This sequence comes from Gallus gallus, assembly GCF_016699485.2. Lineage (NCBI taxonomy): Eukaryota > Metazoa > Chordata > Aves > Galliformes > Phasianidae > Gallus > Gallus gallus. The sequence continues at coordinate 122,440,872 of NC_052532.1, read as the reverse complement.
GTAGAGTGTTTATATCACTTTCAAAGTCAGTTCTCCATTGTATTATGCTGTTCTTATGAGAGGATTTTAGGTCCTCTATCAATAATACATTTTATTCTGCCTCTGGAGGTCTCCTTTGTAGTAGGGGTCATTTCTGTTAGAAGTACTGGGGAAAGTAGAAGTGCTTATGGTTTTCCATCTCACCCACGTATTGTAGTAAGGTATGCCTCACAGTATTGTATATATCTGTTTCATACAATGTCTTTTTTGCCCTTTGCTGTGTTACCATTACAAAGTCTGTCTGTAACAGCAGCGACTCAGTTGCACTGTTTCTGCCCTGTTTCTCATTGGATGGGAGTATCCTTAAGATGGGTGATACGTAGGCAGCTTTGTTGCCTGCTGCCTCTGCCTGTAACTCCTCTTGTAGACTCTGACTGCAATTATAGATTGAACAACGTGTAAGTTAAGTTATTCAATAGAAATTTCATTGTGTTTAGCTCTGATTCGTAAGGCTTTGAAAGTAATCTATCAAGCTTCTCTCGGGCTAAAGGCTTATTTTTCCTCTGTTTCCTGTATACTTTAAATTCTGTTCATACTCCATGGTAGTTTAGACAACTAAGCAGTCTTATTATCAACGTAATAATAACTTTTGTTGCATCATAAAGCTAAACTTGTTTGTCAATAATCCTGCAAAAATTCAACAAGGTGCAAAGCATTGCACAGAGAATTTGGATAGTGTTTGTAATAACTGGTGTACAGATGACTAAAATATATTTATCTTGTACTTTATCAAGTGCTTTATCTTAACCAAGTTTCTATTCTAATATTTTGATATAGATTATTTCCTCTGTTTTTGTTTTAGGACTTGGACTTCGTTCGTTTTATTGTTAACTGTTTTACAGACTATTATCCGAACTTTCTTAGTAAGTATTGTATGTGAGATACAATGTTAGACTTGTATAACAAGGGCAGTTAAGAATATCATCAGTGATGGGGGAGAGTTTTGGGTTTTTCTTGTTTGTTTTAGTATTCTTGTGTGCACTTTATCTTGTTTCCAGAAATAAAAGAAAGGTTTGTCCTTGGAATTTAGTGTTTCAACCATAACAGAAGATTAGATAAAGCTGAGCTGCATGGGACGTTTTGACACTATAGATTCAGAATATATTTGTGCTTGTAAGATTCAGCACAACTTTAAATCTGAATTTTATTTACAATACATCCAAAATCACTTGGCTTTACATGATATACGAAGAATTCACTGTGTATTTATTCATGCACATAGAACTGAATGAACCTTTTTATTCCTTAGTTCCTTGTTATCTGGAAAGCTTTGGAAACCTGTATAGCAACTGGTGTCCTTTAAGAGTCTTCAGGGAACAAAAGATTGACTAAATAAAATCCTCAGTAGCCATGGTGTGCTTCCTCAAACATGCTTTAACCCTGTTCTGTACATGCATTTAGAAACAATCTCCATACCTGCCTGCTTATTTCTTATGGAGAGATGGAAACCGAATCATTTTTATAAGCTCATTGCGAATTTTAAAAGTTACGTGAAGATATCTGTGAATTTTGAAGCTCTGTAACAGTTACTGCTTGAACTTTAAAAATGAGATTTCAATTTGCTGCCAAAAGTTTTATCTTTGACTGAAGTGCGCCATATTGTTTTTGTTTTATTTTTGACATCCGAGAAGAATATTTGGGGATGTTTTTGAGTCAAAATGCTGACTTTTCAAGCTTCTCTCCTAAAACAAGGAAGTCTGAGAACAAGCGTAGACTTGCAAAGATTCTTGCTAATTGTTTGGGAAGAAGAGATGCTGAATATACCAGTTAATGTTTTTTTTCTTTTCCGTTGAGCAGTTACTTTTCCAGATCAGGATAAATTCTTACCTTGCCCCACCTTATTTGTTACAATTACTTACTAGTAACAATGCATCGGAAAAGGAGTAAGCCAGAGAAGTCTGTAAATTATGGAACTCTGTTTTTCTTGTCTTTCACTTAAAACAGCTACGGTCTTTGTATAGTAATAGATATAGCATGTAAAAACCAATAAACAAATTGCTTCTACAAGGAAGTAAACATGACACTTTCAAAAAAAAAAAAGTCTGTCTACATGACTATTATTGCTGCACTTCTTGTTAAACAGAGAAATATATACATTCGGTATTCAGATTATTTCCTTTTCTTTACCTTTTCAGCGAAGATAGTGATCTTTGAAATGCCATGGATAATGAATGGTAAGTCAGTTGTTCTTTTTTGTTTTTGTTTTTTCCCAAGATGGTAACTTAAACCTAGCATAAACAAGAAGCATTTTCCAGCTTTCTGTTTTAGCTAAGCGGTGAATTTGTTACACAATCATTTTTAAACCTATTACAGTTAACACACAGTCTTTCTGTCTAGCATTGTATTTTGGGTTATACTTTAAATGGAGCTCATTCACTTGTAACCTTTACAAGTTGGGAGGCTTTGATAAACATTTGCTGAATGTTTCCAGCTGTAATCCTTTCAAAGTTAAGCTCATGGTTTAGGAACACTATAATCATTGACAAACACTTTTTCCCAGTCAGAAAAAGTAGTTTGTACACTTTCAGGTAGGCACATGACCCTGGACACTGCAATTGTTGTGTACATTGAGTTTCAATTAATGTTCTTAAACATAGTACATATGATAAGTAGCTTATTCTTTTATCTATGCCATGCAGATACATTTTTATGCTAGCTCCATGCTTTTTCCTGTGTTTTCATATTTCACCACCAATGAAATAACTGATGTGTTCAAAACCACTCCAAGTCTAAATAAGAGCCATTTAAAGTAGCAAAATATTTCAACTGTGAAGAAGATTTTATATATATATAATAATATATATATATATATATACATATTATATATATTATATATAATATATATGTAACTTCTCCTATCTCCCTCAATCAGACTTGAAACACAATTGTTTTACACCTCTCCCATGTGCTGCTCTCTTCTTCCTGGACTGAATTCCAAGACAAGGAAATAGTCACTGGCTAAATCAAAGATCCTTTTCCCTTTGAAAGTGTGTGGTCTGTCTGCATTCCACTATTGAAAAGGTTTTTTTGTTTTCTTTTCTTCTGTAAAATATTTTCCTTACGAGCAATATATATTTTTTTCCTTTTCACTGTCCCCACATTCTAATATTTTCAGAGCAGGTATTGCCATATTTTATGGGGTATAGTGTATGTCTTTCATAAGATCTACCAATACACTGCAAAAAAGAAAAAAACACCAACTTTCTTGACAACTTACATATATATTTTCTTTTCCCTTTGAAGCTGCTTTTAAAATTGTGAAGGGTTGGCTTGGCCCTGATGCAATAAGCATGCTAAAATTCACGAACAAGAGTGATGTACAGGAATATATCAGTGGAGAATATCTGCCACCTCACATGGGCGGAACTGTAAGTATATTAACATTCCATCATCCTTTTGTGTTAGGTTGAGGCATGTTTATTTAAATAACATGTGGTGTTACAGTTTGGCACTTCATGGATGTGAAATTTCTTGATTCTGTCAGTGATAGTTTTAAAATCACATCAGTAAAAAATAGATTAATTTTATGAGAATTTAGTATCTTGCAGTCTTAAGTACGGAAATCAATTCTGTGAATGATTTTAATTATTCACTTTGAAGCCATAGGGGGCCTTGTTTTCAGATCTTCAACAACAAAAAAATAAAACCCTGTCCCTTTCAAGTGCCTTTTCTTTTCTCACTTATCTTGTTTTCCCCCAGCTGATGAATTAGAGAGATTGTGTTGGTTTATGACAAGTTGTGCAAACAGAAAATAGATTGTGTGGCCCTCTGAAGTTTTTCATCTTCCACTAGAGCCATGGTTCTGTATTTTCTACTGTCATAGCTCATAGCTAATTCCCTCTTTGAAGAAAGAAGCTTGTGGCTTTGCTAAGCATTTTCCTTAAGTGTTTATATGGAGCGTGCAGACTTGGTTATCCTTTATCCTGCTTCAATCCCGAAATGTTTCAATGCTTAGCTAGTGCTAAGCTGGCTCCATGTTGCCCAACTTCTAGGAATGTCAGTAAGTTCCAGAATCTTAGGTAAACAGCCTCCAAACTACTGATCTGTGGTAATAAGTTGCAGTGACTGTGATGAATGAGTAGAATAGGAGTGTATTTGTTTTACAAGGACTCACGTGTGCTTAAAATTTCAGAAAAAACATATGCATGCTTTTTAAAAGCCATATGTTTTGAACCTGCAGATGTTTTGTCTAAATATTGAGCATCTTTGTTATTTAACCTGTTAGATGGATATTCTGAACTTTAAGTCTCAGAACTGTCACTGTTTGAAAGCGTTGTTAACAGGTATTAGGTCAGGCTCCAACATCTTTTCTGAGAAGGCAGATTTTCTTGGTGTGATTGACCTTGCCTCCTCCTGACTCAACTTGAAATCTGATGAGGGAGTGCACCTACTGCTATTACTGTTGACAGGATTATGGGGTTTTCTGTTTATTTTAAGGTACTATCTGATTTGTAAAAACTAATTCCTTGTGCTTTCCTCTGAAATACCTTTTCCCTTCCCCTTTCTTTTCATCCTCTTTGATTTCTACCCGTTTAGGAATAGATGGTCAGTTTTGCAACCAGCATGATACAATTGAAGAAGAGCACGGCGTATCTGTTTATCCTTTGGCCGTAGTATTGAGCAGGCAAAGTAGACTCTCCTTTCTACTGTGCTCTCTAATGGTATCTGTCCTAGAAGAGCCAGGTTTTACTGTTTACTTTGGGGAAATGCAGAGAAAGTACATGCTATGGAACCCAGGTGTCCAAAAGGAATTTTTGAGACCTCTTTAGGGATTAAAAAAAGAAATGAAAATAAAATTGCAAATTCTATTGCCAAAGTGATGCATAGTGTTGAACTTGAAGTTACTAATTCCTCCTCTCCATCAAGGGAACTATTCTATGTCTCCATCTTTCAGCTTGTCTTCAAATATATTTTGTTTTTATATTGACAAGGGTCGTTGTCAAGTGAGGCTATCTTTAGAATGAAAATCCTTCAATCAGTTGTAACCCAGCTGGTAAAGGAGGAGGATGACCTATATGCTTTTTTTTGACAAATAATGGACTAAGGTGGCTGCAGAGTATCTAGAACATTAATACTGATTATAGAAAACATTAATGTAGATTTTTCAGAACTCTGCACGTGTGCTTGAGCTTCATCTTGCTCAAGAGTGAGCACATGCACATGTAAACTTCTATATTTGCTCATCTTGTCAGAATTGAGCAGTTCAGCCTTGTTAATTCAAAGCTCTACACTAGTGCCAGGATTGAGCAGCTTTTTTACTAGAATACTGTGCTCTTCACCTGGTTATCTAAATTGAAAGCCTATAGCCTTGTTTTCTTGAAGTACCGCCTTTAGATCAGTATTTAATTTATGTCAATTAAGACATCACTGGACCTTTTGCATGTGATTTCATGGCCACTGTGTTCACCTAGTCTTAGAAAATAACACTACCATGATTAAAACTTGCATGGTTCTTGCCAATGTGCTGCATCTCCCATAATAGAAAACTATCATTTTTTGGAATGGATGCATTGAACATCAAATCTGTCTTGTTTATCTGTCTGAGACTTCACTCCTGTTAGTAGATAAGTCAGTGTCACTGAAACTGATGGATTGTGACTGGGAAGTGTGAGACTTTGAGTTGTCACAATGATGAGATGCTTTTCAGCTACTGCCATTACCCAGCATTGTGGATTCATGTGGCCAAGTGAGGTATACAGCAAATTTAGCATCTCTTTATTGAGGCCACTTTGCCATATGTCCTCCATTGTATGCTGGGAGTGAAAAGGCTCTGTATTGCTTGGGTGAAGGGGAACATTCTGCGGGTCTTCCATAATATTTCTCTCTGTCTGGAATCTTTTAACAGTTAATTAATCTGTTAGTGATACTTAAACTTATTCACCAGGTCCTTTAACAGAAAACTGCTTGAGGTGGTGAATATCTCTTTCTTTCATCTTTCAGCTAAAGGTCTATGACTGTTACTTCAGCCTGAAGGATAGGAAATCTTTATACCTTGATAAAAGATAAACAGGAAGTATGTGGTTTTATTTGAGGTTTCTTTGGATGGCTGTCTATCTAAATTTCTTTCATGGCATCACATAATTTATTTCTGTTGTACAGGGAAACCCAACCTGCTTTTTTCGTCTCTGTTGGTAGCGTAGTTTCTGACCTGCGTGCGTGGCTCAAGTCTGTCTCACAGAATTCAAAGCTACGATATTGACCAATTCAGTTTACTTGGGGGTGTAAGACTGAAATTGCGAGAGGAACAGAGTGACCTATTTAAACATAGTTTCTTACATTGAAAATTAACATTTGAAAACTAATTTGGGAAGGTAAAGAGCGTTTCTAGTTAACAAAACCTAATTTCTACTGGTTCTCTTTGTTATGGAAGCACTGAGAACCTTAGTATGCTGCTTCTACTTACTCAGTTGTCCTGAAGGAAATCTTTAAATTGATTTGGCATGCAAAAGCATGAGCTGCAGAATACGTTAAAGATCTACACAATGTATTGAAATTAGAGGATTTAAATATTACTTTTAAATTGTGACTACTACACAATTAAAAATGCAAAGAACTTTTTCTGTCACTCGGAATGTTCTTTAAAAACATAAAATCATCTCTGCTGGAAAAGACCTTCAAGGTCACTAAATCCAAGCATCAGCCTGACCCCATCCATCCTGGCCTTGAGCACTCTGAGGATGGGGAATCCATAGCGTCTCTTGGCAGCCTGTTTCATCGCTTCACCACCCTTTCAGTGAAAACCTTCCTGACACGTAATCTAAATCTCCCTTCCTTTAATTTGCAACTTTTCCTCATTGTCCTATCAGTAACTACCTGTGTAAAAAGTTGATTTCCCTCCTTTTTATAATCTCTTTAAATATTGGAAGGCTGCATTAAGTTCTCCTGGGACTCTTCTCCAGGCTGAACAAACCCAACTCCATCAGTTTGTCTCCATAGGAGAGGTGCTCCAGCTCTCTTTGATCATCCTTGTGACCTTCCTCTGGACCCTCACCAAAAAGCTCTACATCTTTGCTGAGTTGGGAGGCACCAGGCCTGGACACATAGTACTCCAGATGGAGCCTCAGGAGGCCTGAGTAGGCAGGGACGGTCCCCTCCCTCTCCCTGCAGGGCACCTCTCTTTTGATGCAGCTCAGGATACTGTTTGCCTTCTGAGCTGCAAGTGCATGTTGCTGGCGATGATACAATTGGTGATGAAATGGAGCTATTGGTAGCGTAAGCTTTCTGAACAGGGATGCAATGTAAAATAGATAATTGAAACCTACAAATTGTTTGAAACAATATAATGAATTGATGGTATTTCTATTTAAAAATAGAAAAGGTTCTTTGTATTATCCAAAGAGGTCCTTTATAAATCTCCTTTTTCTTCTTAGGATTCTTTCAAGTACAGTTATCCTCCACTAGTAGATGATGATTTTCAAACACCTTTATGTGAAAATGGGCCTATCACTAGTGAAGATGAGCATGAAAGTAAAGAAGAGATAGATACCGATACCAAGGAGCCTGGAGATCTGAATGAAGAACAAAACCTTAATCAGAAAAAGGTATCTAACTCTGAAAGCTGAGACAACTAATCATGTGGCTACAAAGCAGGATAAGAGGCATGCAATTTTTGTTTCTTGTCAGGCTTTCACTTTGTATTTCCTCAATTTGAAGTACGTACACAGTAAAATGAAAAATTAAAATTACAGTTTCTGCCTTGATTTTTAGTTTGAACAGATTTGTCTGTTAAGACTAGCTTCTAAATGAATAAAACGTGTGCTTAGTACTTAATATTTCTTGATTATAGTGAATTATGTAGTAAAATATAAAAGATTTATTATGTTCAAAACTTGTCTAACTAGCGAATTTTTAATCTTAGGATATCTTGTGGCAAGCATTTTAAAACATCTGTTTTTCTCAGATGTCTAAATTAAATGCTTGAGAAAATATCAGATAAATAGTAAAATTTTACTACGTGCCAACTTTTAAAAATCATAAAAGTAATTGCTTATCTCAGAAGAAATTACAGCCCTAATTCATCATCTTGTATTGAAAATACAGTTTTCCTGCAGTAATGTTTATCCACAAATATAAATGTATTGCTTTCTGTAGAATTCTATGAAGTTATACCTCAGAATATGCAATCATAGTCAGTGGGGACATTGTTTTTATAAAGGACAGGGAAGGGAAAGAAAAAAAAAATGTGAAATTCATTCACCAGTGCCACACTTCGTTTTGGATTATGAATTGTAAAGCTTTTGTTTAAAGTAGTAAAACTCTTTAACATTTTTGTTTCCATTTGCTGTTTTAAATTTTCATCAGAATAATTTGAAACATGGCTGACTTTACAGTGCCCACTTGCATCTTGGCCATCTATTTATATAAGTTTATTTATATAAATAGATTTATTTTTTTATTTATATATCTGAGTTTAGGGTCAGAAGGAGGCATTACATGGCTATTCTAACTTCACAACAGGTAGACTAACTTGTTTTGGTTGTGGCACATTTGCTAAGATGTGATTCTCAGATACAGGAACATAATCACTGTTTAGTATGAAGGTTAGCTTTGATGCTGAACTGCCTCAATATATAATTTAATTGCTTGTTTTATTTCAGATTTCTACTTACTGTACTTTTTCAGTATTTAAAAATAATGTTTTATGGTATTTTCTATTTCCTACAGCATAATCAAGCTACTACTCAATCTTTTGAATTAAGCTGATCATTTTTACTCATGCATCGTTAACTTAAAGAGATGTTTAATATCCAGTCTTTAACGTACTTCTAAAATTCAGGGTGTATCCCATTGTTGTCACTGTTCCTGTTCAAGGAAAAGAAAAGTCAGCTGTCTTGCTTCAGTACGCTTTCTGTTCACATAAAAATAACACTTGCCATTTCTAACACAGATAGTATGTCAATGTTTGCCCCTTCTATGTTGAACTTCTTCCAAAATGTTTTCTAGAAACTGTTCCTTATTCTATGAATGGTTGGCATTTTAAAAGAAGTTATTTTGTACTTCACTGTTCATAAATATAACTTATTGAATATTTTTTATTAAGGCCAACTTCTGAAGTGATAGGTTGCAAGTGACCTGTGAGATTTCATTATTATTTACTGTGTTACTAGTATTTATTTGCATTATTTGTAGGTTTTTGTAATCACTAAGAATTCCTCTGATTTATTTTTATGTATCCCTCCTCTCATCCCATAGAAGTGCCTTTTTCTTTCCACAGAGTAGAGGGAACCATGAGCAATAAACTTAATTGTAAGTGCCTTTTCTGTAGACACCTGTATTTGGCACGTGAGATTCCACCTTCAGTGGGTACTGCTGTAATATTTTCTTTTTCTGGTAATTTAAATCGGAGTTATGTAGAATAAATCCAAACACACTGACTATGCAGTGTATTTATACAATAATCTTCTTCTTAAACTGCAGTTACAAAAAGTGAAATTACTGTGTCTGAGGTGTTTTGGTTTTGTTTTTTTTACAGAAATCTATTTTCTATGATACTGTATTTCTTCAATTCCCATACTTCAGATAATTTACATAAACTGAATACTCTTCCTATCTTCTGTCACTGTTTCAAGTAGAATAAACACAAAGCTAAGCAAACTGTTTAGCTAGCTGATTTTTTTTTCAAGTCATCATGCCACTTATTTTTCCAATTCTCTGTATTTTTTCCTCCATTTTGCATTTTACTGAGAATAAAGAACTCTATAGAATTATGAGGTGGACATCCAGCATACTTGTTGACTTGTATGTAGTTTCTTAACGTAACAGAGGAAAAACCTCAGAACCTAAGTTCTGTTATTGGAGCTCTCCAATACTTCAGAGATCAGTTTAAAAGAAATAACAATACATTCAGCGAGTTTTTAATGCAATGAAATGCAGAGCTGTTACTGTGTTTTCTGTTCAGTGTTGCAATGATTATACTGGGGTGTCACTTGGAAACTTGCAGTGAAAGTGTAACGTCAGTACTTCCTAAACTGGTATTAGAAATACCACAGCTTGCTTATCTGGTGTCTACAGAAACAACCAACTCAGGCATCAGGAAAATATATGGGAGGGGGAGAAAAAAAGGCAAAAAAAAAGTGTAGTATAATGTTATATATTAAAAATGCACAACTTACAATACATTTTTTTTATGTGATGGGCTTCTAGAATCTTCAAGGAATGAATACACATTAAATTTTGTCTGTAAAATGTAAACTATTGAAATAAGCCTCCTCATATTCTTTTAAGTACCTGCATGAATCTGTAGTGTGTGGTGTAACCGAGACTCCGAGTTAATCATTATAACCATCATTTTTACTCAGATGAATTCTGTAGAACAAATTTCCAAGTCAGAGGAAAATGACAAAACAGAGTTCAAACCAAAGAATGCAAAGAAAGCACTAACCACTTTTAAAGGACCTTTGTTACATATCAGGTAATAATGATAATTTTCTTTTCATCATTGTGCCTTGGACACCTGAGTAATTAGTTTTTAAAATAAACTAGATTTGTTCAGACTATTAAAAAACAGTTATTAACAAATACAATTTATTTATATGGTTCTTCTGCTTTTATGCATTTTCAGTGAATCTTTGTGTATCCATTGGCATGCTTTTTTCTACTTAAGTGTATATATTTATAAATATATTGGAAAACTGTCATCAGTGTGTATCTGTAGTAAGAACAGTTAGTAATTTGACACTATTTCTTACACCAGTTAAATCAGTTTTTGTGAAAATATCTTTCACTGTTAATATAAAAACCATTGAAGCAAGGTTTAAGATGGTATATACATCTGTGCTAGTAACTTGAACCAATTTGAATGGGTACAATTCTTTGTGCAGCGAGTGCTGTCTAAATTGCATATCTGCTTACAATCTCAGGTGACAGTATTTTTATGTCTGGCAGTTAATCTCTTTATCGTCAGGAAAGTTCAAGAAAAATCAATTAGACAATCTCCTTTCTCACTGCTTTTCAGGTTAAGGTGCTTGTTTAGAAATTGATGTAGATCTTAACTTCTATTTTCATTTGCAGTTTGCTATTAGATGAATGAAGAAAATACCTAATTTGTAGATAATTCCTTAGCTAATTTTGTAACTGCTGTACGGAATTAGATTTGGAATGGATTTGAATAATGATATATTCATTAGCGTCTAAACGTTTGTATGTCAAATTTTCCTATGTTTGAAATGAAAACTAGCTTTTTGCATATAAATAACTGTGTGAAGTCCTACTTTCTTGGTTGGCAGTACAAAGGCATAGACTGCGGAATTGTTATTTTAAAGGGATTTATAAAATCCATGGACATCTACTTAAGATTTTGCATGAAGAGAACTCGGAGGAAATATTTTGTTTTCTTTCCTTCCCTTCTGCCAAAAGAAGTAGATCCATCCACCTACTTAAAGGAAAAAAAAAAAAAGAAATTAAACTTATTTTTTAAGAGAGAAAGCCACTTTTTTCCTGCTATTGGAATAGACGTCTTGCAGATTATGTAAATATCAAGAATAAATGTTATGAATATTAGCACATCTATAGTTGACTGCCTTGCTGTCATGGAAAATAAAAATACTGTTATCCCCATTGGTCCTGCTGTTTTTTCCTCAAGTGAACTCTTGAAAGCATACACTCTCTTGTTGCTCTTTGCTAATACTGTCACTTTGTAGATGTTAGGCCTGCTTATGGTTTCCCTGGCCTCTTTCTCAGAGCACTGAACTGTTCTTATATATTTCAATTTACAAACAAATAATCAGTTTTCTGCTCACAGGTATCTATATCACACACGAGGCATACATAAACATTGTAGAGTTAGCTTTTGTTTGCTGATACCAGCACTGTTGTCTTGGCATGGGGACAGGGTAGAGACTGAAGCAGAAGCTGAGTCACAGCGGTGCTGGTCCTACGAAGTCACTAAAACTTAGTTGCCTTTCTATCCCTAACTGCTTCTACAGAGGACCTCCTGCACTGATATTCCTTACCTATCACTGCCTACCCCTTGTTTGCCTTGGTCTATGACCAAAGCTGAATAACAAAGCAGAACTGGCAAACATGCTCTTCTCTTCTCCCATGCATACAGTCATGCTCACAAGTAACTTTTCTCTTCCTGGTTAGTATCACTGCATTTGCCTTGCGTGCCTTCCTAGGAAAGCCTGATGTTTATTGGCCTTTCTCATGTTACTGTATTTGATAAGGTTAAAAAAAAAAAAAGCCACGACAAATAAAAGACAAAAGAAACCACATCTCTTTACTCACAGTTTTTAGCAGAAGAGTAGCTCATAGTGTGTTTATAGACCAGACTTTGTAATATGATATGAACTGTTTATTCCCCACACACCTAAGTAGTAAAGAAAGTAGTGTGAGAAGGCTTGGGTGCTTATACTATCACCTCCATCCCATACTATGTAACTGCTTGAATTGACAGGCAGTAAGCCTTCAGAGCTGGCTCTCAAGTGTTCTGCTGTGGGGTTTTTTTTTTGCCAGTTGCCACAGCTGGTGGTACAGCAAGAAGCATGAGGCTATGGCACAATATTCTCCCAGCTCTTTTTGCCTGTTTGACACTAGTTTATGCTTTCCAATCCGATTTGTGATTTATCTTGCAGTTTCTCTAACATTCACATCTACAGTAGCTTAGTAATAATGCAACTGAAGTGCCTTGTAGCTACAATCCTTTTCCCTATTCTTGTTGATTATTTGAAAATTTGTGAAAGGGAATAAAAGATCTCAGAGAAGGAGGAGGAATAGTTAGTTACCTTATTAGTCTTTTTCACACCCATCAGTTTCTGCCTTGCTTAGCAGAGTTCCTTCCTTCCTATCGATAATGCTTTTGTGTGGCTCATCTAGCGCACTGCAAAACATAGGCCCCTTCCTCCCACACAGTCACCATTGGACTCTTGTTCTAGCATAGGAGTTCAGGCTTGCCATCCAGCACCAAGATTTTTTCCTCTTGGCTAGTGTACTCGCATGTTTAAATGAGAGAGAATAGAGTATTGGTATTATTAAATGAGATCATTTGAGGAAGAGGTCAAACATGAAACAAGTATTCCAGAAAGAGGCAAAGGGCAGAAGAAAGCAGAACTAAGTCATTTTTGAAGAAGAATATCCAGTTCTGTATTACTGCATGCTATGGGAGTTCCTTGCATAGTCCTTACACTGCATATTTGAAGGAAGCAGTTTTTCATTGTTTCTTGAATTTCCTCTCAACCCGTAAATGAGCATGCCCTACTTTAGGCCTCACAGTGTTCATTTGAATCTGTAATCCCAAATGAATTTAAGTAGTTGGATGTGGTTTTCAAAGATTTTATGCATAACTCTTAATTGCGCAAGGTAATAAAATAAGCAAAACCTTAGGTTTATTTACACGGCTCCAGAAGTATGTAAAGACTGACTCATAAGCACAAATGAATTTAGCAGTAGTGATTGTAATGTTTGCCACTTACAGACACCTACCAACTCCTCTTATGTATGCACTAAAGCCATTAACAAGGGCAGACTTGAGGTGGAAATTGCTCCCTGTCTGTAACAGCTTACAACCTTTAGTCACAGAGTTGAAATTGATTAAGTTTTTCCTTAGCATACCATTATAAAATGTAGTGGCTGAAGGGACTGTATGTATCTGCTGGCTAACCCTGTTTTGCCAGTGGTCATGCTCATTCAGGTCGAAGAATTCAAGGGCAGTAGTCAATTCAACTAATGTAGCTGGGTCCATTTGTGGCCATGAGTCAACTGTAAGCTTCAGTACAAAATTTTTGTGCCTTTTTTTCACATTTTTTTTAATGCAAAGCTGTTTATAGCAACCATAGCTGAAAGGCTGAATGTATTTTATTTGCCTGTAGCAGAGATGATGTTTTTTTTTATATCGTATGTAATAAATATAATTTGAATAAACCAACCCTTCCATATATTTTTACCAGTCCTGCAGAAGAACTATATTTTGGATCCAAAGAAACTGGAGAGAAAAAGTGTTTGATAGTTCTGACAAACGTCACTAAAAACGTAGTAGCTTTTAAGGTAAATATACTAAGCTTGATTTGCTTTATTTTATTAAATGTTAAACAACTTCTGCATAGTTTTGATAAGGAGGAAGAAACACTATTAAGTTCCTTTCCAAGGGTTTAATTTTTTTAACACTGTTGGGTTGTTTGAAGCAGATCAAGGAAATATTTTGGCTGAATTTGTTCCTATGGTATGCCACCCCAAAGGACAATCAATAATACAAATCTTTGGGGCATTGGCTGAAAAAAGAGCTATAGAGATGGTTAGTTCTTTGGTGACAGTATACTACTCAATTATAACAAACAACAAGAAAGCTCTGAGCTTTGGAAATGGATGTCCTTAGAACTATTTGCCTTTTAAAATCTTGGCTGGGAATAAATTAGTAGCACTCCATAATGACACAGCTCCACCTGCAAATGTTGCTATCAAAGGAATGAATGCAGTTACTTCTGCTTCAAAAATTCTGAATTGACTTGCATCCTGGTTTGATTTTCCAACATGCATTCTATGTTCCCTTCACATACAAGTAACTGAAGTTTCCATACTCTCAAGAATTTTGTCAGATGTTCCATTTGAAAGTGGTTGAGAGGAAAAAATGGAATAGTTTGATTACTTCTACAGAGTAAGGTATTTTAAAGATATGCATCACTCTGTCTTAATCAGTATTTAAGGATTTCTGTATTATTAATCATTACAGAATTAGATTATGAAAAAGTCATAATCTGTGTATTTACTGTATACCTGCTTATTATTTTTTTGTATTTAGGTAAGAACAACTGCTCCTGAAAAATACAGAGTTAAACCCAGTAACAGCAGCTGTGAACCTGGCACATCGTTAGACATAATAGTCTCTCTTCATGGTGGTAAGTAAAATCTTATGCAGAATTTTGTAGAAAGCCTGGATGATAACATCAAGACTGACGAGCTACAAACATTTGCTGGTAGTAAGGCTGAGTGAAACCAGTGTCTACTTGACTGCTGTGTGACAGTATTGCCATCCATAAGAGAACATGTCTGTCATATTAGCATTTGAGCAACTGCCCATACTGATTTACTGCTCCACATAGGCATAAGCAAGTGTTGTCTGCAACTGAATCTATTCATTATCTTAAAAAAATACATTCCTTACAAAGTTGTGGGTCACCACTGAATTGCTCAGATTAAACTAATTCTGTTAAAAAGAAACTGAAGAAATTTAGAAAAATGATAATGAAAACTGTCGAGCATAAGAGAATGATTTTATCATTTTCAGTTCCAATAAGTTGGTCTTCGATGTCCTGCACGAGTTCTCAATTTAAAACGCTTTTGTTCAAAAGTGCTCCATGTGCTTTGTAGTACTATTACTTTATCCAAGCACTTCCCTTTTTTTTTTTTCTTTTTAATTTTTTCTTGGAGGGCAGGTTTTTCAGCTTCTCTGCAGGATCGTTTCCTTATAATGGCAGCAGAAATGGACCAGTCTTCTGGATCAGGTGTACCAGAACTGGCTCAGTTTTGGAAAGAAGTCCCTAGGACCAAGGTGATGGAACATAGGTGAGTATAGGGTTTTCTGCTGATATTTTTTTTAGCCACTGTAATTTATCTGTTTTATAACACTCGCATTATCATAGTCAGTAAAGAATTCTCCAAACCCAGTTGTGCGCTTGCTGACAGAAGTATGTTACCATGGCTTTTTCTCTGTTTTAAGTGATGAGAAGAGTTTTTTAATATGTAAAACACCATGCATGGTAGTCTGCACATGCTTTTCTTTTTATTGTTGCTTTATTGTACAGCTTAAGTGTTAAGCAGAAAAAAAGTGTAAATAGATGTGAAAATACACCTGTGCAGTGTATTTGTGTGTGGGTGTCTATACATATATAGATACATATATGTTTATCATAGAATCATAGAATGGCCTGGGTTGAAAAGGACCTCAAAGATAATTTAGTTTCAACCCCCCTGCTATGTGCAGAGTCACCAACCACGAGACCAGGCTGCCCAGAGCCACATCCAGCCTGGCCTTGAATGCCTCCAGGGATGGGGCATCCACAACCTCCTTGGGCAACCTGTTCCAGTGTGTCACCACCCTCTGAGTGAAAAACTTCCTCCTGATATCTAACCTAAACATCCTTTGACCTAGTTTAAAACCATTCTCCTTGTCCTATCACTATCCATGCTCATACATACTCATATATACATATATATACTTGAAGTTTTAAATGAGGTTTATTTGTCTTTTTTTTAATGATCCCCTTGTGGTACACAAGCAAGGAGAGAATTACCAATACAAAAAATGTTTTCTAGAAACTATTAGAAAATACTCACTATTTGCTAGGGAAAAGTAATTGTACAGAAACTCTCTGTAAAAGTCATTGTGTGTGAATGCATGTGTTTTCCTTATATAATGGTGGAAAAATACCCCTACAAAGATACATACCCCAATGCACTTTTTCAGATATACCTGTTCTTACTTTCTTATGATTGTTCACATCTAGTAGTATCACTGTACATCTCTAGATAAAGTAATTCATTTTACCAGAGATTCTACTGTATCTTATAAACTGTGTAGAATTCCGCTACCTCCAATAGTGGCTTGAAACTCTGTTCCTGCATTTTTCAACTGTGAGAGAGGTGGAGGACTTGCAAAATAAGGTTGCTAAGGATTAAAATGGAAACAAAACCATTATATTTTGTTTGCTGTTAACACTTTGTTGCATTTTTGGTAGTAAGCATTTGATTGAGTAAATTCCGTATTACAAAGTTCAGATGATGAAGGTATATTTTATCTGTGCTTACAGATCTTTTTGATCTGTCTTTATATCAAAAGCTGTCAAAATATAATTGAAGAAACTTTTTCAGACTATCATTACAGTAGTTAATTATAAAATTAATAGATGACAAAGCACATCTAAATAGCAGTTATTTGGACGGTTTATTTTCCCTATTTAATTTTAAATTTTGATTTTTGCTGTGCATATTTTTTTTTAATCCTTCAAACAGGCTCAGGTGTCATGTCATAGAAAGCAGTAAGCCTTCTACTCTGACATTAAAAGAAAATGCACTAAATATTCCAGCAAAAACCAACGAAGATTTACATATGCAGGTAATAGTGTGTTCCTTTGTGCTAAATCTTGAACAAGCATATGAAATATGATGCAAAGATTTGTTTTGTACTAAATGTTCTTGATACTTTGTAAATTAGACTGCTTGAAAAGCTTAGAGCTCAAAAGTAACTAAATCGGTGACAGTAATTTAATTATTTTACTTTACTGAGTGCTAACAGTTTAATAAGATGTACTTCTAGCGCAGTTTATTCATTCGTCTTGTTTTATGATGCATCTCAGATGTGAACGAGACTCGGCAGTATCTATTGCTTCCTAGTCTGGAGATATCACCTGCTTGATACAGGCAATATAAATTATCCGTAACCTGTAAAGTTCTAAGCTTCTTTAGTAGAACAGTCTCTTGAAGCATGTAGCGATAGAAAAGGTGTCACTAAGAGAAACTGTGTTTTTAATGTGCTTAATGTTTTGTGGCTAAATAGCTCTATGTTAGCAAGTGCTTTCATTCATGGTAATTTAAAATTATTGAAATGTTTTCTATTTTCAGCTAACTCATTTACTGCAAATTAATAAAAGACTTCAAGAGCAGATTGATCGCTGC
This sequence comes from Gallus gallus, assembly GCF_016699485.2. Lineage (NCBI taxonomy): Eukaryota > Metazoa > Chordata > Aves > Galliformes > Phasianidae > Gallus > Gallus gallus. The sequence goes on along the minus strand of NC_052532.1, from coordinate 122,423,229 downwards.
CTTTGGTTCCAGCAGTTGTCAGTTGTTTTATCATCATTATCAGTTACTATTGTTGCCTTCTGCTTCTACCTGGCATATAGCCAGAGAAGCTAAAAAGAGCCATTTTGCGCTAAAGATGCTGCCTATCATGATTGTCTGGAGTGGAAATGATTCCTGTACTACACTCAGATTCCGGAACTGCCAACATGAGGTTTGTGAGTCCACAACAATGGATGAGTTTCCTGCACAATGAAGTGAATGACCAAGAAGGGAAGTTATTGAAAGTTGACACTTGGAACAGTGCATGAAGGCGATGATAGAGCTGGGAGTTATTTCCACTCTACAGCTTAATAACTACTGAACTGGAAGAAGAAAACCAAATACAACAACATAATTTAAAACTTCAGTTGCTTTTTTCTCTACTCGAGTACTTTAAATACAGTATTTCAGTTATTTTCATCATATTCATTCCTACATTCAAAATTACTCTCACAGAAGGTGTAAGCAGTCTGCTTGATGTATTCTAAAGTTTCATATATTCTTTCAGGAAAATTTACAGAAATTATGTACTACGGGCAGATTTTTTGTATAATCTAGGTACAGTCTAGTATAAAGGAAGGTATTTGTTAGTAATTATTTTGGTACTTCAGGGCCATTGCTTTCTTTAATTAAATTCTTTTTTTTTTTTTTCCTTTTCCTGAAAGCAAGCATACTGTAAATATTTTCTTCCAAATAACATGCACACAGCCATACTGACCAGCAAAATAATCATGGCTTGATTCCAAAAATAGTAATGAAATAGTCATGCTGAGACACTGTTCCTATTCCCTCCCTGTTTCTTATTTTTATGGGTTTTTTTGGAAGCAGCTCTTAGTGACATTGCAGGAGTGTGACAGTTGGCTTTTGATGGCCGAGTTATGGTTCCTAAAGAGATTAATAAATACTGTAAGGACGTACTCTGAGATGTGCAATATGCGTAAATCACAGATGACTTTATGAAAAAAATCAAGCCAGAAAGATTAAGTATTACTGAAGGCGATATGAAAGTGTTATTTCTACCATTTCTCAGAAAAATATTGTAAAAATGGTGTATGAAGCGAGCATTACTTTATTCTAACAAGAATTCTTTGTATTCGTGGCTGTAAATATGTACATTAAAATGCTAAACACCTAAAAGGAGACTGATGGTATCTTTCATAAATTTAATTTTTTAACTGTAGATGATGTCTAATTTGTTTACTGGAATTAAGTTTTGCTACAATTTAGCTTTGTAATAGATTTAGCTTTGGTTTGTTGACTTCAATAGATAATAAGAGATTACTGGGGAGAAGTACAGGTCATAATCTGCTTCTGTCTTTTTGGTGATGGTATCTCTCCAGTGTGTTGTAGTTATAGTATCATTTCTAGGGAATAGAAGAGGACAGTTTTGAAAATGTTAGTAAACTGATTGACTAAGGAAGCAGGAATGGTTCAAAGTGATTACTAAGAACTACTGTGTAAAAGGCAAATTGTCAGAATTGCTTGGTGCATGGTCTTTCTTCTGTACTTTCTTAATTGATACCTTATTCTGCCATAGTCTGTGTTTCTTATTTTTTCATTGATCTGATTTCTGTACATTTTCCTTCTCGACATTTTTTTCTGAATGAATTCACAGCTTACATTATTCACTGCTAACTGTTGAACGTTTAAGTTATTTTCATGTGCACAAACTTCAAATGCTTTGCTTCCAACAAAATGGATTGTTGTCCTGTTGAGAAAAGTAACAAAGTGATTTATAACTTTCAGATAATAATTACTAACCATGCTATTAAAATGCTGATTCCTTAATTTGAGTGGATTGAATAGCACTTTACTGTAAAATTGTGAGAAATATATTCTTACAGTATTTGCCAATATGAATATTTTAATGTTTTGGTGCTTTCATAAATATTTTCTGTATTTTATTACTATGTTGGTATTTTCTTTGTATGATGAATCAGATGAGCATTTTTTTCTATTTTAATATGTTCCAGAAAAATACAGTTACAAAATAAATTTGAGGAAATACACAGTCTTTAATGTTTAGTCTTTTAAAAACAGCTACATCTTTTTAGATTTTTATTTCCTTTTTAGTCTGCAGATGCTTAACGTGAAGGAGAGGTCAATATGGTAATGGCCCATTGCCTGCAGTGTGATAGAAGTACTGATAATACTGAAATTACAGAGTTCAGCAGTCATATGAGTTGACATTTTACTCAAAACTGAGAAAAAAGATTATTGAACTCTCTTTCTAGTGAGACTGGCAGTGTCCAGAGGAGGGCCACTAAGATTATCAGAGGGCTGGAGCACCCCTCCTATGTGGAAAGGTTGAGGGAACTGGACTTGTTTAGCTTGGAGAAGAGAAGGCTCTGGAACGACCTCATTGCAGCCTTCCAGTACTTGAAGGGAGTATATAACAGGAGGGAGAACAGCTGTTTACAAGGGTGGATGGTGATAGGACAAGGGGGAATGGTTTTAAACTGAGACGGGGAGGTTTAGGTTAGATATGAGGAGGAAGTTTCTCACTCAGAGGGTGGTGATGCACTGGAACAGGTTGCCCAAGGAGGCTGTGGATGCCCCATCCCTGGAGGCATTCAAGGCCAGGCTGGATGTGGCTCTGGGCAGCCTGGTCTGGTAGTTGGCAACCCTGCACATGGCTGGGGGTTGAAACTGGATGATCATTGTGGTCCTTTTCAACCCAGGCCGTTCTATGGTTCTATGATACTATGATCGTGTCCAAACACAAAGTCCAGTCATAGCAGTCTTCAACACAGTCCAAAGAATAGCGGGTGCCTGCTCAAAGGACTGCTAAATTCTTCCTTTTGCCAATTCAGAGTCTCCTGATTTGTTAGTAATCCTTCCTTTCTCCCAGTTTCTCATCCTATCAGGTGTATTAGCACTGTACTTGAGTTGGTGGAAATTCAGGAAATCTTGCATATGAAAAAAATGCCTTTAGCTTCTCTTTATTTATCTTTTATTTCCTTAGGTCCACAGTAGAAAGTATTCATTCTTTTACTGCCACTTGGGTTTTTCTTCACAAAATATTTTTGTAGATTTTGCCTCTTGCTAAAAATACCTTCTTAGACGAATGGTAAATTATGCATTTTGTTCGTCTTGATGAGTCCATGAGATATGCCAGCACTTGATTCAACCAGCAGGAAAACAGTGAGTTCCTTGAAATATTTTTCAAAAGCATTATGTCGTTGTATGTCTTTCCTTTGGTCTTGTTCAGACCTTCCTCCTGAGATAATTATGTGTCTGTGCAAGCTCATTTTATTGAGGAGCAAAAGGCTTTGTCTGTTAGAATTTACCAGAAGCAACCACTAGTGTAATAGGTACTTTCTGCTGTAGAGCTAAGTAAAAAAAATGTTACATCTACTCCTGTTATTCCAGTACTTATGTATGTTCCAGTACATTCCTGTATGCTATGAAATAGCCAAAACAGTAAACTAGCATTCCTGCATTGAGAGAAAAGTGCTAAAGGTTCTGCCCATCTTACCAATTTCATTTAGAAAGCCAGGAATGCAAAGTGGAGCAACGCTACACAGTGTGTTCAGTGGCTGTGTGAGTGGTCTTTCTAAAGCAAGTATTGCCTTACTCTGGGGCCCGGGAGGGAACAAAAGCAGTTTTGATATTTTTTTTGTTCAGATCTATTGTAGTCTAGTTTAATTTGCAAATAAATGCCTCAGACCCAAGAAATCCAGATCTCCACTCTCAGTCTCACCACGACCACCATCTCATTTTGTGATCATGATGAAATCTGAATTAAGATATCCTTTGGGTAATGATGATGCCGTTTAGCAAACCCTGTGTGGTGCTGAGTTTTTCAAAATTGCAACTCTCTTCTATTTCTTCTGCCCTGCATCTGTTAAAATCATTGCCAGTATCATTTTTGACAGCTTGGAGCTGTATCTGAACACCTGTTATTCAAACCCCAAAGAAACTGTCAGAAACGAGAAGCATCGTTTAAATAAATACAGATGACAACAACAGTGTGGAAAAGAAGCATAAACAGAATTTGTTACGCTTTTATTTTCTAGAATGCTACAACTGAGAAATTCCTGCAAGGAAAAGCAGGTCTGGGCAGCCACCACAGGTGCTTCATTAATCTGTTGCAACTGACACAGATTGACGCTTAACGTACTGCCATGAGTGGATGATTACAATCCCCATACCCTGAAGGGCATTTTCATGTACGCAAGTACCATTTACCATATTTTCCTTTTTTTTTTTAATGCTTTTTTTTCCCCTAAATTTAAACTTGCACCTGATGGTGGTGACTCAAGAAAAGATATCGTAGTGCTTTTTAAAGTAAAGTGGTATTTTCTTCTTGAATTCACAGTGATAGTCTTTGTTCTGCAAAGAGGATGTAAAAACATGGGTTCTCAGTCTAGCCTGGAAAGCAGTGGGAAACCTTAGAAAAGCAGTGTTTATTTGTGCTAGTCTGTTGCATTATATGATAAAAGTACTATTTTTAAATACTATCCTGAGCAAGCGTATATTGAATTGTATGTAATCCCAGCTGCTGCTGTTCTAGCAGGCGCTGTGATTGGCAGTCCTTCACACTGGATGCCTGGTGGAATATAGAGTAGGTGCTAAGTAATTTTCTTCCAACCTGTATAGCAACTACAGTATTCCTGTGCTGCTGTCATGTACCAGTGTTTGGATGGAAAACATGGGGATCTGGTGCAGTCTGAGAGCCTTCAGAGCACATTCTGCCCATCTCCCAAATCAAGGAGAAATTGCAAAAGCATCTGTGGAGGTGTATTTAATTCTCTCCACTACATTCGGTAGGTACATCTTCTAGAAACCTTGAGAAGTATTACACAAAAAGAAAAAGGTGAAGTAGTCAAGGAAGGAGCTGTATCTTGATTTTGTCTGCTCTTTGGAAAAATGTGGCAGCCAGGCACGTTTGCACTCCATCCATTTCCGGTGAGATTTACCTTCCATTAGCCATCTCAATTTGGATATATATCTGAAGTTCATCAGTCACATAGATGCTGTCTTAGAGCAGTCAGTAATTGAAAATGACATGTTAGTCCTTGGAAAACTCAAGAAAACTCTGCTTGCAGGAGATTCACAAACAAGAGGAAACATGCTCATTCTGTATTGTTTCTTCAGTTTTGGCCACTTTTCTTTGTTGCTGTCCTTCTACTTTTGAACACCTCACTGTCTTATTGTGTATTTATCATAACAGAAAACTTGAAATACACATCGGACCTATTGCCATTAAACATGGAGAACACTAAGGTCTAAAAAGATCGAATTAGCCTCTCCAGCTGTAATGACTGTAATCTGCTTAAAACAACAATAAAGTGTCTTACATGTCAACATTTTGGCAACTTTTGGGCCATGCACATTTAATTAGTTTATTTTAATGCACTTGCAGATCAAAATAGAGTTGAGACAAATCAGTAGAGAAGAGAGAAGCTTTGCTCTTTTGACAAAACAAGAACATTTACAACTCAGAAGCACTTTATCTCCTTGAGTGTCACTTTGAATGAGTCAGAGAGGATAACGAGCTGGTGCAGGAGAATGTGTGATGTGATATCATGTCTTTTCATGTGCTTCTCAGTTCTACCAAGGTGAGTTACTGGTGTGTAGAGCTGAGAAACTACAGTACATGGCACGCCATGGGCTGAATTACAGGTGCCATTTGTGTGTTTTTGCATAGGTTGCCATGCTCCATTTATGTAATACATAGTAAAACTTTTCATTTGTATCTTACATAGTATTTCCAATAATGTTTTAAGAAATATAGTTCAGATCTTCAGGAACAGTCTAAGAGATTAAATTCTGCATTAATGTTGCAAAGGAACCTTCATTCCATAAAATTTTTTAAAGGAATTAGATAGTTCCTTCTACACCTACAATACCAACTGCTGTAGAGGACTAATAAAACCAGCTAATTAAGGCATTTGTATCTTAAGAACTCTTACAGCTGTGTAAGAAGGAGAGGTTTTAAGACATCAGTACATGTATTACCAACCTCACCAGATAAATACACTATTTTCTAGCACCTATTTTGCACAATAAGTGGATGAAGAAAAAAATGATAGGGTGAATTAAAGCAGACAAAACAGTGATTTTCCAGCAATGAGGGCCCTTTAAAGAGGCAGAATTCATAGGATTTCATAAGATCCTCTCTGAAAGAAGGGCAAGAAGGAGAGGATTCTTCTATGGTCTGCTGCTGTTGTTCTTAAGAGTGGCGCATAAATATGAAACAATTTACATCATCTTCATATGCTCTCATTGCTTTGACATAGCAGTGCGTCAGTGGCTCTGGTAGCATGCAAGATCTTAAGGAAGCTTGCCTTACAGCTCATACTGCTGCAGTAAGGAGGACCTTGTGACATCTATTTTTCTGCATATAATTTAACAGTAGAAATGTGGAATCGGAAAACTGTGTAATCAAAAACCTTCCAAGCAAACCAGAGCCAGGAAAAACATCACTGAGCCAGCTTGGATTAAAAACATGAATTATCATTTTCACCCATTCAGGCTTGATCATCGTCTTTCTATTTCCCAAGCCTAAATTCCAAATCTCAGCATCCAGGTTGTATCCATTCATACACCAACCTGTCAACACATGAGAAACACACAAGATCTGTAGCAGGGCTGTCTTGATGTGATGTGTGATCTTCTGGGTTGTCAGAGCTGTGAGTTTCAAAAGAACAGGCTGAAGTGCAGCCATCTAGTTTTGCTGTTGTTAGCTGATCATGATCATTGGGAGGTAGTGTCGATCTGCCTGATGGTAGGGAGGCCCTTCAGAGGGATCTAGATAAGCTGGATCACTGGGCTGAGGTGAATTGGATGAGGTTCAACAAGGCCAAGTGCCAGGTCCTGCACTTTGGCCACAATAACCCCATGCAGCCCTATTGGCTTGGGGCTGAGTGCCTGGATGACTGTGGAGGGGAAAGGGACCTGGGGGTGTTGGTTGATGCTCGGCTGAACATGAGCCGACAGTATGCCCAGGTGGCCAAGAGGGCCAATGGCATCCTGGACTGCATTAGAAATAGTGTGGCCAGCAGGAGCAGGGAGGTAATCATCCCCCTGTACTCAGCACTGGTGAGGCCACACCTTGAGTATTGTGTTCAGTTTTGGGCTACTCACTACAGGAAAGACATTAAGTCCCTGGAACGTGTCCAGAGAAGGGCAATGAAACTGGTGAGGGGTCTGGAACACAAATCATATGAGGAGCAGCTGAGGGAGCTGGAATTGTTTAGTCTGGAGAAGAAAAGGCTCAGGGGAGACTTCATTGCACTCTACAACTTCCTAAAGGGAGGTTGTGATGAGGAGTTTGGTCTCTATTCCCAGGCAACAATCAGGGCCTGAGGAAATGGCCACAAGTTGTACCAGAGGAGGTTTAGATTAGACATAAAGAAAAGCTTTTTCTCTCAGAGCGTGGTCAGGCACTGGAATGGCTGCCCAGGGAGGTGGTGGAGTCACTGTCCCTGGCAGTGTTCAAGAGGCATCTGGATGAGGAGCTACAAGATATGGTTTAGTGGCTTGTGGTAGCAAGGGTAATGGGAGGACAGTTGGACTAGATGATCTTATAAGTCCTTTCCAACCTTGTGATTCTAGGATTCCATGATTCTATGATTCTATGTACCATTCCTCAGTAAATGTATTCTCAGTCCTCAGCCCCTTGCTCCTTGTCACTCTAGGAAATAATGCTGGTTGACATCAAGCAGGATTTTGCAAGTAGTTACAGATCAAGTCAAAGATAATTTAATGACTTATGCATATCAGGCTAAATCATCTTACAAGTGCTGATGACTCAGTATCCATAACTTCATCTCTAGTGTTTGGATGTCAGCCACCTTTCTTTTCCACACAAGGAGTTGCCCAACATTGTGGTTTAGGTCCTCTTTTTTTTAAACACATCTGAACTTGCAAAGAACAAAGAAAGAATGCAGTCATCTTCCATTTGGATTAGATGCTATCTGTCAGATGAAAACTTCATGACCAGGTTACAGTCTACTAGAAGGCAATCAGTTTTTGAAGGGTTTTTTTGAAGTGTTCCCATCACTGAAACTGAAGGAACCACTTATCTGTTTACCAAATGATATGTTTCTTTGATAGAGTTTTCTAGATGTGAGTCATGCTTTAGCAAAACAGGATTTCAGACTTCTAATAAAGCATTCTGGTCCTTTGCATAGGTTACTTCTTTATGAATAATCAAGAATGGAAAAGATGTAAAGATTGGACTCTGAAGTAAACAGAAAGCTTACTCAACTCATACCACTACACTCATTAGGACAGGTGTTTGAAATACGCCTGCAATGCATGCTTTCTCTTGAAGATGGACTGCACTGAGCTGCCTGGAGGAATGAAACTTGCTTGTCCTGGCTTTTCTCAGTGTACTTTGAAAGACGTGGGAGGGGGACATCAGGGTGCTCAGATCTGAGTACCTTCCCTTGTTAGTGCTGTAAGTTCTTTCTTAGCAGAGGAAACTGTGACCAAGTGAATATATGTCATTATCTCAAATGAAACATGATTGTATTTCCTATTTTTTCTAACAGCACAGAGGTCATTCTAGACATTTCCAATCCTGTAAGTTCATCAATTTCATCAGTTCTGACCTTTCCTTCATTTTTTGTTACTGCAACTGTATCTCAGCTTAGGCTAGCGGATGCTTCACTTGTCATTTTTGTCCCTGGCCCATGGAGACAACTGAGATCCAGGCACTCAAAAACCCAGCACGGACGTGCACTCTGCTGTTCAAGCTGGTTCCAGGCATACAAGGATATAAGCATGAAAATGATACTGTTCTATACATACCTGTTACCAAAAAGTAATCTCAATCATCTTTGAACTGGTGACCAAAACTCTAAGCATGTAATAATTTAACTTGCTTTATTACATAATAATAATTTAAGATAAATCAAAATTTGTTAAAATTTATTGAGTAAAATTTCCAGTGGGTGTTTTTTCCTCCAGGAAATGTAAGGAGTTCTGCAACATGAAAATGGGTTGAAAAGCCTCTATCTAAAGACATACCTCTGTGCCACATATTTTCTTCAGAGCTACCGATATGTTCTGGTGTTACTTATGATAGAGTTTCCATCCAGAACTTGTCTGAAATCTCACAGCAAACTGACAGAAGCCGTGGGAGAAACTGATCGATAATTCCCAGTATAATTTGTGATATACTGCTGCATGACAGTGAAATTAAAATGTTATTGAATTAGAGAAAATATTTGATTGGTATAAGTGAGTATTTGGCCAGAATTTGACCTGTGGAAAGCTGGATAAAGGTGGTATCACAGTAGTTTTGAAGAAGTAAAAAACATTTTTTAAATAGTTCTGTTTACTGAATACAAAGGATTTAACGCTATCTTAAAAGTGAATAAAAAATAAAAAGCACCTCTCTCACCTGACTCTCAGACAGCGTGATGCTGAAGAGGAGGTGCCACCAGGGCTGGCATGCATGCTGCAGGCTGCTGAGGAGGGCAGGAGTAAATGGTACTGGTGCCATGTCTGCTGGCCACGTCTACATCTCGAGAGGTGGAAGGCAGTGTGGAGCACGGAGCTCAGCAGAAACCTGACCGAGTTTTGCCTGTGGTCTTTTTTTTTAATAGGTCTGCTTCAGACTTATACAGATTTCACTGTAATTGCTAGTCATGACAGTCTTCAAATGCTGAAGGTGATCAAAGGCATCAGCTTAAAAATACAAAGCTGGCATTACAAGGAAGTGATTTAACCTCTCTCGGTAGGCAGGTGTGTGTTGGGAGCAGAGAGGGGTTCATTGCTTCAGGCATCTAAATTGCAGCTGTAGTGAAAAGCAGCAATTTGTCTAAATCCATGACAAAAATCCTTCTAAACTGTCCTAACAGATCTGCTCTGTAACCTGACTGTACGGGGAAAGAATAATTTTAAAAAGCATTAAGATTTAATAAATGAAATAAAAATAACGTGTTTATGCTCTATCGGTAATGTATATATATAAACTTTATACATATTTAATGCCTACAGCCATTTTATTGTCACAAAAGAGAAGACATTAGGAGTGGTGAAGTTTCCAAGCAGTGAGGTTAGATAGCCCTGTTAGTGCTCCTCAGCTTCCCTTCCCAACAGCCTGATGAGTGATGGGCACTGCGCTTACATGTAGGCTCATAATATCACAGCGCTGAGCGGCCTGCCAGCACAAATCAGGGATTTCTTGGCTGTGAATTAGCACCATTAATAATTAATAATGACCCTGATGCTGATGAATGTAGACCTGCTTATTCTTCGATGTGATGCTGAAAACCCTGGTGTGCCACTGGGTGTCCTCCTGCTCAGTGCTCTGATGCAGCTGAAGAACCAGGGAAATCTCTTGCAGGCGTGACAGTGAGTAATACTAGTTAACTGGATTGATCTAAATTAGACAAATGAGATTGGCACAGATGGGGTACCCTGTATCATTGGCAAAAGTGACTGAGCTGCTTTGCTGGAAGTGCTTAAAAACTCCAAATGAACAGAGCTCTTGCAACATCCATCAGGAGACTCCTTGTGCCAAGCGAGAAAGCTTCACCAGAGTTTTAAATAATGCTCACAGCTCACAACAGGGTCTGTGCGAAGGCATCACATTGCAGAGGCATTTGTAATTTAGACAGTAAAAGTGACAAGTGGGGAAAGAGAGTGCTCTGCTGCAACTTTTGTTTGGCTGTCAAAGAGAAAAGCCGTCAGAAAGTTTAGAAATCCAGTGCTGGACTTTCTGATGGTAAGCTGGGGGGCTGAGGGCTGCAAGCCGCTTGGTGATGAGGAGGGGATATGCAGTCTGGCTTTCCTAGCAGTTATTTTTTTGCGTTCTTGTGACTCAGTGGGAGTCTCCAGGGGAAAGCCTCCTTTTGTTATGTAGTTTCTACTCGCCTGAAAGAAGTGTTTTATGTAATGATGTGGGGGCATAAACTGCTCATGTGTGAGCGATGGGGACACGAAGGACATGGGGCCTGGGTGACAGGAGGTGTCCTCCCATCCACAACCCAGCAGAGGCACAGAGGCTGTGGGGACCTTTGCTCTGCGGCCTTGTGCTTCTCCCTCTGGTACCAAGCCTGCTCCTGGAAAGCATCTTCTGGGTGTTTGGGCTGTGCCCTTTTTTGCTCTATTTCAGCTTTTGGGAGCACAGCATCCCCTTACCCAGAGGATGCGTTTTACTGCTTGAGAGAATTTTTTTCTAATTTTTTTTTTCTATAGTGGCCCATCTTCTTATCCTCCCCTTTCATATTGTATGCACTCACATAAGTTTTCTACCCGACATCCATAAAAACAGATCCTTGCAAGCAATATCATTGCTATCTGTAGGTCCGTATCTCTAAACTTGTCCTGCTGGGTAAGTTTAGAAGTACTGTTTCATTGTTCAGGTGAAATATTTGAGACTCTGGACCTCATTTTAGAAAACACAGAATCATAAAATATCCCAAGTTGGAAGGGACCCACAAGGATCATGGAGTCCAACCCCCAGCTCCACACAGCACCACCCCAAATCAAACCCTATGTCTGAGAGCGCTTTCCAGACGCTCCTTGAACTCCAGCACTCGGGGCCGTGCCCACTGCCCTGGGAAGCCCGTCCCATGCCCACCGCCCTCTGGTGCAGCCCCTGTCCCTAACCCCCAGCTGCCCCTCCCCTGACACAGCTCCATGCCGTTCCCTCGGGCCCTGTCGCTGTCACACAGAGCAGAGCTCAGCGCTGCCCCTCCGCTCCCTGTGAGGAGCTGCAGCCGCCATCAGGCCTCCCCTCGGCTCCTCTGCTCTGCGCTGAGCACACACAGGGACCTCAGCTGCTCCTCATACGTCTTTCCCTCCAGACTCCTTATAATCTTTGTAGCCCTCCTTTGGATGCTCTCTAATAGTTTCATGTCTTTCATTTATTGTGGTGCCCCAAATCACACACAGAGATCGAAATGAGACCGCACATCGCAGAGCAGAACAGAACAATCCCTCACCAGGCTGGCAGTGCCAGGCCTGATGCACCCCAATGGAGATGCTAAAAAGCCCAGACCTTTAAGATTCAAAGAGGAAAAACTAAAAACTAGGTGTAGCCTGTGGAAGACAGCTTGGCAGTCAGTTAATTGTAACATTTTAACAGGGTAGAAATAGTATAATTCACTTTCTTTACCAGATTAGTGCTATTTTGTGTATGTAGGCCCCTTCCTTAAGCAAGGCAACAACATCCTGCAGTTTCTTTTCTATCCCACCCATAGCAGAACAGAGGATGACAAATTCAGCCCACTTCCTAATGACTGTGGAAAGGATACTGTGAGAGACAGAAAGGACATGGTGTGAGACAACATCAAACGAAGGCATGAGTGGTATGATGACAAACAGAATGGACAAAGAACAGTTTCATTTTAATGCTTCAGAAGGAAAGATGGTTCATAATCAATTGGTGGTAATAATATTGTAATATTGAAGCAAATCTACAATAAGGCATTGCAGCCCAGAGGTTTCCTCTTGAACCCAGTGACATGGGGTAGTCCTCTCCTTCCTCAGCAGGGGTAAGGATGCAAGAGGCCTCCAGCCTCAGCTGCAGTTCGTGTATATTCCATGAGACTAAGAGAAGGTAAGATTTATTCAGCCTTCTCCAAAATCACTCCAAGCTGTAATGTCACAAACTGTACTGCAAGCACTCTTAAAAAATCTCACTACATACAGGTAAAGACATAAAAATCTTTGCCAGTGGCTTCCTGAAAAAAAAAAGGAAAAATGTGTCCACTTGCCATACAAGGCATTAACTCACCTTAAAAATTGCAAGTCAGTCCTTCTTCTGTAAGGTTTTCAGATTATTTCTTTTTTCCCTTTTTGTAAAATAAGAAAGATGTTGGAGAAAAACTGAGAAGCAGAAGGATAACAAATGTAAAGACTGTCAGATTGGCATAAATCAAAAGCTTGCCTGACCATCCATCCATTCACCTATTCATCTTTCCTAGTGCTTCTCCCACCTCCTCCCCTCCAGTAATGATCACTACTCTCCCACTTGATGCTGTACCCAGCCCCCTTTCACCCTGCTGAAGTAAAAGAGCAGCCCTATAGAGCTTTGTCACTTTGTCGGGACAGGTCACTGTCACCTTCCTGTCTCTTGAAGACCACAGTATCTCAATAAGTGAGAGGGCCTCAGGTATTGGGGAAGAGATTCAGCTGTCCCTGTGTCACTATGGTGTAAGGCAGAAGGTGTTTGTGCTGGCATGGCCCTCCCAGGTCCAAGCAGGGAGTGTAGCCAGGAATGCTGTGCTCTGGGACGTGACCATGGGTCCACTATTGTGACATCTTCCTTTTTCTTCCACCACAGAAACCAAGAATTCTGCCTGGCCATGCAGAGAAGGGCAGTGGCAATTCAGCCAGACCAACAGGTCCTCAGTAGATCAGACTGATGGAGGGATCAGTGATCAGAAGGAAAAAAAATTGTGGTTAATAAATCACTCTGGTATGCAGGGGATAAGAGCATGCACAGGATTTTCTTTTCACAGGAAGAACTAAAAACCATTACATGGAATCTGAGGAGAAAGCATCATGTTCAAATATCGTATGAAGAAAGGCTTGAGTCATAGAGAGTCTCTCCACATTAGTATGTATTACAAATACTACTGAACATCTCTCAATTATTTTGTCTCATTTGAGAGGGACTTCAAATTCCCTTATTTCAATACCTCAAACATGACACTTATATGAGCTGATTTCTTTCCAGCTGCATGGATTCATTTATAATTTAAGTTTTCATCAAATTGAAATATCATCCAAGTTCATATGAATTTAATAACAGCATGGAGGCAAAATAAATATCAAAGCATTGAGAAAGGGCAATACTGTGGTTCTAGGGGTTATGTTCTCCTCTCTGACAACTTGACATCATTATTTGCAAAGCTGTGCACATCCTATTATCTGAATGTATTTGGATGCCATGGTTACTTGACAGTTCTAGTCAGACATAGGTGGCTCCAAGCAGTAACTGCAAACAGATGTAAAAACAGTCAGCCAAGCAAAGAAAATCAGCCTGGTTTTCCCATAATCTGTAAGTCATGAGTAATAGAGCATTTGATTTAAAAAAAAAAAACAACAAAACAATCAACATATATCTATATAAACATATAAATACCACATTAATGTCCTGACTTCATTTTGCCTTTTTTATCTGTTATTCTGGATTGTCTTAGTCTTACCTCATTATTCTATTTTTATTACTATTATTATTATTTTAATGAGAAAGCCAAAATAAGAAGGTCAGGACAAAAGCAGTGCCTACCGTATACAGAATCCCACTGCTTTTTCCATTTGGTTTTTTGTGATGTGGGAGACATACGACAGACTACTAGACAGTCTCCCACATAGGTCACCACAAAGCCAGTTTCTGAAGGTAGGTAGTTTGTGTCTTCTAGAAATAACCACATATGCAGATCAAAAATGATGTCTGCTTGTATGTTCTCTCCTTCTGAAATCTTAGCAAGCCAGGCAATTCAGAGTGAATTTTCTGAAACACAAAAGGGAAGTCCAGCCAGAGCTTAACTGCAGCACTGATTACCAAAACATGAAACAATGAATTTATTTTATTTTAGGTCTTGAATCTAGATACAGATATGCATTGCCTGCCAAAATGTAAAATAGTGGATTTATTATTTTATTTTAGAGTTTGAATCCAAATAGAAATGTAGAAATGTGTTTAGAGGCAGGCCAATGGACATCAAAGCATAAGAGGAGCTGAAAAGATGTATGAAAGTGGCCAGAAGTCAGGACGGGCACAGGGTTTGAGGAGCCTTGGTCTTCTGCAAAGGACCTCTGGGCACCGAATTGCTTTTTCCAATGTCCTGCTGCCAGAGAGAGGTTGAGTCATCTTCCACTAGTAAATCCATAAGCATCCAGTGGAAAGACTCTGAGTAGTTAGCCATGTGAGCTCACAGCACCTGGCCATGATGCAGCACCTGCCCTTTTCTCTGGGACTAATGTTCTTGTGGCTTCCTGGCTTTTTCATAGCACAGCTCCTGAGACACTGGCCTGCCTTCTTTTTGCCTCCCCCTGCATGAATTCATACAATAAGGAAAGCGATGTACTGCAGCTTTCCTTCCTCTTTCCCCTGCCACAGCAGGGGTACTCAGACAATTTCTCTGATGATGTTTTCAGTCCTGAGATTATATTCTTCAGTTTATACCTTTCATAAAGCATTCATTATTCCATGAAAATACTCTTGCCTGTTTCTTTACAAGTCAGTTCAATAATTCTGAAAATAATCAGCAGAGGAAAACCATTGCTCAAGTTTGAACATTAAAGACTTTTGGGATGTTGCATTAAGTAGCTAAGTCTCCAGTAATACTACTAAAGAAACATGAAAGTTCTTCACTACCATGATTTCACTTGTGCCTTTGTTTTATGCTTGAAGAACAATTAGATCTCAGAGTCCTGGCAAGCTTGTGAGATTTCAGAAAGTTGGTCTTCATATTGTTGTTTGCTATGGCACAACCAGCTATCCAGCAAGAGTGCAAACTATTTTTTTTTTTTTTTACCATTAACTCGAGACAAGAGGCCTTCCCTGTACAGCGTGAGGCACTGGGATATGTACAGCCAAAGCCTTCAAAGATGAGTAGAGGCAATGCTGGGAAAAAATACTCTGCTTTCCTGCTCCAGCAGAAATGAGTGGTGAACTCCTCAAATGTCAAGCTTGCTTTTTTTTTTGCCTTCGTCCTTCTCCTCCTCTCTTCTTTGCCAGTGCAGAAGTAAGAAGACATTGCATGTTGGGAATGTACTAGGAGAGTGTGCATGGCCTCTTCCAAACCTCTCTGCAAGACTTGTGATCCAGAATGGCAAAAATCAGATACCATATTTGGCTACTTTCATTTAGCACTGGTTACATTACCGTTATACCACAGCTTCCTCTTCCTAGATTAAAATCCTAGCACTGCAGTCAGCAGAAATTACTGAGGGAATACAAACAGAACAGATGTGTGCAGAAACAAATATTATGTGAGTTTTTGTCCATTGCATCAGAAAAGCAAGAAAGCTCAAGACATCTTTTGGAAGGCTTTCAAGTGCTGCCTCCTAGACCCACAGCTGTCAAGGCAGGATGGATGATATGTGAGGTCTCCCTAGCAAAGGAATGACCTTGACAAGAGTCAGTGGAGATCTAACAGCCGGAAAAGCCAAATCTCATAAAAGTCACTCTGATATCTGTAGAAAATCAAAGAACGTGCAACAATAGTTCTCCCTTTCAAATGAAGCGGGAACTCAGGCCATGTATACCTGATTATTTTTATTCTGCTAACAGAAATTGAGATTTATTTTTCCAAAGGTTCCGTATGCTTTGGATATATGCCTTTATATAATGTATGCTTCATTTTAGTTGCACTTCTATGATGTTTTTTACATTATAAAATCCATGGCTTTTTCCAGGCTGGAACTTGATAGATCAAGTTGTTTTGGCAACATTTTTTTTTCTTTTAAAACATATTTTTCAACAGCAAACAGTGAAATTTTATTCTAATATCATTTAGAAAAGTGTAGCATGACTGGCTGTGTCTTGCCTCAGTAGCTTAAATAGGCTCAGGACTTTTCTCACCCTTGTTGTACTGTGAAGTTTTGCACCTGGATGGCAAGCATGATAGTTTGAGAAGAGGATACAGACAGCCTGAATGCAAGCTCTGATTTCCTCCACATCCTTGTGCATTTTCTCCTTGAGTATCTGTATTCAAGACTGTTTATTGAGTAGACGAGTTTATAACCGCACAATGATCCCATCTAAACCTGGCACAGGATGGGAAAATTACAGTAGAATCCTTTATGCTGATACCTGGAAATTATTAGGCTTCGATGTTCCAGTGGATTTTTTTATCACTTGGATATTCAGGAACATAAAGTTTATTTTCTTTAGGAATTACTTGTCCTTTAGGAGTTATTGTCAGCTCTTTGCTGCTCAGAGGCAATGTTTAATCTTTGGTAGACAGGCTTTTTCTTTTGAGCTAGAGTTCACAAGCTAAGGAACATCCATCTACTTACTCTTGTTTTAAAAATCTTTATAGCTTTTCAATGAGTTTTTTCCTCTTTATACACTGTAATTATAAAAGTTCTGATTCATAGCACTTTTTTATGAAGTTAATGACCACAATATATTTTTGTGTGTGGCTTCTGTCTACAATTCCATTACCATGCTCTGGATGAGGTAGTTGCTGATTATAGAATCATAGAAACATTGAGGTTGGAAAAGACCAGTAAGATCATCAAGTCCAACCATATGCGTACTACCACTATAGTCATCAGGTTCCTACTAAAGTGGGGATTTACAGGGAAATTGGGTGCATCAGGTACTTGAAATGAACACAGAACAGTCAAAGGGCTAGTTTTTGTTTTATGTTAGAGAACTGCAGCAGTTCCTTGCCAGGTCTGCATCCAGTGTCAGAGTAGATACAGGCCCAGCTGTAGGGGAGGGCATTTCATTGCATTCCCCATTGCTATTGGGAAGCAACATGAGACAAGGAAGGAGTCACAAGAAACGTGCAAGGTCATCTGAGATTAAACAAGTTTAATTGGATAATATTTTAACTACTGATGAAAATGAAACACAATATAGCAGCTAGGGCAGCTGAAGCTGCAGAACGTTGATGGAGATGGCCAGAATGTGCCTTCATTTCTGACTGTGTGGGAGCTAGATGGACACCTCGCAGAGCAGTCATCAATGAATTGATTCCCTGTGGGTCTGGATGCTGTATTCACCATGACTTCCCAGCTACTTTGTCTGCATTTAACACCCAATATTTATTTATTTATTTATTTATTTATTTATAGAGTGAAAATGAAATAGGGGTGTTAAATGGCTCCCAATTTAGCTGTCATAACAAAAGTGTGAGACTTCAAAGGAGCCCTTAAAAGCACTGCTAAAACCAGCAGCTGGTTGGTAGGGCAAGAACGGAAAAGAAATACAAAAGGTGTGTGTGTGGGGAAGCACTACTGAATGGCAACTGTCAAATGCGTTGAGGACAAAGAGAGTGCCTTCCTTGCCAATATTCATAATGTTGGTAGAATTTGCTGTTAATAAGCTGATGAGCTAATGTTTGATTTTTATTCAGGCACCTTTGTCACTAACACATGAATTAAATTCATAAGGAAGATGGGGAAAATATCTTCTGGATAAGAAGAGTATATTGAACAAACTTTAAAATAAAGGCAAAGTCATGGTGCATAATTGACCTTATCTGTAATGAAGCTTTTAATGATCTTTCAGTATTTGTATTAGCTGAATGCCAGCCTGTGACTTGTATTTACACAATTGATCTAATCTGGTATTGTATTGCCTTTTTTTTAGTGTCTATAACTTGCTCAGGAAGAAATAACAGATACCAGGAGCTATTAACAAGCTAGTAGCTAAAGGAATTAAAATGATCTTGAAACAGTGCCTCAAAAATAAGTAAAGTGATTTAAATCTTGTTATACATTTACAATTTCTTAATGGCTTTGAGTGAAATTCTGGAAAATACCATATCCTTATGCATACAACTCTACTTCAGACATCTCAAAGCCTTTTCAAAGTACTGATTTTGAAGTAAGCTGTCAGGTAATAAATACAAAATCAGTGATTAATAGTATGAGAAAATTGTATGAAAAAAGGATATAAACAGGACAAAGGGGGTCCTAGAATAAACTTACTGTCACATGGACATGTGTACAATGCTCTCTGGTCATGAAAAGTAGGGGAAAAGTGCAGGTACTCTATAGACTACATATGTGGAGATATGATAAAATGACAC
This sequence comes from Gallus gallus, assembly GCF_016699485.2. Taxonomy (NCBI): domain Eukaryota; kingdom Metazoa; phylum Chordata; class Aves; order Galliformes; family Phasianidae; genus Gallus; species Gallus gallus. Next base: position 122,404,525 of record NC_052532.1, on the reverse strand, counting down.
AACAGCTTATGAATGAATAATTATGTGCAAAATTAGAGAAGGATTTGGAAACAAATAGTTTACAAGGCTCACATTTGCACTGGCATTGCTAGAAGAGATACCATTATAAGTTGGGGCAAGACTACTCATATAAATAGATAAGATAGTTCCACACATCATTTAAAAATATATTGGTGGAAAAATTAGGAAAAACTCTTTGGTTATGGGGTAAAATCCTTCCTGTAAAACAAAGAATAGATATCAGAAAGGCTTTATCTTGTGTTCCTGTCTTAATTTTAATTGATTTGTGTTGGATATGATAGTTTTCAATTTCAGAAGAGAAGGAACTCACAGGGCACTTTTAAGATGACATTAGGTCAAGAAAGAAGAAAGGAATGTCATCATGAGATCAGACCAAAGGGCTGCACATAGGAGACTCTGAATCTATTAATGTGTGTCCTTGTGAGACCTGCTGAGGTTATTTCCTCTCTGTGTTCCAGCTCCCACCTTTCCCAGATCACCTTTGTCACAAGGCTTTTTTGATACCTTTTGGAAAGTGCAAAACTTGAATCAATTGAAACTTGAGCAGATAAGAACTGCTGTCTTTTAGGAAATACAGCTGTGAGGATGGTTTAGTCAGATATTCTCATGATGAGAAAGTGCAAACATTCTGTCAAGATAGTCCAAAGGGTTATTTCAGTTTGCTGAGATTTACAAAAGAGAGCCCCAAATTCATGGGGTACCAGAAACAGTAAATTGCCCTGTCATACTAGAAGAATCTTTCTCTAGCTCTAGTCCAAAAATAGAGGGCAAATATCTCCAAAGGCCTCGTCAGCATCTTTATCCTTTAAGCACTGAATTAGACTCTTCATCTGACTTCTGCAGGAAGAAGGACTAAGTTCTGGACTCTACCAACTGCTCAGGCAATTTACAGTCATTGATGATTTTCAGATTTGCAAGCTTGACATAGGAGAGTAAATTAAAGCTGAACTCCATTTTCCCTGTATAACTGAAGGTGATTCTCCCAACCTGTTCTGATAGTTCCAGTCTCATTCACTCTCCCATTGGTCTGAAGGTGTGAGGAACAAGTGAATACAATAATTGCGCAAGGTATTATTGTGATATTCTAAAATCTTTGGGATTAAAATAACTTCAAAACTTCAACTTGTAGGAACATTGAAAATTATGAACTACGGCAGCAGCGCTTGATCACTCAATATGATCTGCCTTTGATCACCTACTCCACAGATACCTTGGCTCCAGGTTCCCTTTCACTGAATTGTGTAGAACACCAGGCAACCATTGCCTTTTATGGTTTACCCATACATCTCATTTGTTTGGCGGCCTCTATAATAAGAACACAAAGGGTAGACTTACAATCTGAAAACAATACCCAGCATCACCTCTTTCATTTCAGATAATGCATAGAAATGCAAGTTTCAAAGTTCAAACTTTTACCTTCTGCTTATTAGCCACGTTGTAAAAAATGCCATAATTTTTCTCTGTATTTTTTACACTTTGTGATTTCTTCTTTGAAGATATCTGCTGTCCTACATGAATCACTGTTTACTGATGACACAATAAATCTCTGACAGCATTGCAAACCAAATAACTGCATTTGTTATTATCAGAGGATATTAATTTTTATAGTATAGAGAGATGACAAAGGAGCGGGCTAATCTGTGCTGCTGTGGCGTTATCTAGCTCACAAGCCATAAACAGTACCGCAATTGAAAGTGAAAACCTTCTGGAGCAGAAACAATGCATGAGGTACAGAACAAAAATTACAACCTGTGCTCGTTACAGCCGCACAATCTCTTCAGAGGAGGGAATGTATTTCCTGATGAAAGTTGTTTCATAATGGAATTTTTTACAGAGTGAAATTCCGTAATGCAGGTGGTGAGGTGCTTGCACAAGTCTTGAACAAGGTAATTAGTTTTTTTAATCACAAAGGCTGGGAGGCATGCTGGCTGTTTTGGAGAGTATCATTCCCTCTCCTTGACAACTGAAAATAAACAAACTGATATAATACCATTGTTTTATTACATAACTAGTAATAAAAGCACTGAATAACCCATGGTAATATAAACAAAAACGTTGCTACATCCCACCTTTCAGCTGTCACGCAGTTTTAACTCTTATCTGTGAAAATCTGTTCATTGCCTGAAGGGGAGACAGCATTTGACACTAGCAATAAAAGCTGCATTTCACAATAATATCCACTTGAGATGCCTGACCTTAAAACTGTCAATAACTGTCCTCAGGTATAATATCAAGATTAGTTAAATTTGCCATCTCAACTTCTTTATTCCCCCCTAAGAAGCCTTTCTTCTTCTTAGATGGGAGTGCGCAACTGACAGACATCCTTGACATTGATTGTCAAGTTGATTTATTTTTACAGGATCAGGGAGAGAGTTTCCTAGACAGTTCCCTGGGGGATATGTCACTGACATTTGTAACAACAACTGCTATCATTTTTAGAAGCTGTTTTCACCTGGCCTACAGCAAAGATGGTAAATAACAATGGCTGTGCACTATAACACAAATGTTTCTTGAGTGCTGGTCTTTGTCACCATAAAACTATGCTTGCAAAAAGCTTTAATGACATAGAATCATAGGATGGCCTGGATTGAAAAGGACTTCAAAGATTGTCTAGTTTCAACCCCCCTGCCATGGGCAGGGTCACCAACCACTAGACCAGGCTGCCCAGAGCCACATCAGTGAAAACACCTTCAAGTAACTTTGCCCAGTGTTGAGGACAAAGAAGAGGAGACAGAGAAGAACAAACTTTGTGAAAATTTGGGTTAGATTAATTCACTTGTCAGTGACTCATTTGTAATACCAAAGAACTTACATTAATTTCATCTATAATGTCAAATATTGGAAACTGCATGCACTGCTCATCATATCACTGTGCATCTAAGTGCTAAACATGATTAATTGTTTAAATATCTACCTCTTAAAAAAAAAAAAATTAGCAAGTCATTACATGAACTTAATCTGAGGATGGAAAGACAAATATTTAACGTATTCCTCTCTCCTTAATATTCCTGAAAGGTAGATTTGGTGTTAAATAAACTCCAAAAAGTATTACAAGTCTTTTGATCCTGAGGGATTTGAAAGATCATAGTTCACTGGTAACATGTAGCACATATTCTGTGTCTCATAGAAGTGATACCTGATGCTTAAAATCAAGCACAAGAAAGTTTTCTTAATATTGAGTATTTGCATCAACAACATGAAGGTATGAAATCATTGTAAGAAAGGGAGGCAGTGCACAAGAGAATGAACCGTTGTGTATGATAAAATGGCAGTCCTGATACGACAAGAAACTCAGCCAGTAACAAAATTACAGCAAGAGGTAAAGATATATTTAAGATTTTGAAAAAGATTTTTGGAAATTTTTTCAAGTACCTATGCAACTGTACTGTAATTGCTTTTAAGCAAATGGGTCTAAAAAGACTTCCCTTTACACTTAAACCATCAAAACTTTAATTACAGAATTGCTTTTTTTTTCAGGTATATTATAATGATAATGCTTAAATTTGTGTTCTGAGGTATGCAGCTACACTATGGCTATTATAAGTATATATATTTTTTTGTAATTTGTTAGTGCATGTTATAACAATGATGCTTTGGTTCTGGTCGTATTGTAAGGTGCAACACAAACACATATGGACAGTTTAAAGTGTTCTTATAGGATTGACACACAGTGACTTGATCCACGGAAGATGTAGCAGCACTGCAAGTCACCCAGTTCTGCCTGGCTCCCTTTCCGTGCCTCAGCAGGGAGTTGCAACTGGCCAGGGGTGGCTGGGGCTCTGAAGTTGTTGTGAGGCACACAGATCCTCATGAGGTAGACCTGGGAATCAGGAAGGGACTCCTCAAGGTCTGTGTTTTGGCAACTGAATTGCATCCTTTGCATCAGGACACAGATGTCAAGCACTGCTAATTATAGTAGAGGATTTGGACAAGTAGCTGAAGATGTATGTAAGAAGATATGTCCTGTTATAGGCCACCTGGCTCACTGCATCTCCATCTCCATTGAATTTTATGAGTATGGAAGAGGAGAAATGGTCTTATAAAAGTACAAAGAAAGCAAACACAGTAAGGGTCTTTTAAAACTGGAATATCATGCTCATCCTTGCACAAGGTGAGTTCTCCATGTCACTCTGTAATAACTAGGTACAAGAAGATAACGTGACAATTAAGTGGAAACATCTGGACCATGCCCAACTGTTCTTGTCTTGTAAGGCTTTACTTATTTACAGGCTTCTGCATTCTGTAATATTCTCTATGTCAGAAAATGTTTCAGTATTGTTAGACCCTTCAATGGGAGAAGCAGCATAGCTATGGCAGCAATAAATAATTGTTATCAACCAAGAAGAGCTTTTTCACCATTCTGAGCAGACCATGGTGTCCTGGAGGAGTGCAGAGGGACACAAAGCAGTGCTACTGAGATCTCACATCCAGCTGTGCATATTGCCATGTACAGGAATCTTCATTTTCCTCTCTCTTTTTTTTTCTCTTCATCTGTTTTGGAGAGTTGGCAGTGAGCTGGGTTGGGTAATGCCTGCTCACACGCAGCAAATGTACTCATTTCTGAATGTGTGTCAACTATAAAATGGTTAAGAACTCCAGTCAGTTCTCTTAGTCATGGAAAAAGTGATTAAAATATTTTGTCATCTTAAAAGGACCACATTGAGTGGAGTCCTCAATTTTTACATCATCTGTGAAGTTTTGGGGAATTTCATCTAAACCATTCCAATGCAGTATTTGGCCTCTACATGGTGAGAATGATGCATTAACATGGAAAATATCTAATCCAGAGTGCAGACAGTTTGTGACTTCATGACTAAATGACAGTAGTTAATATGGTAATAAGCTGCCTTCTGGTAATTCTTTACAATGAGTAGCAAAAACATCCCTATTTTCTCTTCTGCAGTCTTAACAGTTGCATTAGTCACAATTAATTACATGGTTGCTCCCCTGTGTCAGACTTATATTAACTGTATAATGATTTATTTGGCTCCCCACCAGACAGTAGCTGAGGTGGTGTGCAATAGCTTAAAACCACCAGCAGAAAAAGGCACTGAAATTTGGCTGTGAAGTTCTTTTGTCTTACATAGCAGGGAGATTTTTATCTGAGCGAGAGCTTGGCTTCTGCCAACAAGCAGCACTCTTATCATCGTCATGCATCAGCATGTGGAGACCACTATGGAGTGGACACACACACTGCACCATGGCAGGGAAAGAGGAAGTCTTGTCCTCCAGAGAGATTTCCTCGAGCTCTCTTTTCATCAATCAGGATTGTCTCCCATGTTAAATGCAAGGAACAAAATGCAGCTTTTGTTTTGGAGTCAGAATATTAGAAAACAAGAAGAAAATGTAAAGCATCTTTGGGAAAGGAAAGACATTCACCTGGAACCCTTCTGCATATGAATGGGAGTGTGGATTGATATCTGTCTTGTATTTCATTTGCAGGCTGCAATGATAGTTGTCAGTACACTGCAAAGCAATTTCCTTTCGGTACCATGCGTAGTGTTTTGGTACTTTAAGGTACAGTGCATTCTAGCTGTTGCCATCCACCACATCTCCAGTCCAGGGGGAATTGTGCCTTCAAACGTTGTATTTCAGTCCAAAGTGAGAGCATGTAAACAGCTTTTCCTTGAATATTTTCCACATTAGCTGTGCAGCATTCCCAAATGACTGGGTAAGAATGATGAAAATTAGAATCTTATTTTACTAGATCATATATTTCCTGATTTGTCATATTCATGAAATATTCATCAATGAAGTACCCTGTGCAGGGCATTTTTCCTTCTGGAGCTTGGTTCACTGCTGTTGGGAGCAACTTCCACATGGTTCATTGAGCTACCTTGCCATTTTTGGCCACTTTCACTCTCCCTTCACAAGGAGTTAGAGGAACCAGCTCTTTGTTATAAAATATGTTTGTAGCCCTATGCCTTTTCCCATCTGTCCTTAGTCCAGGTTAACAGTGATTCAACTTCTTATTCACCTGGGAAATGAGCATCTAGTCTAGATAACTGAAGCAGCACAAACCCATTGTAACTTTATTTAAATCCTTGAACTTATTCCCTATCAGCTGAGAGTCAAAGGGCTCTCTAAGCCATTAAATAATAAGATACAGCAGGATCCCCAAATGCATTCCTGCTTTGGTCCTAGGGGACAGACTATAGATAGATCTCTGTAGTATAAGTTGTGTATTGGGGAAGGAATACAGAAATGAAAGTTTTGGTGTTGGTTATACATGCAGAGTAATGCAGAGAAATAGAGGTTTTCAAAGTGATGTAATGAAAAGAATCCAGCAGACCTTTAGTGGGATTCAAGATTCAGCTGTTTACTGAAAGGGGATACAGAAAAAAATGCATGTACTCTTTAGAAAGGATGTTTGTTTTAGGAAACCCATTCTAGGCTTTGCACCAATCCTCATCTGAAATCTTCTCATCTTTAATGTGATTTAGCATTGTTTCTTCTCTTTTCATCCCCTCCATTTCATGAATATGAATTAACTCATGGACCATGTTGTCAGCTGCAGCCATCTAATGTTGGTCAGATTACTGCATCTGAGCAGAATGTGTAGCAAGGTTTATATAGCTTCTCTTTCAAAGCTTCCCTCCCCTTTCTATCACAGAAGAAAGGTCACTGTTTCCATAGTAATGTGACCGGCCCTCTTCCAGTTTTTCACCCTGGAAATGCACACTGCAATATCTCACATTTTGGATATGAGCACAGCACAGAACTGAGCTCAAACATATGTATGTCAATGTGCTAATGGGATTCAGGAGGTTTCTTCTCCCCATCCTGCTCTTCACTGCATTACCCTGGGCAAATGCCATGTTTTGGGATTTCTATGTGGTATGTCATGTCTGCATCCATATGGTTAGAGAATGATCCTTGACAGACTGGTCTCTGTGTCTGACCATATTTTTTTTTTCTATAGCAGAAGGAAAGTATTGGAAATGTTTCCAAGAGTTTTAGCACAAAAAGGCACTGGAGCTTAAATGGGGGCCAGGAGTTTTCCTGACTTCTAATTAATATAGAAGGCTCTGAGTCTATTTCTGAAGTTGTTTTTATCACTGACCTGGACATCCTGGACCTCTCTTCATCTACATACTGAACTTGGCCACTCTCTGTTTTAGGCTGTCTTTTCCATATGATGAAGGAGGAACAAAGAATCTATGTGAAAATCTAGATTTGTTATAAAATCCTGATGTGTCCAGCACAGCACACATGGATCTACAGTATGTGTGTGATGGATTTAGGTTTAGAGTTGTCATTAATGTTGAGTTTAACAGTACCAGACAATCAGTGTGTTTAGGAAGTCAGAGCATGGTCAGGTGCTAGAGGGGAGGAATGAATACCTTATCAGACAGGGATCTGTAGGGATCTTGTGACTGAACCATGATTGAGGAGTATGACTAAGCTTGGGATGGGAAGGTATAAGAGCCAGAGTGATTTCTTTATAAGAGGGAAGGGAGTAAACTGTAAGGGAAGAAGAATGTGAGGAATAAATTTTATTGTTTTAATAGTCCATACTGGCATTTTCTCTGGACAGTGGTTAATGTCAAGGAATAGGGGTAGCGTTCCAGACCTTATCAGAACACTATGTAACATATTGCTATGAAAGCTGAGTACCGTATCTGGAGCCTAAGCCCCAAATAAAAACCTAACTGCAAAACTGTGGATTTCAGTCAGTACTAGGCTATCAAAATAATGTTAATTCTTGCCACCTCTATCTTTTAATTTTAACTTAGGGTACTAGATAGTGCTACAAAAATATTGATGCATCCTACATAAACAAAACCAGCTTTATCCTAAAACAGTGCTTCTGTTTTGAATAATAGGAAACTAGCCAACTAACTGGGCTGATCAACTTTGAACAATCAGAAGTACTCTTCTATGTATACTTTCTCAAAATGTGTCCTTTACAATAGCCTTCAGTTATAGGCTGAGGACACAAATGTATGTAAGTACCATGTTACTTTGCTCATCCAGTTTCTAGTCTTGCAACGTTACTGTTCAGTTTTACCTAACAAACTACAGCCTAACACTCTTCCACTTGTTATATTGCCATAATTTATGGAGAGTCACCAAGGAAATTGTTCTTTGAATGCTTTTATCTAGAATACTGACCAAAACCTCACAAAAATCAAGACATACTTCCCATGCCTTCCGGCTGCAGCACTTGTTTCAAATGATCTCATAAAAAAGCAGTGCTAGAATCTCAATGGGATGAAATGAGAATTGTACACATAAATCACTGAAGGCTTATTGCCCACTATCTCTGAAACACTACTGAAAAAATAAGCCACTGCCATAGCTCAACCAACCTCCAGAATTCAGCCAAAAATGAAAAACAAGAAAATAAAAAAGTCTCTCAGACTAAGATGTTTTCAGAAGCTTCAATACTTTAAAGCTTATGGTAAATCTGTGAACACCCTGAGTAAAGATCTAGTGAGATTTCAGACTGCAGTGTGAGATGAGTTAGGGGGTGAAAAGGATTGCATTCTTTGGTTAGCAGCATCCCGGAATTAGACAGACGGGAGGTGTTATTTGGGATGATAGCCTGCATGTGGTCTGAGGGATGCAGCACACACTGAAACACATTGCTTTTCAACCTCAGTTTTCATGAGCCAACTCCTAACTCCAATGAATAAGGGTCCCCTAACAACAATAAAACTGAATTTAACCTTTTTTCCTGAATTCTAAAATTAATATTAAAACTAAAGTTCAGTGACTCCTACAGTGGCAAAATTATTCCTGCACTTGCTGGTCCTGCTGAAATTAGTCCTCATTTTATTCCAGTAGCCTTCATATCACAATTCAGTGGCCTCATTCAGATTCTAGATGCTGAGTCATCTCACTGTCATCAACATATAGACAGTTTTGCTCCATAGTTCTTGCTGCATTGTGGGTAGAAATCTTACTCTTCAGTCCTTTCTGCTAACCCTGAGCCTAGCTGTATTTTTAACTGTGCCTCTAACTCTTAGGTTGTTCATAGAATGGACAAAGACAACAAAAAACTCCTCAATGATCACAAGCCTTTTTGCTGTACCTAGCCTTGTAGGGTCAGGTAATGAGTTTGCCTTTTCAGAAAATTTGGTCCCACAGAAGGATTTCAGGCTAACATCATAAATATGTGATCATTAGTAACTAGAAAATTAACCATAAATCTCAATTTCTGAATTTTCTTCCTCCTAGGCATGCGATGTGTCAGATGCAGCAATAAAACTCGTCAATAAAATCTTCTTAGCCTAAGCATGTCTAGCCAATATTAGCTCCTTTGATAAAGTGAAAATCAAAACACATGCCATTCTCCATTTTAAGGGCACCTTTTATTAGTACAGAGGGCAATCCAGAATCTTCACATTCTGCTTTCCCACACCCTAAGCCTCACTCATGCCTTAGTATCATGATGCAGCATCTTTGGTCTGCCTGGCCTTTGCTCCTTGCTGACCCCAGCCCTCACTCTGGCCATGTGAGACTGGGAGCATTTGACGACTCACCTGACTACAGCAGCCTTTCTTCTGATGAATCTTCACCCTAAACCAAACTTATCCTTATAACACTGTTCTCTGGTGACTATCAGTGCTAAATAGATGCCATTTTCCCTTCCATTGTCTGCTTTTCTAGGTAACAATAGTAAATCTTGCTCCTCAACTCTTGCTCTCCCAAAACTACTCTCCTCTTCCACCACCCTACAATGACTTCTTTTGATATGCATTCACCTTGAAGGATCCTCACTGCACTCCATCAGTTATCCTGGGATCGAGTTATAAATTGCATTCTTCAATTTCTGCTGTCCCGAACCTTTGCTTTTAAAGTCAAATCTAACCTTCCCTCTTACATCGCACTACAGTAATCCTTGTAAAAATGAAAGTAACATTGTATCATAACATTTTATCACAACCAGACATTCTGTTGGAAAATGTAGAGCCCAGAAATAACCTTTCATCTACTGCCCTTGTCATTAAAAATTTTCCCTTTAGTCTTAACTTTAAATGTAGAGATATGAGCCTGACCTTTCATTAAACTAACCTAACAGAAACCTCCTTGCCAACATCATCTGTCACTAGAAGACCAGTGGCTGTTCTAGCTCCTCAAGCCTATTATCACTACATGTGCTACTAAAAGCATTCTCTGACCTTGACTCCTATTAACACCACTTCATTTTCTTGCACCAGACCTCATCCTAGCTTTGCTAACCTTGCATTAGTTATGCTAATCCAGCAGTAAGGCTAGCTTGTAAGCAACTGTAGTCAAGAGATGAATGCAGTTCTGAACAAAAATCTGCCTTCAATATTAGAGACCAGTGACACCCAGATCCAAAAATCTGAGTAATTCAATCACTTTGGCCCAGACTACTGTTAAACCTTTCTTCAGACTTCTGCTGCTCAGAAACTTATGTTGAAGTAACCCTGGCTCCAGTTTTATACATCTTGGAACAAAACAAAGTCATCTGTAATTGCCACTATCTGTTTTCACCCTAACCCCAAAGGCCTTATGTAATCTTTCATCCAATCTTTCAATCTTTCTGGCCCTGTCACCCCTAACTCTAAACTAATCCGAATCCTAATTCAAACTCCATCTGACTCCAGCATTACTCCTATAATATGCATGACTTCACCAGATACCTAAACATGTCATTTAATGTCCCTGGAAAAAAAAATCCCTTTCAGACATACTGAGCTTCTGTTGACTGGTCAATAAACCTATGTCATCATTTCATGGTAGCTTGCACCCTAATTCTGACACCTGTCACTGTCTTATTTCCAATCCCTTCATGACCTTAAACTAACCATTCATGCTGCCAGAAGCAGTTCTCCCAGAAGGTTTGCAGGCCATACAGGATCCAGCACCAAGACTAGATTTTTGTCTTCCACTGCCTGTCATTCCTGCCCAGCCTTCACTTTGGGCATAACACTGCTAAAGAATTAGACTTGGTCACAGGCTGAAAGCCATTCACCATTTCCAAATTATGTTTTTTAAGCACTAACAATGTCCTGAACTCCTCCTCCTGTGATGTCTGAGCCTGAAGCAATGCTAGTACTAATAACACGTGACTTGGGAAGAAAACGTTGTCCCTTCCAAAAGCAAATTCAGGTCTTTTCAGTTCTCAATGTGGTAGCAGCAACAAGTAGTACAATATCAAGAATTTCAGATATAACCTTATGGACAATGACCATCAGTTGGGAGAAATGGTATCTTCCTATGATGATGCCAAAGCCCTTCTTGCCAAGGCATGCACGTATGCTTGGGTCATCACCTGTGGCAGTCTCAACCTTGGCATCCAGAACTGGCGAAAAGAGAATAGGTGACTAGTTGCTAAGTCTGTGTTAGCAATGATCTTTTGTGTATGTCCTTGTGAATACATGACTTGCCCAGGAATGAAATGTTATGATCAAAGTTATGCTTAACCAAAGCAGACTTAGATCCCATACCCAAGATATCATCCTCTAGGCTTTGGGATGTTGCAACAACGGGCATCCTTCACAGACAGCCATCAGGCAGAAAGAGCTGCAAGGATACTGAGACCAGAATGATAGATGTGTGGTTTTGTGTGTGAGTGTGTGTGTGTGTATGCTCATGACACACAAATGGTAGTTAAAGGAGTGCATTTGGGGCGCTGCCTGGGGCCCAGGTGTCTATATTCTCCCTAAAGCTCACTGTAGGGGGAAATTACATTCTGAGCCTGAAGTGATGTCTCAGACCCATACTAGATAAAGAGTTTTATCTCCTTTTTATCAGTGTTGCAATGTCTTCTCCCAACAGTCCCGAGGTACTTTTGCCATAGCTGACACATGCATTTTCACCTCTTCTTCCTTGGGACTGCAGAAGCTTTGTTGCCATATGCCAAGTGTCAACGTGCATCACTCCCATCCCAAGGAGGATATGTATTTGAGCTGTCATCAGGCTCAAGTAATTTCTGTGTCATGCCTTTGATATGTCACCTGTCAGACAATGCTCCTTAATGAAGACCATTCATTCTTGCCAAATGGGCCACTCAGTCAGACAACAGTCTCTTCTACAGATGTTCAAGGCCAGTGATCATCTGGGAGAAGGGGGATTTTTAATATCTGAGAAAAAATAAAGCGGCTAAGCTCAGCTCTTGCTGATGCCTGTGGCAGCCAGCAATGACCCTGGAGTCTGGATTGGAACAAGTGCTATTACCTTTTTTGACAAAAGAAAAAAGTCATTCAATCAGTTTTAGAAAACTCTGAAACTCATGAAAACAAAATAGCGCTGTGGAAAAAAGGGATTTTGGTCTTGATGACAGCAGGTAGCTACTATTGAATGATGGAGATATTTGCTGGGGCGAAGTGGGTTATTTTTATCATAACTCTCTTTCCATTAGTATATTCCCTGCTGGCTTGGAGGATTATATCTATTTTGGCTTGGAGGATTATACCAATTTGTTTTGCTACAAAATCAATAAAAATAAAAGCTAAAATGACAATTAAATCCAAGAAATCCCAGCTGGAAAGCAAGCAGAATTCCTCTTCTCTAATTAAAGTCTGTGCAAGCCACAGCTTTACCAAGGCATTAGGGAGGGAGGGAATAAAAGGAGCCTGTTCCCACTAACACATTTACTGTAACTGCCTTTTGGGCCAACCAAATTACTGCAAAACATTAACCCAGCACTACAACAAGCAGCAAGGCCTGCCAGGTCTCCCTCCTCATTTTGGAAAGGAGAGCAGAAAAGCAAGGCTGAGTATGTAGGGGGCATGCATACACCATCTCTTTCTGTCAAGCGTGAAAACCTTGTCGTGTGCCTGAAATGCTCGGTGAGGTTAGCAGAATGTGACCTCAATGGGCTTTGGATGATGTCTATAACGTGATTAGTATATGCCAATCAATGTCTCCCTCTTTAGTCTTTGCAGTGGCATCTGGTTGTTAGAACTGCAGTTTTGGGGCCAACATGCAGGAAAGTGGATATCTGAATAGGAAAAAAGACCATGGCTTTCAATGAACACACTGTGTTAGGCTTCTGCTGTTATCTTCTCAGGTTGTTTCTCCTGCAGCCACAGAGAAAAAATGCTAGTACTCTTAAAAGGACAAGCAAATAAGGAAAACCTTCAGCCACAACAAAACCAAAGGAATCTCTCAGCATAAGATACTAAAATATGGACAGATACAGTTGTGAAACAGGGAGAGGACAAGAAATGTGATGTGTGAAAAAAAAGATGAGTGAAGCATATAGACTGAAATTTCAGCTACAGCAAGTTAAACCTGAAAGCAGAAAGATGTAAGGAGGATATAGGACACATATTCCTGTGGAAATAATTGTAATACTGAATCTATGGACAAAGTACACCACAGGCCATTCTCCCTAATTAGTTATCTTTTACTTGATACTGATGCACGAGTGAGCAATGTAAAACTGTTCTGTCTTACTTTAAACCCAAATGTAACTCTTGTTTCAGCATCATGGCATGCCTTGGCCGTTGGCTATCACCAGTCTTACACAATAAGAAGACATAGTTATTAGTCTTAAGCACTAATACTAAAGCCAGTGTTCACTTTTAATGGACAGGGAGAAAGAGATGCAGTTTCCATACGGTTGATGAACTTTATATAAAATAATAAGTGCCAGACTGGGGCTGTAAGTAATGAGTTGAATGTAGGAGGCCTTTTTGTTATGCTGGCATTCTTTGAATAGTCGAAGTATTTTATTAGTGAAACAAATGGCCTGAATGGTCCGAAAGTTAACCCCACAGATTGCAAAAATTTTCACCTCAGTTGCTGAGGGATTTTTCACCAGTCATTTTACAATGGAAATGTTCTAGCTAGAGAACAAACATCTCCTTCCTTCTTGAAACCTTAGATCTTGATACCCTCTAGAAACCAGGATTTGGGCCTCTTTCATTCAAACATGAGCTACTAAGCCATGTGTGCTGACACCACAAGAGCTGATAGCTTGGGCCTGAGGACAAAGGAGCCAAAGAGAAGCCCATTCTGAAGGGCTGCAGCCTTGTCTCCTTGTCACGTCCTTGCCAGTGGACGTGCAGATCCATTGGTTAGTGCAGTCTCAGCAGACATGAGAAAGACTCCAAAACTGGCACCTGGGCAAAGCTGTCTCTTAGAACAACGTTATTCCAGCTGACAGAAGTACTCTTCTGGCAGCATAATTAGATGTATACCAGGAGGGTTGCCAGCATGGCTGTCATGATGAGGGGAAGGAAGATGGTTCTGTTTCACTGTTTTCATTGATATTGAGCTGTTGACAAATTTTGCAGTGATGACCGCATTTAGGACAGCAAGATTGTATTTTGCTTGAGAGAGCTGCAAAAATTAATGCCTCAGGCATAATATTCGGATTGATGCTGATTAGCTGGTCGAGACAAAAATTGTAATGAACCTTGTGTACTCCAAAAGAGCACATTTTCTGGTCATCCTTCTCTAATAATGTTCTGGCAGAAACCATGTCTCTCTAATCCAGTATTCTGCTCTATGCATAACTCCAGTAGTTAACCTTGACGGTCTGAAGAACATGGCTTTAAATTTGATACTGTGTTCATTTCTATCCTTTGCTGTCGAAAAATATTAAATCTTCCCTCAGCCACTTGCTTTGCACGGTGAAAGACAGATGGTTGTGCTGGATCACTCCACAGCAGAACAGATGTTGTAATCGAGGACCCAAGAATTCTGCCAAATTAATTAGACTCTTCCACTGATCTGGATAAAAAGAGCAGTGCATGGGCATTCTAAAGGTGTTGCCACTCTAATTTATACCACCCTGTCAGGTCACGTCTTGTGAAATATGAGTGTAATCAGGTGTTCTTCTACAGCATTGTATCAGATGACTTTCAAACAGGGTAGAAGGAAGGTAGGGAGACAACAACTGTTTAATACAACATCCCAAAATCTGTACAGAAACACAGCCTTGAACTATGGAGGTAAAAAGATCCATGAAATATATGCAGCTATATCCTTTTTATTTTTATTATTATTTTTTTTTTAAATAATGAATTATCTATTACTTCAGCTTTTTCATCAGCTAAAATTCCCACACACAAATCCACCAAATACAAAATGTGTACAATATTTGCATCATTTCAGACCCTATTCATAAGGCCCATAACAACTGCTCATGGTTTGTATACATTTCTTCCTCTCTTGGAGCTCAACTTTTTGATTCTTGATATGGGGAATAAAAGTGTGTGGAATGTAGCAAGTTTTAAAGATTTTGGATGCAGTCAGTAAAGTGCAGACAAGTATCATGGTATACCATATTTATCTTTGGTCCAACACCAAAGCAAATTCTCTCTGCAAAGCCAGTATTTTCAGGAAGATACTAATAGAGCCTGAAGAAATAACAGTTCTGAAAATGTAACTTTCCAATGAGTTCACAGAGCCCCTATGTTTTCTTGTCACTTGCTCCTTGCACTGCTACAGAGGATCTCTGTAATTGATTTAAAAATGTATCCATAACAGAAAAAATACTTCATTGTAGAATTGGATTTGCATATCTTCTTTACCCTGTTTTATTTCCTTAAATTTTAGGTAGCTATCTTGATTACTGCAAGAAAAAAAAAATAGATTGTTCAGTACTATTGCAATGTTTAATGCTAGAGTACAGAAATAATGCTGGCTATTCTATAAAACACTTTTTTTTCCTGATTATATTCTCCTAAAATACTAAAAATCAGTAAGTAAAAAGCCCATGGCTGACAGTTTTTGTATCACAGCATTGCTCCCTCTGTTTAGAAACTGAAATTAATGGGCTACATCTTCAGCTGCTGCAAAGTGGTGCAGCTCCATTAATTTTAATAGAGAAAAGTCGATTTATACAAACTAAAACCTGACATCGTGGCTCTTTGTCAAGTTGCATAAAGGTCTAAGTATGTCTATAATCATGGCAGCTGGTGCTCTGGTGATTTCAGTAGCTGTGGAGACAAAGACAAGTCTAGATAAAGCAGAAACTGGCATTGTAAGAACTATCAACATTCAGAAACTTTAACAATTGCTATGGTGTTGTTGCTTTCTAACTTTTTTGGTTATTCAGTACATGTGTCTTGAGCAACTCTCTTGGGTGAGTAACAGTGGTCTGGTATTTCTTTGAGGAAGTATGTTAGTTAGCAAAAACTATCCATTCCCTTGACTATAACAGAATGATGCAGGGATGGTTTCCTTGCTCCCCAGGTCTAAGCCAGCCTTTGCAGCTAGTGCTTGGAAGAACTCTGCCATCCCATCCCCTTTGGGTACTCCCATCAATTCTTGCTTACCCTCTGGGTCCCTTGCACATGACTTTATCCACTCAGTTCCCAAACCTAAGCTTGCAGCTGATGCTGAAGGAAGTTCTTTCTCTTTTCCCCAAGGCACTTTGTGCTTGCATGTCTATAGCTGTAGTGGTGTTCTTCCATTCAGAATCCATAATGGAAAACATATATATATATTCTTAATTCAGCCAGCAGGAATGCTTCCATCATCTTCTGTCTAAGGCTCACTGTAGGACAAGGATGGAGATACACAGCTGTCTTTGGCTAAAGCCTTCAGGATTCCCATGCTGGTTTATTAGAGCAACCACGTTATCGAAAGCAGGGTCCATCAGCCTGGATAGATGTACTGTGCAGATCTTTCTTCAACAATGAAGAGACATCAGCTGACTGTGTGTTTGGACTTTGCCTCCAACCATAAGTGGTGGTAAAACTGGACTCTGAATCCACAGCTGCTTTGTATTCTTCCAACATACCACTGATCAGTCATGATTTGGAGTCCTGGAGCAGGTCTATTGCCTTTCCAAGAGCAAAAAAAAAACTCTTGCAAAACAAGAAGATGCAGTGTAAGCTTCTAAATGGGGCTAGTCATGGAATTATTCTCCTTTCCTCCTGTCATGGTTGACACCTCCCTCTGGTAAAAAAGCCACATACTAGCCATTGGCCAGGCAGCTGCTGCACACAGGTGAGCAATCCTAGCATCTTTGTTGTTGCTTCCTCCTAGCAAAAAGGCACTTGCCATGTCCCAAGCCTCAAGGAACATGGGCCTTGAAAATTACGTCCAACATGAAGGAAGAGGGCCAGATTTGAGCCTTTTCAGAGGCATCTTATTGTCTTTTTGAGAAGGTAGGTCTGAGCCTAACTCTGTGCTGTTCCTCGAGTTATTCCTCAGCAGCACAAGATCAGCATGTAGTCCAATACAGGCTATGTATGGATGAGATAACAACATCCCAGCAACTCATTGTGCATCTTAGTCAGCCATTAACACAACTCTCTGGGCAGTCTCCTTTATGATTTTTCTGTGCTAACTCTTCATGAGGAATCCTCCAAAGAATATACTTAGTTCAGCGAAGTTAGAGGTACTCTCCTGCTCACCTTCTCACTGTAAAACAGGTGGATTTGGGCATTTTATGCAAACGAACCCAGAAAACATAGCTGCTGAATTCTTCCTAGAGATTAAAGGCTCTGAAACTCAAAGTCTCTAATACTTATTGTAAACTACATAGCGGGAAGGTTCATTGGGCTGGTCAAGAAGCCCATGGCATGCTAAGGTGTTACTGCTGCAGCCTGTGCTGCTTTGCCATCTACTGGGCTCAGCCACCATCTATTCCTGGAGTTCCCTATCCTGCAAATGGGGTTTTATTTGAGGACACAGAGTTACAAGTCAGCAAAATAGATCATGATGAACTGATTGTAAGTAAATCAATGGATTTTTTAAGTATGCATGTGTAGGCAATGGTTCTATATCTTAACTCCTTATTTTGCTATAAAAAAAAATGAGAACAATGCCAGCTGAGGGCAATAACATGTTTCTTCCCTGACTCGGCTTTGGTGTACAAAAATTGTACCTTCAGGGAAGCTGGCAGCTTCTGGAGACTTACTAAAAATGGAAGCTTGCTTTAAATATATATCATAAGATATCAGCATGGTGTGAGTGTCTTTCTTCCTCCCGTACTTTCACTTGCGACTTTCACATCCTGGTACTGTATTTTGGAGTAATGTATCACACCTTCATTTTCATAATGAAAAATCTGCTCTTAGCACCAGTGACTTGCAGTACTAATCCATTATCAGAATGCCACGGGTCTGAAAATGCACTGGTGTTGCTGCATAATCCATCAGTGGGACACACGCACCGTCAAAGTGTTTCTACATAGTTCCTGAATAAGCAAAGAGGATTTCTGCCTTCTAGAAGCAAATCAATTTTGCATTTTGCAAGAAAATGTACAGTTTGATGAAATTATAAAAAAATCAGTGAGATGCAGAGTTCAAATCATGTATATATACATTTTTTTTTAATTTTATTTTACGAGGTAATTTCAAATTCATTTGAAAATGAGCTATTCCAAAATCCAGATCTGGCATTAAAGGTAAGCATAAGTATTTCAAAAACAGATAATTGAAAAAGTAGAAGAAAAATGTCAGAGCATCAAATAGTGACAGATGTAAAAAGCTGAGTTCTCTATTTCTCTTATTTCACATATTATTATCTTCATCTGAATGCCTGAGAACACAGAAATTTTCAGCCCTGTGTTGTGGGGATTATTAGTCCTATTTTATTCTTTTTTTTTTTTTTTTTTTTTTTACTTTCTAGGTCAGAAGAAACTCAGGCAGATGTTTTAAAACACATGCCCTAAAGACTAACATGCTTTAAATTATCATTCACTCCATATTCATATATAAAAAAGGAAGAAAAAAATAATAATCAGGCCTTAAATCCCAGCTCAGAGAGAAGCTCCCTTTCCATCAGACACTGGTGATGTGACAGTGTCAGGTAAGGAGATCTCCCAGCTGGCTCTAAGCAAGGTCCCTTCTGGCCAATTTGCTCTGCTAGGAGGAGCTGCTCCCACCATCCCAGCCTGCCTGGGTTTCTCTGCATTGCACTGAGTTGCTTACTAGTTTTTACACCTGACTCATCTGCCTGCTCCCTCAGTTGGTGAGTCAGGCTGTTTTGCATTCTGAGTTTGATTTTGCTTATGCTGGCTTTACGCAGATGCAGTTCAGTTGACTTCTGTGGCATTACCCCTGAGGCTAATGAGGGATGGAGATAAAGGCATCTTTGCTTCAAGTTGAATGCAAGATATGGATCCTCAGCCTCCTAATAAGGCAGCTGTGGAAATGTAATAAATTAGGCTGACTACTTGTGAACCATACCTATAAAAAATGCTGAGGTATTCATAAACTGTGTATGGTTCCATGACTATTTAAGGAGAAAGATGTACCTGTAGAGGTGCACTGCTTCCTTGGATAACTTCAATTAAATGGAGTATCCAGATGCTCCACATTCCTACCACTGACGGGTAATTATGAAGACTGCTTAGCTGAGGCTTCTAGCACATCTGGGTTACAAAGGCTTATGTGTGCCTGTGGAGCTTTTGAGTTGATGGAAACAATGCCTGCATTTCTGCTGTGTCCAAATCAGAGAGCGCTAATTTGCTTGAAAGCAAAAGCTCGCCAAGCCTTCAGCACTGAGGAGCAGATCCTAAGCCCTGCTACGGTAGTAGTTTCCTGGGCATAGAGACTTGTTGGTTCCTGTGCAAAATGGAAAAAGGAAACAGATCTGTCAACACAGGCTTGTGTCTGTCAGGAGAATGAAGAAGGGAGCTGAGAGCGCTGGTCCTGAGGCTGTCAGGGCACGTGGCAGCAGGTATGGAGGTGTGCCTCAGTAGTCAGATATGATGTTGTGCTTCTGTAATACTTGAACAGATCTCTGTCCCTGGGGCTGGAAGGTTCTTTTTTCTGAACACTGAACTGACATGTCAGAGTCAGTTCCTACCCAGAGGAAATCCCTGCTGAAGGTGAACTGAAGATAGACTGCAAGAAGGTAAAGGTTGGAACAGGGGCAAGGAGAGACCCTGTGGCACAGCCTGAACTAGGACTTGAATGATCTGAATTATTATCCCCATTCTCTGGGGCAAATACTCATCCTTGTTCATGAGACTTCCGTACAGAGGTCATTTCAGCACAAAACAGACAGAAACCAGCAGTTTGCCTATTCTTCCTCTAAAACACTTGATAGCATTAGAAATATTCATTGCTTGCATTATAACAGGTAACACGCTGCCAAAATAATTGTCTGCTGATTTTTAAGCAAAAAAGAAAGACCTTTTACTATTCTGATCTTGTGACAGAGTTAGAAACTGAAGTTTACTACTCAGCAAGTACTGGTTTTACCTCTTTTCCTTTTCTTTTTCTTTTTTTTTTTTCTTTTTTCCTGTAGGTCTTATAAAGTGTATTTTCTCACTCATTATATGTTATTTCAAAAAAGGAGAGAAGTCATTTACGCTTCTTGGCCAACATATACTAATGTGTGCACTCACACACAGGAGTATAGAAACCAATTCATTATATACCATACAAGGGAAATGCAAATGCTGTTTGTGGGGTTTTGTTGTTTTGTTGTGGATTTTTTTTTAAATAAAATTCTCGTATGAATATTTTTTTCAGTAGGACTCTGCATATGCTTAATTTAATTTTATCTAACTGAATTTATTTATGAATCCATCTATCCTGAATACTGCTGACACTAGTTAAGAGTCAGCTATGCCCAGTACAGCAGCTTAGCCACTGGAACAAACAGTGCAGCGCAAATTACTGAGCGAGCATGTGCATGTTGCACTGAAGTTTACTTCAGAGATACTTTTGTCTTGCCATCTGTCTTTCACAGTTCATTTTGGTTCTGCTTTGTCAGATCTCATTGGCTGTTATTGTAGAAATCACATTAATTTATGCTGAAATTTAGATTCTTGTAGAGACAGAACCTCCCAGCACCAACTGCATTAGGCCCCCATCAGTACTATAGAAACTGCCTGCAAGCATAACTCAAAACGTTTTTCTCCGTGTAAAACTAGATCCAGATAGATCAGGTAAGTCAGACTCAGAGGTTTTAGAGGTATGTTAACATTGGGTGAATCCTCTTGTGCGGCAATAAAGTACATAAACCATTCAATTCTTTTTCCCCTGCTAAAAGCTGGACCTATGTGACTTGAGTTAGAGAGCGTTCGTAATGCATGTTCTTAATTTGAAGTTGAAATACCTTTGATCATACAACAAAATGAGATCTTCAAAGATGAAAGAGCTCTCTGCTGCTAGATAACAGTCACAGCCCATAAAAATAATGATCACTTGCATCCAGCCACAGAAAAGAGACTACAAGTTTGGAGTGAATGATTATACCATCCATAAAGTTCAAGCAAATGCCTCCAACAAATTCTGTGATTTCCAACACAAAATAACTTTTGAGAAATGGAGAAAAGTTAGCACAAAGGGTAGACAGAAAGGACCTCTCTGCAAACACTTGGGTTAATGCGCATGTCAGAGTCAATGGGAAGTAGGCTGGGGAGAGAGCAGAAAACCCAAGTGGCATCTCACAGGGGCCTGAGGTTCCAGAATTTGCCTCTTAATTCTCCTGGAAGTGTTTGGTCTGCAGTAAGAGTGTCCAAAGGAGATGGTGAAGATTGTAGCAGGCAAGTTGTATGAGGAGCGGCTGAGGCCCCTGGGTTTGCTCAGCGCACAGCAGAGAAGCTGAGGGGAAGCCTCATAGCAGAAGCAGCTCCTCACAAGGAGCACACAGGATGTTGATAGAAATTAGCATAGGCAGGACCAGCTGTATGATTACAAAAGAGCACTGCTGTGCAGCATGCTCAGGGCACAGCATGCTCAAGGATGGGAGGGATCACATTCTGGGCATGCCTTGCTACACTGGGAACAGAACTGAGGGATACAGGACTGGCACTAGTGTTCTGAGGTCTATTTCAAATAATTGGCTGACTTATATCCCTCTCCATCTCACCTCCCAGGGAACTGTCAGCAGTTCATCTCTGACGCTGTTGGCTAGCAAGGACAAATACAGCCCAGGGTGAGCAGCAAGACAGACTGATTGCCATGTTCCCACCTAGAAGAGTGATGCATGGTGACTACATCCCACTCACTGTGGGACTCTGAAGCTCTTAACAAAGCTGTGCCATGGAAACAGTGTTGTGCACTGGAAACTACTTACAATGAAAATTCAAATCTTCGTACTTCCAATGAAACACCCTTGGTTTTCCTCTCCTTCACTGTTATTACCATAGGAAGTCCTCTCCAGACCTGGGAGAACTGGGTGTCACAGAGATGTTTGTGTCCACAGCAGTCTTTTATTGTAGCATAATAGGAAACATTTTTCTGAAAATTCATCCGTTCCTTTTGTTTACTTCTCCTCTGTCATCATAATCCTTTATTTACGATCTTTTTGTTTTCCTCTGATGTGCCCAGCACAGAACTTGCTGTTCATGAATATGAGCAAAATAAATAAATAAATAAATAAAAGACAAAGCCGGAGCCAGATTTGTTACCCACTCTTTGACAACTGTGGCTTTTCTCTTGGCACTGTTTTGGTAACCTCCAGGATCCTGTAAGCTGTTATTCCTTTCTTCTAACCTGATGGAGGCCCCAACCCCACTGTGTGGTCTGCAAGGATGACTTGTGAAGGCAGATTTACTGGGATCTTTTATAGTCGCTGCACTGGAAGAGTTTACCCTGGGATAAACCAAATATTTTACAATAATTTTACAGTCTCCAGTCCATTTGCTGTCAGATCAAATATAGTGTGAAAGTAATGCTAGCTACCCAGAAAACTAATGGAAAAATGCAGAAGACCTATAAAGGAAAAGGCCTTCTTGTCCTGAAAACACCCTTGTTGTTTATGCAACGAAGAGAGAAACAGAAAACTGTAGAGAAGCTGAAAGAATAGGTGATTTTTGAGTTTCCACTACCCTCCCCCCAAAAGTCAGATGCACTGTAGCTCCTTTTTCTGTCTGTCAGTGAGAAATGCTTTTTCATATTGCTCTTGCATTCCCTTCAGTAGCCTGTGGATCCGCTCACACTGGATGATTATACCTCTATATACACGTACAAATATAGGTAGCATGTGGTGTTCAGTATGGTATGCAGACAATGCTCAAAATCAGATACACTTGAGGAAGGGCACAAGGGATTTCTTCCCAGGACGTGGGCCCTGGTGCTGCTGTAGTATCTGCCATCCCAGGGTGGCTCAGAGCAGGAACTCTGCCCATGGGCTCTTACTTGCTGAAGGATCAAAAGCTTAGTGTGAGTACTTTGTTTGCTACCAACACAAGATGTTTTTGATATTGACTTTTTTCTCATCCAACATCATTTTATTTAGTAGTTGCAGTCCCCCTTGCTTTAGTATAAGCAATCACAGCAAATGAGTCATGAGTCTCTACATGAATATATTTATCATTCCTGGTCTTGAATAGTTAAAAATAGATGGGCATCTTTTGTATTCCAGAGGCATTAAGCAGGTAGATGATGACTGAATGCAGCTGGGAATTCATCTTACCTAGTTCAAGCAAGATGCATTATTCATGTGTAGTCAATGAGAAGAATGACTAGTCAAGCCTGAGAGTCCATTAAAAAAAAACAAATGCAGATCCATGCAGGCTCAATTGGTTGGCACTACTTTGTGGTTTTCCAGACTGTGGTTAAAATGAGTAGCTCTGACTGAAATCAGAACTCGTGATTCTTCTGAGCAGCCTTTGGGACTGGGAGGACAGTAACAATGGGAGAAGGAGAGTCCTTGCACAAAACAAAATCTGTAAAGAGTAAGGCATGACTGCCCATGGTTGCCTCAAGCCATTAAATTTAAATTAAGTGTAAATAAAGTTAAACCTAAAGGATTAAAGAAGGTCAAGAACTGTCAATTTAATGCTGGCAACAGAGCAGATGTGTTCAGGCGGTGTCAGGTTTTGAAGCTGTCTGTGAAGATCAGGAGTCACAGAAAATTCATATCAGCAGCAAAGACTTTTTCTTCCCTCTGACTTTCAGCTGAGAATCATTCCGAACAAGTCAGAGATTACTTGGCATCTCTGACAAGTGTCCACTGGCACAGAGACACAAACAGTAATGCATCTTTCAGGCCCTGGTGCAGGAGACAGTCTGCTTCCTTACTGGAAGGAGTTGAAGTCCAGTGAGAGGCTGTGTCAGTCCTGACATCTCTCTGGCATGGTCAGTACTAACACAGTATGAGGTTCCCCTTACTTTCCTTCAGCTGCCTAAATGTGGGACATTCTGGGCTCAGTTTGGTCATACCTGAGCCAGTGTTGGCTGTCCATATGTTTCGCGGTGAATACCCATTCACATGTGGTATTTGTGTGTAGATATCCACATATAAGTACTTGCAATCCATGAGTTGTATGTCATCCAAGGTGAGATTCAGCTGCCTGTACCAAAGTGCCTAATTCCAGCTGAAGTGATGCAGGATGTCTTGACTGGCCTCTGGCCACTGCAGCAGCTTCCAGGACATGCTGGGCATCCATCCTCAGCACAGGATAGGTTGGGTAGCACCTATGAGGTAGGTACCATGTACAGAGGTTGGACTGATCAATAAAGGATCAGCTTTTCCATTTGAAGAGTAGGTATCACCCAATTCACTCTCATGTTACAGAACTAGGCCATATTTTTGGAGAATTACAAGGAAGCATAGCAAGTCCAAATAAATGGCCAAAGAAGACAAGTCAGGAAGGTTTTACGTTTTTCTGTACCCTTGATATACTATGGTCAGAGCTTGATTTCACCATGGGTTCATTCCCATGTTAACTTTTTGAGGAGGGAGTTTATTTTGAGCACAGGTCTGGCAGATGGATGCATATTATCATCACTCTGCTTTAATGATTATGTTCAGCTTAGCAGAGGAAAAAAAAATCCCTTTCTGGTTTGTTCAAAGACCTGAAATATCTTAATAATGTGATGGCTCTCTGTATATTCTTCTATCAGCAGTTAATAGTTTTCCCTCTCCTCCCCTCTTCAAAAAATTACAAATCCTAGATAGACATCTGGACCAGGAGTCATCCTGTGTTATTACAGCTGGCCTGTATAGGAAACATAGTTAGATTCACTTTACAGTCCCTTGAGGAGGTAAAAAAATCAGAATATCATTAAACTGAATTAATCTGTTTGGTATTAACAGCATTGGATTTAGTTTTAGCTAACACGGGATGTTATGTCTCATCAGATAGGCTGTCTCAGATCAGCCACCTGTTGTGCTCAGTAATGATTCCACAGTCATGACAGACTGTGGAATCCGTAGTAGCCTTGATGCTGTGATTAGGACACCATTTAGGGATGAGGGACACACTTTTCACAGTGCATCAGTGATGGTGGTAAAGCAGACACAAATACAGTGCCTCATGCCAGCTCACTGCTGCAGAACTTCTACCCTTCTAGCCACAAATAGCACCACAGTTACTACTCAAGTTCCCTTTATCCAGGCAGCTAGACAAAGAAAAAGGCATTAACACAACTGTACCATTGGCAGCAAATAACAAGAAGAGGTTTTTAAGTACAGCAGCAGGAATCCAGCTCCCCAGTGACTTTCTGTACAATATCTGCATGTTGGCAACTGGATGGAGTCCAGCATCAAGCTAGGCAAGGACTGGAGACATGATGGGTGCAAGAAGAGGCTGAGAGAAATAGGTTTGTGTAGCCTGAAAAAGAGTGGTCTGAGAGGAGAACTAGTTGCAGTTTTCTGCCTCTGGAAAGAGAATGATGGCTCTGAGCAGTCAAAAGAAAACTGTTGGAGAGTTATAGCAAAAGAAAGCCCTGCTCAGGTATAAGGAAAGTAGGGCTTTACAGTGGCTTAGCACTGTGACAGCCAACAGAGGAGTCTGTGTAATCTCCATTCCTGGAGATCTCAAGACCTCCCTTAGACAAGGCCCTGAGCAGCCCAGTATAGCTTTGAAGCTGGCCTTGTGTAAAGTAGGCAGTTGGACTTGTTCAGCTTGAGAGGTTCCTTCCAAAATTAATCTTTCTGTAATTTTATGGTTTATTTATTCACACCCAGACTTACATTCAGTGAAACTGTTGCATATATTCTGATGATTTCACTGAGAGCATGATAATTTACTGCATAGTGAGGTCTTAAATGCCTACCTACCTATATAACCACCCATATCCTCCTTGTCATTTTTGCTACTCCTAGAGCTATACGAGTTTGAAATCAATCATCTCTGATATTTCTGTTAAATTGCAAAAACATATATGGCCATCTGCAGAACTGACTTGACTCAGCTTCTTGTTTGTCATAACCTATTGGTATCAACAGTATCCAGCTCTGCTCCATATTAATCAGCTCAGTTGAGCAGTGGCAGCAGACTGCCTCTCTGTTACTCATCACATACCAACTTGGTCATCAGCATGCACAGATGCAAAGCACAAATGTGTCGCTGAAAAGGGCTCAATCAGCTGTTCTGTGAGGGATTGGAAAGGAGCAGGCATTGTGGGATTTGGCATTTACCTTCAGTAGAGCACTGTTCGGTGACCACAGTGCTCAAGTGGTAAAATACTTAGGGAAGACCCACCCTTTGGCCTCGTTTGCTAGCTGAAATACATTTTGGTATCACACTGCTTGTGAATAGTTACCTAGAAAATATTTATCTACTTGGTGTTTTGAGAGACAGAGCAGGCTCAGGTGACAGTTTCACACTTGCTTTGTGTGCGTTAACAATGAAATTTCAAGGTGATTGTCTGCTAGCAGATGCTAACAATTAAAAAGCTAGAGTCAGATCTGTTCATGAAATAGAGAAAATCTATGGATACTTCTGAGGCAACTGCATGGATCCAGTAAAAAGCTTGCCCAATAGGAATAATAACACAACTCAAATGTCTCTTCACCCACTTGAGAACATAAAATGAAGCACTCTTGAGAGTCACACAATGATTTTCCCTTTTTTTTCTTTCTTTTTTTTTTTTTTTTCCCCCCGGATAAAACTGTTAAGTATAAAATGCCTAGGTGAAATATTTAATTTCCTAAAATCATAGAATGGCCTGGATTGAAAAGGACCACAATGATCATCTAGTTTCAAGCCCCCTGCCAAGTTCAGGGTTGCCAACCACTAGACCAGGCTGCCCAGAGCCACATTCAGCCTGGCCTCAAATGCCTCCAGAGATGGGGCATCTACAGCCTCTATGGACAACCTGTTGCAGTGCGTCACCACCCTCTGAGTGAAAAAACTTCCTCCTCATATCTAACCTAAACCCCCCTTGTCCTATCCCTATCAACACGTGTAATCAGTCATTACTCCTCCTGTTTATACACTCCCTTCAAGTACTGGAAGGGCACAATGAGGTTCCCCCAGAGCCTTCTCTTCTCCAAGCTAAACAAGCCCAGTTCCCTCAACCTTTCCTCACAGGAGAGGTGCTCCAGCCCTCTGATAATCTTAGTGGCGCTCCTCTGGACCCATTCCAAGAGCTCTGCATCTTTCTTGTACTGGGGACCCCAGGCCTGGATGCAGTACTACACATGGGGCCTCACAAGAGTGGTGTAGGGGGGAACAATCACCTCTCTCTCCCTGCTGGCCACCCCTTTTTTAATGCAGCCCAGGATATAGTTGGCGTTCCGGGCTACAAGTGCGCACTACTGGCTCATGTCCAGCTTCTCATCCACCAGGACCCCCAAAATATTCATAAACATTTATGTGATCTCCCCTCAGTCCTCTTTTCCCCAAGCTGACCAAACTCAGGTTACTCAGCCCTTCATAGAACCATAGAAACACAGAATGGATTGGGTTGGAGGGGACCTCAAGGATAATCAAGTTCCAACCGCCCTGCCCCAGTCAGGGTCACCAACCTCCACACCCAGTACTAGACCAGCTTGCCCAGGATCCCACCCTGTCTGGAACACCTCCAGGGGCAGACCACCTACAGTCTTTCTGGGCAGCCTGTTCCAGCACCTCACCACTCTTTCTGAAAAGGATTTCCCCCTGGCACCAATATAAAGCTTCACTTCTTGAGCTTAAAACCATGCTCCCTTGTCCTATCACTGACTACTCTTCTAAATAGTTGATTCTTCTCCTTTATATAATCCCCTTTGTAGTCTAAATGTAGCTTCACCAAGGCAAAGTAGAGGAGGAGGATCACTTCCTTTGACCTGCTCACCACGTTCTTTTTCATGCGCCCCAGGAGACCATTGGCCTTCTTGGCCACAAGGGCACAGTGCTGGCTCATGGCTAACCTGGTGTCCATGAGGACACCCAGGTCCTTCTCTGCAGAGTTTATCTCCAGCAGGTACTAAGGCATGTGGTTATTCCTCCCCAGGCACAAGACTCTACACTTGCTGTTGTTAAATCTCATCACGTCTTGTGGAACAGAAGCAAAGCCTTCCAGTGTGTCAGCCACTCCTCCCAGCTCTGTATCCTCAGCAAACTTGCTGAAGGTGGACTCTATCCCTTCATCTAGGTTGTTGATGAAGATGTTGAACAAGACTGGATCAAGTACCAACCCCCAGGAAACACCGGAGGTTACAGGTCTTCAACCAGACCCCAGGTGAGGGGTCACTCCTGAAGGCGAAGGGAGCCGCCTGCCCGCGCTGGTGTTCTGCTGGCAGACAGCGGTGGCTTAGGCCTCCCAAGGGCCTCAGGCAGTCTCCTGTGCCATGTGTCACTGGTGACTCTTTTTCAGGGCATGACAGACAATGTGAGGACAGCTGCCAGCAATGTCCTGGTGGCTCTGGCCCGGATGCACTTCAGCCTGGTGATGGCCGAGCTCCAGGGCCACCTGAAGGCCGTGGGGGAGATGTCCAAGGAGTCTGTTCTCATCACCCTGAGCAAACTGTTCAGCAGCTATGGTAGAGTGCCCTCAGCCTCCTGACATCTATGACAACTGGGAAAGGGGCCTCTCCCCTTTGTACGTGATCTGCGTTGAGCTGGGGGATGCAGGGCTGCAGCCCCTCCTCCCTCGCTGCCGGGACTCTGACTGTGGCCCTCTCCTTCCCCTCTGCAGCTCCACAGTGCATCCCCTTCATGTGGCTGATGCTGGCTGGCCTGCGCAGTGTGGTGGGCCAGGTGAGGAGTGGCCAGACCCTGCACATCGCTTGTGCTGGTGAGTGCCGGCCCCAGAGCAGGAGGAATCAGGACAGCCCTCTCACCTTGCCCTGCTGCATACTCTCACTGGCTCCCTTTTCTCTTGTCTTGTTTTGTTTTTGTTTTTAATTAATTATTCATTTTTGTTTTGTTGTTGTTGTTTGTTTCAGTTGTGAAACAATGGTTGGATGGAGTCAAGATTCATTTTTCCCCTGGAAAGCAATGCCCCTGGCCTGCCATGGAGAAAGAGCAAATCTATGAGAATCTTCACCAGCTCTTCTTCTCTGTGGTGAGGAACTGGCAGGACTGCCAGGAGGAAAAGATGAGCACTGCTGCATTCCCAGCCCAGGATGACAACAGGGGTGGTGCTGCTGCTGCCTACACAGGCAGGGCTAGGGTGCCAAGGGATGTGCAGGGGCACTGACCACGTGGTTATGATGGCTCCTGTGGGGAGAGCAGGCAGAATGGAGCAGGCAGGTCCCTGTGCTGTGCATGGAAAGTGCACAGCCTGGTGTTAAGGCCTGGCCCTCACTTCAGGAGCCAAGGCTTCCCTTTTCATTACCTCTGCTCACACCCAAAGGGCTGCCCTGATGAGCAGGTGGCTTCCCTTTGCCTTCTGACCATGAAAATCACACCTACAATTGACCCCTGTCAGGTGAGGAGGGCTGTTCTGCATTACATCAAAGATCTGCTCAGCGCTAACGCCTGGAGCTGCTCAGCCTGGGATGTGGTGGGGCACATCTTCAGTGAGTTCAGCCACACCACAGGAAGAAGGGTAAGGACAGTGGGCAGCATCTTCTTTTGGAAGACCCGTGCTGCTCAGAGGCTGGCACAGAAGCACTGGTGGGGCCACACCTGAGCCTCCTGACAGGCTCCTGAGAACTGAGAGTAACCGGTGTTTCAACACCACTGTTGTGCAGGCAGCTGGAGACCTTTCTGCCCAGGAAGCCCGGGAAGAAGGAGCTCTCCAAGAGCTGTGTATGGACATCCTGGGGTCACTGGATGTCTCTGTGAGAGGGATCTCCAAAGTGAGTCACACTGTGCCCTGCTGCTGCTCCTTGCCTTTGCACCATGTGTTTCTCGTCCCATTCCAACACCCCAGGTCTCTCCTCCAGCGTGCTGTGAAGCACACAAGACTCAGGGAAGTTCACAGAGTCTTCATCTCTGCACAGAGGTAGGAATGCTGACATGCTCAACTGCCTTGTTCCCTACAGCTCCTGTGGACGCAGATGCTGCTGTTTGTGGTGCCAGCCCAGTACACGGGCACACTGATCTTGGTCTCCTGCTGTGTCCAAGCTCTGGCTGAGAGAGGGGACCTGACAGATAGAAGAACTGGATCCCCATTTCGTCAGCTCCATGTTTCAAGGTAGGAGCAGAAACTCCCCCAGTGAGCTCTGCTGACCTGTGTTAGCAGCCAGAAGGGACAGCGGAGGTGCCCGTAGCAGGGCACGGAGTGTCTTGGGGTCTTACTCAGCCCTTCTTTCTCCTCACAGTCCCACTGCTGACTCCCCAGACACTGCTGGCAAGCCTGTTGGTGAGTAGATGGTCCAGAGGTCTGTGCCATGAGCCCTCAGGAGGAAGCAGCATGGCCATGGGCAAAGCTGTTGGCTGCTCCTGGCCCTCCAGGGCAGAGCCAAGCTGCTTCCCTTCTGGGAGAAACCTCTGCTCTTGCTGCAGAAGTGATCCTGTTTTTCCTTGCTCTCGCTCAGGTGGTGGCAGGGAGCCCTGTTGCAGGCAGTGAACTCCAAGCTGCTGCCTTACTGCTGATGCAAAACCTCCACAGCAGGATCCACAGAGCTGTGGGGGCCATGTGGGCTGCTGAGATCCCCCTGCTGCTGCAGTGCCTTGAAGGTAAAGTGCTGGTGGGAAGGGAGAGGTGGAGGCAGGGAAGGGGGGGAGTGAAAATGCAGCTCTGCAGCGTGGCAGAGGGGAAGTGTATCCTGTAGCCCAGTGCTTGCTCTGCTGCTGTTCCCATTCCAGGGAGACAGCACTGAGGCCTGGGGACTCTTCCCCCTGCGGATCTGTCCATTCCAGGGCATGGATGGGCCCTTCACATCCCCTCAGACAGCAGTCTTGGAGCAGTTAGTTCTGTGTTCCTGTGGGGATTGTTTGTGGGGAGGTACAGGTCATTGTGGAGGGGATGCGAGTCCCTATTTGGCAGTGCTGAGTGCCCAGGCCTAGCCAGGTTTGCAGCAGCTCTTCTTCTGTGGCTTGATCCTAAGCAAGGGCATTTTGCTTCCTGTTGCTGTGCAGGGAAAGATGAGAGCTTCCCGGACTCTGCAGAGTGGGAGTGCTGTTTGCTGAAGGTACAGCATTGCCAGGAGGTGTGGTACAGAGAAGTGCTTGCCTGCCTCAAGGAGCCCTGCTCCCTACAAGCCACCGCGGGACAGGAACAGCCTCTCAAACACTGCTGTGGAGTGGCTGCACGCCTTTGTGGCACTGCCTCTTCCTCTCTGTCCCAACCCCAAGAGGGGTCTTAGGAGAAGAGTGGCAGGAAGCCTTAATGGAGGGAATGCTATGGGAGCTGGGAGAGGGACTGTTCTTCCAGGCACCTCTCCCCAGAAGGCTGCAGTGATTTGGGAATGAGGGAAGAGGCAGAGGGCAAGGGAACATTGGCTTCTCCTGTTCTCCAGCAATTCCTGAGGGCATTGCTGGAGACCATAGAGGACGAGGCCTGGACCGAGGCCCTGAGCTGTGAGCTGAGCAGGTGGCTGAGCTGCTCTCCCAGCAGCTCTGGAGAAAAGGTGGGCTCCCCCCCAGCTCTACCCAGCAGTCACCCATGCAGTCTTTCCTGTATAAGGCTCTGGGGACGGCACTGGGAGCTTGTAAAGGAGTCCTCCACATCCAAGAGAAGCTGCTGCAGCACCTGGAGGAAACAAATGCGGAGGAGCCATCCAAGGCCCAGGTGAGCTCTCCTCTCCTCCAGCTTCTGCCAGCGTCCCCGCCCTGTCCCTGGGGCAGAGGCCTTCTACTGGCCTTGCCCAAGGCCTTTCAATCTCCTCACTGCTGCGCTGTTTCCCTCAGGCAAGGACCGGCCCAGACACTGTGGTTGGCCGCGCCAGTAGGTTCAGGCCTGCACCAACTGCCCCTTGTTCTTTTGTGCAGGGAATGATCTCTCTTCTCAGCCATGCTGCTGAGAGCAACTTCCACACAGTCCTGGACACACTCACCATGTTTGCATTCAGGCTGTGCAAGGGCCGGAATGCGAGCATTTCCAGGCACAAGAAGGTGAAGCATTACAGGTTTCCATCTTGGCTTTCTTCTACCTTATTTTCACAGCAGCTCCTGCCTTGGGAGCCCAGGTGCATCGCGGGGCACTGGGGACTGCTGAGCGAGTGTCTCAAGGCATTTCTCCCCACACAGATGGAGCTGGACAGCACGAGAGCTCATGCCACACGCAGCTCTCTAATCCTCGCCCATGGCAGCTTAGCACTGCGTGCCTCCAAGGAACAGCTGCTTGCCTGCCTGGAAGGAGACATCATGGGCGACATCCTGCTGCTCTACAGCTGCAGCTGCCGGGTGAGAGCTCGTAGCGTGCCGAGGTGTCTGAGCACTCAGCTGCAGCCCCTCCACGTGGGGGGATGCTGAGATGGGCCTTCTCTTTCCAAAGGTCCCTCGGGGAATGGTTTGTGCTCAGATGAAGATCCAAACCCTTCCCTTAGTATTGCCCCCACATGTCCCCATGGAGCCCTCAGCCCTTCCTGCAGTTCAAAGAATGTTCTTCTCTCTTGGGCCTCAGAACTTGCAGAACAAGCTTGCGCTGGTGCAGAGCATCACCAACTTCAGCTCTGCCTTCCAAGCTGTGGGTGACTCTGCCTGCTTTAACCCCTCCTTGAAGGGCAAGCTTCTGGAGATCCTGATAATGAGTGCCTAGAGCCAGAGCTGTCTGCAGTGGAGTTCTGGGCTGTGCCATGAGGCTCATGTTCCTGGAGGCATACAGGTCTCCCTCAGCCACACATCTCTAGCTGGTGGGGACCTTGTGTGCTGGCAGGCAGTGGATGGGCAGTGGGCTAGGTCCACCAGCTGTGGAGCTGCTGCATCCTGCAGTGCTTCCATGGGAAACGTGGGAGTGATGGGGCCGGTGTGTGGCAGTCATGTCTGAGCTCTTGTGTGCCTCTTGCCCACTTTGACAGTGTCTCTCTGGGACTTGCAGGACTTGCTGAAGAAGTATTACTTGGGCATCCCTGTCTCCCAAGTGCCCCTCAGGGTGGTTCTGGCCCTGGAGCAGTTGAGGTAAGGTCTGGGGTTGCAAGGCAGGATGGTGATCCCCATTTTGGGTAGCTCCTGAAGGCCTGAAAGGGGCAGGGCATGAGGAGCCACATATTCAGGAGACGGGGCACACTGCTGGCTCGCAGCCAGCCTGCTGTCCACTGGGACACCCAGGTCCCTCTCTGCAGAGCTCCTCTCCTGCAGGTCAGCTCCCAGTGCAAAAAATATGCAGCTGTGCTTTCTGTTTTGATACAGGAATCAGAGAATAGGTTTCATGACTGCCAAAAATTCATCCAATTTTTGTTTCATTGTGGCTCCATTTTCCATTGACATAAATGCTTTACTGGCCAATTTTCAAATGGAACACGTAGAGCTGCAATCTAAAGTCTGATCTCTTCATTAAACAATAAAAAAAATAAGTTTTTTACTTATTATATTATATGATGCATTTTCTGAGGGCTGCTCAGAATCATAGAATGTCCTGGGTTGGAAAGGACCTCAAAGATCACCTAGTTACAATTCCCCTGCTGTTGGTAGGGTCACCAGCTACTACACCAGAGTCACATCCAGCCTGGCCTTGAATGCCTCCATGGATGGGGCATACACAACCTCCTTGGGAATGAAATGAAAGAAGAACGTGATAGCTATGAATTTCTTATTTCTGAAGTGCATGAATATAAGAGGGGAAGTTTTATTTTTTTCCTTCCTTATAAAATCTAGATACTCACTCAAAGGAAATTAAGTCCACAGCAGTGTATCTATTAAGGCTAGAGATACAAAAAGGCTCTTCATTTTGAAGCGAAGTCTGAGAAACAAGGCATAATCTGACTTTCTTCTGTCGTGCAGAGTTTTACTGATCAAACACAAGATGATTGATCCTCTCTGATTGCTCATTGAATTTAGGAAAATAAAGAAATGAGGATCAGATGAGGAAGTGTTGAGGCAGGAATTGGCAACACTTATGTATTAGACCTCATTTTCATCAGAATAAAAACTGCTTAAATATGTGCATTTCTATTGTTAGAAAGAAAAAACAGTCAATGCAGAATATTAATTCCAGGAAGCTAATCTACGTCCAGGGAATAAAGGAATTGTTGAATTTCTAATGCAGAGATATTACTAATTTTGCAAGAACTTTCTCTAGATAAAAATTAGGTCTTGTAGCTGACCTGTGTGAAGCCTTCTGCTTCATTCAGGTGTTCGCAATCGTTAGGGACTCAACGGTCTGTCCATCTACCCAGGTGCACACCAATGTGGTGAATGGTAAAATGGCGTTTATTTGATGGTGGCAACAGCTTATATAATCGTACATAGCTTCGTCTACGCCCATATGTCCTTGCGTCATTCCTTCCTTATCTAGTCGCCACCAATGAGCATATAGAATGTCTTGCTTTTTCCTTATTTGGTCTTTAGACTATTCAATTTGACTACATTTCCCCCTCCCTATGCATAAGCGCAACTACTGTATCCTGAGGGGACTCCTAACCGCGTACAACCGAAGCCCCGCCTTTCGCCTAGACATACTATGGTCCCCTCAGTCAAGCCTTGCCCCGTTACAGCCCGATTCGCAAGTTTCATACCACCACCCATGTACTGCTTTACACTGCTCCATTTTCGGGCTGCCTACAAGCCTTTTGCAACTTCTTATATTCCGTGTGATAGCTGATTGAATTATTAATCATCTTTCGGATGCTACTGGACACAATTTGTAAAAGGCAAGGCAGGCACACTACTAGCAACAAAATAACTACAAGCCCCAAAAGCAGTCCTTTCAGCAAATGAACGGCCCATTCCCCTATTCCCCCGAATAATCCTCGCAGCCAACTTCCGATTGGGTCGCTGTCCACGCCGATCTTATTGACATGTTCTTTCATTAGCTGGAACTTCTTCTGTATAGACTCACTGTGATCACTCAGATTGAAACAACACATTCCGGCAACGTCCTCACAGCCATGGCCGTGAGCTAGAAGCAAGAAGTCAATAGCCGCTCGGTTCTGCAGGACCGCGTGTCGAATACTCGTGACATCATCCAATAAGTCCCCGAGGAGTGATGTTGTCAAGTTAGCCTGTTTAACGGACCAACAGGCTAATCTCTCAATTTCTCTTAAGGCTTGCGCAGCTGCTACCCCCGGGGCTAAGATAGATGCAAAGATTCTTGCTGTAGGACCCCAAAGCTGCACTTCATCTGAGCATGTATCATCCAGGTGTGAGGTGCTTCGTTTACGTCTTATACCTGTCCGCGATGAATTGGCAAGCACCTTGAGAATATCTGTATGGTTAGGTGCTAACATGGTAAGCTTGCCTAAATAGCAGGGGCCCCCTACCGGACGACTGGGAATTCCTTGCCATGCGCGATCCCCACAAATGAGGAAAATTGCGGGTGGTAGCGCTTTTGGTTTGGTGAGACTACCTTGTGTGCTGTCGACCCACGCCCCTGATGGGAGAATCGTGGTCGTTTTTCCACAACATCCGCTGACATTACCCAAATTACTAGCTGTACAGTTCGCAGTAAAACTGAACGGCTCTGTCTCATTAATTTCCTTTGATTGATTAACCCATATACCTCCTCCCCCCACACACTGTTTTTCGGGGGATTTGACTGTCTGCACATCTCCACAGGTGTAAATATCAAAATTATCAAACCTGTGTGAGCAATTATATATTTCCCAAAATCTGTAGCCATATGCACCGCAGTACTCACTCCCCATAAAAAGATTGTGCCTATCCGCTGTCACCACCGTAAACGGTTCCGTGGAGTTAGAAGCGCTGTTAAAGAAAGGATTGACCCACGGGGCGATCAAGAAGTTGTGTGTAACCTGTCTCCGGCCCCACCCGTAGACACCACTTGGATTGGAGTGTGGGGCGAAGCCTACGCATCCCCCGGTTACACCAGAAATCTGAGTAATATTAGTAATGTTAGGGAGAGACTGGGAACCTAGCAGCTGTAGTTCCGGTGGCTCATCCCACATAGAGACATTCAGCTTTAACAGCAAGCATGAAACCTTTCGATAAGTGAGGGTGGTGCTGTTGTCAGGGCCGCCGGTAATGCCGGCTGACGAGACTAACCGGTCAGTTCCCAAGGTGGTGCAATTTGTATCAGAGACATATCCCTCAAAATCACCTTCGGAAATAGGGGACGGGATACCTATCAAACATGTTTGAAAAGGGGAGGTGGCTGACTGTGTAGAGAGGCAGAAATCCGTTTGGCCTGTACGGTTGGCCCATGTAATCCAAAGGTTCCCTGGCTGCTCGAGTAAGTGGACATCAGCTCTTACCCCCGTAACCTCACACAAGACCAGGACACCAATAATGAGAATATAATTAACTCTCGTTGGCAGCAAGGGTGTCTTCTCCGGGTCTTTCTTGCTTGTTGCTAGCGGTTTCTCCTTGGAGTCCTTCTTGCTTGTCTCCCCAGGGTATCCAGTCAGAAATGCCTGCAAAAAGAGGGCTCGCCTCATCTTTCTTAGTCACCTCATCCTTTTGGGTGATGTCCGGTTTAACTTTTCGAGAGGGTACCCAAATAACCTTATCAGTGTCCCTGTTTTTCACAGCTGCATAACCTCGTCCCCAGACCAGCACGTTCCATCCTTTTTCCCACTCCCCTGTCTCTATTCGTATTTTAACCGGGGGTCCTTCTGTAAGAACGGTAGGTCTCCAGTGTTTTTGTATCGGTGTTTTTGTGTTTTCACCACGCTCAAAGTGATTGAGGGCATACATTGCCTTGGCTAGTAGTTCCCCCTGTTTGCTGGTGGGGATTCTTTTCATAAAGCCGTCCCCCTCCGCAAGCACACGGATCTTATCTTTCAGGAGCCGGTTGGCCCGCTCTACCATAGCTTGACCCTGGGAATTACCCGGAATCCCGGTGGTGTGTGCTATCCCCCATCTCGCGAGCCACTCTCGCGTGGATTTAGACGTGAAGCAGGACCCGTTATCTGTTTTTATGGCCTTTGGTCTTCCCAAAACGGCGATAGCCGTGGCCCAATGATGTTGTGCAGCAACCGATGTGACACGGCCATGCTGAGTTACGACTATCGCCGATGAGGCGGTATCCACAGTAACAGCGAGCCAGGAACGGGGGGCCATTCTAGGCTCAAGCGTAAAGTCTGTCTGCCATATCTGTAGGGGTCCCAAACCCCTAGGGTTTACCCCGGCCTCCAACGCAGGGGCTGAATTACAATGCGGGCAGGTCTGAACAACCTCCCTAGCCTGCTGCATAGATATATTACACGCTTTGGATAGCGCGCGGGGTCCAATATGGAGAGCAGTATGAAGATCTTTAGCCTCTCTCAAGGGATACGCTTGAAAGGTGGCTTGGCTATCTGCCACGTCATTTCCTTCTGTGAAAAACCCTGGCACTTCAGAATGACTCCGCACGTGGAGAACGGCGGCCATGGCTGACCTTTGGCTTAACGCATCCTCTAAAATGAAAGCCGCCGCTGTAGACGGGACTCCCTCCTGTCCCATCTTGAGTAACATTTTCGCAACAAACGCGGAGTCAGTCACTACATTAGTGGGCGTTGTCGGCCACAGCAGAAGTGCCATGGCCACAGCGCGTGCTTCCAGTTGTTGTACACTTGCCCCCAAATCAGCTATTTCTTTTATCTCCCACCTTGGGCCCTCCCTCCAGACTACCACCCCCTTATGGGTGCTTGAGGAGGCGTCGGTAAAGACAGTGGGTCCCGGTACAGGGTGGTCGGTAACCCTCACTTTCAGAGAAACATGCAGTGGACGCGCAATGTCAAAAATAGATGGCGTGTCACTACTCCTGATTTTTCCTGCAAACCCCCTAAGGGCTAACAGGATCCCCTCCGGGAGCGGAAGGTCCTCCCGAAAGCATGCAGGCAACAGGAGGATATCAACCTCCTTGCCAAAGGTTCGCACTGCCGAAGCGCGTAGCTTAGTAATCAAAAGGGTGAGCACTTCTAACCAAGCAGTAAACGCCTTGGTGGGTTGGGTGGAGAATAACCACAAACATGGCCTTGGGTGTGTGGACAGTCCCTGTCCCAGGACCCCTATTGCCCCCTGTTCACATCTAGCGACCGCTCCTTCCAGAGGCAGGGCAGGGTCCCATCGTTCCAAGGCAGCAGTGGTGCTGAGCTGTACGATCTCTCTCCAGGCCATTTTCATGTCTAGATTCCATTCCCTCGCCTCGTTAGGATCTGACCCTCGTAACTGCTCATAAAAGGGGCCCATCAGTCGTGGCGGGATTCCTAACGCTGGGCGAAGCCACTGAAGTGACCCCACCAGCTTTTGAACATCCCACAAGGTGGCTATCCTGGGTTCTGCTACCAAGCCTACGGGTGCTACATACGTACTGCCTAACTTGTACCCAAGATATTGTACTCCGGGCTCCCTCTGGATCTTATCAGGCGAAATGGTGAACCCGGCTCTTTCCAATGTACTGATAACCTCCTCCCCTGCCGCTTCCAACCCATCATGACTTGAGGCGGCTAGCAAAAGATCATCCATATAATGCAACATGCACAGAGATGGGTGCTTGAGTCGCAAGGGCTCAAGTACCTGACCCACTACCAACTGACAGATAGTGGGAGAACAGGTCATCCCTTGGGGCAAGACCTTCCATTGGAATCTTCGAGCGGGGGCCTGGTTATTCACAGAGGGGAGCGTAAATGCAAAAGCTTCGCGATCTTGTTCCGCAAGAGGAATAGAAAAGAAGCAATCCTTGAGGTCTAGGACCATCAGGGGCCAGCCACGCGGGAGCGCGGAGAGAACTGGCGCCCCCTGTTGGACGGCCCCAAAAGGAACAAGCTTGGCGTTAACAGCGCGCAAGTCATGCAATAAGCGATAAGACCCGGAAGCCTTCCGGATCACAAAGACAGGTGTGTTCCAACAACTAAGTGAAGGTTCTATATGTCCTAACTGTAACTCTTTTTCCACTAATTGCGTTAGCGCTACAAGTTTACCTTCAGGAAGGGGCCACTGGTCAATCCACACAGGCGTGTGGTCTGGCTTCCATTTGAGCGGAATAGCCAGATGTAGCGCAACAGTAAGAACAGTGGCCCTCCCTATAAATTTGTCAAGCGGAGCCCTAGGCCCTGCAGACAATCTCTTCCTAGGATACTCCCTCTAACCATAGCTACTGCGGGGAAGAGGAGCAGGGGTCGCTCCAAAGACCCGTCTCGGTTAATAACCCCCACCTCTATCATATCCCGGGATTTTCGCATGGGAATTCCCCCTCCTATCCCATGGACCTGCGGGTTCGCGGCCTCCATCACTGGCCAATCGGTGGGCCAGTCCTCCTCTGAAATAATAGTGATGTCCGCTCCAGAGTCCAACAGCGCGGTGATATACACCGAACGCTGTTTGACCGGATGACTCCCAGTGTTAGTCAGAATGACCCTAACCAAGGGGCGATCTTTATGTTCCATTGTCATCGCTAACGAGACGGCAGGCTGCTCAGAGACGGGCCACGGCCCCGAAGAGAGGCCTCTTCCTGGGCGTTGGCCCTGGCTGCCATCCCGCCTTCTGCACTGTTTAGCGTTGTGTCCCATCCCGTCACACAGCTGACATCGCTCACGGCTGTTTCCTGACTTTCGTTTTTTCGGGCACTGCGCCTGATAATGTCCCGGGGATCCACAAGTGTAGCAGAGCCCTCGGGCACGACCACCCGACCCAGTTTGTCCATCCCTCTCTCTATTGACTACTGCCATAACTAAGGGCTGGATAGCAGACGACATGGCCGCGGCTATGCCTTGATCCGTAAGAGGGGCAGTCTTCTGCCTGTCTAGCACATATTTGATTATCTCTCCTGGGGTGGTCAGCGTGGAGGGTGCTGCCCGTATAAGCTGCTGAATATCTGGCTGTGACTTCTGCCTAAAGCAGTCAATGATCACCGGAGCCCGCGCGGAAGGTGGGAGATCTGACCCTTCAACCGCCTTTATAAGACGATTGGCAAAATCCACAAAGGACTCAGATGGTCCCTGCGTAATTTCCGCCCACGGGTCTGTGGGTTCCGCCAACCGAGCGACCTCTCTAAACGCCTGGAGAGCCGACGCCGTAATAGCAACCAGTTCCCCCGGTCTTAATAATGCAGCCTGACCCTCTGGATTGCCGGCCATTCCATCCGCCAAACCCTTTAAACGATCCAAGTTAGTCCGTTCCCCCCGCCCTTGACCGTTCGCTGGGTGTCGGGGGTCGCGAGTGGCTGCCGCTATAACCGTCTGTAGTTGGACTCCCCAAGCGTCCATCCATAAGGCATATGGGGCAGGTCCTAAAATAACTCTCATTAGATTCGTGACGTCATGCGGCAGCAGCGGGGAGGACATGAGCGCTTCCACTTCTGCCATAGTGATCGGGGATCGTAAGCCCTTAGTCCTGACCGTATCAGCCAGTCTTGTGATCAATTTTGGCTCCAGAGGGGTCCAGGCGGGTCCCTCTGTCTTAATCACTACAGGCATGGCCACCACGGGCGGACCTGTACTCGCAAGCTCCTCCCTGATCCTTGCCCAGTCAGTCAGGGCCGGCCCAGGGGCCAGACCCGCGTGCCCTGGCTCCGCCCTTGGCTGTTCCGCCCCCCAAGGTGTGTCACCCCCCTGGCCCTGCTGCTCTCCCACCCCCGCCAGGGAAGGATACAAACCACTCCCCACATAAGGGGGAGGAGGGGCCGAGGCTGTGGCGCAATTACAGCCAGTAGCTGTTCCGCAATGATAGCAGGATGTGCCAACGGTTTTAGGTGTGGCCATTTTCTCCGGCGCCATCTTCGCATCTCGCTGCGCAGTTGTTTCTCCCACTTCCTCCCCTTTGTCGATTCGCCGCTCCGTTGCTGGTTTCTCGATGCACTCCGGACCTGGGGGAGAGACCCTCCCTCCCCCTAATCCCAACCAAAACTTTGCTTGCTCAGATGTAACCTGTTCCTCTCGAGCCGCCTTCAATGCCCCCAAAACCAATCCCCAGGTTTTTAACTCTCCCGATTTCCCAAGTACCATTGCCCGCTGGGAGAGCGCCGCGGTAATGGGATCCCAGGACCCCGGGGAATATAAGTCTGAGGGAGACATAAGCAACCCTTCCCTTTGTAACAGGGACAACATGGCCCCTATTTCCTTCTTAGAAGGAGAGGTTTTCCCGCAATAGGTTTTACACGCGGACGAAATCACCTTTATGACGGCTTCCATGCTTGATCCACAGGGCGACCGGAATCGTGCCTGAGGTGGACTGCTCAGTCGTCGGGTTTCCTTCCCGTCTTCCAACGACTCTCTGAGTTCTCGGTAGGTTATCTTGGCCCCCGGCCGTGGAGCTCCCTCCGACGTCACTCAGCTTCTGCCCTCCTAAGCCGCAGCCCCCTCTACTAGGGTCATCGTCCTCGCTCCGTTAAGCGAGACGGATGAGGGCAGGATCGCCACGCCGTCTGTGGCCGACCACTATTCCCTAACGATCACGTCGGGGTCACCAAATGAAGCCTTCTGCTTCATTCAGGTGTTCGCAATCGTTAGGGACTCAACGGTCTGTCCATCTACCCAGGTGCACACCAATGTGGTGAATGGTAAAATGGCGTTTATTTGATGGTGGCAACAGCTTATATAATCGTACATAGCTTCGTCTACGCCCATATGTCCTTGCGTCATTCCTTCCTTATCTAGTCGCCACCAATGAGCATATAGAATGTCTTGCTTTTTCCTTATTTGGTCTTTAGACTATTCAATTTGACTACACCTGTGGTCTCTTCACTAGCCCTCATCTCCAGACTCACAAGCCCAACTAACCTCCAGTTTTTGTCTCTTATCAGTCCTTTGGAAGTTCTACTATGATCTTTTGCTCAACATGTCTAAGATCACCTCTGTCTTCCTCCTCCATAACTCCTTTTCTCAGGAGCATATGGATGGCTGATACTCCTGATACTTGCCAACTGCTCCAAGCCACTTTCTTATTTGAGGCTCCCACTCCCAGTTTTATTTCAAAATCATAGGCTCTGCTTGCAGAATTTCTCTTAATCTGGCTTCTGCTCTTCCTTCTCAGCAGCTACAGTAACGTTCCTTTTGCTCTTGCACTCCCAGTCTTGTTGTGACTCTATACACATAGAAATGGTGTTGCAAAAAATAATTTTTCCCATGCTTGATGTTGTTGCCCACTGTTTGTGTCTGCCAGGTTGCAGAGCCCCAAGGTGAGGCTGGGGCATCGTGTTGCTGACTGCAAGGTTTGAGAATTGTCTGGAATTGAAATAGAGCTCCTGAACAAGGGGCCAAAGCCAAAGGTAGAGAATGGCATTTTAGACCACAGTTTCAAGGTTACTCTTGGCCTATCTCACTCCTGCGTTGCCTCTCACTGAGAATTCAGAAACTTCTTTATTTCAACTTTCATGCTTTCAAATGATACTCTTTGCCTACGTGACCTTGCATACTTGGGATGCTCTCTCTCTGCACCAAGTCACAGCATATTCTCCTAAAAATTCCTCCTTAATATTCTCTTGAATTTGATGAATACAGAAGTGTTTGATGGATTTTGGGTTACCAACATGCCAGCATTACTGCGTGATACTCTGACTGATACTGATTCATTTTATCTTAGTATTCTCCAGACTATCTACATTTCTGTATTATCACTTGTCCTGCATTACCAAGTCACTGGGCTAAATCTCAGCATTTTTCTGTCTTTTTTTTTTTTTTTTTTTTTTTTTTATAGTATTTATCACTGTAGAGGCTTCCTCTGTGATTACTGGTCTTAAACATCAAAGGTATATAAATAAATAATGCTTTGTTGCAAATTCTAGCAAAGCAGCTCTTTGAATGAAAGCTTGAAATACAGGCAGGTCATCAGTGATCCAGCTCTGACTGTCAGCTTTCCCATTTCAAACAGGTAATGTTCAGACGTGGTTTATATGCCTGTGATTCTTCAAAATGACACAACTGTGGAGTTTTATGCACCTCTTACTCCTACTTATCTTCCAGTCTGATAATCATGGTGCAGTAGCCAAAAACATTGATAGCACTTAGGAAGAAGAGCTGAGACTGAGTCAAGTGTCAAGTAAATACACTGAAAGAAATTCTAATGTCTGCAAGTCACTGAAAATCTCATAATTAAGTACAGTGAAGATGAGATTTCACTTACAGAGATTCAAGCCAAAAACACTGTGAAAAATTACAGTTGAGAAAGGATGAATTAGCCAAAGGTGTCACTGAAAAGGAGATTACATCAGCTGCCCTTCTGGAACTTAATTAAAAAAA
This sequence comes from Gallus gallus, assembly GCF_016699485.2. NCBI lineage: Eukaryota > Metazoa > Chordata > Aves > Galliformes > Phasianidae > Gallus > Gallus gallus. The sequence continues at coordinate 122,361,343 of NC_052532.1, read as the reverse complement.
CTACATTTCCAAATGCCTTGTACCAAGGAGTGCTTTGGAGCCATTTGGAGGCTAGAGGCTGGAGTAGAGTAATGGGGCAAAATGTATTTAAAAGTACCTGTGTTCAGTCAAAGTCCCATTTTTCAAAAGCTCAAGTCCTTGGATGCCTATCTTACATGGGCATCTTGGGGAGTCAGAAGCATGGGCACTTTCGGAAAACATTGCCTGGTTCCTACTTAAAAAACTAACCCTTTGCTAGACAACTCTCAGTGGAAAACAATCTTAAGGCACTTCGGAAAAGTTCTCCTTAAGTTTCTTTATGGCCTAAAAAAGTGTCTGGGGAGGAAACATTACAGAGAATTACTGTGAGAATTATTTTGCACAGCTATTCAGAGATCTGGTCACAGAAAGGTATACTTGAGAACTGCCAAAAGAACTCCAGTTCACCACCTGCACTGACCAGGTCTGCACAATTTTTGTGCAGGGAAAGTTAATCTGGAAGTCCAGTGTTGGTGTTCTTGGCTGTGATTGGCTCACAGGTCCATTGTTGGCTGCATTAACCCACTGTATTACTTCATTGGTAATTCTATCTTGGTGTTAATTCTGTCAGTTCACTTTAAAATTCCTTGTGGTATGAAATCCAGGTGCATGCTGTAGCAGAGCAGTGCAGTAATGAGAGGTCTTTAAAGGTAATTGCATACTCTACTATGTTCTGGAATTACTGTCTTGGGGCTTCCCAATCATTCTACAGTCTTCATATGCAGTATTTATTATAGTATTTGGTTTAAGATAAGACACTAATAGGTTACATATGTTTGATTAAGGAGCTGATGAGAGTTCTAGGGGAAAATCAGGTTTGAAGATCTGGAGGATTATTAATATTTAAGGTCTTCAGATACTCTCTTGCTGGCTCATGAAAATGTCATTGAAACACATTGTCTCACTCTGTTATTCATTTCCTTGATAAGAATTCATCCCTGAATAAAGGCTAGCTAGAAACTGAGAAAAGCCTGAAATGATCCCTCTTGTTTTAGATTAAGACCCTGTAGACAAATCTTCAAGAGTAAGCAACTGTGGAAATCCTTGGTAAAATGTAAATCTCCTTGCCAATGGCTGCTCTGGGCTCCCAGGCAGGCCAAGCTCCCTGGCACCATCAGGCCCTGTGGGTTCTGGCCATGGGGCAAGGGTCATTAGCACTGCTGGGGAAGAGAGGACACCTGGGAGAGGTGAGCTGCTGCCAGGCATGGATAGATATCTGGCAGGGCAGGGGTTTTCATGAGGTCTGCTCCAAACATCACTTGAGAGCTTGTAGCACTGAGTTAACTTGCTTGACTATTATATTAAAAGGCTTTTTATGCTATCTTTATGAAAATACTTGTTTCTTGCTACTGAACATCAAATACCTGCTACAGCCTCTTTCTTCTGCCTGGGCTTTCTGAGGGGAGCTTTTTTAACTCGCTGCTGCCCTAATCCCTCATTTTCCTTCTCCATCAGCCTCAGATTCCAGGCAGAGCTGAGGCACAGAGTAGCCATCGTTTGTGTCCACAGGTACTAGGAAATCATTACACGATTTCTGACTGCCTCAGCTCCTCGCCCTTGTTGTGCCTGGGGAAGAAAATATGGCAGAAAAAGTGATGAATGTGTGCATGGCTTTGAACTGGAAAGCCAAAGGTATCCTTGCATTTGCTGCTGCTTTAATTTATCACTTCCCTGCACAGCAGCAAGTACATTTCTAAATATTCACAGCTGGGCTACAGATACACCTGGTATGGAAGGTGTAACATTTATTCAAACAAGCCCCAGTTTCCACCCCCTCTTCACTACAAATGTGCTCATCAGTGAGCTCAGGTAGACTTGGGCCTGAAGCACTGACCAGATAGATACCCCAGCAGAAACTGAACCGTGTCCAACAACAGCTGGATATTTCTTATTTGCATCTGCTTTTTAACTTGTTTGCGGTTTGTTTTTGGCTCAGATGAATTATTCCGACTTTCCTTTCTCTGGAGAAACATCCATTGACAGCAGTGACATCTTGCTTGAAGGAAGATGGTGCTGAACAGAAATCACAGCTGCTGTGGGAAATGGTATGTTACCGTGCCCAGCTGCTGTTTGCAGCCAACGAGCTATTTCTGAGCAGGTTTCTAGTTTTAGACCAACGGAAACCTGTGATTATCAAAGAAGTTGTGAGAACCTCGTGAATGCCCCATCCCTGGAAGTCTTTAAGAACCGGTTGGATGGGGCCCTGGGAAACATGATCTAGTGGAAGGTGTCCTTACCCATGGCAGAGAAACTAGGTTACCTTTAAAGTTTCCTTTGAACACAAAGCATTCCATGATTCTATGAATTTAGCCATTACTGGGAGCTGTGAAAATTTCACCAAGGATACAAAATTGCCATGAAAAGATCTATGTATTTTCTAACTTCCAAATACGAAGTTACTCCACATGCATTTAATCACTGTGTATTTCTGTGTGTACGTTGTGAGCCCTGGGAAAACGTCCAGCAACCGAAGGAAAAACCGAAGGTTAAATGAGATCAAGTAACAATGCTTTGGCTTTGGACATGGAACATGAAGAAGAGTTCCCACAACTGAAGTGGTTCATGTGACAAGTGTCAAGTTTGTGAGTTTGAGTCTAATTTTCATACTTTCTTACATCCTTTCGAGATGAGCTGGCGTCTTTGCAAAGCTTATTTTAAAACAAGTTTCTTCTATATTGGGTTTTTATTTTTTATATTTTGATAAGAATGTTAGGATCCTAGAAATTTGTGGCAGACTTTCTATGTGGTTTTATTTTTCATATAATCTCCATACTGTTGTCATACTACTACTGTTTGTAGACATTGCTGGCTAACTTGCTTGAAGAGTCATTTTCACTCTACAGTGCTGAACAGTTGGCTGTACGCATTATATTCTGTACAGGATAACAGGATTCATCCTGTTCTATAAAGTAGATATAAATCATTTATTGGTTGGGAGTTAAACAATGTGAAATAAAGCAGAGTACTGGACATTTTTATACTTAATTCCAACATTTATGTCAACAATTTTCATTCAGTTCCCTCCATCTGTATGATTTATTTTTTATTTTTATTTTTTAAATCCAAAGATCAGTCTCTAGGTATTGTGCTGTGTTATCCCAGAGAAATCCCCATGAATGGACTGCTAGAATAATTTAACCATACATTGTAATTTTTAATCTTTTCAGGCTAAGGATAAAAATAAATTGATCTTTTAAGAAATTTACTTAATCATTTCTATAGCATATGTCTAAAAACAAATTCCTGCACAGAACAGATGGTTCATCACTGTTTAAATTCAGGCTTCCTCTTTATCAGGACAATTAATTTAACCTCTAGAACTGCCTGTTTCTCTCTGCTGGTTACAGAGACCTTTCTAAGCGAGGTGCCAAACTTAAGGTGAATGGGTCTGGATGATGATCCTCCATTTCTGATCACTTTACCTTCCTTTACCTATGTATAAGGATAGCAGAGACCAATTGAGCAAGCCGGAACTGTTCCAGGTGCTTGTCTGGGATAGCAGGGAGGCTCAGTGGGCTTCCCTGTAGGAGAGGATGCAAGATTAAGGGAGTGAGATGTGGAGGAGACCCTAGAAATAAGTACTTGGGGGGTGGAGCTGGGTGAAGTGCCTGCCACTGGGTGCCAAATGTCATAACTGCAACTCCATTTGTGCATGGTGAACGTGCATATTTAGGTTGGACTTACCCAGTTCTGCACCTGGAAAAGGGGGTAAAATAAACAGTGTATTCAAATGGAAGGACTTTCTCATAGACCAGACTTCTGTGCTTTTATTAAATTTCATTTGCATTTATCATGTTTATAGTAGGAGGAAAAATGATGGTTGATATAAGGTGCCCTAGGAACCTTAGGCAAGATAATGAATGCAGAGAATAGGATTTTATATATTTGGGTGTTTTTAATTTTAAGTTAAGTGCTGCTCATCCACATGTAATTAGGAAATCTTTAGCTTCAAGATTTTGCATTTTACTTTGATAAATCATGAATAGTAGTCTTGAGATAGAACAGTAACCTTTCATGGTTGTAATGGGCTCAAGGTGAGGCTGAACAAGGAAGTGGAAGATTTATATAACATAAGCTGCAGAGCTCATACAGTCCAAGCCTCTAAAGGTTTATAGTGGCAGAAATAACTTTGCAAATCCAGGAGGGGTGTCTGCAGATGAGTAGTACATCAGTACTGTGTACCAGATAGTGCACTGAGTAATCTGAAAGTCACAACTGCTCTCTAAAATTCTATGCATTCACAAGCTACACCTCATTAATATTTATACTAGAGTCTGATAAGACCTGCAAATATTTGAGTTTTAATTAGGAGACATTCTAATTAAGGAAATGTGTTTTTAAGTGCCATTTTGAGTTCAGCTGGTATAGACTGGACAGAAGTTGATTTTTCTAATTATTCAGGCTGGAAAAGCACAGTGATTCATGGAGGGATTCAGGAGTGCAGTATAAATCTAGCTGATTTCTTACAGACACAACAATAGAGGAATGTCATGCACAACTGTCATCTGGAGCCTTCTTTGTGAATAGAATTTGCATTTTGTCATGGTATCAACGTCCCAGTCTCCACTGTGCCTGAGAATCAGGAACCTCAAATTGTCCCTTGCATGGCAGCAGCTAATCAAGTTTTGAAGGTATGTTTTGCAAGGTAAAGTCTAACCAAAGTGCAGTTTCTAAGACCAACTTCAAATTCACTAGTGCTAAGAATTGTGAAGAGACACAGGTCATTGGCAAGCCTATAATAAGGTAATAGCAATTATCTCTGTGTGACAGTCCTCCTAGTGCCTTAGATTACCAGCACCACCTTTTATGTGGTAAGAAATAACAGCATCTGTAGGAACAGGGCTTGTGGAGCTGACTGAGAAGAGAATGGCTTTGGACTTTGATGATAGAGAAATCTGAGATGAATCCTCACCATACTGATGGTATATTTCATGTCTAACTCTGGACATTGTAGGATGTGGATTTCCCCTTTGCCTCTATGCACTTCTTCTCAAATACCCAGGTTTAGAATTCAGATTCATAAAAATACAAAAGTAGTGGACTCCAATTTCATTCTCTGTTCTTTGGTTAAAGCAGTGAATTTAGGTTATAAATATCTTCCGTCAATCTTGTCTGGATCTCCTCAGATGTTTTGAATGCGCTGCACAGTAGAAAAGAAGAATCATATTCCTTCCAGTTAATTCCCTTGGTAACTATGTAGCCAAAATTACATTTACTAGATTCAATAAGAAAAATTATCTATCTTACCCATTTTCATCACTTTAAGTTGCAATAGAGAGCTTATTAAGAGTGTTAATATCTGCAATTTTCCAGAGGCTAAACCAGAAGCAATTAGGGACCTTGTATGATACCTACTAAGTGCAAACCAGCGTATTATTGTTCCATTATTTCCTAGAGCTCCTATTTGAAACCTGGTAGAATATCCAATGAGCTGAATAAGTTGATCATAAGAATATAAATCTCACGGATTTCTGTCTCGTACAAACACTCCTGTTGAGAAACAAAGATTAGACACATGTCATGAAATAAAATGCTGCCACGGGTAGGAGTAGCTCTTTCAGTGGAGCCCATCACACAGCAAGTACTGGTGGAGATCACTATTTATTTTTTTAAGGTAAAGGCAGCATTAGAGGGTATTTAAATGGACATTAAGGAATTAGTGACTGTGATTTAATAATAATTTGTAGTTTAACAGATGAGTGGATCCCTAAAACATAGGGTGAAATAACTGGAATAACCGAAATGCTTGCTTGAAAATTTTCAAAGCACTTGCTTTATAAAAGTCAAATGAAAGACCAGTATCCCAAATTGTACTTAGAATAAGCATACAAAAATGTGTCAGTGTTAGGGGGTACTGCCTCATTAACATGAGGATGCTCCATTAACATTATCAGCCAGACAATGGCCACCATACAGAAGGTTATGGCAGAAGTGGTATATCATACCATGCTGCTGTCTTTTATGTTGTTGCAATGAAGGATTCTTCTTTCACTAACTTCAACCCACACTTCGTATTTAAAGGCAAGGAAATGAAGCTTCCAACAAAGCACTTTTTGAACATGACCACTCTTTCACCAGAAGAACAGAGGACGTTTTCTCCCTTTCAGAAAAGTGCTAGGGACTCCCTTTCCCAGTGAGCAGTGAGGTGAGAGGTTATATTTGCAAATCCTTTCTGAGCCCTGTGACACGCTTATGGTGTAGAGGCCTTACAGATCATCTGTGAGGCATACCTTACAAATCAAATCCCATCGTAAACTTTGACACTGTACTGCTTATGTAATCAGAAGCAGGTAGCCACGAGTGATTATCTGAGCTCTGTGCCTCCCACTGGCAAGCTACCTTCAGAAAAAGATGTTCTACTAGAGATCTGCTTGAAAGATAGGGAACTATAAAGAAGACATACAGTTACTTGTTTTTCCATAGATGGTTGCAATAAAATTTAGTTACTGGCAAATGTGCCATATGTATATGCACTAAGAAACAATAGGTTTTCTGCATTCTGTAGCTTTGCATTTCCTGGGTCTGAAGCCATGACAGCCATAATTTCATTGTTTGGCTGAGTTAATGTGGCATACGCAGGTATCAATGCTGCTTTCTCATGAAGACTGGACTCTTAACTTTGATGTTTTGTTGCTTTTCTTTCATCAGGTATAGGTTTCTTGGGCATAGGCAAAACTTTTTAGAGCATGAAAAGATATACTGGCAAGAATGAACATTCTTACTGGAGAGTGAGTGCTTACATGTTGTCAGTGGTACAGGTTTAGAGGGAACATAGCAACATAGCACAGAGAAGGAACTTGGAATGAGTATAAGGTAATCCCTTGAAAGACTGAGGCTATTTTAGAGGTCATGCCAATATATTCACCTTCTGTGAGGCACAAGGCTGTTCATTAACCACTTCATTATTACAGAAATGGCAGTGGTGATAAATTCTATTAATGCCCATCTACTTCCTAGATTTATGTGATTTAAACTTTCATTCCCCCACCAGACTCACAGGTGCCTCAAAGGTACTGTATATATTCAGCAGCCCTACGGAGTTTACATGTTTAATGCATGAAATTGCCCATGTCCAATCTCTCCTCTTTTATTATCAAGGCATAAAGTAATGATAAGTAGGAGTACCCAACTAGGAAAGGTGAGATCTCAGGTCCAAACCTGCCTAAGATAAATATTTAATAAGAAAGGGTCATATTTATTAATAATATCTTAATAGTATAGTCTTTAAAGGATAGAGGGGCTTTAAAACAGGTCTCATGTAGGTCTTCAAGCAGCCAGGCTTCAGGGTCTGCATTCTCCTTCTCTACAGAACAGTTAACTATTTCCACAGCACTGATTTCTCATTACCATGGAAAGTTTTGGACTAGCCCACTTGGAATGCCTGGACTCTTGGAATGTAGCTATTCTGACAAAATAAACACGGTCAGCACGGTTTAATGGTCAGCACACTCCTGGTTTTGGCCAGGGTCAGCCAGCACAAACCTCAGTAATACCTTGGCACAGTTTAAGTGTTTACACCCTTCAATGTCATCTTCCATGGGCAGTTTGAAAGTGGTTTCTCATCTTTGGAAATGTTAGAGAGTGTGGCTATGACATCAGGAGTTGTGCCATGCCATGTTAGGCATGTTTGCATGGGTTACATCACCCCTGCATTTTCTTATAGATAAGGGCAAGGCTCCAATCCTGCTGCTTTCAGACATCCCGCTCAATCCCTCATGTCTTGACTTCATGTCATGATGTATCCTTTTCCTTCAGCTGTCTGTTGTGAATAGGATCTGCATAGTGTGCAGATTCTTGCTGAGTTACAAGGACGTGAGTTCCTATAGTTGGATGCCAAGCCCTGGGAGATACATCCCTCTCTGCAACATTTCCTGTTTCGGTCAGTTTGGTCTGCTGCTAGATAAGACTGATCATACGAGATACACCTGTGCTTTGTCTGTGAAATTTGGACACCCAGGCTGAGGGCTCCCAGAGATATGGAAATAGGCAGTGTTGGGAAGTTCCATGATGAGCACGGTCATGCGTATGTACTCTAGAATCCCAGGCATAAGGGATTACCGTGAACACACTGTATCAACATAGAAGCATGAAACATGGAACTTCCTCTTGGTTTCCTTGGTAAGAAGCACATTGATATTTGTCATGGAAGAGTCTAGTCTGTGCTTGGTGTGCAATGCAAATGTTTCTTTCTACTTCATTTCCTGCATAATTAGTATAGGCTGCTATAAATCATTCTGCATAGTCACGACATTGCAGGACTTTATCATTTTTGTAGGCCAGAGAGAGTCGCTGCAGTTCAGACAGAACAGTTCTGGCCTACTAGCTCAGCAGAGAAGATAACAGAGCACAGGTAGAAGAAAAAACCTTACCTTTTTAAAAACTGAGCCAAGGAAATTGTCTCACACATGCACATTGAAATCTTTACTGATGCTTAAAGCTTAGTTCACTGGTACAATGCTGACGTGGCTGGGTGGAGTCTTTGACATCTCATTATCTCGACATAATGTCACATTACTCTGATGCACATTCTGTTGTTAAAATGTTAAAATAACTCTTCATTATGTGAGATACTACTGGTATATTTAAACATCATAGAGTCACAAAACCTGCTCATAAAACAAACATAATCTAAACATATGTCAAGTACTCTCAAAATTTGTACAAAATGATCTGATGGTAGCTGGTGTCATTACATTTATGAGTTTTGGACACAATGCCATATAGCAGACTGTCTGTGTGTCATCAAGAGGAGAGGCTGACTTTAAGTAACACTACAGGAGAAGAGAAACAAAAGAGAACCAAATGAGTCATTTTTAGAAAACAAAACTGGACATCTTCTGGTATACTCAAAGTTTTGCAAACTCTGTCTTAAAAATCTTTTAAGGAAATAGTCTCCTTTTTACAATGGGAAGTTAGAATTTATAGTTGATAATTATGATTTATGATCCATAATGTCAAATAGTAAAGAAATGAGTATGTTTCTGAACTCTTAATCTTTTCAGCCATTAGATTTGGGAGTTTTTGTAATGCATAATATTGATTGATGTTGTTTGTCTATGTGATGATTAAATCCTGAAATCAATTTGGAGTTACCTTGTTGCAAATTGGTTTTGTAAATAGATCAAAGAAGGATTTCAGAATGACTTTCTCCTATTTTCTGTTGTGCTTGTCTAATAATCAGAATAAAGAGGATTTTAGTAGATGAGGCTGCTTTAAAGTGGATCATTGGTAAGATACTACACTACGCACACATCTAATAGATAGCAAGTGAATTGATACTACATTTTATTTGGGCTATGGGGAAAAGATCCCTTTTCATCATAGATTCTACATGTAACAGAAAGACAGAACTGATTTCACTATCGGAAATCACACTGCCTCTAACCTGTAGGAGTTTTTTCTATTTCTGAAGAGTTGGAATAAAAAAAACCAGTGATAATTGTAATTTAAAATGAAATAGGCAGCAGTAATGACATTGCACAATCAGAGAGTAGTGGTTTTCCAGGCAAAAAATGCATTTAGAATTACACAGTGGTTGTAATTATATGGATCCTTTTCCTAATGCAGTACTCCCACTATTCTAACTTCCTTATACACTGACGTTTTTAATGAATGTTGCTATTGCACACACAAACCATCACTTTGATGCTGAGCCTCATGGAATTGGCTTGAAAACTCACCTCTGTGTGGCTTCAATGATCTTAAGAGGAAGGGAGGGTCCATGCCCCGGTATGCTTAGAGGAGGCCATCTGTCAATCCAAACTTAGAGGCCTGGGTTGTTGCAAGCTGGGAGTGCAGTGGATGGTGATAAACCTGTGTTTGCATTTCAGATGACAATTTTACATAAAAGGAACACCTATAAATAGTTTATGGGGAGTTAATTAATGCTACCAGCATGTTACAGGCATAAATACGTAGATACAAGCACCCCAACAGAAGGCAGTGGGCGGGGATGAGCTATTGTTTCAGACAGCCTGTTCACCTGGTGGACTTACTCCAGCTGGCTACAGCAATTTATTAAAATGTCTATTAATAACAGAGATAGATGTAAGCTAAACTTATATACTCCAGGTGACTATGGCATTCCCTACAGAGATTGGGGTGTATGTTTGGATCATCTCAGCATGAGCTGTGTGTAAAAGTCACATTCGCTGACAGAGGTGCCAGGGCTGCTGCTGTAAAAGTGGATGGTGAGCGCAGGTGCATTATTGGAAGAATAGGATGTAAAGCTCAGCTATATGCACACAAGGGTCTTTCATGGCCCTTCTCTGCAGTGAAGCTGAAGAGAAGCACTGACTTCTAGTGATCATAAAACACTGACACAGTGTTTTTGCAATGAAAAATATCATGGGCAATTCATGGAGCTGACTGAGGAGCGAACTCAGTCAATCCCTTCACCATTAATATAAAGACCTGTTCTTCCCCTCTGTGACCCAGGCACTGCACAGCAGACGCTTCTCATTTGGTTTAGTAGGAGAGAAGGAGTATGCACTTACCCCCAGATAATCTCCAGCTTGTTCCTCCTCTGCAGATAGGAGATAGGGATGTGCACTGCCTGAGGGTGAATACAAAACTTAAACCAGTTTTCCTGGTGTATGCAAGGACACCACCTCACAGGCTATTTGCAAAATGCAACCACGAATCTTCTATTAAAAAAAAAAAAAAAAAGAAAAAGAAAAAAGAAAGAAAGAAAAAGAAAAACAAATAAATACTTAGCTTTCTATTGCTTTGGCAAACATTTTAATTCAGAGCTTACTATCTTCATCTGAGCACCCTAGCTGGGGAAGACCGGTATTCCTACATTTTACAGAGAAGCACCCTACAACTCTCCTCTGCCCACCTCCATGCTGAGGTGCCTATACGGACACAGTGTGGCTGAGGTTGGAAGGCACTGATGAAGGTCATGTGGTTCAACCCCCTGACTACCACATCAGCTCGGCAGTACTGCTGCTTGACATAAAATCACTTCTGTAGATTAAATCCAGTTCCCTTGGCCTAAACTTGTACTCCTTTCCTACATGTTTGAGACAAAAGAGGCTTGCAAACAAGGTGTCCTTGCAAACAAGTTGAGCAGAGGCTTCCAAATTCTTCTTCGATTGACAGTTATACTAACTCTGTAAACTCTTACCAAATGTGGCTTATCAGAAAGAAGAACTAGTTGAAACTCACCAAATAAGGCATATCAGGAAGAAGAACGAGCTGAAAACAGAAGATGTTGCAGTGGTCGGTGGACAACTAGAACTTAGGAACTTCAGATTTACTGCGCAGGCTTAATAGGCTAATTAATGTTAACTTGTCCATCCTGGGCAATATAAAGTTAGCATTAATTGCACATGCAATGTATGATACACAACGTGGTGACATATATGGGGGAACATTTATGTGATGGACTGATAAGTCTGTAACCTCCAAGAACTTCAGCCAGTGAGGAAAGGAGGAGTGACACTGCAGCTGGGAAGTAGGGATAAAAAAGCAGCTGCAATCTCTGATGGGTTGAGACACCCTACTGGGAAATTAACCCAGTAAACTCTCCCTTTATTCAAATGAAGAATGATAAAGACTCTCCTCCATCTCTTTTGGGATAAAGATAGTTCAGCAAGCATATTTGAGCAAAAAAAAAAAAAATTCCCAACATATTACAATGCAGGTTTGTGAGTTACAGGGCAAGTAGAGATGGACATGTGTGTACTTGGGGGAGAGAGGGCAGTGGAATGCAGACAGAGAAAAGCAGGCTGTGTCAGCCTGGATCAGCGTTATGTCTCCCTGAAAAAAAGCAGTCCCTGATTCTCCAACTTTCCAGCAAAGCTTAGGTAAGCATGTTTAGAAATGCTTTTTCTAACCGGGGGGAGAGTAACCGGAAAAGTATGCTTTAAAATGAATAAGACAATTTCACTTTTTCACAAAAGCATTTTTCTGAATCTTGTTATAAGTGATCCTGTAATGCCTACCTACATAATTAACCTCTTGCCCACTTAGAGTTTTTCTTTTGTAAGCCTGCATCTGCTGCTGATACACATGGGTAAGATTAATCCCATTAAAAATGTTATGCTAATTAGAATTTGCCATTGACCTTTCATTTTTGTGTAGACTGTGGTTTGCAGGAATCTTTTTCACTTATGTCATAGTAATTCCTCTGCTTAGCGATTGCTGCACTGTTTTCTTCAATAAAACAGTTGGAAAGTTGCCTCTGATTTTTGTGAGATACACTTGGGTTCCTGCTCTAAGGGCTTCCCATTATTTTCTGAGGATTCCAGAGGGGCTGGAGACCAGATTTTCTTGGGTCCGTTTTTTTCCCACATGCTAATCTGTAAGATACACAGGCAAAGGAATGAGTCCAAACCACAAACACATCTCGCATCATCTCACTCCTATCCTGTCTTTCATGTGACACCGTCCCTACTTTTGTTACTGGGGCATCTCTATGGCTTATGTGAGTGGACTTCTTCCTGGCAGAACTTAAAGCTCCATCTACAGTATATGGCTGGATTTACAATGGAAATTTACAGTAGGAATTGCAAAAGAAAGCCCACTGGCAGAGGAAAAATGCACGGGTCGGGAGAATAAAATAGGTTTTATTATCATTATTATTTCTTCCTTTCAGGAATGAAATGGAGGTGCCATTATTTTAAAATGAGGATCATCAGACAATTTAGCAGTCAGCACACTGTAAAGAAAACAAGAGGTGTTAAAGCACAACAAATGAAAGGGCAGGCACTTTCCAGAGAAGGAAGTAAGTTACTGTGGAGTATCTCTGTAAAGTAGAAATGTAGTCCATAAAGCAGAAGTGACTGCTCCTTAAAAAAAGCAGCAGGAATTTTTATCTTCTTTATACTGCACACTGCTTCACCAGGTGCTATACTATTTTGTTTTTATTACACATTTTCTGTGTGTGGGAGTTCATTCGTGTGGGGAGCTTGTAGCATTAGACCAGACATGACTGTCTGGTGAAAGATACCTTGCTAGCACAAATGAAAATAGAGATGAATCTGCTTTAGGAGGAAAACATGGGAAAGAAAGTATTATATTTTCAAGAAAAAAAAAAGACCAAAAGACCAGAATTCAGGATACAATTACGAGGAACCAGATTTTGATCTCATCATCAACCATGAGATGTGGAAATAACAATGGTTTAAATAATAAACCCTGATGATGATGCTGAAGAGCTATTGCAGATTTCTACGTCAACACTACTGAGATCACACATTGACCATTCATTTTAAAATCTGCCCTTAGAAACAAGAAACTCATAAGTCCTGCTTCTCTTTATAACTGCAGTGAGCATTCTGCCCAGCCATACCACACTCATTAAGGAAGAGAGTCCTTGTGATAAAGCTTTCAGGCAAGTTGTTTCAGGTTATCATAGACAAAGCAGAGCTTGTACTCTGGCAAAGCAATATCTATTTAACTTTGCCAGTGTATGCAATCAGTCTGTAAGCAACTTCCTTCTCTTCGAAGCATAACAAATAACTACACTGGTCATTAGGCAAAACATGGCAAACTTTTACTTCTTTCTGATTATCTAGGAACTCATTATCCTCAAAAGAGATGTTAAGAGTTTCTCTGGCCAGATTCAGCAATAGTATGAAGTCAGGCAGAGCGTATCATGATACAGGAAAGCCTATGCTGTGGAGGAAATAATGAATGTTTTGCCATTCACTCTGTACTTAAGATTTTGCTAAGAACTCTCTTGGGGACAGTGAGGCATTCTGCACACTAGTGAGACTATTCTGCTCACGTTCATTGCTATTCTAATTCTCAGTTTTCTTTCATTTTTAATGGCTAGCAAAACAATTTGGTCCATCTTCTGTGTATTGCTGGCGTGATCCTCAATGATTTACAGAATTATTCCAGCTCAAGTCAATGTAAATGTATAGACTTCAACAGTTATCATCTGAAAATGTATGGCAATTAATTCAGCTGCCACCAACTGGTATTACTTGATGGAACCAATTCAGGAGCGTGTGCACATATTATTTTCATAAATGCTTGGATTTTCAGACCTTACCTTTCCTTATGTTCTAATATTAACATTACGTATCAGATAAATGTACTACTACTTCAATCCTTTATTGTACCTAAATCTCATTGTGTGTTACTTCAGTGCTTATTAAAACAGAAGCATGATTTTCACTCTTGGTAGCAGAAGTGTTGTAAAGTGTCTGTTGTTTTGATTCCATGGAGTTGAATTAAAGGCTCTGAAACAAATGTGGAAAGGTGCCTGTATGGCTCACGGATTAACATCTCACTCACCTAAAAAAAAAAAAAAAAAAGATTTGGATCTTTAGGATGTGTACTGTGACATTCCATGTAGTCACTTTGAAAACTTTACCTCAGGTTATTTTGATGACAGACCTGTGTGGTATTTGAGTTCTAGTGAAAAAGGTGCATAGGACGGAATTGAAAATAGTGTCAAAAATCCCAAAGAGTCCAAAAAAGACAGAAGTCAGACATACACCATCTCTGACAAGCAGGACTGCTATTTGCTAGTTGGCTCATACTGGGAGGGTGGAGTATTTGGGAAGTGGAAAATTAAAAAAGAAAGCTTTTCATGGGTGAGACTTTCTCTCTCAAAATGGTCTGTGCAGTGAAGTAGCGGGAGAGGTACTGTGCGGCCCAGCAGCACCACCTTGTGTGTAAGAGCTCACTTGGCTCTGCATATTGACATTGCACAGCTTATAGTGTTCTTAGCACTGCAGCAGCATATCGTATCACACGTGTAGAAAATGAAGCATATATCAGTTCTAGAGGACCTGATGCTCTTCCCATAGCCAGTAACATGCACACCGCCTTGTGCGTTTTTGATGTTGTCTTCAGGCCTGTATAGGCAATAGGCTGCTTTTCCAAAAAGCTTTTCTCTGAAAAGTTCTGTGAAATATTTACAGTATTTACAATGGAGTTGAAAATATTCTTGTTGAGAATCCGTTATCACCATAAAGTAAGTTTGATTCCCTAAATAATCCACAAATGACTGTGTAAAACTTACCCAGATTTCACTGAGGCTGGAACAACTTACCCTATGAGGACAGGACTGAGCGAACATGAATGCTGGAAGTTGCTTCTATGTCGAGACTTAAAACTCAATCTAAATACTGTGCTCCTGTACTTTTTCTGTGCCCTGTGTACCTGTCCCTGTTGTCTGGGATAACTGTGAAAAACATAGCATAAGCTGAATTAAGAATCATAGAGTTATAACAGGCATGACACGAAGCCCTGCTGCTTGCAACTAGTCCATGCCAAGGTCTACACAGCCACATTGCTATCTTCACCTGACTTTAGCAGAGGTAATTGTCTGGTATGATTGTGCTAGCTGTAGTCACAGAGCTGACTGCTGAACAAACATATCTTAGCCAACATAAGTTTAATATTTATCCAGTGGAAAAGGCAGTTTCCTACCAATTCTTCTGTCAGCAAACTCAAGCCACTTAGATGTAGAAACTATGCAAAGTTATTCCATTTTGTCCTTCCTGTTATTAAATAAACTCGTAAGTGTTGACCCTGAAAGGAAAATAAAACCACTTACTATAAGGAAAGTGATGAAATCTACATTAGTTGATGGAGAGGTGAACATTTGTGTCTGAAAGCTTAATGCTGGTCAATTTTGGTGAGGGACAGGCTGTTACCATGAATTTACAAAAGCTGTCTCCTTTCATATCAATATAAACCTGCATTTCTTCTTTCCTGAGTTACACTGTTGGCTAGAGCTGAAAATGGGCAGTTGTCAGTGACAGATTTAAATTACTATTCTTTCTGTATTGACACTAAAGACTTTTGACAGGATAGATTAGATCATCAGTGCTGTTTCTCTGATCAAAAATAAACTCAATAGCAAGAAAGTCTGTGCATCCTTGATTCTCTACTATTACTAAAGGCCTAGCTCATGCTGTTTACTTATGCCCATTTAAACACAGCGAATCATACCCTCTTACACTGAAGGCATGTCTGTCTGCCTACAGTCTGCACCACACTTTATATGAGGAAACTAAGCATCCACTGTAATTAAAAGTTATTCAGAGTCAGCTACAGAAGATAAAATCACTCAGGAGGCTGTAGGAGGCAGGTATACTTTTGCTAATGCCATACATATCAAGAAGCCTGCCTAGCTAGTGCTACTGCATTTTTTGCATTGGCTTTCTGTGTTGCCTGGGCTGTTGAAGCACTAACTGCTACCTCACGTTTTGGGTTGGCCTTAACAAGCTTTCATATTAAATATAGTCTGACTGTTAGTCCTGTTTCATGTGTTGCACAAGGAAACTCGGAAACATCTGCATCTGCAAGATTTTCTAGCTAGTATTCAAAATCTATTTGATGGCTTTGCAACAGAAAATATGAAATGTTGTTGCAAGTGTTGGATGAGGACTGACTTATGGTGAGTCAAAAACTATGAATGGCACATAGCTGGAGGCATTCAAGGCCAGGCTGGATATGGCTCTGGGCAGCCTGGTCTGGTGGTTGGCAGCTCTGCTCACAGCAGGTCATTCTGTGACTCTATGAATCTATGATTCTATGAATACCCATAACTCCATGACAGTTGTAGTGCACTTCGCAAAATCAGGTTTGTAATTCTGTTTCTTGAATCCCACTTCTCCAGGCAGCATTGTTGAACGTGGAACCATTTCTTTCTGCAACTGTAGGTACATTTTGAAACTATTTATTTCCAAAATTTGAAGGTCAAGAAGGAGACTGGGAATAGTTAGTATGAGTACAGTGGACACTGTATACATATATATAGAACTAGCAAGGCTTTCAGCACTGCTTCCTGTAACGTCTTCATAGGCAAACCAGTGAAGTACAGACTAGATAAATGGGCAGTGAGGAAAACTGGCTGACCTACAGAACTCTGAGGTTTGTGGTCAGAGGCACGGTGTCCAAACACAGTCCAGTAACTGCAGGTAACTCCTGGGGGTTGATACTGGAGCCTACATTATTTAATATCTTCATTAATGACCTAGATTAACCTAGAGAAAGTTAACCTGGGATAGACCTGGAACACAGTGGACCCTCAGAAAGTTTGCAGATGATAGAAAATAGTGAGGAGTATTCAATCCACCAGCTGGGAGTGCTACCATTCAAATGGACCTTGACAGGCTGAAGGACTGACCAGAGAGGAATCTTGTGAAATTCAGCAAAGGTAAATGGCAAGTCCTGCACCCAGGGAGAAATATCCCAGACACATGCTAAAGACTGATCAGCTACAATGCAGCTTCGCAGAAAAAGGCTCTGGGGAACTTTGTGGAGATCAAGTTGACCATGAACAATCAGTATGCTCATGAAGGAGTTTCACCAGGGAAAAAGTGAAACTTTTCACTGCTAATATGTCTTCTTTGCATTAACTTCATGTGTACTTTTGTGCATATGGGAAAAGCCTGAGTTCATTCCTGAGCATCTGTTTTTATATTAGACAGTGAAAGACATGTCAAGGCCATATATAATTTTTTTCATTTTCCAGTTTTCTGTTTGTTCTCTTATACACACTTTTTTTGTGGCAAATTATAAGCTGGTATCTGATACTGGGATCTCTCTTACAAAAGTAAAATAAAGTTAGGAACACTCTTCCAGAGACCTCGATAAGTGGCTCCAAGTCCTGGTAATATAAATGGGTGCAAGCAGCTACACTTCTACTTCACATTTGCACCAAGGCAGTCTTAAGTTGGATAAATGCTTGCAGTGGGGCTGCACAGTCCTGGAGGTCTAGCTGTGGCCTGCTTTGTTTCTGTGAATATTGCAGGACAGCTGTGTTATTCATTTACAGTGGTTGTTGCAGGAAGGGTAAACCAGGAACGTATTAGCTGCCACCAGGACACTTTGCCTACCCACTGTTCTTTGTTTTCCTAAATTAAGGCCAGGAACTATAAACAAGATACTGGTATCTAAATCAGTTGTCATGTAGCCTGTGTGTCACAGGGTCACAGACTCAGTGTTCTTGTAGTAGAGCAAAGCAAGAGGCCAGACTGAGGAAGAGATGATCAGTCTTGTCTGCATAACTCACACTCCTCTGGTCAAACGGGAGGAAGGGTGATAAAGAAACCTGGGAGCTGTAAGACACAAGTGGGATCTGACTTGTACTTAAAGAAACTAAATATGTACATCTACAAATGTCATGAGTTTTGTGTCTAAGCTTCCATTTTAGTTAACTGGGAGTAATTTTAATGTAATCCTCTAGAGCTAGTTGGTCAGTAGGCCATTTCTGCCTGGGCATCTATAATGGCATGAGTCTCCCCTGCTGTCATACCTACCTGTCTGTGATAGCTTAGAGCATCACGGAGATGATGACTGGAGACACTGGATGTCTACATTTTGTTGCTGTATTATTTCCTGGGCACAGAGCACAGTGAGATATCCAGCCAAGCCAGTGCCTAATAGGGCCAGAGGAGTAAACCAGCTGCTCCCAAACAAGATATGGTGCCAACTAAGATGTCCTTGGGTGTCTGAGACACATGCACAAGCTGGCAGATTTGTCACAGGATATATGGAAGATCCATGATTCCCTAGAAGGAGAGCTGTAGCAGATGTGGTAGACTCCAGGGCATCTCAAACAGCATGGCATGTGTGGACAATTGGATTGTACTCCCAGTACTTTTCTCAGAGAGGAAATGTTATCAGCCAGCACACACTTAGTTGCACAATGGAATTTATCTTCCTTTTTCTCTGCAGTAATCTTTTTTTCCTGCTAGAGGTGTCTCTGCAGGTAGTATTTGCATAAGTATCATCCTTCCGGGTGTCTGCAAAATCTTTACTTTGTCTCTTCTTTCATGTCATTTTGCTACAGAATTTTTTTTTTTCCTTTCTCCACCAGCTGACTGGAGATCTCCCAGGAAGGAGAAGAGGGAGCAGGAAGAAGAGCAATTTTGTGCATGGATGGTAAAAGTTGCCAGATGAAGAAATATGCATTCTGGAACTGCAGTAAGACCTGGTATTTGCTCACCAACACCTTATGGCTGAACACATGAATAATGAGTGCAACAATGCTGGCAGTAACTCAAATGGAAACTGGGACTTACGGTAGAAGGAAAAAGAATTACAAAAAATAAAAATAAAATCAAAGGATAAAAGAGTTAAAAAAGATAAAAAGTTTTAAAAGATAAAAGAGTTCCTGACCTCTAAGAACACTGCAAAAGGAAGCATGGATGCAGAACATTGCTCTGAGCTGTAAAGTGCTCCCCTGCAACCTCCTGCGCCACACCAAACAAGTCATGATCATCAGTATGTTGGAGACCTGTACTTGTTCATTTATTTTCATCAGCTGCAAATATTAGGAAGAGACAGTTGCCAGAGAGGAGTTGCTCGACAGAAAAGTCAGAAAATTCAGAAAATGAACATCTCAGAGCCCAAACCATGCAAACAAATCAGTGGCCTCGTCTTCTATTCAAGCTATCTCCATTTCATCTGTAACATAGAGTTTGCTAGCTCTTATTGTCACTTTCAGGCTCTCCTGTCCCAACTTAATGTAATAATAAAAACAGGTACTTTTTAGTCTATTTAAATGGCATTTAAAATATTTATATTGCTCTTTCAAAGAAAAATAAACTAAATTTTGGTCAAAACTATTATAATGATGATATATTAATCTTGGAAACTGCCATCTGTTGTAATTTACTTTGTGCTTTGACACTACTTTCACTGTGAAACTGTCTTCATTGCCAAAAGCAAAATATCATTAAATACTCATACTTTTCTTGTGTTCTTTTTTTAAACTAAATTTTGCATTCAATTTAGATTCATGCTACACTGACATTTCAAAGCGGAAGATGTTCAGAGACCAGTTTTAGTACTACAGCTATAATTTACTCTGGATGGTATTACAGCCTCTATACGTCAGCAGCTTGGTTTTCAGAAAGCACTTTAGGGCTTTACTTGCCTGCTCTGTGGATGGATGGCAAGCTTCGTGTCCACACAAGAGTTACCTACACCTTTGAGACTCTACACACAGCAGGAGATGTATATTTACTGCTTGGGAGACTGCTTACAACCACAAGTCTTGCTGTTCGGCATGAGAAGAGTGAGATTTTGCTTGTTTCTTTGTTTTTGTAATTCACCTCATGGTTTCTATTGTTTCAAACCTTCACATAAGCTGTTCCCAGATCCCGAGGAGAAAAACAACAGCAAAACTCATTTACAGCTCAAAGAAAAGGATTTTTTCTCTACTCAAGTTATGGTAAAGCTGAGGAAAAAAAGGTATTGATATTTAGCCTCAGGAGCCACTTGGTCTTACTGCTGACCTTACTGCTTGCAGATTTGTGCTGCACAAAACCCTACTGGCTACTTTTGTTCTTTGTTGGCATAAAAAAAATGCTGAGAAGGTTTTTTACTTCCCTGTCATTTGTCATCTCCCTCCTCCTTTCCAACTCCTGAAATTCATCCTTTCCCTCTCTGTCCAGAACAGTAAAACATCTATTCATCTCTTTTTTCAAGGGCACTAGATTTTCAAGTCAGCCATTTCCTGCATTCCCCTAGACCTGGATGAAAATGAGAAACTTGTACTAATGGAAGAGAATGAAATTTCACCATTCATTTCATTCCACATTTAAATGAATAAAAAATGTACAAGGCAAGAACCCAAAGGTGGCATGTTAGGACATTAGCCCTGCTATCAGCATTGGCATCTCCACTGGAAGATTCCACCTGTTTGATTGCATTAGATGCTTATGCTATAGAAACAGACTTGTTAGAGTGTTAGAAACTGGTAGGACTAAGTTTGGGTATTTGTATGTGAGTGCACTTCTTTGTTGTATGTTAGTCTTCCAACTGGATGGAGGAAGCTGAAGGAGAATTGTCTTTGTGCCTTAAGTTAAATGAAATGAAACTAGGCCACGCACTAGATTAGATAAATAGTTTTGACAAAGAGGTCAGTCTGTTGTGTTTGAGCACTACCTAACAATTTATTGAAGTCTTGTGCAAGCCTGGAGGGAGGTTTATAAGTGCTACTGAAGCAAAGATAAAAAACAGTATACAAAAATTGTCACTTGAACATACCATACTTAGGTTTTGTGGTAACACACAGTGGGGGTACATACAGCACAGTATCTAAGAAGCAACATTAATCTGTTTTATGCTACTAACACCGAAGATGACCTTCCTAGCCTTTTGTTATGTGCTCTTATATCCACAGACACGTGCATATGGTACATGTGTCTAAATCACTACTGATTTGTGATTCATATGGTATGAAACTTCTACATAAGCAATATAACTTTTCCTTTCGTTCTGATTTCTCAAAACAACAAGGCATCTTTCACTGGAAGTTCAGATCTGCTTTTAGTACACTGATCCGTACAAGCACTTCTGATAACAGAAGATGAGCTGGTGAGTTTGATTTATCTTCACATGCATCAGGAAAATACACTGCTCACTGCATTCATAGGATGCTTAGCAGCATATCACATATGACATGATAACACTGCTTATATCACTCCCCACACTCATCATTTGGCTTCAAGACAATAACTTCCTAAATCACCTTTCACTGATTGTTTATATCTGTTTGCTCTCCCAATTACTCTTAGAAGAAAGCCAGAAAGGTGAGATTCCATAACAGGATATTTTTCATCCATGAGATGAGAACGTTCACTTCTGCAGTAACGTAGAAGAGCTCTTGTCCAACCTTTCCTTCAGAAGGTTGAACATCCTGTCATCTACCTTTCTGACTTTGCAAACGCAGCAGTGAGGATTTTAGGATCATTTCCTCAGTCTCTTCTTCCAGGAGACATCATGTATTTTATTATTAAGTTGCTAGTAGAACAGAGAACATTAATTGTCTTTCATCTCTTTCCCTCGTCAGGGGTCTTAAACACTAATTCCACATCAAAAACCAATGTGCTTTTTCTTTTTTTCAAGAACATCCTCTACCAGAAAGCCAGAGTACAAGATAAAGATCTGGCTGCAACAAGCTGCGTGCCACCAAGACATATTGCACTGGAGGTACAATCGTGTACACTTACAATCTCTCAAAGGCCCAACAAAGAAAGATGCAATAACTTCTGCTGGAGAATCTTCAAGATTAGCCTTGATTAGAAATGATACATTCTTACCATCTAGTGCTTAAAGCACTAGAACATGAAAAATGAGTTTAAATCCTCTCTAGTAGAAGAGGAATTCTACTCAAGCTTCTTAGACATGCTGGATATGTTGTCCACTGCATAATGAAACAAAAATATGATTGCATTATTACTCTGTGAATGCAATTCAGTTTCCTCAATGTAAGTTTCTGATACTATGTCAAATGTTGCATCTCATGTAGCAGAACAGACAGGTCCAGGTCTCCCAGAGAACCTTTATCAAATTTGGTCCCACATGGATGTCTCATGTAGCACTGGACATATCAAATGGGGGGTCAAATGCCCAAGGAGGTTGGGGATGCCCCATCCCTGGAGGCATCCCTGGTGCCTCTATTGAGAGAGAATATCCTCCTGGTCTTCCAAGTTGGAGTTGTTGTAGTCATTTAATAGCAGCAGAATGTCAACATTATAAATACGAGTGGAGGTAAATTCCTTGACAGGATAAAGGAAAGAAATAGCCTTATCCCAGACCTTGGCATCAGAATTGGTGACTTTGTCACAAAAATTTGACTTGAAATTCATACTGTAATTAACAGATTATGCAAATTTAAAGATAGATGTTGTGCAATCTTGTGATGTTGAACTGGATATAAAACAGTCCCCAAGGTAGAAGACTGATTATTCCTATTGACACCTATTAATTTTAGCCTGTTACATTTATTTAAAGACAAATTATGCCTGCTTATACACACATCATCTACCTAGGCAAGCACACTGAGATGCAAAATAAGGGACCTTATATTGATATAAGGTTCCTTAATTAATATTATATCAATATAAGTTCAACCTTTATATTGATATAAGGTTGAACTTAAGGCACAATCTCATTGTTTCCAAGTGTATAATGAACAAACATACACAATGGTGCAGTTAGACCGGTATCCACAGACAGTATAACTAGAAAGATTATAATTGGGAACTGATGAAAAATGCTCACCCATGCCCTATGCTTACAGGAAAAACTCCAAGAGGAGTGCTCTCCAGAAAGATATCCTTGCCCTGTGGCAGTCAGCCCTTAAATGGGGGTCTAGGAGAGGTGCAGCCAGACTCCACCCCTTCCGGTCACACAGCTGAACTGCCTTCACCTGTGCTCCTGCGGCTGACTCAGTGCTTGCCTCAGGTGATCAATCAATGGTTCAGGCCATGATTCAACAGTTCCCATACATCAGTTATTCCCCCCTCCCCCACTCCCCCCAGTGCTTGACTCTCTTTACTGTCTCCTGTTAATTTTTGAGGACAATGGGACTAATTCAGTGCATATTAAAGCAGATGTAAAGGAGAAAAAATTTCACTGAGTTTCATTTTGTTTCACTTACGCATCAAAGCTATGATTTCTTCTGAAGATCCTGCTGTCAGCTTAACATTCAATTAAACACATGTAGCCTTTGAAATACAGAGGAGCTGAACAAGGCTTTCAAGCAAATCCAAAAATTAGTGAAAGGGTCATTAGCCCATAATTGTACTCCGAATTTCCTTTTTCTTTTTTCTTCTTTTTTTTTTTTTTAATGAAAGAAAATTCTAAATTGCTAAAATTAATACAAGATGTTCACAGACTTCTCTAGTCACAACATAATGAGTCACATACCAGCAACTCACTTGGTAGTTAACTGCCCTTCATTATGGTGATACTGTTATTACATATCATTGTAGCAAGACACCGAGAATGGCACCAGCATTTGCTACAGATAAGAATTTCAGCTGAT
This sequence comes from Gallus gallus, assembly GCF_016699485.2. Classification (NCBI taxonomy): domain Eukaryota; kingdom Metazoa; phylum Chordata; class Aves; order Galliformes; family Phasianidae; genus Gallus; species Gallus gallus. The sequence continues at coordinate 122,337,570 of NC_052532.1, read as the reverse complement.
CAGTCAGATATGCTTCAAAGAGCATAATTGCTGCCCTCCAGTTACTTTAATCTCCATCTTTCTGTGTGTACACAAAATATGCCATAACTGTCTTTTCAGTTCAGTTGTATGAAAACTCTAAGTTGTTTTAGTGTTAGGGTACACTTTATATGTATATGGTATGTGATTTTCTGTGTTTCTGAATTGTCACAACTTCAAATGGAAACATCTTCTAACCAGCCAGTCATTCTTTGAGCTTGATAACAAGTTTTTCACCATTATTTGCAGGTTATGTTAGCCCTTTGAGAACTGGATGGAAAGAGATATGAGCAGGGGCTCACTACCTCCTGATTTCTTTTATGTTTCTGAAATAAGAGAATGTCAGGTAGACTGTATACAAGTGGTAACCAGATGGGGAGGGAATATAAAAAAGCTTGTATTTGGCCACTCTTCTTGGGGAGGAGAAACACAAAGAAGACTTAAAGGAGAAAAAGAAGGAGATGGTATGGGAGTTTGCTCTGCTGGTGCAGGTAAGTGAGAATCACCTTGGCACAGATGCACACTGAGTGCCAAGAGACCCAGTAGCACCTCTCATTCTCACTTACCTATCTTTCCTATTGTCTAAAATTAATTACTTCTTGCCACAGCTAGGTCTGGCTGTAAACGCAGAGGTAAGAGATAAAATTCCCATTGAATGAGGGGAAAAAAAAATGTTACTGAGAAGAAAAGCTACATGGATGCTTAACTCACTGTGGACTGTAATACTGACCCCAAGAAAGAGAAGTGGGAGACTGAAGTCCTATTCATTATTACAAAGACTACCGAAAGAAGAAATAGAAGAAAATGCTTGGGAAGGAAAACAAAAAAACAAAAACAAACAAACAAAAAAAAGTGAGATACAGTGGTTTTACTGGAAGTGTGACAAGGCAAAGAGAGACCAGAACAAAATTTTTTACAAGCATTTATGCACAGGATTTATGATGAATTTTTGAAGCTGGGTTGCAGCTTACTGCCTACTAATAACATAGTTAAACATCAAAAATATAATTGCCTCAGTGACATGAGTTAGTGTGGTACATGCTAAACGTGCTACTCTTCCTCCATTGCACAATGGAGAAATTAGCCAGTGTTAACACTGGTGTTTTCTTGACATTATCACCCTGCAGATAAGTCTGAACTTAATTGGAAAGAAAAATTATTTTCCTTGTTTGTAATGGGTCATTATGGTAACTTTTTACTTGACTTAAGCAGTAGTTCTCTGTCACAGGAATGCAAACAAACTTATATTCATTTGTAGACATCAACATAAAAATTGTCCTTGAGACTGAGCCTGTGGTACATGTTTGTAGGTTTTCACTAATTTCACTGAGTTGTATGTGTATCTCCAGCTCTGCAGGTTCAGGGAAATGCAGAAAAGACACTTTTTGCTTTATCTTTCCTGGGGGTTTAGCTAGTGTTTTCATTCATGACTTTTCTGCTAAAGAGAACAAGTTACAGGGAATTATTTGAATAACCTTTCCTTGGACAGTCAGCAAAATAATTATACAGAAATATGAAAGCTATAGCAACAGACCAAATGTTATATCAAGTAGCAGACTAACAACTAAAGACTGGAACTTAGCTCTACTGGAGGCTTTCCCTGTATTCAGAAAGATTATTTCAAGATTCATACATATGTGTTAACAGCTTAGATTTTCAAACAGTTTTCTGCCATGAAGCACTTTGCTTGGGGGCATAATTTCAGTATGGAATCATTTGACAGATGAGAGACAAACAGATTTTCATGAAGCTGATTTTGATTGCCTTTTTTCCAATATATATAAAATGAAAGCAATTTGACTAAGAAGTGTAGAACTGCTAATTACCTCTCAATATGTCATCTGCTTTCTCAGAGCAAAACAAATATGTTAATTTTTAGTGAGAAATGCGAATGTAGGCCCATAATAGTAACATCAAGTGGGACTTGGGTTTGGAGAAAGTCTTGGTTCTCTTATGAACATCCTAAACTTCAGGCTGTGGTCTGTCTCTGTTGGATCAGAGTACACAGAATTATCTGTAACAATTAGAATATAAGGAATTGAGAGAAAACTTGAAAAGTGTTGAATCCTGAGTTTTCAAAGTTCTGGCATACAGAAACAACAGCAACAACAACAAATCACCACAAACACAAAATGAACAAACAAGCAAAGAAAAAAAATCTCTATGGCTCTTTGTCACTTAGCTCTGTATCTTTTCTGATTAGTACAGATACTTGTTCAATCTGAGGTTTAATTCTTTTCCCATATTCATTTTTACCTATTCATTGCCCTCCTACCCATCACTGGCCCATGTTGTCTATCCAGGTTCACTGACGATTTGTCTCAAGGGTCTTTACATTCATCTGCATAAGTGCTTCCAGGGCTTTAGCTTCCAACAGAGACTAGTAGAGACATTTCTCTGCTACATTACACAGCAATAAATGCTGAAAAACCCAATTTAACATTATTTTGTCCGACCCTTAAATGCAGAGACTGCCTTTGCTTTATAGGAGATGAAAAGTGAATTGTCTGAAATAAATGACTTGCAGGAAAAGGTTTGGAACAGATGAGACCATTTGTGGCATTTTTTATCCTGAGGGATATCTGTCAGCTGCTGTCTTACAGACGACATGATTTTAGAAAGCAAAAGATATTTGGCACTAAGCCTCGAGTTAGAAGCCCTGAGTTGAAAAAATTTCCAACAGCAGGAAAACATTACGAAATTATAGGCTGTGAAACCTGTGAATTAATTACAACAAGAAAAGAACACTATCAACACAAAGCCTTCTCTCCAACTAGTGTGTTACAGAATGCACTAATGGAAGACTGTTTAGATGAATGAGGGGAGCAGATTGCTCTTTTACTCTGTCTTTTGTGTATAACTGGCACATGGGGTTTGATTCCTTGCATGTTCTCCTAGTCCTCTGATTTTCCAAATCAAGGGACTGGTGGAGTTCATTTTGACATTCTTCACCTGTGTGCCAGGATTTCTTTTCCCTGGAAGTGTAGGTACAAGGAGGTAAGTGTGGAAAAGAAAGATGGATGGGCACATGATATGGGATTTGGATAAACCCTAGACAAGCTTTGGCACCATTGGTTAATCCTAAATTATGCACAGCTGGTACTGCAGTACAGATATCCACAGAATATGGAGCTAGAAAATTATGACTTTCCAGTACCATGACTTAAATGGCCATTAAGTAAGGAAAATATCAGAGATATTAAAAAAGCTACTCTAGAATTCCAGGGGACGCTACTCTGTGAGAGTGAGATCAAGTCAGGCTGGCACTTTGGCCACATTTCTTCATCATGCAGTGCCTGTATCATAAAAGTGCAGAGAGCCTGAGGCAGGCTTCATCTACTCACTGTCAGCAGCAGAGGCTGTAGGTAGTACAATTGGCAATTGGCTGGGTACTAACATGGTCATGGCTGCTATTGCCCCTGTATCTTAGAAAATCATGAGGATTTGCAAAGTAGGGGGCTTAGAGACAACATATGTGTATGCATATAAGGTCATCTCGCAAAAGCTTGGTCATATGAAAGACATTTAGCAATGTACAGTGTGCAAGTAAATCACAAACTGTGATACACGCGTGAAGTCTCCAAGCTCAGATATGACCTGCAGGGCCTTCCACAGCATTTCAGCACTTTTGAATTTCTTTTGTTGTTAAACTCAGTAAAGTGTGCCATAACTCACTCCAAGAATGATGGAAAAAAGTCTAATTGCCTGAGTTGTTTCTTACTTTTATGTCTCCTGGAAATGTCTAGAAAGCAATGAAATCGATGTTTTAAAATAGTGTGGAAATTTATGAAAACAACAGGATTTCATTTCCTAATATAATTGCTGAGTTGATTTGCGTATGCAGCAAACTGCTGTGATTTTCTTAGTGGCAATAATAAAGTAGTGTCTGCAGTAATTTAGCAGGTGTTCACAGCTATTTCAAGTGGATGTAAAAGGTTACCACTTTGATTTAAAAGGTTCATTCAAACTCTTCTTTCACTTTGCAGAAGTCTAATGGAAGATGAAAGGTTCAAGGTAATGAGAACAAAGCACATTTGAATCCTGGAGGTATTTTCTTTCCGGAGAGGCTGAGGTACTTTTTATGTCCCCAGGACATTCAATAACAGCTTCTATCTTTTTTCCCCCATATCTAAATTTGCCTGACTTGAAAATAAATTCACATTTATGGCTATAGTATTTCTCAACTGCATTATGCATACATCTTATTTTTGTACAAGAGAAACAAATTTTACTAACTTCGGCATAGACTAGTATTTGAATTCCATTTTTCCTTCCCCATTTTAACTAATTCTAATGGCAGAGATATGTAGGTGAATGAAGCTGTTAAACTCCATATTTCTTGTCAGAATAAGACATGCTTTTTCCCGCATCTTGAGGGCATGATTTATGATAATACAGTGAGTCATACTGAAGGTAAATGAGAGGGAAAGCTAGATAGAGACAACTCTCCACAGACTTGTCTGGGATTTCTCTCTGATGAACGGTTAAAATACTTGCAGTGAGAGCTGTGTGAAATGCTTCTGGCAAGCCTCACTTTTTGGTTAAAGATTTTGTGACTTTTTAAAATTTTAGCCCATGGTTATTAATGCAGAGAGAAGATGCTTCACAGAGGTGACAGGCAGGAAATCTCCTTCCAACAACCTTCTCCCTCCTAACAGTAGAAACATACATAGGCTATTTTATCTCCATTTCCATGCCTGCAGGATAAAAAGGGGGAAAAGTTGGCAGAGAAGGGCATATAATAAGAGTTAGAAACAGTGAAAGGAAAAGAGCAATTACAAAGAAATCCTTGAAGATGTGGTTTTCTCTAGGGAAGGAAGAGTTTTGGTTAATAACTCTGTCAGACCTTTAGATTTCCAAAACTGGTTCCTGGGACTGCTGATGGCTTCTTGTATGATGCTGGAAGAGACTCTTAGGTCTGAACTCTATTTGGTTTCCTAATTTCCCATTTGTTGTGAGGACATACCTTTCAAAGAATCCTTTTGATGGTGCTTCATTTCCCATTTTTATAAAACTGGCAGCAGCTAACCCTGCCTGCTTTTACAGGAATGCTGTGCAGTTAATGCCTTGCATTTCTATGAAGTGCTTATATATGACAAGGAGAGTTCTTGTAGGTAAAAATAAAGAGAGAACACTGAAGGCACTTTGGTCCATCAACTGCTAAATATGCCTCAGAGATCTTATTGTTGTGTACATTAAAGCTTTAGAAGTAAAATATCCCTTTGTTTGCTGAGCACAGTATACGTGACAGAGATCTGAGTCCATGAATTTCACTCTTCAAACACACAACTTGCTCTACTGAGTCTTGAATAAATTTCCTTCTGCAATCTGCTGGGTAATACTCGTTTTAAGTGTTAATTGAATCACTCAAGTTAAAAGCAATTGTGTAATTCCGTTCCAAACACATGAGCTAACTCTATGAGCTAAGACAGTGGACTCCTACTTCGGCATTTCACAGGGAATCAAACCTTGCTCTGCATTCTGTTCTGCTAGCTTTTCAGGAATAAATGTGGAGAAAGGAGCACACCAAGAGGTCACCACAGGGAGAGGCAGGAGAAGGGACTAAGTGTGTGTGGTCTGAAAAGGGCTGAGATGAAGTCTGTGGGACAGCAGGCTGAATCTTGATGGAGACCAAACAGTGGGAGTGAGCACAGTGGGGGGGGGGGGGGGGCACGGTGTATTTCAGCAGTGACGACACCATGAAAGCCAAGCCATGTTCCAGATGGCCAAGCAGATTTTTACAAGTGCAACATGCAGGCTTTAGTATGTTACTGGCAAACATGCACAGCTAATCATGGTGACTATGCTGAAAAATGCTGTGTTGTAGCTCAGAAATTGTTCTGTCAAGCAGTGTTATTGTGCTCTTTGTATCTGTTGTATTTTCCACGCAAATAAACAGGAGGCATTTCTTTCGGAGCAACATACATAGAATGGATAAGGATGGAAGGGACCTCAAAGCCCCCTCAGCCCCAACCCCAACCATGTGCAGGGCTGCCCCCCCCCCCCAGCTCAGGCTGCCCAGGGCCCCATCCAACCTGGCCCTGGGCATCTTTGCCAGCGCTTCACTGTTCTCTGATCAAAGAATTTCCTCTTAACATCTAACCTACATGTTCCCTCTTTTAGTTTAAAGCCATTCCCCTTGTCCTATCACTATCTACCAGTATAAAAAATCTGTCTCCCTCTTGTTTACGGTCTTCCCTCAAGTACTGCAAGGCTGCAGTAGGGTCTCCCTGGAGCCTTCTCTTCTTTAGACTGAACAAGCCCAGCTCCTTCAGCCTTTCTTCATAAGAGAGGTGCTCCAACCCTCTGATTATCTTTGTCGTCCTTCTGCAACAGCTGCGAATCCACTCTAACAGCTTTGTGTCTTTCTTGTGTTGGTGGCTCCAGGCCTGGACACAGTCCAGGAACTCTATTTCCGTTGATGGATGAAATTACTCCAGCAGTAGTAGATAGTAGGCATAAAAGTTTAATCCAGAATACAGTGGAGTCCCACATACCCTCCCTCTGATTTATAAGAGCAGAGGAATTGTACAGGTTCAATTATTAAAGGCAATTTTTTTGCCATCAGAAAATTTCATGAAATGTTCTTTGCTTCAAAAGTTGGCTAGGTGAATTTCAGAAGAACAGTGCACATCTGAAAAAAACTTTTTTTCATGATGTATGGTTCCAGCTTTCTGGGTGGACATGGACTTCTTTCAATTCATTTGCACTCTCGTTGGCTCATGAAGAGCTTAACAGATTTGTCATTCCTCATACTGCAATAATATTTGGTTGCAGTGAAAGCTTTCTCCATTAATGAAGATTATCATTCTTGGAAGGAGAGGATTTATTGATTTAGTATGGTTGCTTACTGCTTTTTTTTTCTTTTCTTTTTTTTCTTTTTTCCCCAAGCCTCTTTCCTTTAAAAGGATCTTAGATCTAAAACAAGATCAGATGCAACCGTGAAACTGTATTGCTAATTTTAGCTTTTGTTCAGGTGAATAGGTTACAGGGTCACAGGCTGATTTTCTTTAAGTTTTTAGCTGACTAGTAGGTAAGGTCTCTGTTTCTTGTCTTTAAGCCACGTACATGGATGTGCTGAAATTTTTAAGACGATGTAGTTTTAGTTATTTTGAGACTAGCAATTTATTTGCATTTTATTACATCCTGTGATGTTATTAAGCCTGAGTTTGTCTTTATTCACAAAACTAGATGATATATTTGCAATGAGAATTTATTTGAACATTTTAAATCGCTTCCACATTCACTAGAACTTGGTCCCAGTGATCCCTGGATTATTGAAGTAGTCTTCAAATGAGGTGTTTTATTTGTTTTGCTGCTTTTTTTGCACCATAAACTGTTTCTTTCCAGCAAGCAGCTTTCTGGCACATTGCTTATTGCTTCAGAAACATAAGCTTTGTCTATAACAAAACAGTTTTGTTGTAGAGAGGATATACTGCTACTCTAAAATATAGAGCACAGTGCAAATGATCTTTCTTCTGATACGTCTCCTTATATAGCCAGTGTTGTCATGACAACCACAGAAGAGAATTGCCTCTTCAGTTGCAGACACATGACTTTGTCTTTCTGATGAACGTGCCCGTAATTTTCAGGCTCTCAGCTGCAGAACACACAAATACCATCCCTCTCAATTTATTCCTACTCACAGAACTTAGTACGTAAACAGTGCATTACTTGTAAGCAGGGTAAACTTTTGACTCTGCAAGCACTTAGAAGCCCAGGAGCTTTGCAGATGTTGTGTGTGTGCAGAAATAACACTAAAGGGAGGAGCAGATGAACTGCCCACCTCCTTGTCCCTTGTGTGATACAGCAAACACAAAGCACTCAGCACTTATGGATTGAAGGACTATTGTCCCTTTAGATTCTCAGCTTCTAGACAATACCTTGCAGTTAGGTAATGTGAGTGAAAAACTGACGTACAAAGTTACAGAAATAAAAGATCAGAGATTTAGGTTCTTTCCTAATCTCAAAGGGTGAACTTATGTCTAATGTCCATTTACTTTGTGTCTCAGTTGTGTCACTTTAAGGCTCAGGACAATATACCTTCCTCACCCTCACAGTTACCGTGATCAATATTTTATTGATGTCTGCGAGATGTTCCTCCTGTGAAAAGAAGCACAGAATGGAATAAACATTAGCTGGTGACAGAGAAGGAACAGGGAATGAATTTATCCTGTGTTTAGCTGAGCAAGTGTGACATCCTTCTTTAAGAGACAAGGGTTAAAGGTAGAGTGCTCTGACACTGTGCTGGAAGAAATAAGGTGTTTACAAGCTCATGAGTGACTTATGCTTCCAGATTTCTAGTAGACTCACATTAGCAGCTGCTCCTCTGGATAAATATGACAGGGTCTCTCAAATTCCCTTAGACATCCTAGCCTACATCAGGATAAACAGCATTTACGTTGTCTACAGCTCAGATGGTAATGTAACACCTAGGACAGAGAGAAAACGGGGAATAGCTGAACCTCACTGCATGCTTCCACCAAATTAATAACATTAGTATCTCAAAACAAGACTACTAGTCTTTGGGATCTTTTTCTAATCTATTCTGACCAAGAAGCATGAAATCATGGATAACACAGCTAAATATCTGATTTTTCCGGTTAGGTCAGAATTGCCTGAATTGTGTTGCAGTGCAGTATTACACTCTATACTCACTGCTAAGAAACAGAGCTTGAAATAGGGTAATATCTTTCCAGGGAATTGAATGCAAACAGACAAAATATATTAAGGCTTCCTCTGAAAACAGAGTTTTGTGACATTTTCCATGAAACTGATCTCTATTATTCTCTGGTGCATTACCTATTATTGTAGGATCCAATATTCTGTGTTGCTCTGGGTACATGTGATATATATATATAAAAACACATGCTCAGAAATGGGTTTCAAGCCACTGTCCCACAAAGCCATTTTCTGTTTCACAGTTTTCTGGTAGCGTGTTCAAGATTGCAAAATGACAATGATGATTACTACCACAAAATCTTTTCAAATAGAATTCTAGAAACTTTTAAAGCATGAAGTCACTGCTGACTCTCAACTGTCATTGCATGTGACTTCACTGTAATTGCATTGTTAGTACATTTTAGCTTTTGATATACGCAAGCACAGGTGCCTGCCTCCGAGGCTGTCACATTAGGCTGCCTTAAGAATCAACAGAGAGAAATAGGAACTGTTTGCTTTCTATTGACTGTAAAAGAAGAAAAGGGTGCTTAGCTGTGCATATTGGCACTACATACATGAGATTAACTCCACCCATCATGTCATACGGCCACAAACTGAGACAGGGGAGGTTTAGGTTGGATATTAGGAGAAAGTTTTTCACTCAGAGGGTGGTGACACACTGGAACAGATTGCCCAAGGAGGTTGTGGATGCCACATTCCTGGAGGCATTCAAGGCCAGGCTGGATGTGGCTCTGGGCAGCCTGGTCTGGTGGTTGGCGACCCTGCACATAGCAGCAGGGTTGAAACACAATGATCATTGTGGCCCTTTTCAACCCAGGCCATTCTATGATTCTATAATTCTATGATCTGGGAAAGAGCTGCTTGGGTAGCAGAGGGAAAGAGCTATGTCAGGCAAAATCCACATGTGCTCACCATTTAGTTAAAAAAAAAAAAAAAAAAAAAAAAAAAAGGTTGAACTTTCATATTTGTCACTCAAAAAAAAAAAAAAATCTGCAAAAGTGAGTATTTTATTCTCTATCATTTGGAATAGGTTCCTCATTTTCCTAATGCTTCCTCTGCAGTTTTCTGGCTGGAAAGCATTAGCCTAAGTAATTATACGAAGTGCATAACTGAGGTAAATATACCAAGCACTGGAGCCTTTCTTGGCTTGTCATCCTAGCCTTGTGGTCAAACACCCAAAGTACTCAAATCAGGAGCAGGGATGCCTCTGTTCTAAGTTACAGTTTCACCCAGTTTACACAAATTTAATGAATTCTGAACCTTGTGTGAGTTCTGCAGGAAAAACTGTCAATGACAACTTTGATGTTCCCACAATATCTAAGGATATTGCATCTGTTCAGAAGCACAGAATTGTAGGGATTGGAAGAGACCTTCAGAAATCATCTAGTCCAACCGCCTGCTAAGGCAGCTTCCCACACAGGAAAGCGTCCAGGAGGCAATGGAGCATCCTCAGAGGAGGAGTCTCCATACAGCATCTCTGGGCAGCCTGTTCCAGCGCTCTGTCACTCTGAAAGTAAAGCTTTTCCTCATGTTAATCTGGAACTTCCTGTGTCCTAGTTTGTGCCCACCGTCCACTGCTCCTTGTCCTGACACTTGGACACTACTGAAAAGAGCCTGACCTCCCCCTCTTGATATCCATCCCCCCCTTTAGATATTTATAAGTATTATAAGATCCCCCTCCCCCAGCCTTCTCTTCTCCAGGCTGAACAGTCCCAGGTCTCTCAGCCTTTCTCATAAGAGTGCTGCGCCAGGCCTCTAATCATATTTGTGGCCCTCCACTGGACACTCTCTAGGAGATCTCTTTCTTAAACTGGGGAGCCCAAAACTGGACACTTTATCCCAGATGTGGCCTCACCTCCCTCACTCTGCTGGTTGCACCCTTTCTAATGCACAGTAGGATACTACTGGCCTTCTTGGCCACAAGGGCATACTGCTGGCTCATGGTCACCCTGTTGTCCACCAGAAAACCCCAGTCCTTCTCTGCAGAACTCCTTTCCAGCTGGTCAGTCCCTAACCTGTACTGGTGCATATGGGTGGAATAGCTTTGATATAATTTATACAGTTATGTTGATATATATATCTTCTATAAATAACAAGAGGAAATATTTCTAGGTTTATAGCTTTACAAAAAAACTCCCAGAATCCTTCTTAAAATTGTACGTAGAATAAAGTGGATATTTTGGACATGCTATTTGATCACAGGACCATTTGATCATGGTGCAAAAAATAAACAGAACATTATTTGTCCACTTCAGGAAACTATCCATGCACGTTTCAGTGTTTGAAAAACTCCACCCGGTGAGTACTCATGTCAGATGTGTGGGCTCCTACAGGGCTAGGTGTCACTTTTCCTCTTCCCCAGCTGGCATGACATGGTTTCTGAGGAGAGATGAAACGCCAGCTCTAAAGAGTCACAACCTTAGCTTTTTACTCAGGCATTCACTGATCAACCACTGCTGCCCCTTGATACTTAATTAACATGCTGCTGGAGAATATGTACCCCTGGCATTTTCTCATCCAGACGGATCAGGAAGGCTGTGGCTGGATGGTATTGGAGCTGTGGCAGCCCCACAGTGTTGAAATGTCATTAAAATGGCTCTTCCTTCAGCTGCATGGTGAGGGGTGCAACACCCTGTGGCACAGCAACAATGGCATTGCACCTTCAAGAGGCTCATGTAGCCGCTTTCTGTCAGCGTTACCAGTAAGAAGCACTAATGTGGATCCTTTGACTTGTGCTGTCACTGTAGGATGAAAATAAATAGGGAGAAATTGGTCACTTCCTACAAGCTATGACAGCCTCACTTCTGTTTGCTTTGTCGCCCTGGGATGGTAAAAAGGCAGCACTGTGCCACCTGGGGGCTGTGAGCTGCACAACTAGGCCAGGCCCTCCCCAACACTGTAACCCCAAGAATGTTATTTTTACCCAGCACAGCACCCCCCAGAACATTTCTTTTCACTGACAATGCCAATTTGATCTAAAATGTTTCTGAGGGCAGAGAGGGCACTGCTTTCTACTCCAGCAGGCTGCGGTGGCCTGTCCAGCCACCACAGAAACAGCCGCCATGCCAAGGTCTGCAGGCTGTGTCTCTACCTTCCTCCTCCTCACAGCCCTCCTTTCTGAGTGTCCTGAAACATATGACACCTTGCTGCAGGGACACTGCACAGCAGAAAGCACAGAAATGGCCTTTTCAGATGCCAGGTCTCCTCAACCTCCTCATTTCTGAGACTGAGAGGGCTGTGGCTGCCTCAGCTTGCATACCTGATCAGCTCCATATTGTCAGTGGGCAGCTGAGCTCTCAGTATGCTAGGGAGAAATGTTGATATCAAAGAAGCAGCTATAATTAGAGGCTTTCCCAGTCTGTGTAGCGCCTTGATGACAAATATCTAAAGCTAAGGGCACGTGATTTCAAGTGTCATTGAGATTGTAGGCACCGCATATGCAAGGAGATCACGTGGAAAAAGCTGTTTCAATGTGCCAACACTTCTAATATGCAACTAACAGAACAAATTAGGTATGCAGGTTTGAAAGTGGAAACAGGCTAAAATTTTTCTCTCACCGTATGATCTCTTTCCCTTCCCAACCACCTTCTCCTCCTCAATATTAATGAGAAACCCACTGGCATGGGAGACTAGTGATGGAAGGAAAACTTGGATCAAGACTTCAAATCTTGTTGTGGGATTTTAGGGAAATCAGATGGCCCATGTAAATGAAGAGTTCAAGAAACACCCACTTCTGCAATCTTCTCTCTGCCTGAATGGGCTACATTTTCCTCATAAACTTCTGAACAAAAAATCTAAAGACTGGCACCCACTGATAAGTGACACTGCTACTTCTCATTGGATAAGCCTTAGGAGGTCAGTTGCATGGTGGGAGTCTTGCTTACAGAGTGTTTCCTGAGTTAATGGGAAACAGCTGCAGAGGCAAACCTGCCAAAGCTGAGTATGATAGCAGTGAATCTGCACTATAATTGCATATAGAATAATTATTCACTTCTAGAGGAAACTAATAAATAGAAAACCCCATCTTTAAATGCCCACTGGGTCTCAAAGAAAATGATATAACCTTGAAGGCTGACTGGAGTTTCCAATCCCACCTCCTCTAGCACAAGCCAGAAGACAAAACAGTTTTTCAGGTGTGAGGCTATGGGCTATGTTGTCTTCACTGCAGCTATATGCTCCAAGTGTAAACTCTCCCACTGAGCTACAAAGAGTGAAGCAGCACTGTTAATGAGACATTAATCTCAAGCAGAGGAACAGCAGGAAGTACACGAGGAGGTGATGTGATCAAAACTTAATCATCTACAGCTATCAGGAATCATCTGCCTGCTGTCTGTGAGTGTCTTTGTGCCAGCTGCATCCGCTCAGGGGCCTGGAAATGGGAGGCACTCCAGTGAGTTTGGCTGGTGTGCCTGGGTGGAAGTTTCTGCTTGATATTGGAAGATGGGGAGATGGAGACAGTGGGGAAGACCAGCTGGAGCAGCACACTATGCCTGTGAACAACTCAGAGATGCTGCAGGAAGGAGCAGTAGGGAGAAAGAAGATACAAGTTTATCCCCTTAATTTATTAGAAAACTTGCAATTTTCAATAGGTGACAGGCATATTAGCTCTCCTTTGGCTACTATCAGATTTTTTTTCTCTCAAAAGTAATACTCTGAATCAGTGAACATGGTCACACTATGTCCCATATGCTCATGTTATCCTCATCAGAAAGTGGCAGTTGTTCCTGTGCACCTTCCCGGTGTGTGAGCACTGCACAAAGACTGAGACAACAGTGCACCCCACAGCAGATATGGAACTCATTTCGTCCTCAGCACTGTATATCAGGCAGTTGTGTAGAAAGCAAAAAGCTGAATTTAAAGGACTTTTCTTACTTCGTTCTTCTGAAACTGTAGAGTCTGTGGGACCCAATTTTCTTTCTGTAAGGATTGTTAGTGCTGTTCACCCAAACCGAAGCCTTTTCCAACTTTGTTTCAGAAACACAATGACAATCTGCTCTGTATGTTTTAGGTGTCAGAACTCAGTGTTCAGGTGTGGTGCAGCATATTCTGAGTGTGCAGGAACACCTGCAGGCACCCAGATCTGCAGGGTGACTGTAATGTCCTGCTTGAATCTACTGCACATCTCTTCTACCAAACCGCCTGTGAAGTGATTGAGAAAAGATTGGGGTACAGAGTTGAAGAGAACTCTTACTTAGCCTGCATGTTCTCTTTGCACTTTCAAGTGATAACCAAAAGAGAAAAAAGCCAGATAAATTTTCTCTGAGCAGTACTAACTGACTGATGCACAGTGGTCTATAATTTCCTGCTGACTTTGCAGCCCAGAGGAGGATCCAGTGCCCAGGAGAGCATTGGGCTTCCCTCTGAAATGATGAGGTGAGAGGATGGACTCTGACACCTTCTTTGATGCTTTCTTTCCCCTGAGAATTCAGGTAAGGGAGGAAAATTTGTTTTAACATTAATTCTGTGGAAATAGGCAGTCCTTTCTTAATATCATTTTTCACTTTATATGAAATGTTTATTTCAACCAAGATACAAAGAATTTTACCTTTATATTTACTCCAAATGAAATATCATGGAAACTCTTTTTATACATTTGTTTAATGATAAATAACTATACAATGCCAGGACATGATGATACCAATTATGCCCACAGTTTATTTCCCCGAATAGATTAAGTTATCTGTCAAGGCCTTGCAGACTCTGCCCCATGCAACTGGGTGACCTCTGGTCTTGCCCCAGTGGGCAATCTGCACCCAGGCAATGCACATTCATGTTTACAAATATATAAGCACGTTAAAGGATAGTTGCTTAATAGTCTCTGATCCAATATCTTCAGTATGATTAGGAGTCTCTTGTATATATGCATCAGCTCTCCTAAAGTGAAGTTTTCCTTGACAATAGGCTTTTCTGATCTGTGGGTAACATTTCTGCATTTTCACAGAGTAAGAAGTCAGTGTGCAAGCTGAGTAAAAAGTCAGAGTGCAAGCTGTATCAGTGAAACTGTTTAGAAGAGCAAGAAAATACAATCATACTTCCATATCAGGAACTAGCTGGATTTCTGTGTTACTTAAGCATAAGGTGAATGTGCTTCATTTATGGCATCATCTAAAATCCTCACTGTAGTTCCCCCTAAGCTTCTGTTTCTTTCATGTCATTCATAGAAAGACAGAATATCCACCAAATGCAAACTAGCATAATCACAAAAAGAAAATTCTAAATGAATATCTGGACCAAGCCAGGTCTTTCAAGATAACGATGCACGAAATTTAGGGTTTGGATATTTAAATCTCAGTTAATTTTAGCATTAAGGCACCAAATAAATTTCAGGATAACTTTTCAGATTTGTCTCCTTACTTCCTTCTACAGTGTCTCAGAGTACCTTCTATGTTAAAAAGACTGAATTTTCTATGTAAAACCACACAACTAATCAAATACAGGGCGTTGTACCCATCAATTTTAAGATTTTATGTTTGCTCATTGTTTATAATCCGAACTACCTACAACCTCTTTAGATCCAAGGTCCAAATCATCATAATGAAAATAAATAGGTCACACTAGGATACTAATATTAACTATTACAGCGGAACAGCGGAAAATAACCTAATTGCCCTAAAGGTAACACTAGGTTCGTGGCCAAAAAGTTAAAAACTAATAGGATCTTTCCGAGTTTGAAATGTTGAAATCAACAAATTGATCTTCAGTTGATGCAAACAAGAATGAAGTCACAGAGTTTGATGAGATAGCTTTATATCAGTTAGAGTCCTTTTTTATAGCTGCTTTTAATTTTGAAACGATCACCTAAAACGGTTAAACAGCAGGCATAAATGGTCAGAAACCCTGCTGGCAGACATCTAATTCCTACTACTTGCATATAAGTTGTAGTTACTTGTGTGCAGTAATCTGCCCAGCTTTTAATCACAAAAGCAAACTGTAATGAGAATAAAGTTACTTGTAAATAAGATCAGTGTACTTTAAAGAATTTTCTTGAAGGTTACCTTGTAGATTAATAATATTTTAAAAAGACAGACTTTGGCATTACTATGTTTAGTCTTGAACTCATTGCATTTTTAATTCTCTCCCTTTTCTTCAGTGCAGAAATAGTTTTGAATTTCCTGTTTCATTGACATTCAGCACTCAGTACTCACGAGCTGCAAAAATAATAAACTGGTCTGTTCATGCAGCAGAGAGAAACATATCTATCTTCCCATATCTTCTAGTTTTAAGCTTTCTGAGGGATAAGGAAGAAGGGAATTGTTACGCCACTTTTTCCTCTGATTGGTGAGGAAGCTGGACACCAAATAATCTGTCAGTTCTGGAATTCTTTTCCTCCTCTTGTGCCATCTGGTTACCTTACAAAGACCATTTTATATCTTCATGTAAATGCAAACAAGCTAAGAAACTTTGAACAAGCTACCCAGTTGTGTTGAATACTTTTGTTAATTTATCAATATTTTAAATATGAGGGAGATCTTCGAAATGAAAGTTGCTGGTTCTTGGCTCTGTAAGTGTCATTTTCTAAAACTGGAGTTGCTACCAACAAGATGAATGACTATGGATGAAGATGACTTATCTTCTCACTAGTCCTCTTGGATTCATTTGTCTTTTATCATTATTATTATTATTATTGTTTGCCACTCTAGAAAAATTTAGGCAAATGGGATGTTTAAATGTGCTTTAAGATTAACCAATTTTCATATTGCAGAGGGACTTTTACGACTCAAGGATACAAACTACTATTCTGTATTTGAGATAAAAAATTAAAAACACTTTTTTAAACAGACTCAAGCAAAACCAAGCCCTCAGCACTCTGCAGAGCACGCAGGACTTTACATCAGTTCATTAAAGAGAAAGTAAGTATTCAGAGCTGTGTTACAATTTGTCTGATGTCATTAACTTTGTCTGAAAGTAATGGAGATTAGGTGCCTAGATATCATTTAAGCTTCAAATATGTCACCTAATTTTAAGGAAAGAAATAGCACCTCGTGAGCAATAGCTGGTGTGACAGCCAGACCCTATTCAGAGATGATAAAACTTGATTCCATTCTAAATGTACCTCACGTCAACATCTTTATAAGTTCTCAAGATCTCAAGGCAAGAGTAAGGAAGCAGAGAATATTAACAGCCTCCTTCCACATGGCAGGGAAACTTAACTTCTATGGAAACAAGAGCAGCTTTGTGAAAGGAGAATTTAGTGGCTTCTGCAATCTGCATGACATTTTACAGACGTAAAGGGAAAGGAAGTTAAAAACCATTGAAGTAAGTGCTACCATATCTTCTTCTGTGTTTATCAGTTGATTGCCTAATTAGGAATAAATTTGCATACAATAAAATGACCTTGGCTGTGGGTTCTTGGTCTTATTTTGTGTCCTAATTATAGAGCAGTACCTTTGTGCTGGGCATTGTCCAGGAGGTCCAGCATTCTCCCAGCCCCGGGTATCCTTCATTTCAAATAAAGTCATTTAATTTTCTGACATTTAATCAGAAACAATAAATAAATAAATAAATAAATAAATAAAATACAAAATCCAGCTTTGTTACTGCATTTCACTTTTGATTTCGCTTTGGCTTCATCCTGAAGTTTTAAGATAGCACTGTTTCTGCCTTTTCTCCACAGCTGATATTGGGAAGCACCGGCCATCTGGAAAAGAATTTCATTGTCATGATTTCCAGTGCAGAGCTGCAGGAGTACTTAGATAACCTTCAGAGAAAAAGTAGTCCTACATACTGTTGTGAAACACATTTCTAAACTCTAAGGTTTGTCACCAGTATTTGGCAAGCTGTGTTATTTCTGGACTAGTCATTACATTATTTACTTCTCTGCACCACAGCTGCCTCCATCCCTGTACAATGATTTAAAACTAAATAATGTTGTAGTGTGTGTTATAACAAAGATAGATTTGCAGAGAAAATAATGCCAGCTGTCTAGAAGGTCTTAAATACTTGTGTTCATGGTCATCATGAGTGATCAGATATAGTTTTCTGCTCTTCTTTTTCCGCACAATTCTGGAAGAGTAGTGATACACATTCTGCTTTCAATTAATATTTATTAAAATCAGAACAAAATATCTTCCAGAAGGTTTTATAGGGAAAAGAAAAAATAAGAACCATTTATGGAATCAAGGTCAAGTATCAACAAGTTTCATTTTGACTTATGCAGGCAATGTAAGTGAGTAGATAGGTCATACTGTGAGCAGAGGAACGTGATTCAATCTGTTTACAGTGTGAGAGAAAATGGACAACCCAGTATAACAGATGAAGGTTCTGGTAAGTGGGGATGTGTTGGACACTTCAGTTAGGGTTCAATTCAGGTGCATCAACATAGACACCTAATATTGTCTGTATTACATTACAGCATTCCAGACATGTTCAGCTTTAGTTAAGTGGCTTTTAGCCATCTAGAATAAGATGTTTTCTCTGCTTGAAAAGCCCAAGAAGCTGAAAAAAAATTGAATTTCTGATAAAATTACATGAATCTGTGATAGCCAGTGTTCACTAAATATCATGCATTTCCAAGACAGGTGAAATTTTCAAATAATTTAGTATGGGAGATTATGTTTCCTAATTTCTCACATTTCTGACTAGACATAATGGCTGAAATAATTTGGAGTGCCCTCAAGACGTACATGAGGAGTGGATGGTTATTGCTTGGCTGTGCCCTTTCTGTTTGCACAGCCAGCTCTAAGCAAGTTATTCTTAGCCACCTGCTTCTGAAAAATGAGATGTGTAGTTAGTTCAAAACTTCTGTAGCTTCCTCCTCTGTGATCATCCAAACACTAAGAAATGAGGCTCCACAACAGTCTTTGAAAAAGGGCTCTCTTCCTACTTTTTACGGAGTTAAAAACAGAGGCATAATAGACAATAATAACCTGTCAAATGTAATCTTCAAACTCAAGTTTTATCTGCTGTGGTCACCCAGAGGGCTGATTCTTTTCCTCCACAAATCACTGTTGTGGAGCCCATGAATTTTCTGGTAAAAGTGAAGCTTCTGCCCCATGGATTCTGCTGGCCACTTTGTGGATGAGCATTGTCTGATTTCCTTGTGAATCCCATCTGCCTGATGGTGCAACCTTACCCAGTGCTAGCACTACGAGCATTCTGGGGCAGAGGATGTTTTTGTTTTGTGCTCCTCCAGCAAATAGCACAGAGGGACTATAGTTCATGGCTGAGGACCCAGGGACAAATTACTACAAGTAATATTATAGTCAATATGAACTGCCCGTTCAGAATAGCTGAATAGCCCTGAGCACATTGCAGACCTCTCTGCCAAAGCCTGAACTTTGAGCACTCTGTTGTATACCTTTCTTAATGACAGTCTTACTGAATTACAGAGGGTGATTTTAATACAGAACTATTTGGATGTTATTGATGGCATATTTAGCTCACTGGTAATTATCTTCTATGGTCTTAACCAGGCTTTGGTGATTTATATAATAAGGAAGAATAATAATTATTATTAAACATTCTCTGAAAAAGATCCACTCCACAGGTCCTCAGAAGGGTTTTGTTTCTCTAGGGCTAGGCAGTGCCAGACATGAACTCAAGAGAATGTAGCTGTCAAGTATGGCTCAAGAGACAAATGTGGAGTCAGAAACAGGTCCTGCTGTCTGGACTAACCTGTAAAATTAGATTTGGATACTTATTAAGTACATATATGTACATGCATGCATATATACACACACGTATGTATATATATATTAAATGAGTCATGGAAGAGTACTGACTGTCATTTACTTAGAGTTCTAGTACAGGCTTGAAGGGTTAGGTGAAAGACCATGACATAGCTCTTTGGGGTTAGAGTTTACACAGGTTACTACCATCTTGTCATCAGCCCTGGGCCCAATCCAGATGCCAAGAACAGTACTGCAGGATGTCACGTGTGACTTATCTCTGTGTTGCTTAAACACCATCTCAGACACTGAATTGCTTAAGATGGCTCCTTACTCATTATCAAAGATGGAACTGCTTAGATACACAGGCAGTCTGAAAATGAGAGATATATGCCAGTTTTGCTGTAAAAGTATCAAGTCCAGGTTCATTTCCCAAGTGTCACTAGAGAAAAGTGATTATGGCTATAACTACATGATAATATGAGGGAATAAGAGATACAGGGAACCTTGTTTTGCCATGCTTGATAATATGCCAGATGCTGAATTACCGTGCAAGTATGTGAGAATGCAGGAGCTTATCTACATCACCTACTCTGATATGCAAGGCAGGACCCAATGTAGAAGGCCTTCCATTTTGCCTAGTAATATCATATAATCACAGAATCATAGATTCATAGAATTAGTTGAGTTGGAAGAAACCTTTAAAGGTCATCTAGTCCAATGCCCCTACAATGAGCAGGGACACCTATAGCTGTATCAGGTTGCTTAGATCCTGGTTCAGCCTAACCTTGAATGTCTCCAGTAACAGGGCATCCATCACCTCTCTGAGCAACCTGTTCCTGCACCTCACCACCTTTATCATAATTTTTTTTCCTTTTACCATATTTAAATCTCCCCCCCTTTTGGTTTTAAAACATTTCCTCTTGTCCTATCACGAGGGACCCTGCTAAAGAGTCTTTCCAATTCTCCTAAGAAGTATAGCCCCCTTTTAGATACTGAAAAGACTCTAACAGGTTTCCCTGGAGCCTTTTCTTCTCCAGGATGAACAGCCCCAACTCCCTTAGTCTGTTTTTTCAGGCTTTGTTGAGCCTCATGAGATTCATTTGAGCCTATTACTCTAGCCTGCCTAGGTCTCTGGATGATATTCTCAGGTGTGTTGACTGCACCACACAGCTTGGTGTCATCTGCAAACTTGCTGAGGGTGTACTCAATCTCACTGTCAATATCACTGATGATTCAAGAGCACTGGTCCCAGTACAGACCCCTGAGAGGCACCATGTGTCACTGATTTCCATCCAAACATTACGCCACTGACCACTAGTCTCTGGATATGCTCTTGCAAGCAGTTCCTTGTCCACCAAACAGTCCACCAACATGACATTTCCTAACGTATATTTAAGACTGAAAAGATAGTTGTGTGTCAGAATACCTTTGGATCTGATACAGTGACCCCTTCACTGAACTTTCTGAAACTATGTTATTGAAAGTACCAAACCACAACAAGACAAACTACTGTGACAAAGCTCTGCAATACAGACAAGGCCTCAAAAGCAGGTTGTCTGGAAGGCAGATATGCACACTCAGGATCCATTTAAGTGGTACACTGGTGGTAGGCACAAGCCTGCTTTTCCTGACCTGAAACCTGACCAAGTCTGTATTTCTTTAATTGGTGTGGTGCTATGCCCCTGTTTGCAAGGGTTGCTGAGAAGCATGAGGCGTTGCCACAGGCTCAGTCATAAAAAAAGGCATTTTGGCATAGCACTTCTCTTGGTGTGTGGACAGAGCTTGCTCACATTTGTCTGTGGCTTACGTATGCCAAGCAGACACATGAAGATGGACTAACTCCTGAGACAGTGTAAGAAACTGATCGTGCAGGTTCATTTCTTATACATCCCAAATATTTGCCTTGTGATATAAATTATTCTTTTTTGTCTGCTGTGCTCTACTCTTCTGTGTAATGCCCATGGTGAGCAGCAAGGCTATAACTGTCCAGACTGCACAAAGAATTTTTAACTAAGTCAAAATTCATTGGAAAACAATGTTCAAATTATGTAAGGCAAATCTGAAAAGTTCACAATAATTATAACACTTATATTGAGAAGCAAACAGTCTCAAGACCCTGCCCTACCTTCTTGTTCACTTAGAAATGCTAGAAGTAAAATGGGAGTACTGCCTTAGGTGAGGATGGTGTTTACATTTCCGAGATCCATACAGAGAAGTAGCCCCCCTAAGATCCCCTTGTAACTTACGTAGAGAGAATGACTTGCTGAGCTAAATGGAGGTTGGAGGTTTCTACAGTTAGATATATTCTCTTCTCAGATACCAACATCAAGCAGTTATTGAGGGAACCTAGGGAAATCAGAAGTGGCTGAAATCAGCCATTATGAACAATTTCCCATGCCTCCTCAATCACTCTAACAGGGCAAGTAAGCCATGTATACTTCACTTAGGTCTTGATTATGCTTTTAAGTGGGGGACAACAGCAGCAGGTTTATATTAATGAGGTTTTGAGTTTGCTGTAACTCCTTCTGCTGATCAGGTTTTCTCACTTTACTACTGTATGACACCACTGCGTGCTTGAGCTGTAAGGGATTTAGCCCCAGGAGTAATTGTGATTAAAATAATGCTGAAGTCTGTGCCAAGTTGGTAGAATATAAATGCAAGTGAGTAGCTACTACTTAGCAGGTTCTTGAGACATTATGGCATTAAGTATTAAGGACTTTAAGACAAAAATAAATATGACTTGTGGTTGTCAATAAACACTGGAGAATCTTGACAATGCTGACCTTGTTCCTGTGAATAAACTGTTCTTTACTCTCTCTCCTACAGTTACAGAATAAGAACAAATAATTAAAGGCAACAGATAATTCTCACCGGTTTTTCTTCTATGAGTTTCAAATTAACACTTTATAGTAAAGAACAAGCTAAGGGAAGCTGTTCTTAGCTGCGCTGCAGTGGGTCTTCTGCATGTAAACTATGTGCCTGGTTAATCAGCTTGCCATTCATCATATTCCTAACATCTGCATTACCGAGGCAACGCTTAGCATAGCTTCTCTGTGCAGACTGGGACCTTCACATCCTCTCTCAAGCAAGAAATAAGTAACCCAACACAAGAAACTCCAGAGAGATTACAGGCCCCTGTGAAGCTTATGTCTCCTATGTATCAATGCACACATCTTAGTAGAGGATGATGTGGCACGATGTGCTCTCTAACACTGTGCTTTTTATCTTCCATGGATCTCTAGGGCTTCCCAAATGACTATTGTCTTGCTATTAGCTAGATTTTCTTCTGTAACTTTAAATGCTTTCTGCACAATAGGACATTTTTAGTATTCACTTTCTGTGTCATAATCTGAAGAATTATTGCTGTGTCTTCTTGATAAAAATGCAGGCTTGTTATCTTGCTAATATCTAAGCAATGACACAAGTAAAATAAGTAATATTACATACATATAAAAATTTTTCAGCATCAGGATCATAATTCTAATTTGTCTCCTTCATGTGGTGCATTTTATATTTAAAATCTAACAGTTCTGAATATAAATGTACAGAGTGAGATTTTCAAAAATATGTGGCACAGGATGAGAGTATTCAGAGGTGTCTTGCTTCATATATTGAAATGTAGTTTTGCCACAAGTCTCATATAAAGCTTATTCAAGAATCAGTTAATTTAATTTGTAACTGTTGAAAAACCAGTCTCTCAGTAAAATACAGATCAAGTTGATTACAAGTTTTGGGAGGCAATGGCTATGTGTTGTGATGGTCACCGCAGTTGTAGACAAAGTCAGTCCGTCACTCATGTGCCTGAAGAGATATAGATGCAACAAAGCTGCACACACCTCAGGCAGAATGTATCTCAAATAAATTAAAAACTGACAGCTGTTTGAGTTAGTGTGACTTTTTCATCTTTTGGACATCCATGAATGGCAGTGTGATGGGGTGGAATGTATACATTTTAAGGCAGAAGTGCCTTGTTTGTTTCAGGACTGGTTAAATATATTAAATGATAGGAGCTGGTTCCAAGTCAATTGACTCACCAGGATGGAAAAGGAAACATTTGCAGTGAATTGCAGGATTGGAAAATAAACTTATTTGGCTCTGATCTCTGGCCAAAATCACAGAAATCTAAAACAGTATAACTTGATGAGGGATGTAAAAATTAACAAGAAGGGATTCTCTAAGTACATCAGTCAGAAGGCACAAACCAAGGAGACCATACCTTTACCTTCTCTGATAAATGGGAAGGGAGAACTGGCTACAACAGATATGACTGAGGTACAAAATGAGTTCTTTACTTCAATATTCACTGTCAATCAGGCTTCCTATGTCTCTCACATCCCTGAACCTTTGGGATGTGGTCAGAGAAGTGGAGTTTCTCATTCTATGAAGAGCAGGTGAAACTGATTGTGTACGAGTCTATGAGGCCAGAGGTCTTTGAAATGGTCCCACATCACATTCTTATCTCTAAAATGGAGAGAGAGGGATTTCAAGTGTGGGCTATTCAATAGATAAAGTACTGTTTAGATGGTCACAGACAGGGGGTTGTTGTCAATGACTCTATGTCCAGACGGAGACCAGTAATGAGTGGTGTCCCTCAGGGGTCTGTCTTGGAAATGGTCCTCTTTAACATCTTTATCAGATACATAGACAGTGGGATTGAGTGTACCCTCAGCAAGTTTGCAGACAACATCAAACTGAGTGATGCAGTTGATACAACAGAAGGAAGGGATGCCATCCAGAGGGATTTGGAAAAGATTGAAAAGTGGGTCCATGTGAACTTAATGAGGTTCAACATGGATAAGTGCAAGGTGTTGCACTTGGGTCATGGCAATCACACATATGTGTTCAGAATGGGAGAAGAGGGTGGCAAGGCACTGGCACAGGCTGCCCAGAGAGGCTGTGGATGCCCCATATCTGGAGGCATTCAAGTTTGGATTGAATGAGGCCTGGGCAGTCTCATCTAGTGCTTGATTTAGTGGATGGCAACTCTATTCACAGCAGGGAGGTTGGAACTAGGTCATCCTTAAAGTCTCTTCCATCCCAAGTCATTCTATGACTCTTTGTTATGTGATTTTATGATTCTGTGAATCAGACTTCAGTCTCCTCCTCAAACAGTCCCTGAACACCTGAAATCTAGAAATAAAATTCCTATTCTCATTCTTTTTTAATTTGACCTCATAGCAAGTGGTTCAGAAGTACAGTAAGCGGAGGAAACAAAAAACTCCATTCCCTTCTTTTCTGGAAGATAAGCGTCATTGCAAAATTAATATATGTAACTCCCATACTAACACCTGTAGATGAAGCATCTGGGAGGCGTACTGGTGGGAATTGGTGACCTGAGCACTAATGCTTCAATGAGAATGCCATGGGCCTATTTGTCAACCTGTCTTGCTGTTAGAAAGGCTGCAAACATTCAGGCTCTGTAACAGCAGCGCAAGCAGAGCTGCAGAGAGAGACTGGCCTTGACAGGGCTGCCACTGGGGAGAATGACTTCATCACCCATCACTGCCAGGGAACACATTGCAGCAGGTATATTGGCAATAACTTTTACAAGTGGACAGCAGCTGCCACCAGTTTAAATGTGAATCAAAAAAAAAAAAAAAAAAGAAAGAAAGAAAGAAAGAAAGAGAGAGAGAGAAGCTGGTGCCACAGGAAACATAAAGAAGAGACAATTTTTTTCAGAACCTTGCAGGTGTATGAAGATTCATGTTTTGCAGATGCATGAGCTTCAAAAAATATCCTTACACAGAGGCAGATACTCAGTTTAAAGGAAGAATGTGGTGTTAGGGTACTAAATTGGGAAGAAATGCGTGAATCTTCCATCTCTTCGTATCTGTGCTAATGATTAGACAATGTCCTGGTTGCTGTGCAGAAGTAAAAAATAAAAAGGAAAAGAGGCAGTTATTTTTCTAACCATTACATCCAGTTTTAGAGAGCACAGCAGCCCAAACAATAGAGTGAGGGGAGAAATGGATTTGTCTTATAGTATCTGCTACTCTGCATTCACTGCCTGTGAACAGAGCTAAGTCCAAAATAGGCTATCATCTTGTTTCACTGAGCATTTAGCAGCAGTGGAAGACAACAGACTGGGCCCCATAAGCTGGTTACCACAGACTAAAGTGCTTTGATTCACCTAAAAAAAATAAGCTTGTAGAGCTGTACACTTAGAGCTCAATAATGCAGGGTGTTCAGCAAGATTTAATGGGAGGAAAAATAGAGTTCTTTCAGCAATATGAACAAATCTGTATTTGTTGGGTATAAACAAGCCTACATTCAATTGCCTCCTATCGTTTTGCCAAATGGGGTGCTCTTTCATAGTGGTGTGAATGTCACTAGCAACAGTACTTTTGATGCTGAAAAGCAAGACAATAGATCAGCTTTGTGTAAGGTTATAAGCACATCTAGTTATGAAACTAGCTCTTCTGAATAGACTTGATCTTCCCATTTATTAAAAACTAATTTCAGGGCTGGAAATTTCATCCATGTAAAATTAGTTTATAAATCCAATTTTTTCTTTATGATGAACAAACTCTACACATAAGGCTGCATGGGCTGTAGTACCCAGATCCTTAACATTCATCTGCTTTATAAGAACTCTTAGTTGTATGCAAGATATAATTTAGGAGTACAGTTCTTTACACATCCAGAGATGCGTAATGGAGATGAAAATAAAACAAACGAAAAATGGGTTCCTCTGCCACTGCCAGTTTAAATTAGCTTGTTACTTCTGGTGTGACTAGAGCCGAATAGGCAACACAGGGTAATAAAAAATAGAAAGCTGATGCAAATTTTAAAAATCACTAAAGATTTTACTATGTATCATAAATATCCCTCTGGGTTACTGAAAAGGGCAATCCTGTTTGAGACACAATTTTTGGTCAAAATCATCAGCAGACATTTGCCCATTATAAAGATACTGTAATAGTATGTGTAGCTTAATATTACTGTAAAAATTATAATAATGCTTATCCCCTTGCAGCTCAATGTGAGTATTCATATTGGTATTTTCTGTGTTTCAGTATTTGACAAAGTGTTCTAACAACAGACTTATGCAATGGGTTCAGAATTTGACACTGGAAAGTGACAGCAGCAAAATTCAAGTAGACTCCTAGATTAAGTAGGCAGATTTAAACGTTACTTTAGAATAGCTGATCTCACTTCAGAGGAGAACTTTCTTGTATTAATATTTAATTCTGTCCCCATCAAAAGCAAAGGCATCTAGCAGCTCACTGAAGTGGCAGAGACGTTAGGGACTGCCTGCGTAACCTTTAACTGTGAAATAAGGAATCTTCTGCTCTGAGCCAAATGTGGCTGAAGTTGCTTAGTGTAACAACTGCCTTTCTTTCAAGGTCAGTGTAAAGGGGACATTTCAGCTGCTCTGTGCAAGCAGGTTGCAAAAATTGCAGAAGAACTGTCACAAGCACTAACTTGCACGCCACAAAGGCTGAATAATTTGGATGGGACAATGCAGGCATGTAAGAATTGATTGCTGGAGCTGTGATTACCTGTGATCTATGGCTGAAAGAGGGAAGAGCTCAACAATGACGAAAATGGTGGCAAAAAGTACAAGGTACATTAGCAGAAGTGCTAGCAGTAGGGGTCTGAGGATGAACAAAAGAATAATTTCTGTGGGAGGCTCGGAGCAGAGAACTTGTCTGATTGCTGCTGTGGCCTGAGAAAACAGGCCTTAGCACTACCTTTGCAGCTAAAGATCTTTGATCACATCCGCAGTGCCTGGGTCTACCATCAGTCTGACTTCCTCATGGGAGGAACTCCCCACTAAAGCTTCAGCCTGTTAACAAGGACAGAAAGGACACAGAACAGTTAAGCAGGCTTATTTGGAAATTGCATTGCTGCGGGAACCAAAGTAACAGCTCTGATATGTCACAATTTTAAGATAACTCTCCTTAATTTATCAACCTATCCATTACCTTATTATCTTTCCGTGCAGTCTATTAGTGAGTCTTCCTGGAGAATTCTTTTTTTTGTGTGTGTTTGCATACAAAACAATGAGCTTGTAGCATCTCTGTCTGGAACTGCTGCAGCACAATATGTTTTGTTTTATCACAGAGTGAAAGCCTCATGGGTTCGTGTCTGACAGAAAAAAAAACAATCATTCTGTTAGAGCTACCTTCTGCTTTTGCCTCTCTGGGGGCATCTGGCTTCCTCTACTCCCATTCTCAACTGCTCCTATCTGACAAGCCACGCACTGGCAAGCATCTCATTTGGCAATGTGCTCTCACTGGAGATTCATCTCTATTTTTAAATGATATTTAAACTGGTAATGGAATGGTACCATTCAGCGTCAAGAGTAGATGTATTTCTGAAGCAACCTAACCATCTCTACAACGGCGAAGTGCTCTATTAGGATAAGAGAACTATAAATACAGCAAGATAATGAGATATTCTGACTTCACAATGCATTGGATTAACTGTATGAGCTTCACTTCAGGAACACAAGCCAAAATCAAAGGAGTCCAAAAGAAAAGCAATATATTTAAAAGTATGGCTAAAATGAACTTAAAGCCTACTTTGGCAAAAGAGGCAAAGATATTTTCTGAGCTGAACTGAGAGAAATGTCAAGAGGGTGAGTGAGTGATCTGAGAACGAATGAAGAAATGCAGATGAACAACGAAAGACTAATCTGTTAATGCTCATCCTGTTGTTTCTAGTTAGATTCGTCCTCTGCAGTGAAAGCCATAAATTCAGGATAATGATTGACTAAAAGGGCACTGTTTTTGAATCTTAGGTATTCATCGAGAGTACTGAATGCATAAGGTTTCTTCACATGTAAAGATCAAGTTGCCAGGTTCTGAGTTCAGCACAAATGTCTTCTTCCTTCCTTAAGCAATTTAAGGATTGATGCATTCTGCCTTTCGTTATATGGATCATCAAAAGGAACATTCATTAAAAATTTAAATGCTCTTAAAATATGACCTCAGCTTTCTTTCATTATCCACTGAACCCTGTACTGTGTTTTGAAGCACTAACAAAATCTATCCTTCACCATCATCTTAATTACAGAGGTGGTGAGCTAAGTTTGTGATAAATCCCAGTCTTGCTGCATCTCAACACTTCCAGGAGAAGCATAACTGAAGCAGAGTCTAGCTTTCCCCTGGAGTCCAGTTAAATGGTTTTAGTTCCTCCATCTCTCAGGTGCTTTGTGTAGAAAACACATATGTATTGCAGTTGAGCCCAGTTCTTTACAAGTGGAGTTATGGATAGTAAGTTTGAGATTATGATATCAACCTTTTCTACTCCTGCTAAAAAGATTTCTCCTTACAGAAGTGCTATGTCTGTCAGTGGGACAGTTACTGTGAGTTATTTTTGACACTATATAAAAGCATCAAAATCTGATCCTAAATCTAAATAACTTCTTTAGCCATCCACAGTCTTCTCATCTAATTATGCTTACGGTTGGACTAGATGATCTTAGAGGTCTTTTCCAACTTAGTGATTATATGATTCTATCACAGACGTAAATTTTAGACAGCACTGCCTGCAAAACTCCCTTAAGCATCTGCATCTGGGAGTTGAAGTTAAGCAGAAGATAGATCAGAGAAAGATGTTCATATTTACCATTGATTACCTCCTTTAAATGAATACGAAGAAAAAATACAGTTCTTGCTCTTTGGCACATTTCACATGTCTATTTGATCCGTGAATGATGAATGGCATTTTTCTTAATTACCAAATGAAACAAAAAGAATTGGAAGAAGATGTCTTTTATCTCAATGACAGGTGTCATATGTGCTTGTCTAACAGGTGATCAATGCTAATGAACATTTAGGGGATATTGCTATCAGTAAGCCTATACCAGCCTGGGAAAGGGCATGCACATGTCTGGAATTCATATTATGTTGTTCTACAAAGCTATTCTACAAAAGGAACTCTTTTTTCACCAGCTTTAATCAATACCTCAAATTCTGACAATAGAAGCAGTCCCTTCTCTGAATAGCATACTGAATGAGGGAAACTGCAGTGCGCTAGGACAAAGAAAAATTGCAGCATCAGAAACCTGCTCTTCCTAATACTAAACCATCCTTTCACTTATATTATTGCTATAAAATTATTGGAAAAAAAAAGACAGCATCTAATATCAGATGCATTGCCTTCTTTCTGGATATGTTCAATCTACTCTCACCTACATGCTTTGTCCTGAAGCTCTAAGGACTTTATGTGGGATAAAAGCCATCAAGTGAGCAGAGTCAGTGTGGTCAAATACAAATACTGTGCTTAGTGGCAGAGTCTGCCACACTGACATCCTGGATGCAAAAAGGAATATCTTGTCATGAAAACAAATACACACATACCTGTCCCCACTGAGCTACACCGCTGTTCAGAAACCTAACAAAGAGGCTGATGCTCCCACTGCTGTGTTTCTCCTCCCACCCTCCTTTCAATGCTGTGGTGTCCCATCCACACTCTGATGCTGACAGAAAGGTCTGGGTATTTTTATGTATTCTGAGCATAAGGCCGATTGATTGTGGCTCTGTGCTTTTTTGCAGCACAAATACACATCTTTATTAACCTTACTGATTGGTTCCCTTAGGAGCAACAACATTTACTGATTCATGAATTTCTGCCCTGGGAAGCCCTTGGCTGTGACACTATACCCATATGTCCCCATGGAAAGTAATCATCCTGGCAGGGCTTCACAGGGCAATGAGCCTGGGATGGATAGGAGAAACCAGAACCTCCACATAAGGAGGAGAGGCTCAAACACCAGGGAGCTCCACAGAGTGGCAACTGCATTGCAAGGCGGAGGGAAGGGCAGAATACTGAGAAGCAGCTGCATAGAAGAGTCAAGGAAAAAAAATGGGTCACCCCTATTTCTCTGTGTCCTATCATCAGGGCCAGAGGTGGGATTTTCTACAGAGAGCAGAGGTGTCCTAGCTCAGGCACTTAGTTGTTAACAGCATGTGAACAGAGATTGTGTCTCATTTGGTCTCTCCCAGATTCACTGCAAGCATTCTGGGGAGGATGGGATGTGTCCGGGAGGCAGAGAAGCTAAGGTGAGCAGTGAGCTAGGAGAACACCAAGCAACAATTCTTAGGGAGCTTTGCCCTGTGAAAAGGACAGATATTTTTTGCTTCCTATTTCTGATAGGCTTTGGATATTGGGATCTTTGTAATTGCTGATTTTGATATTCTCAGGCTTTACCAGGAGCCAAAAAAGAACCTGTAAAAATGCAAAGAGATCTTGATGAGGGCACTGAGAAATGTTTGAATTCAGATTTCTTCCCCATTCCTACTGTGATGGAACACCAGAGAGAGAACTTCTCCACTTTCCCTTGGCATCAGTGTTTGTTGAGAAGTTCAGGAGAGTAAGTCCTGTATTTTTCTCTAGTTACCAGAGCTGAAGACCATATGCATGCTAGTGGTTTGAGATCTGAACTTTTTCTGTTGGTTAAGGTCACTAAAGCAAAGTAGAAGACCTAACTCTATGTTTATACCACTCTTAGTGCAGAAGGATGTCACTCCTGGGTGTGTGCCTCTTGTGTATTTCTATTTTTTAAATACTATACACCAGTGATCACTGATCATTGTCATCCAAGGTGCATCTAGTGCCTGATTTAGTAGTTGGCAACTCTGACAATGTCAGGGGTTTGGAACTAGATGGTCTTTGATGTATCTTCTAGCCCAAGTCATCTGAAACATACCACCCACCTCCTCGCTATGCTCACATTCACTGTTTCATCCCAATAACAATGAAGAAAGCATCGGAGAATGTCAATTGGTGCAACTTTTTCCACATGGAGGAATTCAATGACATAATTTTGCTTCACAGGCACTTCTTTGTCAGACACCATTGTGTCAGACTACTCCTCTGCAGCCATCTGTCACACGGCAGTAACATGTAATGGAATATTGGTGGGAAGGTTCAAATACTGCCATAACACCAATATCTGCCTCTGATACTATGGGCCAATACAATAAAAAAGAGGTGTTACTTTTGGAGCAACTCACACAAAATATACGATATTGCTAATATATATGAGCACCAGTATTTCCTTGGACAAAAGTCACAGACACGGCTGACAGAGTTAAGTCTAAAGGACATAGCTAGAAGAGAGTAAAAAAAAGGAGGCAATTGGGATAGCAGGTCATCTGATAGAGTTTTGTATTTCAGCAAAATAGATTCCTTTTGCTCCAGCTCTTCATTTGGCCTAAGTCATACATTTAACCTGTCCTTTCCTGCTTTTATATCTGCAAACGAGTTCTGACTATCCCTATTCTCTAAGCAGTGTAAGTGACAGGCAGCTTCGGGAAAACTGTTGTGTTGGTATAAAATAGCATAAGTGAGAGAAAAAAGGTGGATCTGCAGTACATACTCTTTAATGTTCTTTAAGCTGGATTTCTGGTATAGCTGGAAAAGTAACAGGTAGCTGTTTTATGGACTTGCAGTAATTTAAAGTGCTACTCCTAAAAGATTTTATTTAAGTTTAAAGTGTTCTCTAATTAGGATGAATTACGGGGGTTTAAAGTAAGGGACTATAGAGTACAGTAGAAAAAAATCTTCCTGCTAACTTTTGAATTGAAACCACAGGAAGAGTGCTGCTTTTTAGAGCATTCATGGCTTGATCTATAGCTTTCAGCTGGGCAAACTCCTGAGGAAATGAGTACCTTCCTCTTTGACACACAGTGAAATTCATCTGAAGGACTAGGTCCCTAAAGCTGATACAAGCCAGCATAAAGACGCTGAATATTACCACTTCCATATCTAACTCAATATCACATCTATAAATACTGCTGTGAAGATGCTTTTAGATTATCTGAATCCTCTGATACCTCACAGTTTATGCTTACTAATTTGTTAGGACGACACCAATTATGATATGACTTTACAGGAACACTGTCTCTTCTCAGAGAAGTTCACGCTGTCTGGGATGAGTAAGACATCCTTTACACACTGTTGAAATACACCTAGCTGAGGAAACGCTGCACAACCGCTGAATGCCTCACCCTTGGGCAAAGGTGTGGAGAATGATGCTCCCTTCAGCTGCACGTACATGAGCATGGGAGGCCTGGATGGACAGACCATGAACTACCCATCCCCCATTAGACCACAGCACAGCAAGCTGTTCCCCTCTGCTGTGAAACAAGACAGAATTTAAAGTGACCATGAGCCTCCAGAAGTCTTAGGAAAAAGTGATTTGATAATAAGGCTGATCTATTTGGTGTGGATTCTCCCAGACTCAACATTACTCCTACCAGCATTATGGTGAGCAGAGTCAGACACGCTGTTACAGCTTGAGCTCTAGACACCATCTGTAATTCTTATGAGAGCTTTCCTAAAGAAAGTAGGACACACAAGCGACCAAATGGTCTTGTTTTCAAATGAAGAGTAAATGAACTTTTGAACCAAGAACCACATTTTCATGGCTGAATCTCAGGGTTTAATGAAAAAATTGTCAAAAGCACAAAAAGTACAATTCCTTTGCATTTAAATATGTGATTTGCGGAAGCCTGGAGATAACTAGAATAAAAAGGGATTTTTTAGTGCACCAGCTCTTCCTTCATTAATTTCTTTTGCTTTATAGTCAGTTTCAATTAAAAAAAAAAAAAAAAAAAAAAAGAATTCAAAATTTCCACTTTATTGTGAAAAATGATTTAATACAATACAATGAGGTATGTAAAAAGAGCTTGCCTCTATATTTCTGTGGACACCTTTAGAGAGTACTGAATATTTAAAAGAACTTATAAATAGAAGCGGGATCCATATGGCAAGATAATAAATATTCATAGAGGTATGGATAGTCTAATTTTCTGACTCATTTTTACAATTGCAGCACTGTAGGAAACAAATATACCACTCTTCCTTTCCAGTGTTAGATAAGACATTGGTCTCCCTGTCAGTTCAATACAGGCATCTTTGTAAGATATTTTCTTTCCCCCTCATTGCATCTCACAAACAATGCCTTTTATCTTTTATTTTTTTGTATATTGAGCTATAAAAATTTGTGGATTCCTTGATTGAATGTGATCGTTGGTGTAACATGTGGCTTGGAAGAGATACTCCTTGCAAATTTCTTGAAGAATGTACTGCATTAAAATGTATCATTTTTCCACAGCAGAAAGAAAAAGAGGCTGAGTGGTGAGTTTCAGATGGTCTCTGTGAAATTAATAATTTCTCAAACAGTTTATTTCCCAGTGGACATGTTAACTACATGCAAACTCCAGCTCAACATTAATTGCCACACTTGTTTAAACTCTCAATTCATGAAGAGGTTTTTTCTTTTTCTCTTTGAGGTGTCAGGAGGCTTGTAGTATAACCCTTGCCATAAAACAAGCTGTCTCCTTCAGACCAATGGGACATCAACAGGTGCCCAGTGAGCACCAGTGGTCAAAGCCACGCCAATTCTTACGCTGCATAACAGTGATCTGCCACCAACTTATACCCCCATGCGTCAGATTAAGGGGGAGTAATTAGGTACTTGCTATTTTTGCTAGATTTGACCACCAGCAGGACTAGAGCCCATAGGTTCAGCTCAGAAGAAATGGAGTAATGGGGGAAGGCTCCTTACTCAGGCAAGGTTTTCAAGATAAAGGCA
This sequence comes from Gallus gallus, assembly GCF_016699485.2. Classification (NCBI taxonomy): domain Eukaryota; kingdom Metazoa; phylum Chordata; class Aves; order Galliformes; family Phasianidae; genus Gallus; species Gallus gallus. Next base: position 122,303,709 of record NC_052532.1, on the reverse strand, counting down.
AGTCATTACTATTAACATCCCATTAACAGTTCTTTGCCAGCATCTTCACAACTCCCTAAGCATGCTTTCTTCTCATATTTTATGTATTTTACTCATCTTCCAAGTATTTCCCAACTTGCATTTCTCAAATTCATCAGGCTGTCTGCTTACTGGATATTCGTGTTATTCATTTACATCTACATCAAATCTATATCTACCCCAAGTATTTTATCATCCTGTTTGTGTAGCTATTACAACATAATTATGACCTTTATTATTAACAAGAAAGCAGGAGTTTTAATTAAATAGATTATTACACCTTTAGTTTTCTAACGGATAACCTCACTATATCTGCTTCTGAGTAAACAGCTTGTTATTGCATACATTTCATGCTCATAATTGTTGCGCTGATTCTAGGCAAATATTTTCACCCTAAATTTTCCCTGCATGTATTTTAGCAGCATTACAGAGTCCTGAGGATCCATAGCCTTCTATTATTAACCTTTAAGGGACAGGGAATAATTATGTTTCTCTTTTTCTGTAATTCACTTGTTAATGCGATACTTGTTACCACTTCCTCAGTCTGCCCAAGATATATTAAGATGTATTTCCATCACTTTGTATAATATAAATAGACATGAAAAATGAACTAGGGTATGTTGCCAATAAAGTCTTTTCTGTTATTACATGACACAGTTATACTACTCCTTAGTTGAAAAGATGAATAAGCAACCTGTTTGAACAGGAATGATGTTCCAGTTACAGATTTTCATTGCTCCCTTTCAGGAAATTTTCTCACTGGTGTCAGCTAATTTTCTAGCTTTTTTCTCACTGCCGCAGTTAAGGGACTAAAATTAGTTGCAATATATCATTTTTATGCATTAATTCAAACTTAGCTCCCTTCTCTTTTAAATTAAAGTTATATGTTTTGGTACCACTGGAAGACAGTGTTCATCTTCTCTCTTCCCTTCATTTCCAACAGTGTTTGACATAGGAAGTATAAAGTCATGAAAATCAAATTTTCCAGACACCTTCTGTTTTTTGTTGTTGTTGTTTGGTTGGTTTTTTCCAATTCTGGAGAGGAAAAAACCAATAAAAGATTCCTCTTCTATATCTAGTTCTGAAAGTGAAATAGAAAAGGGAAGCGTAAAGATATGTATACGTAGATACAATTTAGACATAAGAGTACAATTCCTACAGAATCCCCATCATTGTCTTCTATGCTTGTTAAGGTCTCTATCCCACTTATGTGTGGATGAACAGCATCTTATTTGGAACCAGCCTATTAGAGTGAGTAGAAAGACTTCAGCAAATATCCAGTACAGATCCTTGTCCTTTTCTCTTCAGTTTCCTTGCAGGGGAATGGCTCTCAGCAGCAACCAAAAGCCACTGGTGGATTGCAGGAAAAGGGTAGAAAAGTTTTAGTGTCTTCTTTTCCTCCACTCCTTACCAGAAAATATGGCTGTAACTGCATACACACCAATATGAAAAGAACAAGGACACAGGTTAGAATGCAAATAAAAAAAAGTTTAGGAAAGGCTTAGTAAAGTTGTGTTTATTTCAGCCCAGATACATCTGATGAAGATTATTGTAGGGTATTTAAAGAATGGGCTAAAATAATTTCAGAACAAAGTGGTTGTCTTTGAGAACACCTGCTGAGGACAAATGACATTTCAGAAGACTGAAGAGGAACAATTATGGCATTAATCTTAAAACATGAAATGCAGGAATTGCTGAGGAGCAAGAAGATAACCTCATCAACTTCAGAGCCAGGAAAACTATTGGAATAAACTACTCAACGAACAACTGCGAATGCCAGGACAACAGCAGGAGTTAAAGAAAGAGCCAAGATTAATTTCTAAGTAACAGATTCCGTGAAACTATTAGTTTCTCTCCTTGATAGTGTAACAAGTCTAAGAAAAAGGGAAAAGCCAGTGACATAGCATGACTAGACTCCATCACTATGAACAGTTTTGCCTGATTTTCTTGTGAGCTAATTAAGAAATCTAATCCAGATAAATCTAAGCGGATTCACAACTATTTGCCTGAATACACTTAGGGAACAGATGTTGACAGGTCACCATGACAATAAATAGTGTATCGGGCAGGGTTCTACAAGTTTCATTTGAAATACTCAGTATTTCATTAATAATACAGATGGAAAGAACACACTAAGGGTGAAATAGAAAACTTTTTTTCTTACGCTTTAAGACGACCTACTAGCCTTATTTTGAAGGAAGAGGTTAGAATTTTAAATAATACTGATTAGTTGGAATTATAGCCCCAAAATTCTGGGAGAAATCAAACTCTGGCTTAGGCCACAATAATTATCTACACAAACCAGGCCTAGGATAAAGGCATCCTGCAGAAAGAGAGCCACAGCTTCTAGTAAATTCGAAGATGAACATGAGTTGACTATTCTATGTACATTCTAGAAAGACAAGCTTTCTCACAGAGCATATATCTGAATGTACTTCACGCAGAACACGTACAAATAATCCTGCAGCTCTGGTCAGCACTGGTTATGCATCAGCCAAAACATGCTGAGCATTCAATTTCCAGAGAAAAGCAGAAAAACTCAGCTCAGGTCTACAACATAGGATGTGTGAGGACAGAAAGAAGAAACTGAAGATGTAAGTGGAAAGTAGACTGGAGGGAGATGCCAAGCAAGCCTTTCTTTATGAAAAAGAAAAATGCTGCTGCAAATAAGAACGCAGTGAACTGGCTCCCGTAACCCAAATACATTGTTAGATCAAGAAGTCACAAGCTTAAGTCACAGGATGAGAGATTTTCCCAAAGTTATAGAGAGGAGACTCAAAGAAGTCCTAGAGAATAGTTTCTGGAGAGGTGTGGGGTTTCTTCATTGAAAGGATATGAGACATTCACTTTCAGACCAGTTTTTCTACCTTGTGATACCAAAGCATCCACTGTGGAGAAAAAAAAAAATAAAACCATGTGGCAACAGGGCAACAGCCAGAACTTACGCTAAGAGTTTCACTGCTCACTTCCATTTCACTGAAACTCACACTTTGCTTTCACCTGCTGCCCAGAGTGTTAAGATGTGATAATAACTGAAAAATTAATTTATTACTTGAATATCATTTTGGACAGGCATAATAGAAGCAGAAAATGACATGTTTAATGAGAATTCATGAAATAGAGTAGGTTAAGAAGACAAACAGGTGAGGTATTCATGTGAAGGTCCTCTTTTACTTCTAGTCCCTAAAATAAATATTATAGTTTCACAGTCTATTTAATATCTCTATTGATACATTTTAGAATTATTTTTAATGCTGTTCTGTGCTCACTGAGTTTTATGAGGGTCTGGCAGATGTGATAGTTCTTCTCTCATTGGGCATAGACAGTCTCCACTCTTATTTTCTGGCATTTCCTTTATCTGTGCTGATATCTGTGTATAGTCAGATGGAGCAAAGACTTCTGTCACCATCAAGTATTTCTTTGATGTCAGTGAAGAAAAGCACATGGAAAAGAGGTCATTTTATACACAGTTATTTTTAGTTAGATGATCACATCCAATTAATCAAACCCATTCTCAATTAGTCCTTAAAAAACAGCAAGAAATCATTTCTGACATAATCACCCAACAGCTACTTACACTATTAAAACTGTCCTGTTTATAAATAAATATTTTCTTTGGGGTCTGCTGCTGATTGTTCTTTTTTATTTTTTTTTAATTTACTCATTATTAGATTTACCAAATGCATATGCTATTAGTGGTTATGACCTTGTAGAGTAAGAAAGACTTAACTTGAAAGGAAATCATATACCCAAGTAGGATGTTCATTAAAGAGGTTATTAGGACTGGCAAAGCAAGGGCATAATGATCTTAGTAACACAAAGATATGTATTTTCACCTCAAAACCGGTTAGTAGTGAGATCTGAATGCAGTCTTTGAGAAAGTGGGAGCCATTCAGACTGTTAGACATGACAAATCCCCACACTTTGCATCAGCCAGTTCTTAAACTCCCTATTTCTCTTCAATGACTGCAGAGGGACCAGGAATTGGCACTATACCAGTGACACAGCTGCACCACTTACCTAAATATTGGCAATGCTCCTTGAGACTACAGTTGTTAGGAGCCACAGCTGTTCTGGAAAATGCAATATGAATCTTGCATTTCTCTCTGCTCCTTCTGCAGAGCATAGCCCTGTCCTGCATCACTGGGACCTTGTGCATCCCTGCCCTGCTCCATTCCCTCCTCACACTCTCTGTGGAGCCAAAACATGAATGCCTGCATCTACTCTCTGCTCCAGCTGCTCGTTCCCTGCAGCTGAGCGGAGGGAAGAACACCAAATAGGCTACAGTTCTCTTCCAGATGGCTGGTGGCTCTTCTAACATCATGAGGTGAGTTCATTATCCCTATGGCACCTCATGTGAAGGTGTCTACCACAAGGACATTATCTGTCTTTTTGTCCTATCAGCATAGCTAGGGAACTCAGGACTACTGAAGCAGTGGACAGAGAGGGACTTACAGTCCTATGAAAATCTAGCCTCTGGCCAGAAGTTCTGTAAGGTGCTCAGTGGTATTTTGATGCATTTTTTGAATTAGTAGTGTGGTAGAAAATATAGGCTCAATTTACATTTCAAACTACCTAAAAATACATCAGACCACGTTGTCTGTTTCTTGCCCATCACAAAATAACATGTATACAGATAAAAATCACACTATTTAAGCAAATAACTGGATACGAGAGGGTTGATTCTGGTTTCATTGCTTCAAAGAGCACTCATAAACTAATTCCTGATGAAATAACAATCTATGAACTGTATGTTAGTTCTGCACTATCTGTTTTTCTGATTGTAGTTGCCTAGAAAATCAGGTGTGGCACAGATGAGTTAACATCCTGCCTGAGCTAGAAAGTAACCGCCGTAAAGCTGTCAGCATCAGCTGTTTGAAACCACAGATATCCACGTCACTGTGAGAATATTGGTGTGATTCTGCTGATTACAGCTATTTATAGGTTGCTTTGTTGTTCTTTCACTCATCACTCAACAGAGACATGAGCAAGAAAGTCAGGTTAAGACACTGATGCAGACTTGCACCTCAGTTCCCCATCAAGAAAATGGGGAAAACCCTCCTACCACACTGGGTTACCGTGAGGCTAAAAATCACTAAAGGAGCCTAATACAGGCACGTCTGACTGAAGCCCTCAGGACACACGAGGTCCAGCCCAGTCTGCCCTGCATACACCCCCTGTCCTGCACCATTATGGCAGAAGCTCTGCCCCACAGAGAGGCCCAGCCCAGCCCCAGGTGCACACTGATTGCTCAGCACCAATCATGCGTTGGTGTGCAATGGTCACCGTCTCGGCTGAAACCCAGGCTAACTCAAACTATGGCAAATAAACAGGGCAGCCTGTTCTAGTGGCTGGAGACCTTGCCCACAGCAGAGGGGTTAAAACTAGATGATCTTTGAGGTCCTTTTCAACCCTGTTCGTTAAACAGGACCTTCCCCTCATGAATCTATTTGAACTGTGACCAGTGGCCACGCTGTCTTTCAGGTGTTTTTCAAATACCTCCCAGCATAATTTTCTCCATAATTTTACCAGGCACTGAAGTGAGACTGAGAGGCCTGTAATTACTAGAATCTTCTTTCTTACCTTTCTTGAAAACTGGAACAGCATTTGCCAGCTTCCAGTCAATTAAGATCTCTCCAGATTCCCAAGACTGATGAAAAATAATTCAGAGAGGTCTCATGATGACACCAGACAGCTCTGAGCACCCTGGATGAATTTCACCTGGACTGTTTCACCTGGACTTGCATCCAGGCAAAGCAACAAATCCCTCACAAATCCAGTGTTGGCCACTGCTAAAGCAATCAGCTGGCAAAATGGAGCAAGATGCCTGATTAGCATTGCTCAGAAGTTTATGATCAGCAACGCAGAATCTCACTGCATGCCCAAAGATAAATGATATTCCCCAGGGGACTGATAGTGGGTCTGGTCCTACTCAGTATCTTCATTAATGACACAGATGAAAAGAAAACTCATATATTCAGTAATGTCACTAATGATATGAATCTGGGAGGTTTCCAAGACAGCAGTCTCATTCTCTCTCCCCCACAGACCATACTTGTTGAAAAGACATTAAAAAATACAGGAACGAGACTTTGCCAGCTCACAATTTATGAGATAGGTGGACCATTAGCCCTGCCCTTTGAACCAGGTATCTTCAATCGGTTTTTTTCAGCATTCTGTTTGAGCCAATTTTGTGGTTGTTAATTAGTCTTAATTAGAGGCTTTTTTTTTTTTTTTTTCTTAACAATGGTGTTGTGTGTAAGGTTTAGTAAGTGGAGTTGAGTTGGAGTATGGAACTGGATTGTTATGGTTCACCTTCTATTTCACTATGTTCTGATGTTTCTTTATGATGCTTTCCATAAAAAAGAAAGAGAGCAGGTTTTCAGAATGTACATCAAATCAGCAATGGAAGAGGAAGCACTGAGTGGTGCTGTAATTTGTCGTGGCTATTGGTGTTCTCCTGTAGCTGTTCTAATTAGAATCTATTTTTAGCTGTGGGATTATGTAAATATGTAAGCAAAAAACCTTGGCATTTTTCCTAAGCAACTCATATTGTGATGATAGTGCTCTTTTCTGAACTTTGGTAGTACGCAAATGTTCATAAGGTGCTTCTGGTCACGTATAATTGTGTCACTAAGAGGTGAAAGATGTGTGCATTCTGTGAAGGTGTGATTCAGTAACTGAATTCATTTTGCTCTTTGACTCTGCGTATTTGTAAGTTCTCTATCCTTCAGACTGTTCTTCTTACACCTTTTCTATCTGCCTCCAGTTTCGTTTTGTAGGCAAATAGTGGATTTTTTTTTTCATTCCAAACTAGAATAAAAAGCTAATATTTGTTGATGCAATAATAATTGAGAAACAACAATGTAGTGATGTCCAAAAGAAGAAACGATGAAACTAATATCTTACTAGAGCAAAGTATTATGAGTTTCATTCGGAACTTTATAAATGCAGTAAGAACTGATGTCTTATCTCAGTTTGCTGCTGCAAAACTGTACTTCTCCTGGTCCTATGCTAGTAAGGGCTGTGAAGCCATGCTACGTAGGGCTGTGTCCTGTAGCTTGCTTGTCTTGTGTATTTACAGTGTAATAAGCCTGTCCCTCAATTACACTTTCTATCCTATTCCTCTAAATATTATCTGTTCTTGTTATAGCTGAATAACTTTCCTATTACATGATCTAACAGTATTCTTTAAATAATGGCTCTTTGGCTCTTTTTTTTTTTTTTTTTTTTTTTTTTTTTTACTTTCCTCCTTCTTTCTCTTTTTCACTACCTAAACACTGCACAGTGATCTTCTCTTGTATCACTTCATATAGGTAGATCATTTCCTATGCACAGGTGCAACAATGCTGGTTTATTCCAATCATCTTGATGTGATTGTCATACTACAAAATAGAAGTTGTTTTAATTTATTGCATCTGTAAAAACACCTGTGAGATATTATACATGATCTTATCATTCCAGCAGTCAAGATGATCATCATCTTGGATGGCCTACTCTAGTAAATAAAATATTTATTTCTGTACTAGATCTGTATTAGCCTTCTCTGAAAAGCCTAGAGTGGTCTTGACTTGTGTGCCGTTTTGAATAAGCAAAGGGTTTTTGTCATGTTTCTCAAATCCTGTATTCTAAAATTCTATCATAAGCATTTATTGGGTTCTTTTACTTGCAAAACTTTTCTGCTTAATAGAATAATCTAAGTCCATGAATAAGATCATTTTGATTTTCCTCCACATACTCAAAGCAGTATATAGGTATGTGGCCACAACACAAAGCAAAAAAACTCAACAATTTTTATAAGCAGAATAAACTGTTCATGTGTGTACAGAAACACAGAACTAAGCACAGATATTTACTTTACAAGTTGTGTAGATGCCCATGACAAATACTAGTGATGATGCTAAACAATGTTTAGATTACCCCAATGCTACAATCATCAATAACTTCAGAGAAAAATAAATATATTTACAGTTTTGAAACTTATGTATGTAGTTCTGAAGTCTACAATTTTTCAACCTTGTTCTTTAAGAATTAAAAATTAAGATATAAAATTTGTCTACTCTTAAATATTAAAAAAAAAAATCAAAACATCTGCTCTATCAATGTAATGAGTAAGGAATTTCCATATTGTTAAAAATGACAAAACTTCCAATGCATACTCGTGTTAGAAAATTAACTGTTCACGTTCTAATAGATGAAAAAGTAGCTTTGCCTGACTTCATTTGACTAAAAGAAGCTGCTGTGGTAAGTCATAGAACTTACAGAGCTGTGAAAAGAACAGAAGAACATTGCACATGTTGAAGAGGGTTTTTTTTGTGAGTATTGTTTCTGCAGTTTTTCTTACATCATACACTCTACTACTTCAATAAAATGAAGATTCCATGGCCTACATTTAAACAAAGATTTGAAAATGAGTGCAATTCATAAAATGCCTATTAGCATATTCACTTAATTTTTCAATGTTAGAAATGTGCAGCATGTGACATTTGGATGTGCTATAGGCAGACTCCTTAAATGCATAAAAAGTGATGCTGTTGCCTACAGTAGAATACATATTTACACAAAATTATGAGGAGCCAAAATATAACGTGCCTGTAGCTGAACAGCTATGCTTATTTTAGTATTGCCTCAACATATATTTATAAATCATGCAGTTTGACTACAACTGTGGGTTCAACATCTTTGGACTGCATAAACTGGACATAAAGTTTCGTATACATTTCTCTCCTCTCAGTAGAGAAGTGCAATTTAACTCTAAAAAGGTGGCTTTGTGTGAGCAGAATGAAATGGAGTGACCTTCACTGAAGTCAGTGAGCATTAAGAACTGAAAAAGCTTCCAGGATTGGGTACACAACTTTTATTACAGGATGCTGGCCATCTCCATTTGCCAAGGCCTGAATGGTTTGCTGGATAAGGACTTCAACATAACTGTAAAGGTAACCTGGAATATATCTTACCAGATACTGAGATAATCAAGAATTAAGTTAAAATTAAGAACAATTCTGATATTTCAATTTTTTTTTTTGCATAAAGTTAATTCATACTATTTTCTTCACTAATATTTGTTTATTCCACACACTTTCTGATTTTTATTGTCTTCCTTGCAATCCTTTCAACTATTAAATGTGCAGTAATGCTGTTCTAGGATTTCTCTCTGATTTTTGGTTCATGTCTTGTAATGTGGTCTATGAAAAATGGAGAGTATTCAGGAGTTTAGTTATAATTGAAGGAGTTAAAAATTAGTCCCTTGGGAGTTTTGGTTAATTATTTTTTCAATAATATAAATTGAAACCAAGGATATGGGTTTCCTTGTAAGAACTACCAGTGCTGCTCTGATAGTAATTCCTCCTGTTTTTTTACCTAGGCCTATGATGTCAGAGGCAGATGTTGGTGTTACGGCAGTAGAGGTTGAACCTTCCCATCAATATTCTGTTACATATTGTTACCATGTGACAGATGGCAGCAGAGGGGCATCTGACATGGAAGTGTGGATGAAGCAAAAATTTGTCACAGAATTCCTCCATGTGGAAAAAATGGCACTCATTGACATTTGTCAACACTTGCTGAATGTTTACGGAGACCGAACAGTGCACGTGGGCACAGTGAGGAGTGGGTGGTGTGCTTCAGCAGTCGCAACGGTAGCGGTGGGTCACCTCTGCTGTTGCAGATTTTTATCTGGCATGCAGGCTCTTTTCCATGGCTGGTGAAAATGCAGAGCTAACAGTTGTGACTATATTGAAAAGCAGTGTTTTTGTAGCTGAGAATTTGTTCTTTGTATCTGTTGTAGTTTCAGTGGAAGTAAGAGGCATTGCTTTCCACGTGACCTATGTATATGTGGCCCAAGACAATTCCTCTTCACTCAATGTGACCCAAGCAAGCCAAGAGATTGGACATCCATATCCTAACAGGTTCACACTTAGTACATAGCTAGAAGTAGCCATCCCTAATTGGTATAATAAACTGAGCAACTGTGGAAGGCTTTTGAAATTTAGTTCATATTTATAAGAAAAGAGACAAACAAAATTGAATGAGCTTTTCCCCTTTGCAAATGGCTTATTTTTGTCCATGCTTTTTGCTCCAGTGTTACTGCTTCAAATTTGCAGTATCATGCATTATACAATGCTCCTCAACATATTGGGTCAGCCTGTAAATGGAGAGCATTAATTCTGTGTGTCAGCTAATGGGAACTTCCTTCTTCAGAAACGGTCTCATCAGAAGTATCATGAGACATGGGGAGCATTAGTTATGGGACAGTAATGATGGTGTTGCTATGTACTGACTGCTCTGTGGCAATACATGTAAAGGTATCACTTCCCAGAGAGAGGCTTTGTTGTATTCAGCTGCTTCTATTAAATTTAAAAAATTCAGCAACCACAGCTGGCTCCAACCAGTAAATATCTGAATGCAAGCAGAATATTTGAAAGTGCAATTCATACAGCCGACCATACAAGAATGTGTTTATTTACAGTATGCTTCCATGCTAAAGGAAAAATGTGTATGTGTATTTTCAGTGACAGTAAAGATTAGGAGGACACAACATAAAATATATATTTTTTGCAAGGGAAATACTGATACTTTCAACTAGACTGAACACATCAGCTTTACTTTGACCTTTTCTTGTGATCAGTGATGTTTTCTGCTAAGCTAAGCAGGTAAAAATATGAAAGCTTGGCATGAACCAAGAAAATGACCTTAGAAATCAAATAAGCAAATATGCAGGGTTTTTTTTTGTTTTGTTTTGTTTTGTTTTATTTTTTGTGTGCGTGATATATCTTTATCTTTAGTGTTTAAACATCTTGCCTAATAGCAGTATAGCAGTCTATTTGTAAATCTTAAATCAACAATATAAATTGAAAATTAAAATTAAAAAAAAAAATGGAAGATGGAAATTTAAGATCTATAGGAAAGATTAAACATTTGACAAAAACATGAGAGGTATTCTTTACCAGCAAAATCTCATCTTCTGTTTTTGCTTCCACTCAAGTCCTCTCAAACAAGACTGGCATGCATACCTGCTGCTGAAATTTATTGCTTGGGGTGTGTACCATAGTTGAACATAGATTAATTTGTCTTAACAGTTTGAGAGTTAACTAGAGTGTAAAAAAGAGCTGCCAAAGACATGTAATTAATTGAGCAAGAATTACTCCTGATTCCTACATTTCATGTGATAACAGATGTGCATTATATATACACTCTGGAGAAAAATACGACCTTTTGTTCTGTAATGGATTATTGAATATATTTTCAATGATAGTGAGGTAATAAATTAAAAAGTATATCAACCATTTTTCAAATAAATTTCTGTTCTACTCATCAGCTTTGTATAGAATGGGAAGAAAAGACTGTTTCATAGGGGGATCTTTTGCAGTATTTAGTCAAAGGCAACCTGTTGGTCTCTTGGTCACAATTCACTGTGACCCAAGTACAGTTCACTGGCCATATCAAACTAGAATTATAATTATTGAAACAATTCCTTTGTAAGGGACCTACAATGATCATAAGTCCTACTGTCTGATCATGTCAAGGCTAAGCAAAATTTAAAGTATATTATTGAGGGCATTGTCCAAGTGACTCTTGAGCACTGACAGGCATGGGGCATCAACCACCTCACTAGGAAACCCATTTCAGTGTTTGACCACAGTAAAGAAGTTTAACCTGTTGAACAGGACTGATCCTAGAATTGAGCCCTGAGAAGCACCTCTTGTGACCAGTTATGAGCCAGATGTAGCTCTACAACACTTTGAACTCTTCCATCAATCAAGTTCCTCACTCGGCGTAGAAATTGCATGAACCCGTTCAACTCACAGTTGGAGAATTTATCCAGAAGGATGCCTAGAGAGACGGTATCAAAGGCCTTTCTAAAATATGTGACTATAAAGCACACGGGGCCAGCAGGCCTTCTGATAATTCTTCACATGGAAACTATTAGTCAGATTCATGCTGTAGGTTCACATAACCAATGCTGTGGATAATATTCCTCTGGAGCACTAAAGATAAGGTGTCAGTCCTTCAGAGGCAGCTGTCAACACTGCACTTAGGAGGGGTGGGGAGAAAAGCTCTTTGCCCATACAGGCATGCTGCTGTACAGAAGTTTGAAATAAACAAAGTGTAAAAGCCAATTTCAGTCCTTCTACCAGGTACTGATTCTCTGTTTGAAAAACATCGGTCAATGAGACTGACATTTCCACTTAACCTTGTAAAACAGAATGTAATTTCTCTTCATTGGCATTTAAGCAGGGACACTATCTATGACCTCTTCTGTAGGTGTGGCATGGCTGTCATATGAGCCATCAAAAGACTGAAATCCCCATCAGTTTCCAAACTTTTCCTATTTTCACATGATGAGATTTCCTCTATTTAGGTGGAAGCACTCATGGTGTGTCCTGGAACCCTTGCCACAGCTGAAGAGGTTGCTGTGGGCAGAGTCCATCTGCTAGCAGGTATTGTCCAACTCCAAATCTCTCATGCAAACACCCAGTTTGGAAAGGAGAGGGCACTGCAAAGCTTGTGAACATGAAGGATTTAGAGGAGGTCATTGGAGAGTGCTAACAGTCACATTATCCAGTGCAAATGCAAACCATTTGTTGGACTAACAATATTAATTTCTCTAAGGTAAATGTTTTGCTTTTAAATTCTAGATTACATAGAAAAAATAGCACCCAAAACAAAGGTACATGAGATTGTGGTCTCCTATGTATGCACAAATATTTTTTCTGCATGAAAAAAAAACACCGTGGTTCTCTGATATGTTGTGTTTGTAAGGGATCAGTGCTCTTAGCTTCAGTTCTCACCACAGGCATAAGCAATTCACGTATTGAATTGTCATGCATTTCAACTCAACTATACAAACAAGTTGGGGTTTTTTTTGTTTGTTGCTCATTTCCTGCCTGCAAAGAATCAGTGGTAAAATAAACCTTTTTGTCAGCAAATGATTTCAATAATCCTAACTGAAAGAAGAGTTAAAAGCTTTGTATTTGTTTCCTAACATCATTTCATTTATTTTGAGCTATTTTAACTTCAGGAATTTTCTTGACTAAAACGTTCTAGAAAACAAACAAACAAATAAAAAAACCCTCATTTTAGACCAAAAAGTGGTTTTTCTTACTTTTGAAAATGCTGAAATTGTGTGGTTTGGTATCTGTAATCCTTAATTAAGGGCTTTTATTTGCAGGGGAGAAATGCTGAGTTAATTGAAACAACTTATTCAAATATTTAGAATGCCAGCCTATATAATTCCATTAAAGTCAAAAAAAGTTTTGTTTAAAATGTACTGCCCCTCTGTACTGCTGAGAAGAAACTGGAGAGTTTGGAGAAGGTAGGCCAGAATGTTAGGGATAAGATACCAAACTGGAAGGGCACCACCTGTGGACGTGATAAGCAAGGAAATTAGCATCCATAAGATCAAACAAATACAAAGATGTTTCCACTTCACTTTTTCCTACTTCAATCCTATGCCAGAGTTCTAAAAGATACTAAAGTAATTTACATTCTGCATAATACGTGTAAGGGAATTTCCCAGAAGAAAATAATTTTTGGATGGATTTTGAAGGAATAAAAAATGTAGATTAATAACCAGATCTACTTTCCAAATGTATTGTAAATGTATTTTAATCATATTTATCTTGATCGTTGTTCCTAAACTTTTCAGTGTCCTCAAAAGATATGCTGAAGGGACTTCATCATCAAAAAGCCTATCAGCAGAATAAGCAGACTAGAAGAACCAGACTTGTGTCCTCCCTCCCTTTTCTCCCCTGCCAGAGGTAATGCAAAGTCATCCAGAGCCAGCTCAAAATGTTCACTGTCGCTCAGATTTGTATTGCAGGAAGCACAGCTCTGGTAAGTGATGAACCTTCAGTAATTAGCTGATGATAATGCCTAAAAAGTTCCTGTGTCTCTTTTTTAACTTAAGAACTTCAAGCTTAATCAATACATTCTCTAGAATCTGCAAAAGTGATCTTAAGTGAATCATGCAATTTTTGATACACATATCAGTTTCGAAGATGTGGCTGTATTACAATTCAGGTTTGTTCAGTGAAGAATTGCACCAATGCAATTTTGACAACTGTCAAGATGTTGATAAGTAGGAATTAAAGTTGCCATTAAAACCAGTCCTGTAGCTGAAATGCTCCTCTGTTCCTCTCTGTGAAGTTGGAAACATAAAAGAAGGGACCTCAGCCCTTGAATATGATGTACCTATCTACCATGGGCTGCTGATGCATTACAGCTGAAAGGAGACCCATCTGGGCAGCAGGATCTAGCACCTCAGTGTGTCCCACTACCAGACCTTCTCCATCCTCACCCAGAGAGTGAGTGCTTGCTGTTCTCATTAAATGTGTGTTTTTGGGTCTCCGGGAGAAGGGGCAGGTTGGGTTGTACAGTACCGCATACAGATACCCAGTCAGACTGGAGGCAGCCTAAAGCCTGGAAGAAGCCTTTGTGATGGCATGTCCATCTTGGATTAACTTGCTGGTTGTCAGACCACACATCTGCTATAGTTATCACACTGCTATCATGCTCCTTCACAGCTGGGCCAGACATCTCTGTATGGTACAAGACTTTGCTCTGTCAACATGGTGCTCTGTCAACATTTAAGACAAGCAGGTGCTCACCATTTTCAGTTTTCACTGTTAGTCAGCTCTTATCCCAATCTTGCAAGCTTCTCTCCTATGGGTAGTGTTGTATCTCTAATGTCACTTCTTTCACAATATTCTGTTATCTGTTTTGTTTCATAAAGTCTACTTCCTAAGTAAGATGCAAACGCTGGGGGAGGATCTGTGTTTATTTGAGAACAGTAAGATTTTTCTTTCTTGTGACTGAGGATAAAAGTTTGAAAAATGGCCCAAGAGAAACCCTAAGGCCCCAAACCATCCAAAGAGCCCAGCTGAGCCTGTGATTTTTGAACACAAAGACAAGTTGGTACTTATTGACTGAAAAGTACAATTTTTCAGCCTCTGTTTTGTCACAGCAAAAGGAGACCACCTCCCACTGTGTGTTGTAAGTACACGCCTTCATTGATCATGAAATTCATGCTGCTTTGGTGTGCTTAAGGAGAAAGGCCTGGTCAGAACAAAGTGACTTATTGCCGCGCGTCTCGTAATTAAGGTTCAGAACGAGTACATAAATCAGACTGAAAATTGTATTGGTTTATATCTTGGAGATAACTGCAGTGTTCCCAGGCATTTCTAACATGCCAGCTAGACTTCATATCACTTATGCGATGCACTGGTCCATCTCCCCAGTTCAAAGGTCTGCCATCACCTCAGGGACCTTTCAAGCCTTTTTCCCCACAAATTGCTTCATCACTTCAGATCCAGACAGTACCAAGTTCTGAATCCATGTAGACTGCAGACACTCAGAGACCATTCTGTATGATGCAGCAGCCCCAGTCCCTTCCTACTTTAAGGGGGTAACTTCTCACTTTCATGTCCCTTCAAACTGGCAAATGTGACGCCCATCTTCAAAAAAGGCCGGAAAGATGATCCTGATAGCTACAGACCTATCAGTCTCACCTCGGTGTTCGGGAAGGTTATGGAACGAATAAACTCAGAAACCATCATGGACCAATTAAAGGTCAACCAGGAGATCAGGCCCAGTCAGCATAGGTTTATGAACAGTAGATCCTGTCTGACAAACCTGATTTCATTCTATGACAAAGTGACCCGCTTAGTGGATGAGGGTCAGGCTGTCGATGTGTTCTACCTGGACTTCAGTAAAGGCTTTGACACTGTCCCCCACAACATTCTTGTGGAGAAGCTGGCTGCCCATGGTCTGGATGGGTGTATGCTCTGCTGGGTGAAGCACTGGCTGGATGGCCAGGCCCAAAGAGTCATGGTCAATGGAGTTAAATCCAGTTGGCAGACGGTCACGAGCGGTGTCCCCAAAGGCTCAGTGCTGGGGCTGCTTCTGTTTAAGATCTTCATTGATGATCTTGATGAGGGGATTGAGTGCACCCTCAGTAAGTTTGCAGATGACACCAAGCTGGGAGGGAGTGTTGATCTGCCAGAGGGGAGAAGGGCACTACAGAGGGACCTGGATAGACAGGATCGATGGGCCAAGGTTAACAGCATGAGTTTCAACAGGGCCAAGTGTCAGGTCCTGCATTTTGGTCACAGCAACCCCAGGCAACCCTACAGGCTTGGGGAGGTGTGGCTGGAAAGCTGCCTGATGGAAAGGGACCTTGGTGTACTGATGAACAGTCGGCTGAATATGAGCCAGTAGTGTGCCCAGGTGGCCAGGAAGGCCAATGGCATCCTGGCTTGTATCAGGAATGCTGTGGTGAGCAGGACTAGGGAAGTCATCCTGCCCCTGTACTCGGCACTGATGAGGCCTCACCTCAAGTACTGTGTTCAGTTTTGGGCACCTCAGTACAAGAAGGACATGGAGGTACTGGAGCAGGTCCAGAGAAGGGCAACGAGGCTTGTGAAGGGCTTGGAAAACCAGCCCTATGAGGAGAGACTGAGGCAGCTGGGTCTGTTTAGTCTGGGGAAGAGGAGGCTGAGGGGAGACCTTATTGCTCTCTTCCAGTACCTGAAAGGTGCTTACAGTGAGAGCAGGGTAGGTCTCTTCTTACTGGTGACAGGTAACAAGACGAGGGGAAATGGCCTCAAGTTGCACCAGGGTAAGTTTAGGTTGGACGTTAAGAAACACTTCTCTATAGAAAGGGTGGTTAAACACTGGAATAGGCTCCCCAGGGATGTAGTCGAGTCACTGTCCCTGGATGTGTTTAAGAGCCGTTTGGATGTGGTGCTCAGAGATATGATTTAGCAGAGGGTTGTTTGAGTTAGGGTACTATGGTTAGGCTGCGGTTGGACTTGATGATCTTTGAGG
This sequence comes from Gallus gallus, assembly GCF_016699485.2. NCBI lineage: Eukaryota > Metazoa > Chordata > Aves > Galliformes > Phasianidae > Gallus > Gallus gallus. The sequence continues at coordinate 122,286,864 of NC_052532.1, read as the reverse complement.
TCCTTTCCAACCTGAGTAATTAGGTGATTCTATGATTCCCAAAAGCTCAGTAGGCAAAATAAGAAGGCTGGACTGTGCTTTCCAGCATTTTCTGAAATATTTCACTTTTTTTTTTTTTCTGAACTGAATAAATTTAAAAAATCTACATTGCAGCTATCATAAACATATGAAACAGTTTTTTTGTGCTGAAAAGTTAGCTTTTGGTTCTAATCTTTTACATTAAATCTTAAAGTCTCTGTTCAGATTGCATTCCAGTGAAGAGAATGGTAATCTGATTATAGGATTCTTCCATTCACAGTTAAATCAATAATGTATTTGCCTGAATGTTTCTTAGTTTTGCATCTTGCTATCTTTACTCATTCTTCCAGAGTCCTATCTCATTTACATTGGTAATAGGGAAAATAAGACCAAAAATAAAGATACCAGACTCCTTGTACCATAGTTTATGTGCTGGATTGAAAATCTGAGGGATCTCAAAAATCTAAATAATACCAAACCAATTGTTCTTCACAGTTTTTCAAGAAATTTCTTGCACTTTTATTACACTCACTTAGATTTTACATTGTTTATAAACCAGAGCAGGATACATGCTTGGAAAACTGAACAAGTAGGCAATGTAAAATATTTTCCAAATTTCCAATCATATAAGCTGAGATTGTAAACCATGTCCTCAAATGCCTATCCTTGATCTTCACCGTAAGAAAAGAAGACTCTGAGCTCTTCAGGCAAAGGACTCTGCGGGTCTGTGTGCAGGGGTGCAGTAACCTCTTGTAGCTCATGCAGCCTGAAGCTTCAGAACAAGGAGAAAATCACAGCAGAACCTGAACATGGGAAGTACTGGAAATGTTCACTGTATTGTGCGAATAATGAAATTTATGAAAGACTTCACAAAAAGTACATGACACAAAAGCGTATCCTCTTATCGGCTGTTCACATCTCATTCTAATTAGTAGCTGCTGCTGCTGCTTCCCCTTATGTTGTACTTGATCTTGGTGGATTGATTTATTTGTTAGTGCTTGCACCTAGAATCTTTTGTCTTCTGCTTTCTCTCTGAAAGGTTCAGTTCATGTGGAAACTTTTGAGACAGAGCTGGTGTTTGTAGTAGAATTAAAACAATTGATGCTTCTTCATATATTGCATTAAGGAAAAATTTCCCAACAAGGACAGACTGAGAGAGCTGCAGGTGTTGAGCCTGGAGAGGAGAAGGCTCCCAAAAGACCTGATAGTGGCTTTTCAGTATCTACTGGGGGAGCTATAAGAAGGAAGGGGACAGATTGTTTAAAAGTGTCTCCTGTGATAGGACAAGGGGATTGGTTTCAAACTAAAAAATGGGAGATTTAGGTTGGACATAAGGAAGAAGTTTTTTACAATGAGGGTGATAGGGCACTGTCACAGGTTGCCCGGAGAGGTGGTGGATGCCCTGTCCCTGCGGACAATCAAGGTCAGGCAGGACAGGGCTCTGAGCACCTTGATGTGGCTGTAGGTGTCCCTGTTCATTGCAGAGAAGCTGGACTAAATGGCCTTTAAATGTCTCTTCCAACTCAAATCATTCTATGATTCTATAAACTTGCCACAAACAGGAGTGAAAAAAAGCATACATAGATACTCACTCGCTCTTTAGTTGTACTGTAAAAGAAAATATCTAAATCTATATATAACTTTGTACATCTCATGGTCTGAGGCAACAAAAAAGCTCTGCCTCTTTCTGCCTACATCTCCAAAAATTCTTGCTGAAGAAGGAAGTGCATGATGGATGAACAGAGAAAGCCTAAACAAAGGCTTAGTCTAAGAGTGCTTAGTCTTACATTCTTGGAGCTTGGTCAGTCACCCTGTAAAATTGAACTTACCTGTTTGTGTAGATACAGCAGAAGCACTGCAGCAGACTCTGCATGTGCCCAGCTCATGTGATGCCACAGTGCTCTGCAAGTAACTGGAGAATTTTTATCTCAGACAGTCTTCTGCCATGTGCTGTTCCTGCTGTTGCTTCATCCATACTAGAAGAAAGGGATTCAAGAGAGTCTTGGCTTCTGTTTTCTCTCTGAAAAATTTGGCAGGAGTTTAGTTCCTCAAGCTCAAATGCTGCAGAAAGGACACAGCCTGACTGCACACACAAGAGAAGTGAGAACATTAGACTATGTAAGTACTATGAATACAGATGAAGGAATACTTTTAGTTGACCTTGGTGGGCTTGCCGACGGCAGCTATCCTAAGGTGCTCTAAACATTCAGCTTTAAAATTCATGTTTTGAGACTCAGATTCACTGCCTTTGTTGAAGGCTTAGAAGAGAATACTGATGCTGCCAGTACAGGCGTAGGAAAGGATCAGCCAACCTGGATACATGTGACTCATCTATGAAAATATTCATTGGGCCTAATCATAATATGAAGAAATGAGGCTAATGGGGCTACCCAATATTCAAGCAGCTGAGAGTAAAGGGGGAACTTAGAACCAGTCCTGGAAGAGCTGTGAGAACAGTCAGGGCTACAGGCTGAATCCTATCCTGTGCTCAATATAGGAAACCACAGATTTCTTTGGAAAAGGATAGCTGAAGATGGGATTAGTTATTGAAGCAGAGCTAGAAGAAGGCGGTGAAATGACAGGACTCAGGACCTACTTGGAAAGCCACATGGTGTGGAGAAAAGCAATTCTCTGATAGGACCACTCTTGGTTGAGTGTGTTGAGCAAGAGATGTGTTTCTAAATGCCCATTTACTGCCAAAACCCTAAAGTAAAGGTGGAAAGTGTCTTCCTTCCACGTTACTAATAGATGATAGGTTGGAGAAGAAGCCTCTGTGACATTTTGCCCTAGGTGCCAAAATGCCAAAGGAGTGTTCAACCTGCACATTTCCATATGTCTTTAGTATACTGTGAAACTCAACATTGCATAGACTCCTTGTACACAAAATGAACTGAATTCATACCCTATGAGAAGGCTGGATACCAACTATTTTTAAGAGGGAACATGAAGTGCAATAAGACCTGAAAATCTTTGCAAATTGAAAGCTTGCTTTGCTGTAAATGTAAGGGGCTGCATAGGGTTTTGTTGTTTTGGGCAGTATTATGTAATTCACTGCTGCATATGTTTGGTTCTGTTGTGGGTTTTCTGTGGGCTGCCACTGAAGGTGACATGGGTGGGAGCTGCTGGAAGCTCCATTCACTAAAGATCTCTTGTTGTGAATGCTTCCACTATGGCCATAATAACCTCTATAAAATCAAGCATTAAATGATCTCATAACAAGTATTTCCCTATTCATAAAACACTCTGATGACAATAGGACTACCACTGACTGCACTGAAAAATTCTGTAAAATTTCATAGGTGGAGATGAGGTCATCTTCTTGGAGAAAGCAATGGAAAATACTTCAAGAATAATGAACATGTCATTGCCACCTTAAAAGCTGTTTCTCAGGAAATAGGCTTTAGGAGTGGAAATGCCAAATACCTCTCTGCCACAACAGTTGAAACACAAGAAGAATCAGTGCTTATTGCTGAGGGTTTAAAGACTCGGTAATTAAATATAGCCTCAGCACATAGCTTTATTAGAGTGAATAAGAGCTCTCCTGAATCTCAATGTTTTGAATAAGCCCTGATAATCAGTCCTACTTGCATACTTTTCAGCGAGGTGGGTACAACACATCAATCTTAAGAGACGATTTTTCAGAAAACATTTAAAAAAAATGAATAAAAGTGAATCATGCGCTGTGCTAGTTAAGCTAAACCTACACAATGAGGCACAAGCATCTTAACCTCTTTTCCCTACCCAGACAGAGCACAGGAAAAATATGTTTCATTTGCTTGCAGTACACTTAGCAGAAAACCATCACTTTTATTAGGAGTGGTTTAGGTTGTTTAAGCTAAAGACCATGTGTCAGAGAGGCAGCTGAAAAATCTTGCATGAAAGCTAAGTAAATGCCAAGCCTGCTCAACAGATGTGAAATTGTTCCATTGCTTTCAAATTATTTTATCTGTAGATAGTTCTAATATTTTTGAAATGTAGTTATTTGCAAAGAAGTGGTATTTTGTGTCATATAGCAGAAACTGGAGTTTAACTATAAAAGATGGAAACAGTATTTAAAAAAAGCTTTCTCCTTCTTGCATTTACACTTCTTATTGAGAATGAAAAAGACCAGAATCTCCTAGAAATGTTGTTGGTCACGCAGAAAACAGCTTTTCCTTTGTTTCTTTCTACTGAGTTGTCCCCTAATTGTGACACAAGAGAGAGGAAGATAAAAGTTTTGGAAAGCACTTTATTCCTGCAGTAGCCTGCAGGTGTGCTATATTTTGTGAGCATGCACCCCACAGCTACCTCCTAACAACTGACTGCCCGGCAGCTGAGCTGTGATAAGGCACAGTGGTGAAAGAGGCAAGATGATGGATATAGCATAGAAAGCACGCACTGCCCCGGATGGTGCTTAAGGAGAGCTATAAAAGTCCCTCGGAATAGTTGCAATTTTGCTTTTACTGAACACAAAAGGGTGCCTTTCCTTTTTTTTTCTGAAGAAAAACAAAACAAAACAAAAAGACATTCAGTGAAAATGGGATAAACAATTGCATTCTTTCTATCAATCGTGGCTTGTTAAAAGTAAGCCCAGGAGCCTTTTCTTTAGCTTTGCTGAGGAATGGTTCTCATAAAAATAGGCTACTCATAAAATGCATTATTGTATGAAAATATACTTATTGTATATTATATATGGCAGGTAAGTTATCCTATTCCTAGTCAATACTCCATTCCGTGGTTCATCAATGGCTTTATCACTACAAATGCCTAAAACACTGTCTGCAGAGGTCTCCATTATCAAGCTGTGGGGATTTCGCTGCTTCTTCAGACTGCTTTAGCTCTTGTAGAGCAATAGTAGTTCAATTGTGTTCTCTGGGTAGTGTTGCTTACCAATTGTTTTCTGAGATATGTTTAAGTCTCTGGGGGTGTTAGTTGACTGCTGTCTGAACATGAGCCAGCCATGTGCCCAGGTGTCCAAAAGCATCCTGGCTTGTATCAGAAATAGGGTGGCCAGCAGGAGCAGGGAGGTGATCGTCCCTCTATACTCAGCTCTGGTGAGGCTGCAATTTGAATACTGTGTTCAGTTTTGGGCCCCTCACTACAAGAAAGACATTGAGACCCTGGAGCGTGTCCAGAGAATGGCAGCTAAACTGGTGAGGGGTCTGGAGCACAGGCCTTACAAGAAGAGGGTGAGGGAGCTGGGATTGTTTAGTCTGGAGAAGACACTCTACAAGTGCCTGAAGGGAGGGTGTAGTGAGGTGCGGGTTGGCCTCTTCTCCCAGGCAACAGTGATAAAACAGAAGGGAATATCTTTAAATTGCAACAAGGGAGGTTCAAGCTGGATATTATGAAAAGAATTATCCTCAGAAAGAGTGGTGAGGCAGTGGCACAGGCTGCCAAGGAAGGTGGTGGAGTCACCATCCCTGAAGCTGTTCAAGAACTGTGTGGATGTGATATCGAGGAACGTGATTAGTGGGTTTGATTTGATGGGTTGGTGGTTGGACTAGAAGATCTTAGTGGGCTTTTCCAACCTTTATGATGCTATGATTCTATGACAAAGTTATGTTTCATTCGAAATATCCTGATTCTTTGGAGTGTCCAGCTGTCAGTGACCTGAACCCAGGCAGCTGGACTCTGACAAGTGGGGATGCTCTCAGTTTCCAAGCATGTATTGCCTGTCTGTAGCACTGCAACAGAAAGAATCATCAGGACTGGCAAAAGTGGGAAGCAGCTGGCAAAAATGGGAAGAGTTTTCCCACAGCATTCCATGGATTTTTTTAGCTTCTTACTTATTTCTGGTTTGTTTTTTCTTTTTTTTTTTCTTTTTTTTTTCTTTTTTTTTTTTTTCACACTGTTGTTTTGATTTGCTTTTCTGTGAAAAAGCAAAAGTTACTAAACCAGGTGGGAAGGGGGAGGGTAGGGAGTGGGTAGACTAGGGTACAATGTGAGCGAATTGGTAATAGATAACTTTTCTCCGTTTTCAACCATGATTCTTACATTGCTTGGATATTTTCTATTTCTGCTTTTCATTAGGTATTATTCAGATGGTCCTATATTTTGACGTATTGCTTACAAATAGATTTTATCTGTGAGCTATGTGTTGTATTTGTTGTACAATGTGTAAGTATCTAATGTAGCTGAAGCTATTTTGGCTTAAGAGAGGAAATTTTTAAGAGCCATCTTTCACATATATACTTCATAGGCTTTTAGAAAGTGACCTTCAAATGTAAGGTCACTTACACTTCAAGATTTTACTCTCTAAGCAGTGATAAAAGCTCTGAGATAAATGCAGCCTTGAATTTGGGGGATTATTACAAATGTAGACCTCTAAAATTGTTTGGGTAATGGATGAGCAGTTTCAGGAAGACTTTCCATAGGCAGGCCTTGATTTGCAAAAGAATTGGTTGCAGTGATTTTGAAAAGAAGCTTGAAAAGGACTCAGTGATTGTATGGAAATAGACTTCATCTAGCTATAATGCATGAAATATTCAAGAAGTGCAGGTAGGAATTTTTATTAGTGTGTCTTCATTCCTGGCTTCTTGCTGCTGTGAAAAGGCCCAGCTGTGTGAGCTGGTGGGGAAAGAGTATGTTAATCTTGCCAGCTTTCATAATTAGAAGACCCATGGCTGACATAGCATCAGTTAAACACTTTGAAAGAGGGGATATCAAAGGAAGGAAGGGATTATTAATTATGTTTAAAGTAGGGCTCAAATAATTGACAATATTTTGATGAGTTTCTCTTTAGATGACTAAATGTCTTTGAGGGTGTTGAACTTTTGTAATTCCAAGATCACAGCATTGAGTTGTTCAGCTGAAAATGGTAATGCCTTGCCAGGGAACTGAATGAGATGCTGGGGAGTGCTAACAATGCTAACAGCCATTTCTTTTAATAGAAAGCTCTTACCATGCAGCTTAAATCAGTGAAGGTGAGGAACCATATCTTTATGCTATCTGCGTTGTTTTACTTGTCTGAGTGTTGCTTTCTTCAAATAAATCTCTAAACCTGAAGAAGCATCTTACTGGTGGGTCAGTATTATTCTAGAAGCATAACTTGACAGCAGCAGAGGTCCAGCTCTGATCCAGAAAGGGCGTGGGCCATGTCTTAAGTCTCAGTCTTCAGGCTGGATGTCTCCAAGATGTGTCCCAAGACTACTGCTACAAGAAGATTTGTCTTCCGCTCAAACTTGTGAAGCACCTGCAGGCTACAGACTTCTACACACATCCGCACAGCAGTTGTAGCACCAGGTCAGCTGGAAAACTGCCCAATCCTCCCCTGTTGTGGAAGGAAAGACTGTGAGAAGCTTGAGAAAAGATCAAATGTGTGTTGAAGTGCAGTGCTTGTGTGAGGCTGCTTCTCTGACTCAAGATCTTTGTACACAGCCAAAACCCCTTTGTACTGGGAAGTCAACACCAATCTGCTTATAGAAAGTTTTCTGAAAACTGCTCCTCTGTTACTCATCCATTTGAGGCCCAAAGAAAAAATGCAGAGGGAAATGAAGATGCCCAGTTATCCTTCAGAGAAAGGGAACACTTTTCACCTCCTCACGCCTTTTGCTGGCCAGAACATACAATGCTTCTCTGCACAGTTTCCAGCCCCTTCACATCTTCCTACCTGGAAGCTCTTTGGGCAAAGTGTGAATTTCAGACGTGGTTTGAATCTCTTTCATTTTTATTTTAAATCTTTGCTCCCCACAGTGGCTACATATTATTTGTGGAACCACTATAAAGTACAAAATCAAAGTGAGCTTTAATATCATTTTTCTATTAATATCTAACTTTTTTGAATTTTCTGACACATATGAGCAATGTTATATAATCTCAGACTTGCAAGCATAATTGATATAAGGATATGAGCAAACAACTCCAAAACTTGCCTTGTTATTTTATAGGCGCTGAGTTAATTAGAGAGATATTCTAGTTAGTGGTGATTCATCAAAGGATCCTTTATGCAAATGAGATGTTAATTTTAGTAGAAATTAACTAAGGGACTCAAATCAGTGATTACACATGTTTAGCAGATTGGTGTTTTTGTTGATTGTTTGTTTGTTTGTAAGTTTGATGCTTCTCTAGCAGAAATAATACCACAACTGCAGTGATTTCCACTCAACTTTTAAGAGTTTAACCACAGAAAGTTAGATTCCCTGATGGCATTACCTGCCATCATATTGCCATTCTCAAGATGCATTTGCTCTTGCTCAAATTGCACAGCTACCATTTAAAGGGCATTTTTTTGCAGCCTGTGATTATCAAGGCAAGGTGCCCCATAAGAAATATTGGGGAGTAAATCAGGAATAGAGATGAGAAAGTCAGAGGACACAGAGGCAAGAAACTGTTAATTGAATTTTTCACAAGGCTTATGTGGTTTGTGGACGCAGAAAAGGAAGCTGAGAAGGCTGGATCTGCACAGCCTTAAGAAGTAGAGGCTCAGGGGAGATCTCACTGCACCTTGAGGGGAAAGTGTGAGAAAGACCAAGTCAGATTCTCCTTAGAGGTGGACAATAATGGGATGGGAGATGATGCTATAGTCCCTTCTTGTCTCTGTCAGTGTATGAATACCTGATTCCTAAATCTGTCAGCCCAATGGCAAATCCTGGGAAATAACAGCAAAAGGCAATGAACTTTATTCAGACTCACAAATTCAGGAGCAATTATACCATTTTGGTCCCTGTGGCTGTGAAAAAAGATTGGCAAAGCCTAAGAAAACACTCTTTTAGTAGAGTATCAATTGTGATGTCTGCTGCAGTGAGGTTCAATTGTACTGCAGGCATATTCCTGGTGGCTTATATCTCTGCTGCTGAATAAGAAAAATCAAACTACATAAGCCATGGATTCAGCATGTCTTCAAGGATTGCCTCATTTTCAGCTTTCTTCTGAAATACACATTAAAACAGGAGTTTATAAACAGAAAAAAAAAAAAAAGGAAAAAATCAAATAGTTTGTTAGTGTTACATCACTCAGCTTTTCGGATGTATATTATCACCATCCTCGGTTACAGGATGGAGCATAAGCAGACGTTGCATATGACTGTGTTAAGAGCAGGTAGGGGCAAAGAATAGGTCCAGCTTCCATCTTTAATGGATATTTTAAATAGTTTCAGAGGCTAAAGAGAGAATACTTTAATTAACACCTTTATATCACTTAACAGGATACAAGACTGAAGGACAGGAAACTGCCCCAAAGGAAAGACTTGTATCCCAATGGAATATTTCACCTTCCACTTGAAAAACTGTGGTCTAATGAAGTAACAGGTACAGGATGAACCCAGGATCTACAATTAGCAGAGGAGAATTTATGTTTGTTTCCAAATGGAAACAAATCGGATTTTGTTTGTTTTGTTGATTCGTTTTTTTTTTTCTTTCTTTCTTTTTTTTTCCTCCTGTTTTCTTCCATAATGCTCGCCTTCTGCTCTTGCCTGCCTGGGAAGATTTTTCTGAAGCTGGACCAGATGTCTTAGGGGATCATGGTGAGGGGAGGACACATCACCTGGATGATGAACTCAGACGGAGCTTCCCGAGTGGTTCTGAATGCTCTCGGTACTTTGGTACAACGCTGTTGCTTGAGTCCAGGATGAAAATTCCTGGCAGGGCAGTGTAGGAGGCCCACCCCCACCTTCCCTCCTGAGTCTTGACACTAGCCTGCCCTCTGCCAATGGGACAAGAGCAGCAAGAGCTAGGCTTTCAATGCAGATTTGCGGTGCTCAGCCCCCAGACAGAAGGGCAGATGACTACAGGCATGAGTGTGCTGCTCTTGCTGGTACTGCCCTGAGGACACTACAAGTGTTTTCATGGTCCTCGGGGTGTGCTGGTGAGGATGCACAAGGCTAGCACACCCATGGTATTGTTCTTTCTTTGCTGTCTTATTCTTTGCCAAAGGTACTTTTCCCCAAGTCCCCACATGCCGTGTTTACCTGTGGGCAGAAGCTTGGCTCGTGCACCCTCTGAGTGTCTTATCTTCTGCCATGACAGCCCTACCTGAATGCACTCCCTGTAATGGTCCGATAACACAACCAACATGGGGATTAGCTGGTTAAATCCCACTAAGCCCTGGGTAATGGTGCACGGGGGAATCAGACAACATAAACTTTTACTTAACTGTTATCACTCTCTGTGTGCCTTATGTGGCAGTCCAAGGATTACATTTCGCTTTTATCTGCAAGAATATTTTTGCAACAGCCAACCTTGGGCATTGAACTGAAACTAGCAGCTGAGGAAATTATTTGCCAATAGAGAAAAAAAAGCTATTTCTACACCACTTGTTAGCAAAGGAATTGATTCAGCCAGAGTGGAAAAAGTTTTCACACACTGGCATCAGAAGGTAAAGCTTCAGCCTCCTCTAGTATTTTTCCACTAACACTTCTGAACTCAGAGAATTCCATTTGCTGATCATTTTACCAGAAAATTATCACTTCTGAAGGAAAGTTATTTACTCTGACTGCTGTATTAGCTGCAGCAGCAGGTACCAGGTGCGCACAAGAGCTATGAAAGAGTGCCATCTCCTGGGCCCCGCTCTGCTTAGGGACATCTCTGCGCACCTTGGCATGCACACACCCAGAGCAGCTGTGCTAAAGCTATTGTGCAATTAGTGGATAATGCCGATTCCAGGAGTGGAAGCACGGAAATTTGTTAATGCCACCATTTAGTAGCATGTTAGCTGGGCAGATAAGCTCTAAGATTGTTTAATTTAGAAAACACGAAACAGTGTATTAATACTGCATAAGCCTGATGAATTGCATCAGCTATAATGCTCATACAGCTGCTGCACTGGGGAGCTATGTTGAACTGCAGGTGTGAGGGTTGGTTTTCACATAATCCAGCAACCCACCGACACTGTGAAATGCTCTCAGCACCAACAGAGAGAAGCCAAATGCCTCCAGCTTCCTTGGGGCTTTTGGTCTAAGGTTTTTTGAAGCAATGCTCCTTTTATTTCTACTAGTTGGTGACTCCAGCTAGTGGATCTGCTCTCCTGTGCATTTGCCCACATTGTTGTACTAGTGTAAAACAGCTGACATTGTAACCCCCACCTAGAAGGAAAATAAAAACAACTGGAATATATTTATTGAGTCACAGTTCTAGTTTGTGAGCCACACGATATCCAGGACAGATAAGCTATATTTTGCCTTGACTGTAGCTCATCCACTTTAGCTCGATGAGAGTAAGCTGTTTCCTGTCCCCATTATGCCTAAATGATAGCGAGCTTCCCCTCATTGGAATTAATTAAGTCATTATGACAAACTATCATCACCTGCCTAAATAGCATCAGATGTCCAGTTAGGTGCAGTTACCTATGTTTTATGCCTCAAAATCCATTTCCATCACAGTTGGAACAGCTGTTTTATTTTATTTGATTTTTTATTTCCTCAAATTATATTCAATTTTCGCTTTCCTCTTCTTTATCTACCTTTGCAGTTGAGAAAATATGCAGGGGATTTCAGTTTTGCTTTCTTCTGTCTTTGAATTTTCCAAGACATACCTCTTACAAATGGTGAAAGATCTTTATTTATTTGTCTTTGCTTTTTGTTTTCTTCTGCTTCTGTTTGTTCCCTTTCTCAGGCTTTTTCTATGCTTTAAGATGAATGAAGTAGAAAATAATCTGATAGTGTCGTGTATGTGATAGGTTTGATAGCATGTTTCTTCCATGTTTCTAAAGTTATTATGTCTCAATTAGAGTTCATTTCTTACTACACTTATCATTCAGCTCATATGGAATACAGTTGGCCTTCTGGGCTTCAAGAGCACACTGCTGTCTCACATCCAGCTTTTAGTCCACCAGGGCCCCCAATCCTTCTCCTCACGTCTGCTCTCAAGGAGTTCTTCTCCCAGCCTGTATTTGTATCTGGGATTACCTCAACCCAAGTGCGACATCCAGCACTTAGCCTTGCTAAACCTCATTAGGTTCACGTGGGCGCATTTTTCAAACCTGCCTGGGTCCTTTTGGATATCATCCCTTCCTTCAGTGGTGTCAACTGCACCACTCAGTTTGGGGGCATCAGCAAACTTGCTGAGGGTACACTCAATCCCATCATCTGTGTCACTAATAAAGATGTTAAAGAGTACTGATCCCAAAATGGACCCCTGGGGAGCAGCACTCATGACCAACCTCAACCTGGTCTCATATCCATTGACAACAACTCTCTGGCTATGACCATCCAACCAATTCTTTATCCACTGAACAGTCCAGCCTTGAAATCCATATTACTCCAAATTAGAGATAAGGATGTGTTGCAGAACTATGTCAAATGCCTTGCACAAGTCCAGGTAGATGATATCAGTTGCCTTTCCTTTGTTCACCAAAGTTGTCACTCTGTCATAGAAGGCCACCAGATTGGGTGAAGCCACATTGTTAGTCACAGTTCACCTCTTCATTTCACATGCATCTTAGCATCTTTGCAAAGAGGATCTGGTCCATGATCTCCGCAGGCACAGACATGAGGATAAACAGCCTGTAGGTCATCTGTATATATTGGATATACAGTCTGAGTACAGTCTGGTTGAAATTTGCCAGGACAGATGTAAAATATCAATTTTTTAATAGTGAAAGTAGTCTCTAAAAAACTTAGTAATAAAGAGTACATCCTCTTCCTGCCAAAACACCTGGCAGGATCCTTGATTTCAACAGGACGATACTTTAGTTCATTCCTGACCTACACCAAGAAGTCAACAGTATTTGTTATTCAGTCCAATACCTCACAATGTTCTGTTCCTAGCAAAATCTGTTTGGGCTTCTCAGTCTAAGACCTCTCGAATATTTTCCATTCTTGCTGTACTATGTTAAGTGAACATGCTCCCATCATTTTATTCTTATAAGAATGACACAAATGACTGGATAAAATAATACAGGGAATTATCTAATCCTGATGAAACACATTCCTAAAAACCTATAAAGACTTGATGTATGGTGTTTTATAATGTACCATCTCTCTCTTAATTTATCTCTAAAATATATTGCTCCGTAGATATATTAGTCATCTTTATTACTGACTTTTTAGAGGTTTGTAACAAATACATTAAGATTGCTGTGAAAGTGAAAAGTTTTGTGTTTAAGCAGTAGAAGAACAAGGTTTTATAAGAAGTCCTGTGAATGAGTAGGCAGTTGAGACGCACTGAGGTTTCTGGAAGCCATCAACCTTCTAGTTTCCTTGCCACATAGCCACCTGAGGTCTTCAGCTTTGCTCCTCTATGATAAGTTTGTTTCAAAAGTAAACACTTTCTCAGAATTAATTTCTATATCCTTCTAATGTCACATTTCTAAAAAGAGAATGTTTTCCAGTTCAGAACAAAGTGTCAACAAAAGGTCTGCCTTTTAACTATCTCCAGCTAGAGATGTCAAACAACCTTACCACGTTCACATGCTAGCAGTGCCTGACAGAATAGTTTTGTTATTGCCATATCATGATCCTGCTGATGTAAGTGGGAACAAGGGGTTAGTTCTCATTAATTTTTCATCAAGGTAGTTACTTTCTATTGCATCCTTGTGCTCTGTCCCCAGAGTTGTCCTATTCATTCCTTTCTGTGATTCATTCACACCCTGTACGAAGATCAATATGTTGTCAGCATTGGCTACTTTGTCTAAAACAAAGTTGTTTCCTTTGAACACAAAATTAATTTTATTTTTCTTTATAGTGGGCTCATGGAACACTTAGGAAAGTTGATTCAAATTAGTAGTGATTGTAAAATTAAATTGAAATTTAAGTTGGCTGAGTGTAATCAGCCAGTCTCATACTGGGGTGATGCCCTCATTCCCCACTATGGAAATGAAGCAATTACTGCAAAGAAGCAAATCTTCAGAGCTTGAGGACTGCAGAGCTAAACTTCATTAAATACCAGTTGAGACTCTTTCTTAAAATAAAGAGGATACACCTCTCTCTGCTCAAAGTAATGCCACATAGAGTGCTTCAGCTAGGCTCATAAATCAGAAGCTATATTGCTACACTCCTACAGCTTTTTGTCTGTGCTAAGGGACACTGTTTCACAGTGAAACTGCCTCTGGGGCAGAACACCGTATGATATGATTGCACATCCTCCAGCACTCAAGTTAGCTTGGATACCCTGTGTTGCCTATGGTGCTGGCAGACCTAAAATAGAATTAGTTTAGTTTAGTAAAATACATTTTGAAAGTGACTTAACTAAGTCCACTGTGACCACTTTCATCATGAAAGAATAATATTTGCATAGAGATTTACAGAAACTAAACTGAATTTCCTTGAACTTCTGAAAAAAAACCCAACGTCTTAGGTGAGATCTGCTAAAGAAGAATAATACATCTCCTTTTCTTTGGAATGGAGAAAGATGGAAAAATACGATGTAAAACGTACAGCCTCTACCTGCCTGTCTGCTTCTAACTCCCAAGTCCCTCCACAGTCAGAGAAAAAAATTGGGACTTTCTAAGATGAAAACAAATCTAGTGCATTGAAAGAGCAAAATGTTCAGGTCTCTCCGGTTTAGCAGTTCATGCCTTTGACAAGAATGTACCTTCTGCTGTTCAACTTGTACATATATATTGCTTTCTTTTGCCTCTGGGAACAAAGGACACAGTAGACGTTGAGGATCGAGGAAGGCAGAAGGCAGGAATTTATAGACATCACCAAGAGAGCAGCTGTTGGTTCCCACAGAGTGCTGAATGTGTTCCTTCAAGTCCTCCTCCTCCATTTAATTAACTATCCCAGGCACCAAGCTTCGTATAGGGATCTGAAAAAAATGTGAAGGGCTGTGTGGTGGGGAAAAAGGAAGGGAAGACACTCAGGGCTCAAACTGCCTCATAGAGGGTTGGAGCCATTTTACAAACACAATTTCACTGCTAGGAAGAAACTTGGGGGAGGGGGGGGAGAATTTAGGCACCTGGGCAAGAATTTCAGGCTTGCACAGAAGCAGCTCTGTAAGCAATATTTTTTTCTCTAACAAAGTTTGCCTTTCAGTTTTGGCAAATGGATCCTCACTTTTTCTTTACTTTTAAGACTTCCTGTGTTGAGGGGAGAGCAAGAGAGGAGGCAAAAAGGATCAGCATGAAACTAATAAAGGTGGAACTCATTGTGTGAGCAGTGAATAAAAATAAAGATGCTCTCCTGGTAGGAGCTAGAGGCCATTTCCTGCCTGTCTACAAAGGACTGGGGTGGAGGGTTAGTGATACTGAATATTGACCTGTGTGGAAAAAAAGTCTCCTCCAGATATCACAAACTTACATTTCTCCTGCAAGGAGCAGATAACAGGAAAAATGCTGTGCTCCAATAACCCCTGAAATGATACCAGTTATAATCCCTTTTGCCCTTTTACTGTCACCAATGGAACAAATTGTTTGGAATTTTGGTGATAAAAATGTTCCAACTAGATTGAGTTCTCCATAAAAATTCACAATACAATTTACAACTAACTTCAGCTGCAAAGTGAAAACACACCTTTCATCACTTTTTCCTCTTCCTTTCTCTGCCTCTCTGGACATACTGTTGGAATACCTAGAGGTAATTTGTATACCCCCAGGCTAAACCACATCCATTGTCTGAGCAGGGCTTGGCCAGAGATCCAAACAGTACAATAATAACCAGTGATTTATGGAGGAGTGATGTGAAACTCAGTAAAGATGCAAAATCAGGCGGTGAAATTAGTATGAAGATCAAATGAAGGGAGGGGATTAAAAGGCTTAATATACTGGAAGATGAAGCTAGGAGATGTAAACACTAATGATTGATTCTTTTTCCCTTTCTATATTGTTTGATGTACATCAAAAAGAGGAAGTGGTTTGCTTGTATTAAAGGATTTACCTCCAAGAAGGAGTTACATTTCAAACAGGAAGTGTGCAGTATGTAAACTTGGTGAAGTGTTTTGCTAGAATGTCTTCTCATTGGGGAACATTTGGGTTTTGCTAGTAAGTCAACATTTTAATGAAAAAGCTACAACATCAAAGTAAACTTTCATTGCGAAACTAGTTGGGATCCAGCTTATAAGAGGAGAGATTCCCACTCAGCAGTTTCCTGATCAGAGAGGAGACCTATGTGACGATACCTGGTAATGCTGTGTGCCCTGCCATTCTCCTGTACCTTAAGGGAGAGCCCCTTCCTCTACCTCTAATTCTCTTTTGGGTAGAAATCCTCTGTTGTTTGTTGATGGTTTGTTTTTAGATTGAACAGTTAGCACACTGCCTAAGGCACAGATGTAAAGAATCTCAAAAACACTAGATTGAAGTTGAATCACAACTAATTGTGTCTTTTTTTTTTTTTTTTTTTTTTTTTTTTTTTTTTTTTTTTATTGTAATGGCTGCAGTACCTTAACATAGCCTAAGAAGTAATTGAAACACTTATTCCCATTTTGGATCATGCTAGCTGAAGAAGTAGAAACCTATTCCATCCAGATTCAAAGGTTTCTATCCCTCTTTTTGAAGCTGGGGGTTTGCTCCTCTCATTTTACTGCAGCAAGGCTAGCTCTTGGCTATTTCAAGGCTACTGCACAATCCTCTCCTTTCCTTTAAAACCCGACCATCATATGTGTACTTATTGAGCAGCACCATCAAGAGTGATATGCAGGGCATGGCAGTCCCTTCCTATATAAACATGCCTTATTCACCCATCACTGAATTCCATCTCCTGAATCATTCAGCCAAAGGTTGCAATATAAATGAGATCCCTCATCCATGAAAAACTCTGCCTGTACATATTGTGTTGTGCTATGCACCATAATCGTATCTCCCACTGACAACCAACATTTTCATAACTGGATAAAACATTTTGCATTTGTTCTGACAGAGTTCCCTGGCCATAACAAAGTGTTGCCAGCCTTGGCAGCTCCCCTGACCAGACAAAACAAGTATTAGGTCAGGAGTCTGGGAACACTCCTTGTGCTTCCTACACCAGAGGGGATGAAGTTAGTGATCCAGATTGGAAATGGAAGCTGGAATAACCTATCAAGTGCTTATCCTCCAGCAGAAAGATCCCTCCTGTCTAATCATATGAACCAGTTACTGCTTTCTGAATGCGATTCTAGAAAGATGAGCTCTTAGGTATGTGCAAAATTTCTCTTTGCTGGTTTCTGTTGAAGAAAAAAAAAAGTGCGCAGAAGTGTTGCTCATGCCTCATCCCTGAAGGCGCTCAAGGCCAGGTTGGATGAGGCCCTGGGCAGCCTGATACAGGGGGTGGCATCCAACCCATGAGCAGGGGGATAGAACTGCATAGCCTATAAGGTCCCTTCTAACCAAAGCCATTCTATGATTCTGTGATATATATATATAAAATTCCCTACTCTGCCCTTTTGCTGACTCCCCAGCCTCTCCTTCCCCCTGACAACTGTGGAGAAACTTCTCATAGATAAATATATATGTTTCTGTTCTCTGTGTTAGAGTCTATGGAGCATTATGTTGCTAAGATAAGGAAGCTTAGACTGAAGTCTTTATAGTGAACCCCCTAATTTATAGCTTTTGATTCATTCCCTGTAAGCTTGGAGGAATCAGAAGTAACCTTTCTCCCTCAGTAGACCAAGTGATAGTATTTAACATGAGATAATGAACGAAATTATATATAAAAACTATTACTCAATAGCAGTATGAGTAAATTAACAATTTACTTTTACCTACTAAAGGAAAGCATCAACCTAGCTTTACTACACCACAGGTGGTTACAAGGTAATTATATCATGGAGAAGTAATGCAGCGATTAAACCGCATTACTGATGGGCAACAGATTACAAGGAATACTCCAAATGCCAAATAGGCAACAAGAATGATTTTTTACCATTTCAGATGAAGAAAAAATATCTTGATTGTATCCCACTGTCTTATAAATATGTTGACTGAAATTACTAAAGAGAGGACCATAACGAAATTTCTGAGACCTTGAACCTATTTTCATGCAGAGGTTCTCATCTACAGATACCGATACCCATCTTGAAACTTACTCTCTGAAGTTACATAGGTCACTCAAAAATCAATGTCTCCTATTTATTTCCATGGAGACTACAACAGATACAAGTTGCTCTGTAACACTATTTCATAAAGCAAACTCTTAGCTACAAAACACTATTTTTCAACATAGTCACCACCATTAGCCAATTCATGCAGACAACCTGATGGAGATTTTCTTCATTTTGTAGTGCGACAGCCATACACGGCCTTCCAGAACATGGGTTTTCTTTCACGTGGCTATCTCCACTTCTGAAACACATCACCCATTGCCTCACTGTGCTCACATAATGTGCTCTGGTCTCCATAAATGTTCACCAAGTGTTGAAGAATGTCACTGAGTGCCATCTTTTCCACATGGAAGAATTCAATGACACACCGTTGTTTCATCCACACTTCCATGTCACATGTCATTGTGTCACGCTGCTCTTTTGCTGTTGTCTGTCGCATGGCAACAATATGTAATGGGATATTGATAGGAATTTTCAACTTCTACTGCCATCCTCCACTGATTATATGGCCAACATCATAAAATGGGAGGCTTTAACTTCAGAGCAGCACTTGTAAATAAGAGGCATAATATTTCTGTCCTAATAGATATTTTCTTCTTTTGCATTTCTTTAAAATACTGTGCATCTTTAATTTTATATATCTACCTTTGCCCCTGTAGAATAACTTTTGATACTTTAGGCACATCACTGTTTTCAAAACATTTTTTGCATATCACTGTAGCTTACAAATTCCCCAAATCATACCACTGCTGTGTTATTTCTCATTAACCCTTTGAAGTGCATGACTAGATTGCAGTTTCTTTTCTTTTCTTTTCTTTTCTTTTCTTTTCTTTTCTTTTCTTTTCTTTTCTTTTCTTTTCTCTTCTTTTCTTTTCTTTTCTTTTCTTTTCTTTTCTTTTCTTTTCTTTTCTTTTCTTTTCTTTTCTTTTCTTTTCTTTTCTTTTCTTTTCTTTTCTTTTCTTTTCTTTTCTTTTCTTTTCTTTTCTTTTCTTTTCTTTTCTTTTCTTTTCTTTTCTTTTTTCCCTTCTTTTCTTTTCTTTTCTTTTCCCTTCTTTTCCTTTCTTTTTTTCCTTTCTTTTCCTTTCTTTTCTTTTCTTTTCTTTTCTTTTCTTTTCTTTTCTTTTCTTTTCTTTTCTTTTCTTTTCTTTTCTTTTCTTTTCTTTTCTTTTCTTTTCTTTTCTTTTCTTTTCTTTTCTTTTCTTTTCTTTTCTTTTCTTTTCTTTTCTTTTCTTTTCTTTTCTTTTCTTTTCTTTTCTTTTCTTTTTTATGACTTGAAGGCTAGTCTTTGTGGCATGAGTCAATTCTTCAACTAATATTTGGGGGTCAGAACAGAACTAGTACACTCCAAAAATTTGAAAATTATATTGGTGACAAAATCATTACTTTTCTAGTACCAGTTGTAATTACTAATAATTTAATCTCCAGATTTTCCCTACATACATAAAAATCTTCTAATCTAAGCAAGATACCAATAATATGGCTTGACAGCAGCCCTGAGGAGTAGGAGTTGGGGGTGTCAGTTGATGAAAGGCTCAACATGAACCAGCGTGCACAGGCAGCCCAGAAAGCCAACCATATCCTGGATTGCATCAAAAGAAGCATGACCAGCAGGTTGAGGGAGGTGATTCTGCCCCTCTGCTCTCATGAGACCCCACCTGGAGTACTGTGTCCAGTTCTGGGGCATACAACACAAGAAGGTCATGGAGCTGTTGGAGCAGATCCAGAGGAGAGCCACAGTGATGATCAGAGTGCCAGAGCACCTCCCCTATGAGGACAGGCTGAGAGAGTTGGGGCTTTCCAGCCTGGGGAAAAGAAGGCTCCAGGGGGACCCCATAGCGGCTTTCCAGTACCTGAAGGGGGCCTAGAGGATAGCTGGGGAGGGACTTTTTATAAAGGTAGGTAGCAACAGGACAAGAAGAAATGGCTTTAAACTGGAAGAAGGTAGATACTGACTAGATACTCAGAAGAAATTCTTTATCGTGTGGGTGGTGAGAAACTGGAACAGGCTGCCCAGTGAGGTTGTGAATGCACCCTGGAGGTGTTCAAGGCCAGTCTGGATGGGGCTTTGAGCAACCTGGCCTAGGGGGAGGTGTCCCTGCTTGTAGCAGGGGCTTGGAACTAGATGATCTTAAATGTTCCTTCCAACCCGAACTGTTCTATGATTCTATGATTCTATGTAATTCTGCCATGGAGTCATGAGTCAGAAAGACATTTCATGTGTGTTCTTCCAGGTGAAGTTGCTCTGTCTATGTACATATTTATTTACACATTTTACTACTTTCCAATGAATCTTGACCACTATTTGGAACAATTATTATGTTATTACTCAAGATTTATTTCACACCTGCTGTGGGAATACAACTAAGGAATTTTAAAAAAAATTCTTTTTTAAGACCATACTTTCTACTTTAACACATGAGCATGATCACTAGAACTGTTCAGAGCTGAATGAATATAAAGACACACCAGCAGAGTGAAGAAAAATTAGAACAGAAGGTATAAACTAATTTTAAAAAATTCCATTAGGAAAGCAATCCAGAAAAAGCCAGAGGCTTTAGTTGGCAGTGATGAGAGGAAATAAGTATATTGAAAACAAGACAGATTATATAGTGGAAGGCAGACAGGCAGCTTGAGGGGTAGGAAACTCATTTATTCCATAACAAGAATGCGATGATTATAAAATATGAGCATGATTATTTTTCCAATAAACTATGTTATCAGCAGAACATAACTTTACCTGAATCTCAGATCATTAAAATATCACACCACTTAAATTCACAGAAGCTCAAATCTTTCCTACTTTTCACTAGTGTTCTTGCAAGTCAATATTCATGACAGCTGCAAAATAGGCTTTAGCTAAGATGCGAAGGGTATGTCACTGATACACACACACACGTACTCATGAACTGAGCTACACACTTATCACTGTGGCAATTATTTACAGCAGCCCTGACTTTTAATTAAGAATGAAGAATGCTTGAAAGATTGGGTCACAATCTGCCTGCCGCATCAATTTCTTAACCTGATTGTTAACACAGCAGATATTTGTCAGAAGTACTAAGGAGTCAAAACCTGATTCCTCATGCTGTCTGTGCTGAGTTTTCAATGGGACACAAAATAAGAACAGTATAAAAACTGTTTTCAGCAGCTTCCCAGGATGAAATGATATTTTAGAAAAATCATCAAGAGTTGGCTCTCAGACATACTAGTGACTCAGCATCACTTGAAAATGATCAGCACAGGATGGACTTTTCTTCTGGGCAACTTGCTAGCATTAGTAGTCATTGTTTCAGCACATTCATTAGCTAGACAGGATGAAAGTTAAAGGGGAAGGTGAAGAAGCCACGTCTCAACAGAGGCATGTACAATCCTCCAAAACATTTGATATGACAAATAAGAGAATCCCAAGTATCAGAAACAGCATGTTTGCTTATATGATAGCTGCTCCAAAAGTAATGGCCCCTATTTTATTCTGTTGGCCCACGATGTCGGAGGCAGATGTTGGTATGGCAGTAGAGTTTGAACCTTCCCACCAATATGCCATTCCATTTTGTTTCCATGCAAACAGATGGCAGCAGAGGAGCAGTCTGACAAAGTAGTATCTGACATGGAAGTGTGAATGAAGCAAAGTTTTGTCACTGAAATCCTCCACATGGAAAAAATTTCAACCACTGACGTGTCAACACATGCTGAATGTTTATGGAGACCAAAGAGTGGATGTGAGCACAGTGAGGTGGAAACAGGAGGGTTTCAGTAGTGGTGACAGCCATGTGAAAGATAATCCAAGTTCCAGACGGCCTTGCATGGCTGTCACTCTGTGAAATGAAGAGCATCTTCATCAGCTCATCTGCATGAATTAGCTAATGGTGATGACTATGCTGAAAAATGGTGTTTTTTAGCTGAGAATTTGCTCTACAAAACAGCATTATTGTGCTCTTTGTATCTGTTGTAGTCTCCATGGAAACAAATAGGAGGCATTTATTTTAGAGTTACCCACATATCTTTGTGTTTTGTTATGTTTTTCACAATTGCAGTGAAGTAAACAACATGCAACCTTAATCAAGTACTTACCCACTTACTTTGTTGGAGTAAGTAGGCCTTGTGGTAAATGTCATGTTGAAATTAAGAATAAGGGTTTTAAAATTATTTAGATAACCTTCCCAGAAAACTGAAGACATTTTCATTATGCGCCTGCTTCAGCACGCTGCAGTGATCAGGAAGTGGGAATGTCATGTCAGGTCATGGGAGACAAATCTCTCTTTGCTCTTCAGTGGCACCGGGTTTTGAGAGGACATCTTAGAAATCTGGTTACACCTATGAACTGACATAAGCATTGTGTCAGAATGTACGGGAAAGGCTGAGATTTCAAAGAACAATTGTTCAAACCTTCTGTTATGACTTATGGAAACCAGGAGAAATGCCACATTTTACTGCGTAAGAATTTCACAAGGAAATGATGAAAGGGAGAATCAAAGCTACCAGAAGAAAGGAATCGGTTTTGTTTTTAAGTGATTTGTCCTTTAAAAGTTCTTACAGATTCACCATAGCAAAAATATTAGCTTGAACTTGAACTGCTTTGAAATATTCATCATAAATATTTATTTAATGGCGATGTAGTTTTCATTTTTGCTGACCTAGGCAAAGACATCTGTGTAGACACTGCACTGAAGTTTGTTTGAGTCCAGAGCTTCACAGTGTCTCCTGTTGATCTCCCACATAAAATAACTTCAGGTGCGTGGGAGATAGAACTAGTGTCATTTACAGCCAGTTTTTTTTCAGTTGTGAATTCAGCTGTTTCCAGGAGAACTCTTATTAATTCTGGAGGTATTTTTACTTTCATGAAACTTAGAAAGCCTTTCTAAAAAGTCCTTTTAACTGAAGTAACATCGTAATGTAATTAAAGGCATTTTGAGGCAGCTATTTGAAAGTGATGGTGTTAAAAGATCTGCAGGCAATTATCACATCTGAAGGAATATCACACTGTAAATCAGAATGAGATGAGTATTATAGTAAAATCATTTAAATAACAGATTCAGTGACTGGTTTTTCCTTCCATCTTAATCTAGAAGCCTATAAAAACTGTATGCTCTTCAGCATGTAATGAATTTTTACTGTATCATAACACTTTCTAATCAATCGAGGCTGCATAATTTATGTATTTGATATGCCTTGCATTGTTTTTAATACAGAGTAGTCCCTTAAAATAACCTGAAACAATGCAATCTATCTATATTATATTTAGGAGTATTATTTCTTTGTGTTGCCCTCCCCATCCCTCACTCCTGTGCATTCACGATCTGGAAGAGTTTATTTACTTGAGCTTGCTGAAGAGTGGGCTTTGAGGATATTTTGTTACAGTTATTTTATACTCTTTAAAAAATAGCAGTCTTTCTTGCACAGGAATTTTTCTATTAAAATCCAGTTATCCAGGTGATTTGTGTACAAAGCTCCATGTAACTACGCTGTATGATATCCTATGTATCTAGAGTGAACAATGAATATACAATAATCACTTGGTGATGAAATCTATATTTAAAAATGCAGGGGGCTTCTCCTCAGATGTGGGGAGCAAAATTCTCAAAGACACACTGCAGACAAGATTAGCATTCAAGGAAATGAAGACAGAGGATGGTGCTTAGTTCTTCTTACATCTATAAACCATACTGAGAATGATTAATAGGAAACCATGCTGACCTTCTATATATAGTCCCTCTGATCTTCATTTCACCAGAGAATAGGCAGCTAATTTTTCCAAATGACTTGGGAATAGAGCCACAAAAGGCTTTTAGTACTTAAATCTTTGCCTAAAGCCTGAAGATGTGATCCTTTAAATGTTGTCTCATCTGATGCTTAAAGCCTGGGCGCACTTAAACGTATTCAGTGCATTGTCTGGTTGAATACAAGTTACATTCAAGTGTTCCAGGTAGAAGTAATGTTTTCAAGGCTTCAGTACACATATCCCCTCTCTCTTGGCCCACAACTACATCCTCATATCACTCCTGTTCTAGATGTTTATCTGTGCTGGTAGAAAGGCCCACTCCTCCAGATATCCATATCCGTGTCACACAGGATGGCCACACACAATGCAGTCATGGTCAAACAGTGACCACAGATGGCAGAGCCTACATGCAGAACCTGTGTTCATCTGTGGCCCAGCCTAGTCCTTCCCCTCCAAAACAGTGCTTTACCACCAGGTAGTATGGCTGCTCAGGCTGAACACAGAGCAGTTTAAACAGGCTTGTATCCCCTTGCGTTCAAAGCATGACTCACTTTGCAAAGTAGACTATACTTTTGTGATTAGGATTCTCTGGTAGGAAAAAAAGGAAAAAGAAAAAAAAAGGAAAAAAGAAAAAAAGAAAAAAAAACAGAGAGAGAGAAAATCCACACTTCTGTATTCCTTTAGTCTTTTTGCCTTGGAGGAAAAAAAAAAAAGAAAAAGAAAAAGAAAAAGAAAAAGAAAAAGAAAAAGAAAAAGAAAAAGAAAAAGGAAAAGGAAAAGGAAAAGGAAAAGGAAAAGGAAAAGGAAAAGGAAAAGGAAAAGGAAAAGGAAAAGGAAAAGGAAAAGGAAAAGGAAAAGGAAAAGGAAAAGGAAAAGGAAAAGAAAGAGGACCTCATATTCCCAAGTGAGCTCTTCTGGCAAATATTGGTTAAGTGTGTATTTGGGGAGAGGAGTGGAGGAGTGGGCTCACTGTGTCAACCAGGGACTTTTTGCCAAGGTGACTACACCCACATTGAACTAGGGTTTAAGGCCTGTTTCTGTTCTCGTTACTTCCAAGTGGTGGCATTAAACATCTCATTGTTCAACAAGCGAGTTCCTAAATATCCCGTTCTGAGACTCTTTATCCACTCTGCTTTATATGGAAGTAGAACCCATATCTAAGAATTCAGATACCAGGACATGCTGCTCCATAGAATCCTCATTTTTTCATGATTTTCATTTTTTGGCATTTTCACAAGAGAACTGAGATGGAGACATAAGCTGCATTCACCCATGACCTTGGAGACAATGTGAAGGTTATCTAATAAAACATAATCTCTAACGAACACAGACTTACAAAGCATTAGCTTACTGTGATTGTTAAAATGAATGAGGGAGAGATAAGAATGGACATTTCTGAATCTAAACAAAGTTAGGGAAACAAACAATCAACAAACAGGAAGGTTACCCTTTATGGTGGTTCCAAATTAAAATAAATAAATAAATAAATAATAGAGATAGAGAGAAAGAGAGAAAATACACTTAATCATTACGATGGCTATAAAAATAGAAACCTTTCAAATTCAGTACTCATTTCCAGGTACTTTTGAAGATCTTCTATGGCTTTGTGTAATAGCCAAAGGAACCATTGAGGCAGAATACAGAACAGGTGGTATGGGAGGAGAGAGAAGGGAGATGGCACTATGTGTTGGCATCTGCTGAATTATCCACAGGTAAATTACCTGCTGTCTGCTCAGAGACCTCTGATCCTTTTGAACAAAAAGCCCAGGAGTAACTACTCACATAGGGCAGAACTTACCTGGAGAAAACCTTTGCTAAAACCCTCCTGAGCATCTGCCAGGTGCTGATAGCACACATGCAAATACCACGGATAACTCCCTGAACTGGAAATTGGGGTTTCATATGTCCCTCCTCAGGACAGTGTGTGCAGTGAGAGGAAGGCACATGCTTTACATGATGTGATATGGCTGGTGTAACAAGACACTCATTGCCTTGGAGACTGGAAAACCATGTCTTGCTCTGTGAGCAGCAATTGTTCAACACTGTCTGTTTCCACATACTGCTCTTAGGTAGTGAGAAGGAGAAGAGCATCACAGAGTCAACCAAAATAAAAAGGAAGAGGTTCAATCAGCTCTGAGTGCAGCATCTTTTGCCAAGCTTTTCCAACTGATACACAGCTGAATTAATTCACACATGGATTCATCCTCTTAATAAGCAAGCAGCTCTCTGTGCTCCTTCACTGGGGATTATTGAAGCGCAGATTGTCACTGATAATGAAGACAGTGTAATGAGGCGAGCGAGAGGCTTACAGTGATTCAGAGTGAAAATCCCATTCCCAGATCAAAAGAAAAGAGGTGTTTTTTTTTTTTTTTTTCCCAGTCTGACTGCAGGTCAGCCCTTGATGTATCTGAAATACAAGCATCCCTGCTGGGAACTGTACTGCAGAAAGGACTGAATTTAGCCTCCAGAGCAATCTTGTAAGGGTTGACACAAGAAGCTGCCTGCAGATAGCCTGCTCCAGACAATGCACATCTGGAGCTCCCGCACTAAGGCCTTACAACACTGTTTGGGTCAATCTCAGGTATGAGTACAGACTGGGAGAAGAACTCCTTGAGAGCATCTCTGAGGAGAAAGGGGCCCTGATGGATGAAAAGCTGGACAAGAGCCAGCTCTTGCAGATGCTCTTGAAGCCTGGGAGGCCAACATTGTCCTGGGCTGCATCAGAAGACAGGTGGACAGCAGGAAGAGTGAGGTGATTGTCCCCCTCTACTCTGCTCCTGTGAGGCCCCATCTGGAGTACTGCATCCAGGCCTGAGGCCCCCTGTACAGGAAGGATGTAGAGCTGTTGGAACAGGTGCCTTAGTGATGCTCACCTGTAAAGGCAAGGCTGGGCAGAGCAGCAAAAATTCAAAGCTGCAATTCACAAAATGGTTTTAGTATAGTTGTCCTGAGAAGGTCTTGGAGCTGAGGCTGCAGTTTGGTGTGCCAGCTCTGAGGTCAGAGGTTGCTTCCCTTCCAAGCACACACAGTTGATTCCCCCTTACCCCCACCATTTTCATCATCTTAAATAAGTGTTTTGCATCAGGTACTGAAATAAGTAATTGGCAGTTTCTGGAAAAGGGTGGGTTGCCTAAGGAAAACATCATTCTGGAAGCAGAAGCTAGGCAAATTCAACTCGAAACTGATACGCAATTAATCATCAGTGAGCCACTGTAACAACTCAGCTAGAGATATGGCAAATGCTTGAGATTTTTTTCCTTCCAGGAATTTTTGAGCAAATGTTTGATATGATTTGTAAAGACAAATTACCATAGAATTTGATTTATTAACTTAAAAACAATTCTTTTTTTGAAAACAGTGCATGACATGCCTCCTAAAATTCTCTTTTCAAATCAGAGAGGCATGTAAGTAAGGGGATATTTTTCCACCAGTGCTGAGTATGATGTGTATTCATTCAATGAGTTCAAAATTGCAACCATGGATGTGTAAAGAAACCCACAAGTGCACTCTTGCTTCACTTGTTAGCCTGTGCTAAATGTGGTTTTCAGCCTTTATTGATCTGCTGACTCCTAAATACTTTAGAGTAAGCCTCTATCTAGTGTACCTCTGCTTTCTGAGGAGTAGTTTGTTTCTTAATTGCCATCTCTGTATGCTATGGAAATAGACCTGGGAATGTATTTACGAATCTGAGAGTCCTAAAAACCATTGCATGAATGGCTTTTTCCTGATCCCATGACTGTTCTGAGTTCATGCACTTTTATCCTTTTGCCACCCTCTTTAGTCTTCAGCACACATCCACCTACCTAGTACAAATTTCATCCAAATCCTGTTGGTTTCTCTGAAGTCCCAAAGCATTACTCACATCACATAGAATGGTTTGTACAGAGAGAATAAAACGTGTTCAAACTAGTCAAAAGAAACGAAGATCAGTTCATTTTATCCAAGGTGGAGGAAAAAAAACGTGCTGTTAACTCCGCTTGCCACATTTCATATGTCTCATTCCCTAACTCTCTGAAAGGCCTAGTGGACATTTCATTGTTACCTTGTCTGACGCAAACAAAAATACACTCACTAATGACTTTTCTGGTTTAGTGTAGACCCTGCCAGGAACATGAGACTCCCCCAGTGTCCTTTGCCTTATGTCTGGTTATTTAGATCTGTGTGGGTGGTTGGTATTCAGGGTGGTCAAGATGCAGTAAAAGCATAAAGCAATTAAAACAAATGTATTGTGTCTCTCTCCTAGGTTTATCCACATAACCAATATTTAATGAAGCTTAGTGTTATCTGACAGCCCTTCAACTTTCTGCTAATTAACTTGCAGTACTTTGAATAAACCCTTTGAACACTGTGGTGCCGTTTGTGAATGCAGTGTTTTGCATGCCACTTCAGAAGACGCTGACCTTCTTGATGCAGCTGTGAGGCCAGTTCTTTAGTTACTTTCTCCATTAATTGCTCTTTCCCTTGGGAGCAGCACTGCTGCTTTTCCCCAACTACTAATTTGATCATATTTTTATGAGAAGAAATAGCAATGTAGTTCATATTCTCCAGAATTCAGAATATTAATGTGTGGTCCCTTGTTTTCACCAGCTATGAGTCACATTCTCCCTTCCAAAGACTGGCCAAAATAACGTGGAATATCTTCAAAACCAAACTGGAGTCTCCGAGAGCCTCTGTTTTCTCAAATATGTGCTCTTCTCCCTCCAACTAGAGCGGAAAGACAAACCTTTGGATGATTCTTTGTGAGATGCCTAGCAGAAAAACATTAATTCCTTCTGTCAAGGGCAAGCTCACTAATTATTGACCAAAAAGTCAAATGTCATATTTTTAAATCCTTCTTTAGCTCACACAACTAAAGACAATGGACAGATATGAAGCAAGTCATGTTCTCCATCCACTCTTCACTCCTCATTTTCTGTCATGGATAGCTGATACATCCAAGGAAATAAAACTGAAGGATTTGCATCCACTGAGATGGGTGAGTGAGCCCAGGTCAACCTCATCCTCACAGATGGCTGTAAGAGCATGTAGTGCTGGACAAAATGGAAGAGCCTTTATCTGTGCTCCACCATATTCCATATGTAAAAGTCCTCCGCCTTAATGTAAGGATCATTTAGATGAAACTACGCCCAAAAAGAGTCCTCTGCAAAGAAGCCATTTTTCTCCTCCTTTTCAGAAGTCTTTTCTCTTTGAACTTTGTATATGGAATAGAGTGAATAAAAGCAGACATGGTGAGGAGATGCAATGTTACTGATTTTCACCAGATGTAGACTATGCTGGTTCTTAGTAATTACTTATTTTAAAGTAAAAAATTATTATCATTGTGTACATAATGGAGAAAATGTAGGTGCCCAAGAAGCTACATACTCTCCCAGAATGTGCTACTTGCTGTAGTGATAGATGAGGCTGACTGTAAAATGACTTTTTGCTTCATTACTTGTTAACAATCAGTTATCATCCATTACTGTCTTCAATAAAGCTTAAAAAAGAGCCTCAAAGCAAGCTATAATGTAGCAGTAAAGGAATTATGGTGATAGTTCCTGCATAGTTGCCTGAAATAACATTGACAATGCAATTACCTTTGCAACAGTCCTTTAGTGCTTTGTCAGTCCATGACCCATTAATATTCAGGATGACCCTGTAGCTTGTTGCACATGCACTGTAAAAACCCTTCACAAACCTTTGCATGTTCTTTCTGCAGTTCTTCCTGACTCTTATTAGGACATTAGTTAATAACCCAAGCTTGTACAGCTTTGCCTAAGGTAACCTGAAGAGTAATTCATCCTATCTGGTCACAGCTCCATGTGGTGCTGGAAAACTAAAATTCAGTTCTTGATGATATAGCTTATAGCTGCTCTTTGTAACACTTCTCACAGCCTTCTGTACCGTTAATATAAAATTTTCCTTCTCAGCTCCTCAGAGTATGCCCTTCCAGGAAAACATTACTTTATTTGTCATTCACTATGTATAATGGCTATTTGTATTCCCATTCAATATATCACCAAACTTCAGATGTTTCTTTTTCTCCTAGAAATTATTTTGCCATACAGTGGCCTCCTTTCTCTTAGCCCAACTTCATTTCTTTTTGTGAGCTGACATTGTCTCACAGCTTTTCTGGAATCCATTTTGCTGGAGATTATACTTTCTGCTTTGTCTTCACAGATGAAGATTCACATACAGAGTGAGAGAGCCAAGAAGGAACAGAGAAACACATCTGGGACTTCCTGAAAAGGGAAACAGATATGATAAGAAAGGTTTCCTAATACTGAAGTTTATCGACTCAGAGGTATCTCTGAAGAACAGGAAAAAAGCTTGGATAAATGATGCATTAAAAAAAAAAAAAAAAAAAAAAAAAAAAAAACCCCACACAGGAATAGATCTTGCTCAGGGTTTTTTTTCTGATGAAAGTTAAAATGTGAACCACTTGAAGATAGGATATTTCACAGAAGTGCAGCAGCTATATTTCTATTTTTCTATTCAAACAAGGGTGGAGAAAGTGTACTATCAACCTCATAATGGTCAAAAATTTCATAATTGGAGTGCTCATATGTGCTGTGAAAGAATCTGATCACACCTTCCACAAATACTAGATGCTATTACAGAGTTAAACAAGGCTGGGAACAGAGAAGAAACTGGAAAATCTGGACATTAGGCTGGGGAAACTAGTATATTAGCCTGATTCCTTGCCTCTATCAAGCAGATGAAGCAGAAGAATTGAATCACAGAATCACATCATGGTTAAGGTTGCAGGGCCCTTTGGGTCCATCTGCTCCAGATTCTGCCCTAGAAGGGACAACCAGAGCAGGGTGCCAGGTCCAAATCCAGATGGTTCCTGCAGATCTCCAGGGAGGATATTCCATAGCCTCTGGGCAGCCTATGCCTGTGCTCCATCATCCACACAGCATAGAAGTCCTGCCTGGTGTTCATAGGGAATCTCCTGTGTTCCCTTGCACTTTCCATTCTGGTATGAATAAATACCGATGAGATTTTCCCTGAGGTGCCCCACCTTCCAGGTAATGGGAACTCTGGAGAAAGTTTCTTCCTCTCTTCTCTTTCTTCTATTTTGGATGGGTTGTTTTTGTTGGTTTTTTTTTTCCCTATGTGGAAATTTTGGATTTGTCAAAACATTGCGTAACATCACTTTGCCACTGAGCCAGCCTCAGGCCGAAGTGTTATACATCAGGAGAATTGCCATCAATAAGAAAAGAAATCTGTTTCTTTAAAGCTTTATTCTGCCTTTACAATTTGTATTTCAGATGTTGTGGTTTCAGCTTGCCACATCTTCTCTAATGACCCAGCAGAAAAATCTCTTGTAGAGACAGAATTTTCATCTATGTTTTGAGAAAAGCGCTTTAAAGACTTTGTGGTTATCCCATACAGATGAGTTTGACAAGGAGCAATAAAAGCTATCCAAGATTCAATGCAGACCTCCTCTTTTTTTTGAGGGCTGTAAGGATAAACACCTCCACAGCCATGTTATATAGGTGCTTCCTCTAAGAGCATCAACATGATCATTGTAGAATGTGTAGAGCCTGGGACTGAAAGGGCAGGACAAAAGATCAGAAAAGGCAAACGCTGCTTAAATTAGCATTTCTATATATCCTGCATATTCCAAGGTAGTAGTGTTTTCCACAAAGCTGTTTGGCCGCAGACACTCTTCCACAAATTTTGAAGGCTTTATCTTGTTTTAGGTAAGAAACTGGATTACGGAGACTAGAAATTAAAGCAGAGAAGTTGACACGAGACAAGATCCCAAAAAACCCATGCTGTAGAAAACTGAGGATTCTTGCTCTCCTACAAACATGCTCAGGCAGAGTAACTAATAACCTGTCATCTATGCCCAATTGCATTGAGTGTAGAAGACTAGTAGAATAATGCAAGAAAATTGCAAGCTTACTTGAAGACAATTATAACCAATAGCCTGTATGACGTTTGATGTGAGTGCATCAGCAGACCATACAAAAAGGGTAATTCAAAGTCAAGAAGCAGCAGCCAAAGTAAGACAAAAGGAGGTGGTATAACATCCTATAGACACCTCTAACAAGAGCCTTTACATTATTTCCAAGCTCCTTATATCCCCTACTCTTTCAAGGAAGAACACTGTTGTGATACAACTTTCAAGAGAACATAAAATACAAGCTCCCCTACAGAGCCATGAAATATATTTGCATATATACTCCAAATATGATTAACAAAATAGAGAGGGAGAAACATGTTAAGGTAGTTGCCTTGTGGAAAACCCTAAAATAAGAACTGAAGAAAACATTCAGAAGAGGGGATCTTGTCATCAGTAATAAATATGTAGTTCTTTGGAATTGTGAGCTAAAAGAAAATGAGCACTGAGATGAATATGTTGTTAAAAAACAATTATGACTATGTATCTGTTTAATCTGCAATCTTTTGTTTCCCACTTTCCAGTGAAAAGCTTGAGCTTAAAGGCCTCAGTGAATAAGCTCTGATCAACTGAGGAATGTATAATGGTCTGGTTTTCCCAAAAGTGTAAAATAAAACAACAACAACAACAACAAAACAGCCCAGAGGGGCACACATTATAAGACCCTTATAAGCCTCACAGTGGTTAGATTATTTCCTGACAGCTTGCTAACCGATCCTTTGTGGACTGTTATTAGTACGTGCCAAGTTTTGGAGAGAAATTCCCTTCTGCCTTTGCCTAAGTAGCCACTACCTACTGTACGCCCCACAAGAAAGAAACAGAAAAGAAACCTTGTCCTCTTTTGGAACAACACCTATGCATGACACTTGCCTAATAAAACAGATCACATCTTCAGAGCTTCTTGCGCTAGCAGAGGAACCTATGTGTCTCATAATGTGTCCATAAACTTTGCACCAAGATCATTACCCTCTACAATCATCTAGTCCGATCATCCACGTACAGCCAATATTTGCCCACAGAGCCATGTTCCTCAGTACAACATCTCAGTATTTATTGAACACCTCCAGGGATGGTGACATAACCACCAGTGCCTGACCATTCCTTCAGAGAAGAAATTTTTCCTAATATCCAACCTGAACCTTCACTTCAACTAGTTTTCAGTCCATCTCATGCCCTTTATCTTATGCCCATATTATGACCATACTTCAACAGCTTGTCTATGAGGTTGTTAAAGGAGTATCAAAAGCCTTGGTAATGTTGAGATGAACAGCATAAACTCTTTTCAACTGCTAAGCCAGTAATCTTTTTATAAAGGTCTATCAGGTTGTTCAAGAGAGATTTTCCATTCATAAATCCAGCTGACTACTCTCAATTATCTTCTTGTCCTCCTAGATGCTGCTAGCATCTGGAAAATACAGGCTAAAAGTAAGGCTTTCATTAACTTCAATTTCAGTTTTGGATGATGAGGAAGTTATTTTCAGTTGTTTTTTCCTAAATGTTTAGGTCTGTGGTGTGCTGGCCATCAGAACAAGGAGCAGAAAGCACCATTTATTTTGTCCATTCTGTTACCTCCTAAGTTTGGTACAACAGAAACCCACCTTGTTTAAACAAGGACAAGACTTCTGGGGTAGGGCAGTAGGAATGTCGACAAAAAGAGATCAGATAGTGTAAGATAAATAAGAGACGATGCTTGGAGTCAAATTAGGACTGGAACTGGGATCATGAAGGGATCAGAGGGGACTGAAAAAACCTAGGGAGAGAAAGACCAAGTCTGTACAGCGATGGAAGCTGAAAACAGGATATCTGTGGGTAGACAGCAGGAAAATTAGTGAGAGAGGAGGAAAAGGCAGGGATGAGTTTGGTGATGGGCTCAAAGAAAGGAAGGCTCTCAAAGCACACTGGACCACCAGGGAGAAGACTCTCAGATACTTCAACAAAGAAAATGTGGCACAGCCCAAAACATTGAATTCTGCTGGTATTACTGTTTTGCATTTCGAAATTGGTTTGCATTTCTCTGGTCATTGCTGACTGCAGAGGGAAAAGAGAAGCAGAGAGATAAAAGAAGAAGAAAGAGAAGTGCATAATCATAGAATCACTAAGGTTGGAAAAGATCTCTAGAATAGTCCAGTCCAACCATCCAGCTATCACCAATATTTCCCACTAAACTATATCTTAGTACAACATCTCAACAATCCTTCAACATCTCCAGGGTCGGTGACTCTACCACCTGCAGCAACATTACTTCCAGCACTACTCAGCTCATCAGGGATTAATTCTGAAGCCTTAGTTCTATTGATTATAATGACTTCATATGGGTGAGTAAAAGTGCATTACAACATGCTGGTGATTTTAGAGCCAGCCACATAGAGGCCAGGAGATGCTCAGCATGTGGAAAAAACTTTTGTGCTGTTCTTTGCCTGTTTGTTTGTTTGTCTTTTTGTTTGTAAAGCGGAGGGCTTACCATAGATGTTTTCCAAGAGCTGCAGATGTTTTGTCAAGCGTGGAAGAAAAAAATGGTGAACAAAGCATTTTGGAGGCTTTTTTGCTTTATAATTATTCAAGCACTTACAGGTAGGAAAAGGAGAAAAACTCTAGGACTACTGTATAATACATGTATATTATAGAGAGAACTTCCCAGAAATCCAGACTCAAAATCTCCTCCTATACTGATTAGCTGTTAGAAAAGCTTCTCCAAAAAGGTAGGTTTGGGAGCTAGCATAGACCAGGAGGGACAAGTTCAAATTGCTCAGAGAAACAGACTGCTTCCTAGCCACTGTTAGACACAACAGAATCCACCTCAGAGGGGTCAGCATGTATTCTCTAGAAGGGTAAGTAGAAAATCCAGCTGTGGTCCCTGCACAGTTAGACCCTTGTGTTATGGACTGTTGTGCTGTAAAGCCTCAGGTGCCTACACAAGTCTATTTTCTATTTTTAACCTTGATTGGATTTGGATGCAAATGTGGCTTTGAGCCAATGTAATATTCTAAACATTTCTCTTTTAATCTGCCTTTTGGACTCTCAGAAATAGTTTCCAAATCCCTCCAAAGTGTTTACATTCACACCTCATACTTGTAGCACTTTAAAAATACTAATGTTAATGGTCACCTTTCATGAGTCTAAGGGAAAAGAAATGTCTCTTAAGTAACCACAAAACGATGCATACAAAGTTCTCCCTCAAACGAATATTTCTTTGGAGATTCAACAGCTGATATTCCACTGAATTTGTTTTGCCCGTGGGCAATCATAATAGCTCTCAAAAAAAGTTTTGAGCTATAAAGCAGAAAGCTGGAGGAAATTAGTTCTGTTTTGCTCCTAATGGAAAGAGGTAAAATCCTGCAGTAACTTCACTGGTTTTCATTTTTAAATGATCAAAAGAGATTAATAAAACTTAAGAGACTGAATGATCCTGCTTTTGCTATAGCGTGAAAGGGCACTGCATACTAACAGTACATTTCTGGGATAACCATAAGACAGAAGTTAATGAAATTGCTTCAGAGAGATGCGGCAATAAATACATGTAATGTGCTAGCAAAAGGAGCCAGGAGGCAAGGTGCTCCCATAGATATGAGTCAATAAGTGTATTAGTGAAAGGAAAAATGGGATCTTAGAGAGAAAATTGTTTAGAGTGATCAGAAAAGAGAGCAGAAATAATTTTCCAAAAATTAGACCGAGGCATCTTTTTCTCCCCATCTATATTAGAATATCTGCACTTCTACTGAGGCCAAAAATGGTAGTTGAAACGCTATGCTCTTACTGTCAGATGAAGGAACTGCAAAGGCTGATGTGTGCTACGGAATGAGGTTGTTCACCTGCATGTACTGCATTATCAACCAGCATGCAAAGATCAGTGTTGCTGGGGGGACAGCAGTTCCAGGATGGCCATAGCTGGAGCTTAGTGTTAAAATATGTGTCACTTCAGATGAAGCCCATACTACATGAACCAGAAACTCCTCTGTGCTTGCATCTGTGCTGTGCACAGTTTCCGCCCAGCTGGTTACAACTCTCCTCTTCTCATGGGCTCAGGCTGCAAGGGTGATTTCTAATAAAGCAAACTCAGAGGCATGCAGGTTATAGAGAGCAGAGCAGAGCTCCTGCCTCTTTTCTTTTTTGGCTTTTGTGGAGACAAAATAAGCTGCTGACAGAGCTGTACTTCCTATATACTCCAGCCAGTTGCAGACTGCACAATCACACCGTGTTGGCGATGCCTTTCCTGCCTCCTATGTCTTTTTCTCACCAATATTTAAAATATTCTAGGCAGCTCCTCTACGAGGTTCAGGGAAATGAGGGCACTATTTAACTGCCTCACTTTGCAGGGGGCAAATTAATATCTCAGGCAGTCACTTGTACGTCCTGTTAAATTGCCGTATCTGGAAGGATGAGTGAAGATCTGCCATGGTAACTTAAAGCATATATTACATTTAAAAGCCTTGCCTACATGTAGTCGGTATGTGAAGGCATTTATTTCTAAGATGTCAATCTAAACTAGATCCTCATCTGCAATGTACACACCTCCTGGGCAGTAAACTGTGGAAAACAGTGCAAATTAAACACTGTAGAGAAAGCATGGGAAGAAGACATTCCCCTGAAATCAGCCACTGCATGGCATGGAGCATGGATGCAATGAGTCCTGCTTGTGACAACAAATGGCCATGGACTCGGTGTGTTTTAGGAGCAGACTCCAAGGAGCACTCTTGCAGAAAATAAATGAGAAGGACGTTTGCCTAGAGCTGCTGTCTAGGAATAATAAACAGGCAGGCTATGAAATTAGGAAGCTGGCAACTGGAATTATTTACTTAGAGTAGAAAAGGGGCTCTGAAGGATATTGTACCTCTGTAAGTACTCATTTTGAACCCTGAGACAGATTTGAGTGTCTAATTTTTTAATCATATGTCATTTCAGTAGGAAAGGATGCTCCATTTTAGACTTCTCTGGCTTTTACACTTTTCTGTCAAGTGTTAATGGATTTTGGTGATGAAATATCTTTAGCAAAACTTTACATTAAAAATGAAATAACTGAGTGGACCTTTCAAGGATTGGGAGTTCCGTGGGCTGCCTTGAATTGCATATCCTTGACCACACCAGAGCATCTCCCTGCATTTTTTCTAGAGAGGCCTGATTTTCCCTCACAGTATCCGTGAAAGGTAGAAGTCATCACCACACAGTAAATATGAAGCAGTGTTAATTTATCAGTTCAGAAATTGTATACATGATGCTGAATCTCACTTCAATCGGTGTAGAAAAGCTGGGAAATGATAGGAAAATAAAAGATAGGTAGATCGATAGATGATTGATAGATAGATAGATAGATAGATAGATAGATAGATAGATAGATAGGAAAAAAATGCCATGTACCAGTATTGCCACCTACTGGCTTAAGTTGAACGGTTGGTAGCAGCCAGCAAAGGCCGTCAGTCCAAGCCTCGGCTGCAGAAAAATATCTGAGAAACACTACAGGGCATGCAAGGAAAGGAGACAGCAGATAGCACTGGCCGTTTTTTTGGGGGGGGAGGGGGAGAGTATTGGGAGGATACTTTATTTACTAATATGATCACAGTATGTTTGTCACGCAGCTTCTGAGTGTAGAGTCCTGAGAGTCTTTGGCCTGTGGGAAGAAGGGTATCTGGGTAGGATGACAGAGAACAATCAAGGGGGTACCAAGGAGAGAACAAGGAACAACTGTTTCCTTGTACACTACAGGAGTTAAGGACCATCCAATAAAATTAGCTGGAGACTCCTGAAAAACATATGGGAGGATTAGCTGTACATAGAACATGTGGCAGAGCTACAGCTCTCTTTTAAAAAGTCCAACAGATGCTGAGAATGTACATGAATAACAAGATGGGTCTTTTCTCACTGGTGACAGGTGACAGGATGAGGGTAAATAGCCTCAAGTTGCAACAGGGGTGGTTTATGTTGGATATCACAAAAAACTTCTCTACAGAAAGGGTTGTTAAGCACTGGAATAGGCTCCCCAGGGAGGTGGTTGAGTCACTGTCCCTGGATGTGTTTAAAAACTGTTCGGATGTGGTGCTCAGGGACATGATTTAGCAGAGGGTTGTTAGAGTTAGGGTAGTATGGTTAGGTCATGGTTGGACTCAATGATCTCTAAGGTCTTTTCCAGCCAGAGCAATTCTATAATTCTATGATTCTACGTCTGGGCAGATGTCCTCCCTTGTCACTCCCAGAGCCATCAGACCCTGACTCATGAAGGCCCTCTTCTGAACACCTACTCCTATGCTCTTATGTATCAAGGCACTATCAGTGAGAAACTACCAGTGAACTCATGCCAGTCTTGCTGGATAAGCTGGGGGAGAGAGAGAGAGGTTTGGATTCACAAAAAATGGAAGGATCTATTTCACCTGAGTGAGCAAAGATTGAATGTGTTATTTCCTATGAGGGAATTTGAATTTGCCTCTATCACCTCTAAAAAAAAATCTAGTATCAATATCCAGGAATAGTTGCGTCCCAACATTTTCCCCAGAGTATGTCCCAAGAATAGTCCAACTGGAGTATGATATTTTGCATGTTTTGCACTGTTTCTGCAAGAAAAAAAATAGTGATTACCTTCACTTGGATTGAACAGTTTAGGGTTGTTTTTGTTTACTTTCTAGTTTCAGAATTAGTAAAATTAATTGTAGCTTAGAATAGAGAAAATTTGTTTTCTCATCTTTGCTTTTTCAGGAAGAGGTTTAGGGTAGAATGTCTGGCTGGCTAAAAAATGTGTGGGAGCTCTGAGCACAGAAACTGTCTCCTGCTCTCCCCCTCCAGTGGTCAGTGAGCAAAGAGCAGGATGCTCCCGGGGCCTGAGGAGTACTTTGCCTTCTCTATGGGATGAATTAATACTTAAATCCAAGGAAGCTGGGATATGCTTGCACTTTGCACTCACTACGACTAATTAGCTCAGGAGCAGAAGTGCATGTGTTGCCCATTCCAAACCCATGAAAGTGAAAGTAATTATTACTGAAAGGGAAGCCTGTAGTTCTCATTGAAGAGACTTAAGAAGACAGATGTGCCAGTCACCAGCTTATAGAAAAAGTATGTATTAACAGTTGGGAGGAATTAAAGGTTTGCCAGCCTCAGTCCTGGCACTCACTGGCACAAGGGTGACTCATCACAGCAGCTCCAGGGACAGCAAACGGGTGCTGGAGTATTTAATCCAAGCACAACCTTGCAGCACAGACAGTTCTTGTGTGGGGACAATCAGATCATCAGAGACAAAACAACACAACTCCCATTCCCCAAATTAAGTTAATAAAATGCGTACTGCAATCCTATATTTATCATGTTTATAGTATTTTACAGGGTCTGTATGAACCCTCAGGATTCAGTCAGCATGCTTTCATGAGACAAAGGGCTACCCTGTGACTGCTGCATTTTTCAGGCTTTAGAAAGGAAAGCTCTAGGGATTTCAAAAACCCCAGAGCCAGCAGAGATTCCACAGCTGAATTTGTGAAGTGAGACAGCTGACCGAATATAAACCCAATTTTACTTCACAAATGAGAAAGCCATGAGTCTAAGCCTGTTTTTCTCATTGGTGATGATTAATAATTTTCAAGCACTTCAAAAATACAAACAGTGCTTGATCAGAAAGTAAAGGCTTCATCTGACCTAGAAAAGAAAGAAAATCTTGCTGCTCGATTACACAGCCCAGGTGTGGTCTGGCTGTGCTATCCAAACACTCACTGAGAGTTATAGTAAGGGTTACCCTGCCAAGTGGGGACACGTGAAACATTTGTCCTTGCAGCAATAGCTCAGTGCTGTCATTTTAAAGAAAAGTGGACCCCCCAAAGCATCCTTTTGCATCAAATGTTGCCTGTGTGTGTGGAAGGGCTCCATCCCTTGGAGCAGTGAGATGAGCAGTGTATCAAAGAATGACAAATAATCACACAATATGCAGAGAAATAGCTCCCAGGAACATTTATTCAAAGCCAGCGGGGTACTGGCTGTGACCGCAGGGCAAGGTAGTCTCTGTTTTGACAGAGACATTGTATGAATTAATCAAGAAAAAATGGCTTCAGCAGCATCCAGTCCTGGACTTGGGGTGCTCAGGGACACAAGTGCTGAGGGGAATTCAGTACATACCATGTTTAAGAATAAAAGCTTTTTCTGTTGTCTCTATTCCAGCACTGCTAATCTGCTGTTTTTCAGTGAGTCAGTCCTATTTTGCTGAACTAGTAAATTAAAATGTCATCTTGAAAAGACTTAATGTCAGTGGAGACTCAAAAGGACAGAATCACAGAACCACAGAATGGTTAAGTGACAGGACCAGGGGGAATGGTTTTAAACTAAAAATAAGTTCTTCCTACTGTCTGATCTAAATCTAACCTCTTTTAGTTTGAAACCATTCCCCCTGGTCCTGTTTCTATCAGACTGTGTAAAAAGTTGTTCTCCATCTTTTTTATAAGTCTTTAAATATCTAAAAGCTGTAACACAGCCTTCACAGAATCACAGAATCATAGAGATTGGAAGGGACCTCTGGAGGTCATCTAGACCAATGTCCCTGCTAAAGAAGGTTCATGTAATCTACGATTTTACTGTGGGTGCACTCTAACTCATCCTTCAGATCATTAATGAAGATGCTAAACAGAGTTGATCCAATATTGGCCCCTGCATTACAGGCCTCCAACTAGACTTGGCATCAGTGACCACTACCCTCTGGGTCCAACTATTCAGCCAGTTCTTGATCCACTTCACTGTCTGCTCATACAGCACATACTTCAACAGCTTTTCTAGGAGGATGTTTTGGGCAATAGTGTCAAAGTCCTCACGGAAGTCCAGGAAGACAATATCTACTGCTCTTCACCTATCCATCAGGCTGGTGATTTCATTACAGAAGCTTATCAAGATGGTCAGACATGACTTCCTCTTGGTGAATGGATGCTGGCTAATCTGGATTATTTTTTTTCTCTTCCATGTACCTAGGCACAGTTTCCATGATGAACTGTTTCATCACCTTCTCAGGGATCAAGGTGAGGCTGTCTGACTTGTAGTTCCCTGGATCCTCCCTCTTGTCATTTTTCAAGATAGGAGAGACCTTGCTTTTCTCCAGTCTTCAGGTAAAGATTATAGAGTGACCTCACAATCACATCTGCCAGCTTCCTCAGGACTCATGGATGCATCCCATCACAGCCCATGGACTTGTGAATGTCCAGTTTGCTCAAGTATTCCCTGACCTGCTCTTTTCTTCCAAAGGCACATCCTCCCTGCTCCCAGTCATTCAGCCTGGGTTCTGGGATTCCCAAAGGCCATTCTTGCTGGTAAAGGCTGGGGCAAAGAAGGCATTCACTTCCTAGACCTTTCTACTTTCTTGGGTAACTAAGACTTCCATTCTCTTCAGGAGAGGGCCCACATTTTTTGTAGCCTTCGTTCTGTAATTGAGGTGCTTGTAAAAGCCATTCTTGATGCCCATTATATCCCTGGGCATACTAAATTCTACCTGGGCTCTAGCTTGATAACCAGATCCCTGGCTGCTTGGACAATGTCTCTGTATTCCTCCTAAATTTCTTGTCCTTGCTTCCACCCTCTGCTTCCTTCTTGTGTTCCTTCTTGTGTTTGAGTTTGGCCAGAAGCACCTTGTTCATCTGTGCAGGCCTTCTGGCATTTATGCCTGACTTCTTTTTTTGTTGGGATGCATCACTCCTGAGCTAGAAGGAAGTGATCCTTGAATATTCACAAGCTTTCTTGGGCCCCTCATTCCTCTAGGGCTTTTCCCTGTGACGCTCTCTGCATACACTCCGAAGTTTTATATTACATTTACAAGATTAAGATGCCTGTAGTTTCCAGTTAAGAGAAAAAAATGAAGGAGCTAAAAATGGGAAGAGAAACAGTGTACATTTTCAACACAACTGCAGAACAAAAACCAAGTTGTGGTATGTGGCCGATCCACCTAGTAACTGCTGGGGAACCAAAGCAACATTACAACTAGTGTAAACCACCTTTAAATAAATCAAAGTAGGAGTTTCTTGTTTAAATTAGTTGTCTTACTTTATGAAGGTGTTTATTTAGTTCAACAATTTTCATACGAAGCTGAAACAACATCCTGTAAAGCAAATTGCTGGCACTGTCACCTCTCTTTAAGATGGTCTCTGTGGGCATACCTGGAGACATATTGAAAGAAGAGGGAATTGCTGCCCTCCCACCCCTCTCCAGATCCATAGCGTACACACTCAGTGCTGGCAGATGTCTCTTGGATGTCAAGCTGTAGAGGGATTTCCACATGCTAACTTACAGCAAATAATTCTTCAGTTGTGTAGGTACACACAAGGGCACCCTGATCATTACATATGCCTCTTGCCTATGAGGCATAAGAAACAATCTGATGTAAGTCACTAAAAAAATGTGAAGATGGTGACCATCTTATGTTACATCTTTTCCTGCTCTATAAAATCTCGTACCACTATTCATTAACCCTCTAATGAGTAGAAAAATAACTGCAAGTGTCAAATTCTACCTTCAGACATCAGCAAAGGGCAAGTTATGAAAAGTGTCTGCATCTTAGTCTCAAATTTACTACATGTCTATTTAGAATAAACACTTCTATGCTACTACCCTGTAGAGAGCATCACAAACAAACAAAGTTCAGTCCAAAGATCCATAGTATCAGGCAGTATTCATTTTATCATTTTTAAAAAATGAAAGAAAATCAAAACAGAATATAAACCATTTATTTTTTAACTAATTTCCTATACAGTTGTGTGTTGATAGCCATTTAACTGACAGCAAAATAACAGCAAAAAATCTGATAAAATAT
Organism: Gallus gallus; assembly: GCF_016699485.2. Classification (NCBI taxonomy): domain Eukaryota; kingdom Metazoa; phylum Chordata; class Aves; order Galliformes; family Phasianidae; genus Gallus; species Gallus gallus. The sequence goes on along the minus strand of NC_052532.1, from coordinate 122,244,619 downwards.
ACTCATGACAGTCTTTCAAATCCTGCATTATATTTGGTTTCAAATACAGAAAAACATCCAAACCTCACCTGTATTTAGCTTATTTGGTTTGCATCTTGTACAGCTTTTACAGTTTATAACTGGATAAGTGTTGATGCATAAAGATGTAATTCACCAGTGTTGATCGTAATTTATATTAAAATAAATAAGCAAATATACTGAGATGATACAAACTGAGCAAACAGAATTCATCCTAATTATGCATGATCTGAGGGATTCAAGGAAGCAAAGTTAAGGTATGAAATTTCTAGATGAAAAGCAATCTAGAAGCAATGTTCTCACCACCTTCTCTGATCAGTTTTATCCCGGTATTAACATTACTCTGATAATGTAACAAAATAAGATGCTTAAATGTAACTGATAAAAATAGTAGGTTAAAAAAAAATAGTTCTTGATCTAAAATGTAGTAAGATGGATTTTCCGCTTTCAGATGTATCACCAAAGCAGGGATTCTTCATGCTTAACATTAATCTTCAAAAAGTTAAGCACTAGGTTAGCTGTCTGCTCCCTGCCTGTTCAACAGAGATTCAGCTTATGCAAGATACTGACTTTAAAAGAATCCATCCATAATAAACTTTTTTTTTTTTTTTTTTTTTTTTTTCAGAATATAAAGACAAATGTCTATTTTCCCCCTTCAACAGGAGGGAAAGAGTAGAGATGGACATCTTAAAGCGGCCAATGAATGTTTATATAGCTGAGATGTGTGATGAACTGAGTCAGGTCAGTGAAGATTTCTAGGGGTCCATATCCCGTAACAAGGGAACTTAAGGACCTATCTGTGCTTGTCATTTTGTCCCATTAGGGTACAATTTAGTGCCCCACAGACCAACAGAACTGCTTTCTGTGTCTGATCAGCACAAAAATTAACCTCTCATACCAGACACCTGCATCCAGCAGTTGTGTTGTCCAACTTTGCAAGTGGGTTCAGTTGAGTTCCCTTTCGTTACTTTTATGGTGGTGCGGATACAGCCCTCACAGATGGCAGCACTAAGTCTGCTTGCTGAGAAAGTGCAGCTATCCTTAAACATACACAAAGTGCTGCTCATGCCGCGCTGGAATATGTGCTTTCTTTGTAAGTTTTTTGTCAGCCATGAGCCCTCTGAAACTGCTGGGATTCAGAGAATCAAGAGGTCTGTCTCAAAAGGTGGTGCTCATTTCCCGCCCTTTCTAGGAGGCTCCTGAGACACATTTCTATGCTGTACAGTACGGCCATGCAGAATAGCTCCTTTTCAAGTCACTGTTTGACTGGGGGTGATGTTGAGGACTCAGCATGTTGGTTATTCCCATGCTTCTCAGACCCAGGGCTTCACCAGGGACCAGTAGCTATCACAAATTAACACTACAGGTGTTGGCAATGCTACTGGTGAGAAATTTTTCTTCAACAAACCTTGCTGTGCTATTAAGGCACCATTTTGTACTTGAAAGGCTTAAACATGGAGAAGAAAATGTTTCAGCTCTTCAGGGAGGAGAAGGCCAGTTATTTTCTGATGCTGCTTGTGTCCAAAGCACCTCCTGATGCACAAGCGACAGAGCTGCATCAAGGACAGCGGCCCTGGAGGGAGACAGGAGATATGTTATGCATATGGCTTTATCTCCCCAAGGCCCATCACGGATGTGCAGCCCCCAGCACACTTAGTAGTGGAAAGCCAGGCCTACATCCACCAAAGGATGTCAGCCCACCATTCGGTTCAAGCCTCATCACTCTCTGGCCTTACACACCCATAATAAGTATTAACAATCATTCATTCCCCTTTAACTTGCACAAGTGTTAAACAGCTTGTGTTGTTTGTAAAGAGATGATTGATGCTTCCTTCAAAGTCTTTCCCCCACAGACACTGAGATCCAGGATTGCAGCCCACTGCTTGAAAGTTATTTCATAACAGTGACAAACATATAGCAAAAGAAATGCTACATAATCCTTTATTTAAGCCTTCCTGATTAACCAATCCCATGCTGGTAAATACAAGCCATGCTGAAGAATCTAGTGCTATTTTCAACCCCTTTATTTAAGTATAATGACATTAAGGGCTTATGTGGGAGGCTTATCCTTTTCATGAAAGGGTAGATGCTGTGCAGTGCTTTTGATGGCAGTGCCTGTCACTGTTCAGACCCCAACCATCAACTTGCACAGCCCTGTGCTGCATATGGGGTTGACCAGCACTGAGAGCAGTGAGGGTCTTCCAGGGGAAAGGGAGAGGAGAAGGGCAGATCATAGAATCATAGAATGGCTTTGGTTGGAAGGAACCTTAAAGAGCATTGAGCTTCAATCCCCCTGCCGTGGGCAGCCTTGCAAATGCAAGCAAGCAGTGAGCACAAATGAAGGGTTGGATGTCATGCATGTGGTGGAGATGATAAGAAGAAAGTGTAGAAAGCAAGAGGGAGATGGGAGGGGACAGTGTCGGTACCAGCAGCCATGAGTGAGCGGATAAGATATAAGATAGCGGTGAGCAGAGAAGCTAAGGTGGAGAAATGAAGTGTGGTGAGGAGAGAATGCAGACTGCAGCGCAAAAAGCAGATGCAAGCAAGCTCTTCAAAACCATTAAGAAACTATATTTGGGTTGTTAGCTAGCCCTTTGCTGCACGTGTTGGACCCTGTTGCAATGCCAGCACGGCATGTGGCAGTGTGCACAGGGAGAAGGGTACAAGTTTTGTGTGCTGGACCTATGAGGCCCATAAGGAACTATGAGGCCTGTGAGGAGCTATGGAGTACATGAGGAGCTATGGGGCCCATTAGGAGATTCTGATCCCTGTGAAACCAGAGGATGCAATGTGCACACCCCTCTCCTGGGTCACAACAATTCAGCAGCCACAGGAGTCAGACATCAGCTGCCCATCAGGAAAAGGCATGTTGGAGAACATCAGAAAAACACCAGTCAGCTGCAAAATACCCTTCAGGCATTCATCATTTCTAACTTCAATTGTTAAATTTTGCTTAGAAAAGATCGTTTTTTTTTTTTGCCCAAGCCCTTAGTTCAGCCATGGCAGTTTTCATGACAGCTCCACAGGGTGTGCCTGGGATGATTTTTATCTCAAATAAACAGGACACGTGGTGCCTCAGGAGTCATGAGGCTCATTCAGCAGGGATTTGAGTTTGAAAAGATCACCACTCTGTGCACCGTAGATTAGGCTGGGAAACCAAATGTCTGCTGCACATACATAATACGCACAGCACAGTTGTTTTCATGTTATTATTTTCATATTACAATTCCACAAAGGGCCTGATTCATCTCTTTATTACTCCACCTTTACCTTGGTGTAAATCTGTTTATGACAATAACCATAGCTACAGTTAGTAGAATTGTAGGTCAGTAATTTGTTTAAAATAATGAAAACCCAGATTATTTATTATTTTGTGTAGTTCACTGACTAAATGAGAGCACATAAAGAACAGAAGAATTCCAACGTTAAAGAATTTATTCTAATTTCCCTCAAGACTAGTAAGTAAAATACATCTCCCTCATTCATTACAGTATTTGTAAGCAATCAAACAACAGAGACCTGGAATAATTTCATTTACATGTTCTAAATAGGCACTTCCTAAGGGTTAACCTTATGGCTTGATACTTTTGGATTATACAGTATATAACATTGGCCTTCAAAGAAAATCTAGTGTATATACATATGTATTCATTATATCATTCCAATGTAGTTTTCCTTAATTCCCACAAAACAATGAATATGGTCTCATTTTAAAGATACTTTTGCACCTACACAAGGTTTTGTCCCCGGAAGAAAAGTAAATACCAATCAACTAGAAGATCAGTGTTGTAATTTTTAACATATGCAGTATTTGGCATGTTTCTAAAAGTTGGCACCCTGTAAAAATTGAGGATCCTAGTCCTAGTGTCCACCAGATAAACACAGCTCTCATCAGAGGTGATTTTCTGTTCACATTTGTTGGCATGTTCCAGACAACATTTCTGGCTTTATTCCCATCCCAGACTCAAGGGAATTTTTTTACCCTAAGTTCTGCGTTGCATCACACTGAAAGCTCTATACAGTTTCTCCCTGATGCAATGTTCACTGAACCGCAGGTCAAAAGATGGGTAGTCATCACTTTTAAAACCACTATACTCTGACACAGAAGGAGACAGTGTCCAAATATCAGCAAATTGAGGTAGCCTTAGTTATTCTCTGTTTTGTAAAACTAAGAGTACAGAATCCTACAGCCTTGTGCAGCACTTTGAATGATTTTTCCCTATAGTGTCCCAAGTGAAGGAAAAAAACAAGTGCTAAGAGACACCTTCTTTCTGCAGGAACAGTCGACCCAAAGGGCTGCCAGGTGGAACCAGCTCCATTGGCCGTTTGCTTTCAGCATTCTTTGCCCAAATGTCTGCTCCAAAGTCAATCAGCAGCATCACCAGCTCTACACTGCAACTCCTGGCTGCTGCATGCAGTGGGGACTCCAGGCCCTTGCCGCTGTTCACGTTTGCACCTGAACATGAAGAGATGACAAGGAATAATGACTACACCAGAGCTTATTTTCACTTCCTGCACTAGCTGCAATTTCTCTGAAAAATCCATAAACACATCAGAATTCACCTAGAGGTGGATTCCTGTCCTTTAGGTCTTGGTCCCACAGTTTGCATATGGACTACTTGTACTGGCTGTGAAGCAGTGGAGTTGTGAAAATGATCCCAAAGGAACAGTGCACAAGGAAGTCTTTCACCCACAGCCCAGCCCACAGACTTCTTGAAGCCTGACAAAAGAGTAGTTCCACCTATGGATCGCATTTGCTCCCTATCCTAACTCACCATTCCTTTAAAATGCATGCAAGGTTTTGACCTGCTCCATAACAGAGGCTTAAGCTGATTTCCAGGTGCTGAGTTACCAAGTCTGCTCAGGAAAAAAGTGTGAGGATGGAAAAGTTTTGAGGCCCTTAATAGTGGAGAATGTAAGCACTCTCTGATCCCCAAGCGCTCCACAGCCTGTTATCCCAAGTTAATGTCTCACAAAACTTGTGAACTGCAGAACCAATTCAAAACTACTCATAACATTTTTAAAGCAGATATTCCTATACACAGAAGGCAGCAGAGACAAAAGGCAAAAGCCGGAAACGAATAGGCAAAAGTGAATTCTTAATCTGCATTTGATTTTTTTAGAAAAGATCGCTGTGCTAAATCATGCACAATGTCACCTAAATGTGTCTTTTTTTCAAAGGAGTTCGGTTGGTCCACCATTTTTGTATGAGCTATATGGCTACGTGGCTATGTGGCAGCCCCTTTTGTTAGAAGAGATGCACTGCCACAGGTAAGAAATGGCCTTGTGTGCTTATCCAAGCGGTTAGATTTGTAGTTGGGTTTATCTGAGGAAAAGCATACAGTGCTGAATGTTTTTACTCCATGTTGGAAATGGTTCAGACATTTTATGAACTTTGTAAGAATTAAAACATTTGCAGAAGTATGTAAAAATTGTTTAGTCATTTCTTTTGAGTACAGAGGGTGGAAGAAAAAAAGGAAGTTTCTTGCTACTCTCTTCAAATAGCTACAGCAGCACAAATACATAGGCACTGGAGAAGATGGCGTTGTTCTAGGCAGCACTGGCAGCACGAAATCCAGGATGACCCATCTCTTTGCTGCGAGTTGTAAAGCTCATCTCCTGGTCAAGAAAGCCCTGTTTACCCAGCTCCCCTCTTTAACACAGGACTGCCATTGAGAAAAAAACTTCTCCAGGTCCCAGAGAAGGAATTCCTCTTTGCTGCGAAGAGAATTCAAAGACAGACATTACAGGGAAGGAAAACACACCATCCTTTATTTTTCCTTTTACCTGACTCAAGGAGCTTCCTGGCACAGTCCACTTGCTGGTTCTCACAAGCTACATAAAGTGGAGTACCCAGATGCTTGACGTTGTGATCTATATTCACCCCATGGGATGTGAGGAGCTCAACACATTCTACATGACCTTAAAAGGGATAAACGCAGAGTCAACTCGCAGAGATCAGGCATTCTGCAACAGTCCAAATTCTCTGATGCAGAAGTGTAATTTGGCAAAGATTCGTTATTTTGCCAAGAGCTGGTAGTGTAATACTTTGATCCACTCTCCTTACTCCAGTGTTTTCAATCAGAAAAACAGGAACTGCAAATCCAGTTTGAAAATATGCTAAAGCCCTCGCATTATATCTGACTGACTACAGATATCTATTGAAGATGAGATGAATCATGCTGAATTTCTCTTCTGCTTTTGAAGATGGCCAGACAACTCTCTTGGATCTCTACGTAACAGGCAGCTGATTTGGACAATACATCCCCTTCCAGGTGTCACCACATGAACCCGGAGGCCCTGACAGCAGCAATAAGTGGCCCCTGGTGAGCACCAGGGCTGGGAGCAACTGCAACACTTGTGATGAGAGTAAATAGGAAGGAACAATTCCTGGCCTAAATCAGGAAGATCTTCTTTACCTCTCTTTTTCACTTCCCCAAACTTCTAGCAAGATATAAAACAGTGCTGACACCCATGAGGTTACCTCTCTTAGCAGCTTCATGGATGGGGGATGCCAAGTCACAGGGCGGGTGCAGGTTGGCCCCATGTTGCAGCAGTAAATTCAAACAAGCCACACTGCCACTGACACAAGCACTGAACAAAGGAGTGTGCCAGTCAACAGTAACCCCATTCACCTGGGGGAAGAATAAAAACAACACTGGAACAGGTTGCCCAGAGAAGTTGTGGATGTCCCATCACTGGAGGTGTTCAAGGCCAGGTTGGATGAGACTTTTGGCAACTTGGTCTGATGGGAAGCGTCCCAGTCCACAGCAGGGGGGTTGGAGCTAAATGATCTTTAAGGTCCCTTCCAACCCAAATCATTCTGTGATTCTATGATCTAGCATTAAATTGTCATAATAAAACATGTTAACACTAGAGACAATGACATGTCCATGATGCACTTACCTTAGCACCATGCTTTAATAGGAAACTGGCACAAGCAGCATGACCACCTAGGCAGGCTTCGTGGAGAGGAGACACATGGTCTGCAGTAACAAGATTAACATCACTCCCCTGATGAAAGAAAATACCATTACAGCCAACTACAAAACAAACAAACAACAATAGCAACAACCCACCAGTCTTCCATAACGATTCTTAAAAGATTTGTTTAATCACAATTTTCTCAACTGCTTGGAGTTACTAGGTGAGCACTGTAAGAGGCTGTGGTGCTTCAGCTGGAACAGATACTAGCACATCGTACCAGAGGTCAAGCCTTCTACACATCACTAATCAATACAGAAAGCTGTGGTCAGCAAACTGCCTAATGGAACAATGCAGACATCCTTCTAGGCACTTTGCTTTATTTTACAGCTACTACATCACAGCTAACAAACTCCAAAATAAAAAAGATAAAAAAATGTTTTTAGAGCTCTCGACAGGGTCGTGCCTCCTCTTGTTTACATGTCTGCTCACGTCTTTTGACCTCCAGTCTGTGACTGTTTGAATGGAACAAACTCAGAAGTACTTTTGATACATACATCTGATATATTTTCTTTGGATTATGGCACTGTTTGAAGAAAAACTGTCTCCTTAGTTAGAAACCATTGGATTGATTCTACCACAGGATCTTTCCTTTCTATCAGTCTTCATGATCCAGAAGTTTAAGTTGGAAGAGTTTCCAACAACTATTCCCTTTCCTCCACTGGCTAAAACCAATAATTTTGAGAGAATGGAGCAGTGAGTTTCAGAAATTTCTTCTCTCCAGCTGTGTGGGCGGAGCAGGGCCTTCAAGCACTTCAGAGAGAACCAGAAACAGATGTTTGGGTGCCTGAATTGAAGCCTCAACTGGAGTCTTGTCTCTGTCTGGAGCTGCCCCCACCAAAGGCACCAAGTGCTGGTCATGGGCACAGGAACTGCAGAAAGAGCCCTACAGCTGCCCACAGGGGTAGCAGCTGGGGTCTTGTTACCTGCAACCCAAGCTGCAGGTCTTCAGCCTAGTGTGCAGAGTTTGTGTGAGGCAAAGAAGTGTAGAAAAAAATATGTTACACATAGACTTCACTGCATTTTCGTCAACGTGATCTCCTCACCCTGAATGTTTCACAGTAAAGCACAGACTACATTCAGCAACTGAACAAACCCGGTAGAGATCATATTGACTGGTACCTGGTTGATGAGCTTCTTCAGAGCAAGCAGACGCCCGTGGATAGATGCATCGTGTAAAGGAGACCAGTCTGAAACGAAGTCTGTATATGAAAGAAAGACAGGAAAATGTCTAACAATTCCGTGGACTGTTTCATCAGTGTACTTTACTTCAACTGTGTGACCCAGTAATCCTCTCCTCTAATTTATTACTTGAACCACCAAGCTTTTCTTGGAGAGGCCACAGGGAGGGAGTGAAAAAACAGGATGGGTTCACTCTGGGTGTGTTTTTAATTTATCCCATGTTAGTGCTGAGCAGCTGTGTTCCCATTCAGAGGACAAGAGAATTATTTACAGAACACCACCTTGTTCTGACTGAGCTTGTCTCTTGGTTTGAATCATTTCTAGTGCCTTTGTTTTCACAAGCTCATTACGCTTTAACAATTAGCTCAAAAGGAGCATGCTTTGGAAAGGTTACAGCTGCTCAGTCATTCACCCCTGCTCAGAGATGGGCTCGATTCAACACTGTGTAACTAGAGACAGTACCAAAGTACAGGGAGACAAATTGTGTTACCTGTTGATTTTGTGTCTCAGTTTTCAGTCTAGCGTCAGCCTCTGCAGTGGTGCATTTTAAATAATAGCTGTATTCTTGGCACTGTGGAAGCCATAAAAAGCAAATATAGATGGAAGCTCAAGGAAAGGGTCTGCCTTAGATTTTAGTTTTCATGCTTGAACATTTAGCGGAGGAAAGAAAGTGCTCAGCTTTAGGTGAAGCAGATTTGGTGAAAAACATTGTATTTCCAGAAAGGTTTTTTTTTTTTTTCTTTTTTCTTTTTTTTTTTAAGAAAGAGACATGATTTCACCCTAAGGACATGCAGACTGCGTGATCTCTTGCTGCTTCACCTCACTGGGCCAAGGCAAAAGAACAAGAGGACTTGCAAATGACCTGCTCTCTGATGCTGAAGTAAATGACACTCCTTAGCAGTATGGGAACACCTACCACAACCCTGAGATCTGCTTGTGTCTCAGGACGTGATCCCTCAAGTTCTCCAAGGGACAGCGCAGGGGGTGGGATACCCACTGAATAGTAGTAAGGACACAAGACCAGGTCATGAAGGGAGTAATTTTACTTAGGTATGCCATAAGGAAAGTATTCCTACAACTATGTTAAAAGCACTAATATTCTAAGTGCCTGTATTAAACAAAAAAAAATCATATTTTCTCTCATTAGGTCTTAATGCAAAGGACTGACATAAGGGCACTTTGGCAGATGGTTTAGGAAGCAAAAAAAAACCAAACGTTAGCATCAGAAACAGAATTCTAACTCCTACTTTGAGGTAATCTTGATATTTCAAAACTGATGTTCAGAAAAATACCCCATGCCAAAAATAATTTCTGGAAATGAGTCAGCACAGTTCTGGTTGAATGAAGGATGTATGGGAGGGAACCTTTATGATTAAATTTGGTAACAAACCTGTTAAGTCATGTAGAGTGCTTTTCTGAAAGATTTATTTGACAGGTAAAAACATCATGTGATGAATTTTACAGGACATACCTTTCCTCAATTTGCAGTTTAATATAAAGGTCTGAGGAAATACTTTACACTTCATTTCCATAGCTGCTATATCTGTTCTTTGTTTTAACACTGCGAAATAAACTAATGCAGTTCTGATGGCCATCCAAATATTAACAGAGGGGTCCTTCAGGATTACAAGTTTATGGCTCAGGGCCACCAGAGACCATTAATCCCTCTGGGAGAGACTTACCTCCTTTGATATTCATTGCCTCAAAACTCAATGTCTGGTCTATATTAATAGCCCAGATACTCCTGGGAAGGAAAATAAGCATTTCCAGAGGGCATTTCACCTACCTTCTGCCTGCCTCCTCCTGAGTTCCATTGGCTGTGTACCACAACATGTACTTGCAGTAAGTTCCTAACCATTCTTTGGCCTTAGCAAGAGGATAGCAATTTCCAGAAGCTATGGTTCTAGTCTCATAAGGATATGTCATCTGATAACGACAGCAAAACCATGGTACAGTTATTAAAGCACAGTGTTATTAATTGACTAAAATAGCTGTGCTTTAAAAGTGATGTGTATTAAATGGTGCTTGTTAAATTGCCTTCACCTGTGTAAAGTTAAATATCTCATTTTCTAAGGTGCGAAGCTGCAGAACATCTCTGCTTGTTTGCATTAAACACTTCAGGAACATCAGGTGCAGTGCAGTGTGCATACTGAGGTTACTGTCTTACATTTACCTTTGCTTTTTCAGTGACCCTCATCGTGCTGTTTTGAATAGTCCTGTGAGAAGGCCCAAATCAGCAGTGATAAGAACAAGGGAAAGCCAAACCCCACAGACATCACTAAGAAAAGGCCCCTGATTTTGTGAAGCTTTTCATAATGCAGATGGTAGTATACTGAGAGACAAAACTTTATTTCTCTCCTCGTACCTTGAACTAAGCTCACCTCTACCAGGCATGCTCTCCAGTGGCTACAACATGCTCCACCATGCTGTCTTTCTCACCCATCCTGCCAGTGTTAACTCTGGTTGTGTATCCAGTGCCATGGTGTTACCAATGCTCTTGCCAGATGTTAATGAGTCGCAAGGAAACGTTTACAAGAGTTCTAAAGATCTAGACTGAAGAACAAGTTTTCTGAGCAGTGCTTGATCTCTTTTTGGTCAAATACAGGTAGAATTCTGTATGAACTACTATGACGTTATATCATCATGTCATCATTTTGGTGACAAAAAAGGAAGTGCATGGTCTGCTCTATCCACATGCAGCCCTTATCCATCCAATTCAACGTTTTCTTGAGGAAAAAACAAGTTTCCATTAAGACTCCAAACCAGATCACAGTCGTCTGTGGAATGACCATTAACTTCTAATTTCATAAATTCTTAACAGTGAACTAGAAGACTGAGCAGCAAAAAAATGTCAAAGATAAGTGTCAGAGGAAAATAAAAGGGGTATATGCAAGGATGTCCTAACCATGTTGGGCATCCTGTACTAGGCAGGACTGGGTCCTTTATCCTAAATAAAAGTGGAGGCCTAAGATAGTTTTAAGATCATCTTGGGTACATTGTGAATAGAGGGTGAAAGGTCCTGTTGACTGCATGGCACAGTAGATACAATATCAGTAATATAAATTATCACTATTACTACCATATACAGACATCAGATCAAAGCCTAAATAAGTGCCAATGCTAACTACCCCTAGGCTTCTTAAATTCTCAAATAGTGACATTTGAGAAAGTTCTTAAAATACTTTGCCATAAGAGCAGGCCACGGAGGAGAAAGACCAGTGTACGCAGTTGGCACAGTTGCATTCACTGCACGTACCACCACAGCAGCACAGATTTCTGCTTCCCAAAAATATGTACAATTTCTCTCTCATGAAGAAATGAGCCTGTTAATCCATATTTGAAATTTGCCTGCACCTTGATTCACAAGCAACCTCTGTCTGGCCTCATGGCTTTCAGCATCCAAACCCACTTGGTTTTCTGTGGCATGGGGCCATCCAGCTCCCCTTTCACTGCTGAAAACTGCAGCCAACCCAGAGGTTACATGAAACCTCTGGTCCTACTTGACTGCACTGCATCCACCTGGGCCCTTGAATGCTGGCAGGGCAGGTATAGAGGGAGCCTTATACCAGTAACTGCACAAACAACCAAGCTTTGACTGCTGTCCGTGGATGTGCTTGCAGCACGTTTCTAGAAGAGCATTCATTCAGTGGTGGAGGCTGAAAGCATATTTTTCCAGTCTCTGATCGTGAGGAGGGTGTCACACTCTCAGTGGCTCCCTAGGCTGCTTTCCTTTCATGGTAACCTCACACAGTGCAGCTCACAAGGGGCTCTGAAATCCTTTCAGCTGAGACATGCTCTTGCATACACATTTACATATACATAAGCCTACGGCATTATATTTAACAATACTATGAATGGTATTTTTCATATTTAAAGGCTTTCACCTAGCACACGTAATATATGTAGCCAAATACATTCCTGTTGCAAGCCACCAGCAGAGCTTATTGACTCTGCTAGGAGCCAGGCAGGCGCAAGAGGAACATGCTGAGCTCCAGCACCCAACAGACCAAGCCACCCATGCTGCCTGTAGGCTCCCTCCCTCCCAGACTCCGTTTTAGCAGAGCTCATCTCCCATGTGAACTGGGTTTGGTTCACACTGTGTAATGACATTGCCGTCCCTTCCCTCTCACCCTAGCCTCAGTGCATGCATACACACGCACACACACAAGGAGCAGCAGGCAACACAGCCAACATGCTGATCATCTTTATGCTGTAGTTTGCCTCTGTTTATTTTTCAGTGTCTTATTTTTCTACATGGTAAGAATAGAGTAGCCCTGGAAAAGAGGAAGGACACCGTGAAGTCATATTATCTTAATTTCCCTGCATAATCCCACTTCACTGACCATGAACTGAAGGAATGGTGTCTCAGAAAATGGAGGTGAAGGGAACATCACTAGATAAGCTGCTGTGTGAAGATAAATTTGTTGTCCTTAGCCAGTCACCATGTCATATTTTCAGTGGCTCTGGGCCAGCCAACAGAGCAACAGTCAGAGTGAGGCCATTTATTTGCATAACTTCACCACTGACCACAACAGCGTTGGTCACAGCTGATCATAGTACCGTAGCCATTGTGGAAGAACCTGCATGGGCAAGTGGCTGGGCCTGGGCAAGGGCAGTTGGGCCTGCTGAGTGGAAAGAATAAGAAAGTTAGAAAGAAAGAAAGTTAGAAAGAAAGTTAGAAAGAAAGTTAGAAAGAAAGTTAGAAAGAAAGTTAGAAAGAAAGTTAGAAAGTAGAAAGAAAGAAAGAAAGAAAGAGAGAAAGAGAGAAAGAGAGAAAGAAAGAGAGAAAGAGAGAAAGAGAGAAAGAGAGAAAGAGAGAAAGAAAGAAAGAAAGAAAGAAAGAAAGAAAGAAAGAAAGAAAGAAAGAAAGAAAGAAAGAAAGAAAGAAAGAAAGAAAGAAAGAAAGAAAGAAAGAAAGAAAGAAAGAAAGAAAGAAAGAAAGAAAAGGAAAAATAGAGAAAAAAAAACAAAGTAAAAGCAGGTAAAAGAAAAAAAAGAGAGAAATAAAAAGCAGATAAAAACAGAGGAGGTAAAGGAGGGCAGGAAGGAGGAAGGAAAGGGAAAAAAAAAAAAAAAAAAAAAAAGGAAGGAAAGAAAAAGAAAAGAGGAACTGAGCCAGCGCCGAGCTGGCATCAGTCGAAGTTTAACATGCCACATTACAATCTCTTGTTCGGTTTGCTGTAGTTCAATTACTGCATTTGTTTCTGCTTGCATGAACTGCACTACAGAATCTGACACCTTTTCTGTGATGCAGAAAAAAAATAAAAATTAAAAAAAACGGAAAAAAAAAACCCACAAGAGAAATCAGTCTCGGGTATGGGTAGCTTATTAAAATCCCTTCTGGAGTGCAACAGCGCGGGAATGAGGCTGCGGATCTACACTGAAGTGTAACTTCGATAGAAGCGTGCCTTTGCAGCCTGACCCTGCCCGCTCCTGCTGCCGGCTGACGAGAGGGCAGAGGCAGGAGCTTTACTCACCCCTCATCAGCACCTCTGCTGGAGTCGTTGCAGGCACCTGGCCTCCTGCTCCTTGCGACTTGCTGCCGTTTTGATTCATTCCCTCCTCATCCATCTCAACCCCGTCTGTCTGTCCAGTGTCTGTTTTCTTACTTCACGGTCACTCTAAGGAGTTCAAATTCCATCGTTCACGGCGAGCCCCAGCGTGCAGGAGCGATCTGCCCAGCAGATGAGCGCAACAGAACCGGCCGCAGGCTGGGACTCGGTGCTGCACCGCTTTGTGCAGAAACTTAAGTACCTGGGCTGGGAGTTGGGGAAACACCTCCCTGGCCGTGCTGGTAAGCAGCCAGTGATCAGGCAGACCACACTGCACGAAGCGAGAGATGTGCCTGATGTCATATCCTCCCCAACCCCGCGCCCAATCGGGGAGCCGGCCGGCTGTTTTTATCAGGAAGGAAATTCTCGGTTTGCCAAAAAAAAAAAAAAAGAGAGAGAGAGAGAAAGAGAGAGAGAGAAAGAGCCAGTTCAACTAGTTGAGCAAACTCTGCCTGCGGGGGATTTGCAAAGAAAACCAAGGGAGATACCGGTGCGACCGCACCACTCCCAGGCGAGCGGTCTGCATCCACCGCGCTGCGCCTTCCTCTCCCCCAGCACTGCCCCGTGCGATCCCACCGCCCCATCCCAGCAGCCGGGACCCCGGCAAGGAGTGAGCGCCGAATTCCTGCCGCGCGGCGGTGGTCACCGCGTGCCGTGCGGATATTGGAACCACATGTTGTTCACCGAGCCGCGCTCTCCGCTGGAAGCTCCTTATTGTCTCCGTGGTGTGGAAAGAGCGGTGCTGAGCGGGCTGATTTCTTTCTCCCCGCTTCAGACGGCATCCCTGGCGCAGTCACACAGAGGGCTTCATATCCGACCGCTGTCCTTTTATTTTAAATCAATTTCTTGGTCTAAAACAAGAATCACAAAGCTACCCATCAACAAACGGCGACTGATTTACCAGAGGACCTCCATTTTATTTCTCTGGGTCTGCGTGCATAAATCCTGATCTAATGGATCATCTCTGCTGGCACAGTTTTCTTGTCCAAATGAGTACAATTTATGAGTGCAAATTCCTTTTGCCGCCCCTGAGTATATGTGCATTTGTGTGCAGGTGAAAGTAGGCAGAACTTGCACGTGAAAATCTCACTCGTGATGATAAAATTTGTCTAGGAGAGCAGAGGTTGCATGCGTGTATCTGAAGATTCAAATTATCTGGGATAGGAGAAGGGGGAATAGCCTTAAATTAAAAGAGGGGAGATTTAGGTTGGATGTTAGGAGGAAATTCTTTACCCAGAGAGTGGTGAGGCACTGGCACAGCTGCCCAGGGAAGCTGCGGTGCCCCATCCCTGAGGCGCTCAAGACAGCACCAAAGAGGCAGAGGCCTGGGCAAAGCCATGCTGCAGGATCCAGATACAATGCCCATTCCTCAGAAATGGGGCTCCCTTCTGGGCTACAGGACTATACTCTGAAATGTCACGTTAGGGGCAAGATTTCTCCTTTGGATCACAGTATTTCTCCTTTGGATCACCACTCCTGTTCCCTGGGCTGTCCCGAAGCCTTTGCGTAGACAGAGCATCTTAAGTCCCTGTGATGAATCTCCCTGTCTTTGTTCCAGCCTGGAAATATCTTACATTACAAAGCACTGCTTGCTACAGAGTTTGATGTCCCCTGAGCCCTGCCTGTCCCCTCCACAGTTACTGTCTTGTGCAGCAGTCTTAGTGGGTTTAGTGCAAGGAGAGTCCAGCAGAAGTCCAGAAGTCCAGAGTCCAGAAATCCATTCTTTTTATTCATGAAAATGCAGATTCCTGACCCTTGCCTCCTTGTCCTGTGTGGTGTCTCACCACAGGCTCTCTCCAGCGCGTACACATCTCAAATAATTTGTGTGTGGCCAAATCTCACCTGCAGAAATTTTCTGTGTCACCTACATTAACAAGTTTGGTACTTTTTACAGTTAGGAAGAGTCCAGCTTTAAATTCTGCCACTTGAGTTTGTAGTAGAGGCAGGATGGCTAAAAGGCTGAATTAGCAATATAGAGAACAGTGAAAGACAAAGAATCTCTGCTTCTCTTCACAATTGCAAAACTGCATTCTTTTCTCTTTGTTGCAGTGTTTCGCCCTACTGTTTGGCCAGCCAGGAAACCAGCATGTGAGGTCTATGGAAATAAATAGGAGGCATTATTTTTGGAGCAAGCTATCCCCAAATTAGAGGGTTTCCCTAGGGTCTACAGAGCCTTCCTGGGTACCAAGACTATGAAAGAAAGCTTTGACTCGTTTAACTACCTCAGTTTCAAATCTTTTTTAGATGTAAGCATAAAATTCTCCAACAACAAAGAAACATGTTTTAACGTCATCCTGAATCTCAAGATAAAGAGCACACAACTTCAAATACAGACCTGAAACAGCTTACACAACGCAGAGCTTTTAGTCATTACAATGCTATTTTCCGTTTAAACAGCTCTACAGCTCCAAGTTCTACATAAAAAGCTAGCTACAGAAATCACTGCATCAAAATTCAAATGCAACATTCCTGCATGGATAAAAGCACACTGCGAAGCTGAGCATATGACACTCAGTATTACTTTTTATCTTTACAGAGTATCCTGTAAACTGAATCTTTATTTTTTTCTCCTTCATAGATGCAAGTTGCTGATAGCAAGTCATTCAAGTGTTCTACTATCCTTATTTCTTCTCCCACTTGCTAATCAGTTTTTATATTTTCCACATTAATCATCACAGGAAAGAGTTTATTATTGTTTACTCTCCTGGGCATGTGCAATTAGTTTTTTGTATCATTAAAGCTAATATTTGCTACATCAGTGAAAATGCACTGCTGGTAGGTCTGTCTTGGCGTGCAAATTCAGCATTGGTTTCTGAAGATACAAACCATAGAAATACAGAAAATATTTGGAAAATTGGGCACAAAGCAAGGTATTTGTTTGGTTTAGATTCAGAGTCCAAGTCAGACATCCTAGCTTTGCTTTGAAGATAAATATGCATTTTACGATCATGATTCATCTGACCTATTTTAGATCTCTGCTTTGAAGGGACATGAACTGAGTCTTGAGGATCAGCCTTCACTGATTCTGAACAAGAAGCTGATGTGTGTACATGTGATTAGCCAAAACCCACCTCAGGAGCATGGTTGAATTCATAGCCAGTGACAGCCTCCTGTTGTGAAGTGCCTAAGCCACCAAACCTTGCCTTTGGGGTACCTACGCTTCAGAGGGGAGGGTTCTGATCCTTCCCTGGCAGATATAGCTGCAAAGACCCAATCTGTTCCTGCCTGCCTCATTCCCCACTTTCAGCGTAGGTTACCCACACCCTTAGAAGGGTTGGAAGCCCTGGCCACAAACTGAGGCCTCAGTTGTTTTGTATATGGTCGACTATATTAGCTCAAAACCCAATAAAAGTAGTTTTCTACTCCAGCCTGTAAACTCCAGCACAGAGACAGTAGCATATGTTGCATTCTGCTGCCTCTCCTTCAAGGCATTAATTTCCAGCCAGTGAGCAAGGCAAACATCTGAGACAGTCATGTTTGAAATCACAGTAGTTAAATTTGTCCTCAGGGGTACTAAATCACCAGTGCCATTTCCAGCGGCACCTGAGTTTTCCTTGCAGAGCTGCCATGAAATCTCTAAGTGGGGACAGGGTGAAGAGGTCCTCCCCTGATGAAATTCATAACGTCACCCAGTTCTTGTATGCCTTCTTTTCTTTCCTCTTGCAGGAGCTGTCCTTTTTTCACATTTGTTTTGAGTGTGTCAAGTTTTCATGTTTCCTTCCTCACACCCTCACAGAAACTTCCCTTGGCAAGCATCCCATCAGCCGGATTGGGGACCACACTGACTTCTGCAAGCAGTTTTTATATTATGCAAGCTGGTAGTTTTACTTAACAAGAAAGTCTCACAAATCACCATCTAAATCAAAGCCAACTAACCCTGAAAGAAGCAGCAAATATGTCTTGGTATCAAGAGCACCTGGATTTGTGTTTTAATTCATCGCAGATGTTCAGAAGCACCACAATATCCCAGAGGGCAGGACAAACTTAGCATGAGTTTGTTGTATCTTCTTTGTGGCAAGGAGGGGATTAGAGCATCTTCCCCACAGAGAGACAAGCAGTAACACTCAATTTTTCACCATCTGGTGCCAAACATCTCTCAGTGAACACCTACGTAAGTTTTTGTGTGCTGCATAATAAATCTTGGCACTGCTTTCTGAATGAGCGCGCTACAGACCACGCAAAAAGAACCCAAACCCTGAAAGCATTTTTCCCCCCTCCAAATCATAGTGATTCCAAGCCATTCCAAGACAGGATTTTGTTTTGCTTGTCTTGTGGGTTATAACTATAGATTATCAATCATACCAGGTTATTAACGTGATGAAATGTTCTCATGTGACAAGTACACACCAGTAAGCAGACAGTAGGTGTAATTACAGCAAAAACCTCAACCTAGTGCTTGAGAGCTGTGCTGGTGTTTTTAACATAGTCTACTAAAATTTTACCAACTGCAAGGTGGTCTTGTCCAATACTAAATCTAAGTGAAATCCAAATTCAAGCATAAAGCAGATTTCAGTTTCTTTCTCCCCCTCTTTTCTAGCTTCTCATAATTAATTTTGAAAACCAATAGCCGTCCTGTTGCTTGCCATCAAACCTTTTAGGTTCACAAACTTTCTAGTGAAAAATAACCATTCCTGAAGAAAACAAAATAATTCCCAAATAGATTCATTTTCTGAGAACAACATTTTCCATTTTAAAAATAATAATGATGGCACAACAGTTTTCCACCACTTCCACGATAAGATTAACAGATGATCATGCTGGAGAAAACCCAAGTATAATAAAAGCAAGTTTAGTGCCACAGAAGCCAGCTGAGTTGGTTCTATTAAGCAGTGCTCATGGCGTCAGGTCCCATTCAGATCCACCCAGGAATATTTCCCAATACAAAGACTGCCAACCAATATCTCATCTTTCCAAGCCCAGAGGCCCACAGTGGGTCTTATCAAGCCAAGCCAATTTCTATGCCTCCCTACAGTTTCTCTCTCTTCCCACTATCTATGAAGTACCAGGACACAATAGCAGTAAAAGCTGAGGAGTGTCAGCAAGGCAGATGGGAAGGCAACAAGAGCTCATGGGTTGGAGTATCTAATCCAGATGCTCCTCTGCTCTATTGCTTCTCCTCTCCAGCCTTATTGGGGTTAGATGGTCATTGCTCATTAACACATTACATTGCAATAAGCTCTTCCACACACAGTCACAGAAAGGCTGCTTTCCAGGCCTTGTTGGAGGTTACCTCTAGAAATTTTACTAATGTGACAGATCTACCCACATTTCTGCCTCTAATGGGAATGGCCAGCACTCTCCAGCTATTCTCACACAGCCTCCCAGGGCTTTTCAATGGTGCCCCAAAGTTACAGCACCTTGTCACTACTGAAAAATGCAATTAATGGACTTTCACAATAAAGCAGACTGTGATTTTTTAATTCTTGTCTTGAACTGAGCCTTCTGTGGGCTTCCAAATATGTCCTGTGGAAATCTACATTACCAACTCAACTGCTTGGACAATAAAGTCAAAGAGGGAAAATGTCCATGGACCAATCATGTTCCTTTCAGCCTATCACTATCATAGCAGGTCATGACATCTTCTTCTGGAATAGGTTATTGACGAATGCTGATTCACAAAGCTGATTTTGTAGAAATAAGAGTATCCCTTCCAAAGGACTATGAACTGAGTACAGTGACGAATGTACAAGCTTCTCCTAGTCATAACCTATCCAATGTGGCCACTTAATATCTGATGTTGTGGCAGAAGGGAAACCACCTCTGGAGACTGATGTACAGGGTGCAAAGCTTACGAAAGCTGAAGTTCAAAGACCAAGGTGTGTGGTAGGACCAGCTGGCCCTCCCTTTCCCCTATCTTCCATGTACAGCAAGCCCTAACTGACCTCTCCCAGAGCTGAACCTGGCACTCCAGAACAGGTCTTGGAGTTGTCCCCTTTATCCCACATCAGGACTGGTGGTACTTCCCTAGGACCCTGGCTGCCCTTGGCTGGTTTCAGGGTGGGAAACGTTTGTACCCAGCTGCCACCTTGACAGTGATGCATACCCATGTGCTCCTGTATTTCCTCACACCACTCATGTGAACCAGATGTCCATGCCACCTGCCTCTTCAGTGCAGACCTGGAAATTATCTTCTTCAGCAGATGACAAAATGAGAGTTGTCTGAATCCTTTCCCATTTTGAAATGGTGAGAACACTGCACCCAGATTGTATTTTCTCATCCCCTCTCCATTGGGGCAAACATCTGAAAATCTGGAGTAACCTTCTCATTACCTACTTACTCACTTTACTGTTTCTTGCAATGCTGAGGGTTGCTAGAGATTTCCACTAGCAAAAGAGTTTTATCTGTTAAAATATCTCAAGGTTAGCATAAGCCTTTTTAGCTGTTATACTGGAGCCACATCCAAAAACAATAATAATTATAATCCTTAATGAGATTTCATGAGCAGTGGTAAAAACATATTTGTTCCCAAGCTGCTACAAGCATGAAAAGCCTACGTACTTATCTTCCATGAACAATGACTGAGGAGCAGACAGGGAAATTTTCTGCAGAGAATGAGTCACATCAGCTCAAAGGCTTTAATAAATGTCAGACAAGCTGTTGTCTGTGGACCCTCGATAGAGCAGCTGTTTGCCTTGCTACCAAGCCTGCCCATAGTGGGTGGATGGGAAGTGCTTCAGGGGCAGAACTGGAAAGCTTGAACTCCTAGCCAAAATAAACAACACCGAGTTCATAATGGAATTTCTTCTATCTAAACCAACAGCCTATGAGAAACTGCTTTTGGAAACAAACTGGTGTTACTTGGCATTGTTTCTGTGGAAACTTTTCACTGAAGCCTTTGCTAACTTTGACCCAAAAATCTGTTCCTTAGTAACTGTAGTTATTCAGGACCCTGTTCCACAGATATGTGCCTTGATGTAGATCTGTAATAACACTGAAAGCACTAGTAGCAAATTCAAATTATCTTACTCATTAATTTTAGCTTGCTTGGATATTTGGAGTTGACTGGTCCTTGACAGGGAATCAATGACAAAGCTCCTGGGACAAAGCCAGAGTCTTTACACGCATCTCAAACTTATAATCATTAATAAGCATTTGTTCGTTCTTACTGGAGTAAAGCATCAGTTGTAAGCAAAGTGTAAAAAGCAAATATTTTTAGCATCTTAGCTCTCAAATAGCTTTCTCTGGGACTTAGGAAGTTCATACATTATCCCTTTTCAAATACAAAGTATAATGCAAGTTCCTCACCACCCTAGGAATAAGAGGAGTTGGAATTAACGTTAGTGAAGTTGGTAAAGAATGGTGTGGGCATCATAAAATTAGTAAGTCATAAGGCCTGTGGAGCCTTAAATTCTTCCTAAGAGAAAAAAAAAAAACCAACACAACGCATTTTACTCACAGAGACTTCTAGACCAGACAGCAGAAGTTATAACAAGTTTTCTCTGGAATTCTCTAAGTTTCCCTCCCTTCCCGTCCTGTCTAATTTCTATGTTGTTACAGCACGTTAACCTCTATAGCTGAGAGGTAGACCTGGCAGAAGAATGAATCATCTACCACAACAGAATCTGTAGAATGCGGCAAAATTCATCTCCTACATGCCAAAAGAACAGAACTTGGGATAGAAACTTTTGTCGTTACTTATCTAATGTATCCTCTTATTTTTTAGAAGTTTGGATTACCACTATCTGAGAGATGAACACCGCTAGCCTTGGCCATGCAGCACCTCCAGCACCGCCTCAGACAGTCACACTGGCAGCTCCAGGCTCTGGACAAGAATGAATGCATGTAAAGGAGAAGGTAGCCTCCTATCCTCATGCTCTCCTGGCCTGGGGTGGCAGCAGCAATGAAGGGGTGAGGTGGGAAGCTCTCTGTGCCTCCAGGCTTTGTAAAGTGCACCATAGCCCAGGGCACAGTCTGGGTTAGCACAATTGCTGGGTGAGGTTCTGCGGCTTGCGTTATGGAGGCGTTCAGATGAAATAGTCATGGCCTCCAGGCCTGAAAAGATATTAAAGGATAGAACACTTCTTATTCTCTGTCTTCAGATCTTTTCCACTAAACCTCTACATGTGAGAGAAAGGATGAAACTGTAGAACCGTGTATATTAGTCCATTGGATTGTTTCAGTAAAATATGGGTTTAAAACCAGTCCAAACCCTGCCTTGCCCTCAAGGACTGGCTAGGGAGTCTCATTTTTATCCTATTCCTTGTCACCTCAGAGTCTGGTACATCTTACAGTTAAAAGTATTAAATCTCTTGTTACTGTAAATACCAAATTCATTTTAATTGTTTTCTTTGTTTTTACATGGATGGAACTTAATTTTATTTCTCAGACCTTGATTTTGTGCTTGAATGAGACTGAGCCAAGTTAGTGCTTCTGATTCTGGGAAGCCATATTTGCGGAATATCATAGACAAGACATGTAATCACAGAAATTGCTAGACTGTGTGCTGAGGTTTGGCATTTACGATACTTTTGCTCAAATTGCCATGAATAAAAGCTCTTCATGCATAAGTCTAATTGCTTAAAAGTAAGATGAAAAGGGAATCCCCTGCACATGTGAGACTTTATCCATTGCTGGTAAGTGTGCAACTATTAGTTGCAATGGTCTGCTGATGTGTAATGTGTTACTTGTTAAAGTTTTAGAATGACATGCTCTGCCAATTCATCTCTCTCCCACCTCTCAGATGTTATTCTCAGCTGAATATGTAAATTATGTTTTCTTCCACAGCTCCTGATACCTTTTATTGAACATTTTTCAATTCCAAAACTGATACACTTTTCCCTTCATTTGCAATGTGCATCAAGAGTTTCTGCACATGTTATGAAATCTACGGCTATAGGAATTTTCAAGAAATAGAAATCAAATTGGGCAGAAGTCCTTTGTGGAATAATCTGTATTTGACAGTAACAAAGTATACACCTCTTGAAGAAAATTTAAAAAAGAAAAAGCAAAACAACAAGAAAGAGGAGCAATTGGCTTGTACAAATTAATAATTTCTTAGGAAAGAAAAAATACAACGACATCATAAACTGTCAGCCCAGCATACAGGTCAGCCTGATTTTTCTGTAAAGTCCATGAATATGTTTCATTTCATTAGTATCGGTTCAAATAGCCACTCTTGCCCTAATGGCTTGCTCTTTTGCTCAAGAATTTGCACATGGTCAGAACAATATTAATTTCTAATATCAGTGGTGTGCAGAAGCCCAAAAGCAGAATGCTCTGAGATGGATGTTGACCAGGCTGTAGTTCCCTGGTGAAAGATGGAGTTGGGAAGAGATGATCCCCAGTATCACCATCCAAAGAAGCACAGGCATGTCCCATTACAAGAACAGGGATGAACAGCCAACCTCTAAGCCTGCATCTGTTCAGGTAAGAAGGATGTCCACACTTCAAGGCTGATTTGGGGAGGCTCAGCTCCTACAATATGACCACTGTTGGAGCAGCTTAGCATTTTCCTTCCTATTTAATTTCACTTTAAGAGTGGGAGATTTGGTTGGACAGAAGAAACTCAGGGATGGGAACAAATGATGTGGAAATCTAAGACCTAGTGAGGCTTTCTTGGAAGCTACTTGAACCCTGCAGGTTGGACAGGAGGCCAAAATGTGGACCTTTTAGGGCCCAAGTAAAAATGCCTGGAGAACATCTAGCATGGCAAAATACTTTCTGTGCTTGAATAGGATAGTCAGTGCAGGCATGTTCTTGCAAGGACACAGCAGCTGAGGAGCCTGCAAGCCTCCCTGCAGGGTGCAGGTGCTGAGGGGTGATGTCTCTACAAATACCAGTGCCATCTGCCAGAGCAAGAGACCACTGAAGTGTGCAGATGTGGAGTGGGGGACCCAAACACAGCAGCCTGGTGAGTTAAAGAAAAGACATCCAACAAGGAGACAGGCTCACTAACATGGCTGCTGTTGAAGAGGTATACTGCTCAAGGAGGAAACTAAAAGTCATATTCTTAGAGCCAGAAAACAAATGTATGAATTCAGAATAAAGTTGATGAGGAAAGATATGCTTATGAACAAGAGCTTAGTAGTGTGAGAAAAGATATGGTAAAGACAGAAAGGACTGTAAAAATGCTTGGAGTCATGGAAATGCACCCTTTACTAGACAGAACATAGATACCAATACTGCTTATTTCAGAGTACAAATAAAGATAGGGCTAATGCAAAACTGTTTTAACTTTGTTTTGGTTTGGATCACAATAGCAAGAATACTAAGTAATGAATGATAGCTTGAAGTCAACTTCTAATTAGTTTGATGTCTGTTGGACTCAGTGATCCTTATGAGTCCTTTCCATCTCAGGGTATTCCATGATTCTGTGAGGTCCGTTTTACCAACATTTCTGAGTCCACGTTTCTGGCTTTCATAAGCACAGATAATAAAACTGAAATGTGGGCCAACAGACTGGGAACAATCAAAGGAAATCTTTTGGGTTTACGCTGCTCATCAGTAACTTTTTCAAGACATTTCTGCAAAACACAATTGAGACAAAGGTTTATGGTTAGTGAGCATCCATAGCTGAAGATCCTGCTTTAAAGCTGAAAGTCTGTACTTAGAATGGCTGTTTGTGGCTTGAAAAAAAGAAAAATACCAACACTTTTCCACTAACCAGGATACCGTGAAATTATTCCTATTGAGATCTGCTTCACTTTTCTCTGAAGCAGACAGTACTGGAAGTTTTTTGGGGGTAAAGTCTTACAACTGTGGTATAGTAGTTGACATTGCAACACAGAAAAACTTCTACATTCTCAGGAAAGTTGTATTTCACCCACTAACGGGTTTCTGTACATAATCATAGAATGCCATGGAAGATGCCAGCCATTTTGAAGAAAAGAGTCTTTGTATGATTAGTCAGCTGTCTCCTGCTGAAGGAAAAGAAGCTCTGTCAACATCTGACAAATATTTTTCAAACTTATTTGGAAAAATCACCAATAAGATTTAGGAAACTCCTAGCACAATAACTAGTGTTTCCCTATCTTCACGAGATGGCATATTTACAAAACAAAAATCAAATACAGCTTCCAGCTTCTTCCTTGGTAATATTTCCATGCTTTGTTGTAACACAAAGCACCGTCAATGAAAATTAAATGGATAATTTTTAGTCTTAACCGTGCTTGTGATAAGAGCAGAAAAGTCTAGGTAAAGTTTTTAACGAGACTGCTTAACATGAGGACTTCTGAACTTCTCTCTTGATTTATTAAAGCGCTGTTCCAGTTGAATCTCTGATATATGGAATTTCAAGAAGAATGATGTCTCTGGGACAATGCAAAGGTGAGGTGATTTTTTGATGGGAAGCTAATATCAGCAATAAAATAGGGCAGCCTCTGCTGCTTCATAACATAAACCTTCCTGAGAGGCTGAGTAGGCTTTGCATCTCCTTAATGAAGATACATTTTTTCAATTTAAAATCCTATGCAAGTGAAATACTGCTTTTACTGATGATTGCAGAAGGAAATCAATTCAGTATTACATGTTCTGAAATAGATCCCATAAATTGTCTCCACTCCTTGATTGCAATAAAAGCCTGACAACCCACACAGCTGAGGCTCTGTCTCTCTATTTGGACAGCAGATGGTATTCTGACGATCAGCTTATAAACAGAGTAGGTGAGCTGGAAGTAAGGATAAGTCTGAGAGAGATCTATTGACATCAGATTAATATAGACATTTCTTTCTTCACAGTATCTGATTTTCAGAAGCTCTTGTGAATTTTGTGTTCAAATCTCTGAGATCCATGATATACTGTACTATACAAGGGCATTCATGTCACAGAAAACTTTATAGGCAATAGTTCTCACCGTCAGAGGGCATTCAATATGTGCAGACACAGGGTACTTCACAGGCTGAAAACGACATTTGTTTTTGGCTGTAACGCTGCAGGCCTAGTCTCACAAACTGCTGGGATGCACAGTTTATCTTACTTGCACTGAATGATTCATAGGAAGATACAGGAAAGGTGAGTCCTCTGTCTCAGAGAAGGAAACGAACATGGTGAAATTAAGGGGTCAGCACTGGACCAGAGGCTGATTCTGCTGGAGTGATGACAGCAGCTTAGTGGCTGCTGAAGAAGTGTTCAATGCACTATACCTTGAAAGGCTCATTTCCCCTGACTTTGAACGTAGGGGCAGTGAAAACGGGTACCAGTATGCATAGCTCATAAAAAAATCACTACAACTCTTAGCTGGAAAATGAACCAGCCTCTTGGGCCTGCAAAGCTGGGATATGTGTAGGCAGACCATCCTTTAACCTCTATGTCTTACTGTACTAGTGATACACCATTGCCCGTTTTGTGGTTGAAGTTTATCAACTTTGAGATCTGCAGAAACCTTTCTCCCCTCAGAACAGCATCTGTAGGAAAAATAAATATATATTTGCATAGGCATGCAGGCACCAGTCACTGGATACCAAGTTTCTCAGCTCAGAGAGGTCTACAGCTTTAACTCTGCTGTGCCCAAGCTACAAAACCTGACAGGATTTAAACTACTATCACAGCAGCCAGAATCTCCTTTAAAATTCCCTTCTCCCAGGGAGGTGATAAAAGACTCTATAGTAGGTGATGAGGAAGCAGGTGCCCTGCCAACTTATTCTCCTACTGGGTAATAGCAAAGAAGAAGATTTGGGTGATGCACAGCCATCCTTAGGGACCCTGAACCTCTCTTTCTCTACAGTCCAAACACTCATCTTGAGAAACATCAAAGTGTTCAAAGACAATAAGGAGAAGCAACTCATTCCTCTGGTTGTCATTAAGCTTTGCAAAAGACAGACACTGAAAGCTGGCCTACTATCTACCTATGAAAATATTTGCTGTTCTCTCCTCAAATTAAGCTAACAAAAATTGCTCATGTAGCAAACAGAGCCAGATCTCAAGTAAGACAGATTAAGATAGATTTATATATATAGATATATGTGTGTGTATATATATATATATATATAATATATATATATAAATTTTTTTTAGAAGAGAAAAGGGTTTTTTTTAAGACTTACAAATAATTTTGTTGGCTTACTCCAAGCCCCCAGACCTGATCTGGTAACATCACTCTCATCTTGGAGGAGAACATGGATTAGTGTTGAGGGCAGCTGGGCTCAGGTGATGGGACATCTGGACAGCCAGAGCCTGCTTGAAGTCAGTATGACTCTACTAGAGCATGAGAAAGAGTTGTCAGGGAGCAAAGTCAAAGAGGACAAAAGATGCGCAGTACGTAAATATGTATAATGTTAATTACTGAAGGTTTTCATTTCCACACTAGTGGAAGAATAACAGCCTATATTTTGACAGTGAGCTTTTTAGAAGTAAGCGGAAGAAGCTGCACAGATATTAAAGGACAAAAAAACCCACTAAATGTGGGGGAAATCCTATGTGTGTGTCTGTGGGTGGATGTCTGCATGTCTATCTACAAACACATGTTGATTGAGTTGTTCATGTATTACAACTTCTCAGTTTAGTAAAAATAGATACGGCAATAAACTATGGGGGAGCTGTATCCACACCATTCAGTGTCTGTGAAAAGGTGTTTTCCATTGGCTTCAGTGTACATGATCAACAGCAATGTTTGGTACCCAGAGTAGACAGTAAATGATGTCTTTGATTTTTTTTCTTTGATATAATAATTTTGGAGTACACAACCATTTGTTCCTCTTTCTTTTCCATGTAAAGATAGTCACGGGCTTATCGGTGTAGGAGGAAGTTCTCAAGCGGCTCAGGCAGGTGCAGCTTATGGACCGTATATAGGCACGATCGACCCAGACGCTTTCTGATACACAATCGGCACAGCTGGGCAAGGCTGGCAGGGCCTGGAAGAAAAGAAATAAAAGCAAGAGCAAGCACCCTCATTCCCAGTGTAAGTCAGAAGGTAACAAACAGCAGCAAGGTTTGAAAATCAAATTGAGCACTACTTTCAACGACTTTCTGAAGTTAAAGAGAGCAACATACAATGGTGACTTATTTTGTCAACATTGATTCCGTGGCTTGAAACCTACGAACACTAAAAGTATTTTTATGCATGCACAGCTAGGCTTTTCTGAATCTTTTCTTGAGCAAATACTGAAAATGCTATACGGAAGTCTGTACTGGAAACAGAGTGCCAGGACACATAGCTCTTGTGCAGGGTCTGGCCCTTCCTGAGCCCTGAGGGAAATGTTGCATCCTGTGACAATACCTTATTAGAAACTGGAGAGCCCACTGACAGGAAAGTTGTCCAGAGACTCGTTTAGCAGGTGCTTGCATGTCACTGAAGACCATGCTGGTGTCCCCAATGGGGTGAACAGGATGGAGGTCCCAGCCCCAGAGGAGATTCACCAAAGTCTGCTTTTACTACAGGAAAACGGAGGCACCTAAACTGGCCACCCTCTGAGAATAAATGTATAGAAATCTGTAGGATTTGTAGAAAAGAGTACTTGTGCTACCATCACTGAAGTGAGAAAAAAAAGCTATCACCTCCCAGAACAATTAGGAAAATGGAAACGTTTTATATTTCACATCAAATAATAGCTAGGAAGAGGAACATTTAAAAAGAGACATGTAAAATAATAAGCATGGAAGAAAAGTCAGGAGGAATAAAGAAAACTCTTGAAGAGAATTCCCTGGAGTGCTTCTTTCCTCAGATTTGGGTGATGGAGGACATCAGAAAACACAAATGAGGTGAGGGAGTTGTAGATGCTGGATACTGAAAAGTGTCTGCAAGTAAGACTGAAGTAATGTATATTATATCAGGTGCTGAGAAAACCTCATTTCTGAGAAGGGAAGAGCCAGCAGTAACTGAAGAACCCCATGGCCCACCTGACTGTGAGGGAGGATGGGGGTACAAGTTGAGAGTGAAAAACAAGCAGAGATTCAGGAAGGGATGGGATTTTTAATTGGCATATTTATTTATCTACAGAAGCTCTCAATCACACATGGCAACTGAAGTGAGACATCTGCTTCTGCTCAGGCCTGAACACCTCAGACACGGGGACAGAAGTCACATGAAGTGAGAAGTACTCAAGCAAAGGTCCTCCAGGAAGTCTTTAAACATGACAATGATAGAACCTGAGGGAATGTCATGGAGCTGTGTCAGGGGAAGGTCAGGTTGGGGGTTAGGGACAGGTTCTTCACCAGAGGGCAGTGGGCACGGAACAGGCTGCCCAGGGCAGTGGGCACAGCCCCGGGTGCCAGAGGTCAAGGAGTGTTTGGACAATGCTCTCACACACATGGTTTGAATTTTGGGTGGTCCTGTGTGGAGCTGGGAGTTGATGATCCTTTTGGGTCTCGTCCAACTCATGTAATTCTACAACCTTTCTATGACATTCTGTGACAAATTAAAGCACCACGTGAAATGTCATGGAAGAAGAGAGTGGGACAGAAGAATACTGAACAAATGTTTCACTTCCTCCATAAAACTCACCTACATGCAGAGGCCAACACAAAGCTTATGCACCCTGCTGACATTAATTACCATTCAAGAGCTCTTGGGCTTTCTATGCACAATGCATTGCTCCCCACTGGCAGGGAGTGAGCTGTGACCAGGAAGGCAGAGCCCTGGGGGGCACAGACCAGCTAACAAGACACAAGTGAGCTAGGAAACATGGAGATTAGAGGATGGGGGGAATTAACAAAGCATGTCCCTTCTCCAGGGATAGAGTTGCACAAAGTTTTGGCTCCATGTGGCAGAGGTGCAAATGGCACAGGAAGTGTTAGATTTATTTCTGCTTAGAAGTTTATTCCAGTAGATTGGGAAGATAACTAGAAATATTGGAGAGCCTGCATGTAAGCTGCAAAGGACATTGCTAGTTTCCGCTTGGATTGCAGTCCCACAAACATGCATGTGTTTATTTATTTATTTTTCCCAGGAAGAAGGTCATTGAGCCACAGTGCTTGACTGAACACAAGATACTAAAATAGCTGTGATAATATCTGTGAGTAAACTCTCATGGCTGCTTTCAATCCTCAGTCCTTAGAGTCTTGATTCGTAAATAAGGATAATTTACCTTTGATAAATGGAAAACAAAGGCACAGAATAACTGGCCAATTTGCTCTCTAAAACTCTAACTTGGTAGCAGATCTGGCAAGAAAATAGAGATTGCTTGCTCATTTCTGTGTGGCGTGATACAGGCTCAAAATCAATAGAGAACTTACAGAGAAGATTAAATCAATTAAGAAAAAGGTTTCAGGTAAAATAAATAAATACTGTTCTACTTTGAAACGACAAAGGGGAAAAGACAAAGAGGAAAAAGTAAAGGGGAAAAGGCAAAACAAACCTTTACCTTCCCGAAGTAGAAGTGCTTGCTCCACTTTGCTGTTGGGTATGGCAAGGTCCAGGGCACATTTGAATTCAGCATTTCTGCATTTCAGGTTAGCACCATAGTCTGCCAACAAGATGACTATCTCTGCACTGGATTTCCTTGCTGCTGCATGGAGTGGAGTGTCTAGTCGCTTCCCAGCATTAACATTGGCTCCTTGGGAGATGAAGAGTGCAAGGTTGGCACAAGGAAAAAGCAAGAAATATCTGATCTTGCACTACACAAGTTGGGTATCCACTGGTAGCCTCAATAAATGAAGGGGATGGGTGGCACCCAGGCCTCTGTCACCGCTAAGTACAAAACTCAGATCAAATATTCTCTGTATAAGCATCTACTGAATCACCGAATCCTGTCTACAACAGGCAAAGCTGGTAAATCATTGAAATTCTTAGACTCTCAGCCCAATAGATGATTAAAACCCATCACAAATTTGTTAGTATCATACAATCTATCTTAGATTATGTTATTTTAATTAGAGGTAGGAAAACACCCTTTAAGTGTCTGTAATAACTTTGGGAGCACGGCTAGCAAAATGCTTGCCCTGAGCCTGCCATGCACAACAGGGCCATACTTCCAGCAAGTGTCATCAGCAGAAATTTACACTAGTTTATAAATTGTGTCTGTACCTACAGAGATTATTCTTTCAAGCATCTTTACTGCTGTTTTTGTCATTAGCTGAGAAGAAAATTAGGTTAATGCTAAGTATGGCAGTTTAATTTTTTGTAATCAAAAGACTTGATTTTGGTCATCAATATTAGCTGACATTTTGTTTCCTGCCATTGTTTTAGAAAACTAAAATTCTGGTTTACTTCCTCATTCAAATGGTCTCAAGTAGATCTCTGTAATTAGAATTTTTCAGTAGGGAGATTCTAATTACATAGAATCACAAAGATTGGAGAAACCCACTAAAATCATCAAATCCAACTGTCAGCCCATCCCCACCATGCCCACTAACCATGCCCCTCAGCACCACATCTATATGGTTCTTCAACATCTTCAGGGATGGTGACTACACCACCTCATGGGCATGTATTCTTAACAAATACAAGTGAAATTTTAATTATCTCACAGATCCAGGCTGTCCAAACATCTCTTGCAGAAATACTTCAAAATGTTTATGGCAGAGGGGTAACTTGGACAGAATTGTGGTAGCTTACACTACCCCAGCTTTTCCCCAGCTCCTTCTCTGGACGTACCAAGTTCCAACAGCTTCTTTACACAGTCTGTCCTCTGGTACATGCAAGCAACATACAGCAGGGTCCCATATTGCAGATCTTCTTGGTCAATGTCAACCCCATGAGCCAGAAGAACCTCCATGCATTCTCGGTGTCCTGTGCAGCAAAAGAGAGCTATCACTTAATTGTAGTGACAAAAAGCAGAATACACCCAGGTACAATCAATGAGGCATGAGAGCAGGGAATAAGCTAAGTACATTTATCTGCGCTAAGTTTTTTGGGGGGAGAGTAAATGTTTTGAAGTCAATAAGAGATGCATTGCACAATTAGTTGCTGTTAGCTTCACTCACAGACTGAATGTTACCTCTCTTGACTGCCTCATGAATGGGTGAAGCAAGGTGGTTCCCGACCTGTGGCTTGGCTCCAAATTCGAGCAGCATGTTTACACAAGCCACAGAGCCACTGCAGCAGGCATTAAAGAGAGGAGTGATCCCATCAATGGTGACTGCGTTGACCTGAAACAGTAGGACATGCTCAGAACAATCCAGTATAAGAGGAACGCCCTTGCAGCATGCGTCATGTCCTCAACTAAAGTGCATTAGAATGCTTGTCATTTAATGTCAGTTGATTTGGTTTGCAGCTTTCTAAGTGTGGGCAACACATATAACATTATCCTTTGAGCTGTGCTCTCTTTCCCAGATACTTAGTGCCATAAGGCAGCATCATTACTTGTTGTGAGTGATCCTCCTAGGATTGCTCAGAAAATTCAGATTATTTCTTTTTAACACAGAGAACTTGAGTATTGCCATGTCTATTTTGCACCAGCCCAAAACCACTACATGCTCAGACAACTCTGATTTTTGAATGAAAATATAGTTCACGTTTAATACGTTCATCTGAAAACACATTTCCAGCAAAGACATATTCACAGAAACATTGTCATAATCCTAAACAGAAAAGGAGGTCAAAAGGATTTGTGTTTATGCACATATGTGTGTGTAAGACAGAAAGTATTTCCTTCCTTGACCTCCAACATAGATACCTGGCAAGAGCCATCATCTGTCGTTCTCCACTGGGAGAGCATAGTCCTGTGCTGTGCTGCAGCAGCTGCAAGGTCTGACTGCCTAGCAAGCCCTCAGAGGCAATTCATGCAGCAAATCTGCATGTCTTAATTATTATTTCTTTTTTTTTTTCAAGATGGAAAAGAACAATGGGTTCTGCAAGCACTTCGTGTGGTTTCCATATCAAGAAGAGGAAAGAGATGGGAGATAAAGAGCTAGAGTTAGGCTCTGCCCCAAGCCTGTGGTGTCGCCTGGGGTTGTTGTGGCCAAAGTGCAAACACTTGGTCTTGTTCAACTTAATGGCAAGCATCAAATTGGAACATTTTCTCCCAGAAGTTAGTAAACATTTTGTTGGCATTATTTATGAACACAGAAAGAAGAAAAAGAAAAAAAAAAAGGAGAAGAAAAGGAAGAAAACCAAGAGGCTTTATGTACCAGGAACAGGTTGCTTTCAAAGGTCAGCAACAGGTGAATTTCAAAGGTTCAGAGATGATTCTTCTTGTTAAAAAAAGTTAATGCCACTTGTATATCAAGATCAAGTAAAACTGAGCAGAAAAGATTTCTTCATCTTTCAGTGTGACTGAAATTTGGTGTACAGTATAGGAAGTTAAATAATTTATTTTCTTCTGCAAGATAGCCTGATTTAATGTTTTGGTGTTGCTCAATTTCTTGCCATGTAAACAGTGCTTGAAAAGTCTGTAACCCAGCTGAATGAAACATGTTCTCACATATATCATCCTATTTGGGTATTTCCTTTTTTAACGTGTATCCTACCTGAGGTACAGCTGGGGAAGTTATTTTAATAATGGATAAACTGTCTCATTTATTTAAGCACATTTGTTTTTACTTACATGACATTCTCAAAGTATTCCTCAGAAAACCAGAGACAATTCTAATGATGACTATGGGGAAAAAGAAAAAAAAACATATATAATTTTCCCTGGGGTGATTGTCACCAGCCCAGGACTCACGTGTGCGCCATTCTCCAGCAGCAGCTTTGCACAGGCTACGTGGCCTCCAAGACAGGCTTCATGAAGAGCCGAGACTCGATCTGTTGTCACCAGGTTCACATTGAAACCCTGCAAGGTAGAGGGTGGGGCATGAGGAGAGAGCCTGGCAATCTTAGGGCACTAGCAGTGGCTGGGCCCTGGACTGAGAGCTAGGTAGGGACTAGGGATGCATGGGGGTCCTCTTACTGCTGTCTGCTGCTTCTCCCCAGGTGTGGTAGCCGGTAATGGCTATGGTTCAGAGTTTGGTCAGACCCTTGGGCTCCATCAGTGGGGGGAAACAGTCACCCTTAAGATCTGATTTCGCTTATCTCGAAGTAGCTTTAGGTTAGATGGGTTCCATCCTAAAGATATACCCACTGACTATATGGAGTACCCGGTGCAGTTCATAGAATCATAGAATTGTAGAATGGTAGAATCATAGATTGGTTGGGTTGGAAGCGGTTTTACACTGGAAGAAAAGAAATGGAGTCACAGTGCTTCCTTACCAGCATTTCCCTAAATGACAGTTCTTATATCTCTTCCCACAGAAACAGACACCAAATTTATTCACAAGAAACAAAGAAATTGCCATGTGTGCTGTCCCCAAAATGCAGCTGAATCTCCTCGTAAGTGAGATTTCACAGCCACGTGTGAGAGCAGGCCTTGAAGTAGGCCTGAGTGTCTTCCATACCACCATTTCCCCTGTTCAATGTGCTATAAACCAGGCTGCTCACGAGATGGCAGCAGTGCACTGTTTAGTACGCATCTACAAAGGCTTTAAGGAGACATTAATATCAGTGAGCAACATAACATTGTAAAAGTCACCAATCCTGCTGCAATAAGCATTAAAAACAGCCACTGTAATTACTTTAAGATAGAAATCCAATGATAGGAAAACAGTCATTTTTCAGCATGTGAAAAGCATTATGCATGCAAAGGCTGTAGCTGAAATTTTCCCATAGATAACAGCAATGCATGGGAGCAGATAAAATCTTTTTAAAATGTTGAGACTATTCTGTTTCATGATTATGTAGATGTTTCATATTTACTTATGAGTACAATCCTTCAAGAGGAATGTCTTCTAGAGGATCCTGATAAGGAGAGAGCTATTCATTATTCATTATTCAGATATAAGTTTAACAAATTAAAATAATTCCTTGCAAGTGAATGAATAAGTACTGATATCAGCAAACAAAAAACAGCAGTCCCTTCCATTACTAAAAGGAGACCAAGTTGTAGATCTTACTATAACTGTCTACAAAATAATGCTGGCACTAAGCCTTGTTCTCATACAATTATACATTCTTAGTAGTATATCTCAAAAACAGGAAGCTACTTTCAGTGCTGGACCAGGCCTTGCCGAGTCCTTGAGCTTTCTTAAAACTTCAGTGCTCCATCTCATCATAGGTACAAACAGCTCCTAATGTTAATCCTCTGGAGAGCAGAAGCCTTTCTGACTATCTGAAGAGCTGTAATCTAAAGGCAGAGACTTTTTAGTGTCCCATACATACCCTAAATTATAGCTCTTCGTTTCATTTTAGGCTAATAGTATAGCTATAGAAGCAATGAGCAACATCTATGGTACTCCACGAAGAACTTTACCCTACTATTATTAAACTGCTGTGACTCATCTCCATTTCAGTCTCCACAGACATTACTGCCTCTATCTATCTCTTTCCATCAGCAAGGACCCTCATTCTTCACTCCTGAAATTAATGTCTTTGGGAACAAGACAAAGGGGAGAATAACTAAAAAATGTAATAGCCACAACACCCGGCGCTTCTCCTATGTATAACCACAACCAGTGAAGACCTGAGGCTTCCACTGTTAAACCACAAAGCCAGGTGCCTGCCATGAACAGGACGGTGTAAAGACAAAACAGATGAAGATAGAGGGGATCCACCAGTTATTTTTCTATAAAGTGGCTTTGCAGAGGGAACTTGATGGGTGAGAGCATTGGGAAATCAGCAACAGCTGGGGGAAATTACTCACTTTTGCCAAACTGGGGAGCTGGGTTTGAAGAAAGGTGATAAGGAAAATGAATGGCAAAGCACCACTGTGACCTCTTTAGAGCTGTTTATATTCATACCCAACTTCTTATCCTTTCTCCTAAGTTCCTTCCTTCTCTCTTTCTTTTGTCTGAACTTGTTGT
This sequence comes from Gallus gallus, assembly GCF_016699485.2. Lineage (NCBI taxonomy): Eukaryota > Metazoa > Chordata > Aves > Galliformes > Phasianidae > Gallus > Gallus gallus. Next base: position 122,209,234 of record NC_052532.1, on the reverse strand, counting down.
TGCTGTTGGAACAGAGTTTGAGGCCAACAGATCTCCTTTTAGATATGTTGTGCTTGTTGTTTTATAAAGCAATGCATATTTTTTACAGATTTCTATTGTTGGTTTGTTGGTGTTGTTTTTTGTTGTGGTTTTTTTTTCCCTCAAATAGCTGATGTATATATTATTCCTGTTCTCCCCAAGCCCAGTCTGCACAATTTATCATTGAAAAAAGAGCACAAGGATCATTGTTTATCATACAGCAAGCTACAAGCAATAGCAGTCTTTGTCCTGGGCTTGTCCTCAGCATCTTAACTAAGCAGCCAATCCACATCCAAGGGCATGCATGGGGATATATTATTTATATGACTGTATTTCTTATGCCTGCTGCAGTCTGTTACCAGCTCACTGATTCAGATACAATTCAAGAGAAAACACGCTGCTTCCCAACCCTGTCTTGCTTTACCTGCAGGTTTTTACCTGTGCAATCAAGGTTTTCAAAGACAGGAGGCGTCCCTGGAAGGCAGCATCATGCAGAGGGGATCTGTCTGCCCAGCTGCCTGAAACAGCACATTCATAAAAGTTAGTTCAGGTGTGCAACAGGTATTTCCCCTGGGAGGCTGGGGGAAGTGCAGTTGCATGGAAATGCAGAATGTGTTTCAAATCAGTGTAGAGTCAGCAGTGGAACTGTAGATAAATTGATTTCAGCAGAGCAGCTGAAGGCTCAGCACTCCGGAGAAGGTTGGCTACTCGGTAAGATGCCTCGACACCAGCGTGGTGGCAGAACTGTGAAAAACAGCTAAGAACACACTTCAGCAAAGATCACAGGCTTAATGCTGCTGGGGACTCATCCAGAGACTTTAGAGCCCTGCAGCACTCATATTGTAAAAGATATCAGCTTCTGTCTGTTCTAGGGAGCTTTTGTCACAAGTCATATTCCAGCTGCCCTTTGCTTTATTAAGGGTCTCATAGCAGAGAGACACTGGGATGCTCTGTCTATCAAATGAATTCTAGCGTGACTCTGTCTGCTTTATTTCCCAAATTGACAATTTCACAAATGACTTCTCCAGCTCAGACAGGTAGGTAACGAGTTTCATCCTCCTCCTCACTGGAAGTTTTCAGAACAGACATGAAAAAAACAGATCCTGCCTGAGGTTTCATTTTCTTTCCTTAATCATTTTAAGCTGTTGAACTGTGCAGACTTCTTCTTGCAGGTTTGTTCTTTTCCTTACTCTAATCTATTTATGCGCCATGAAATAAGTCCTTAGCCTAGCTGCAACCTGCAGCCAGCTCAGGTGGAATGCATTTACCCTGCCAGAGGACGGAAGCAATACCAGTGTTTGCATTTGTGCTCTATTGCACAATAGCCCCACAAGCATAGTGCTTGAAATCCACGTCCAATTAAGTATTTTCAGTACACAGCACAACAGAGTGAAAGGAAAAGGTGATATATCTCCATTTCAGGTGTTACCTGAGGCAAAGAAATCTCAGTGAGACGCATATGAATGTCCCTGGGGATTTCAGGCCAAGTACACTGCAGAGGTTTCAGCTTTGGCCAAGGAAGCCCTCATCATGAGCCTTCCCCACAATGCCCATGAAGCCCAACCATCCAAAGGGCACTCAGTGGACCAGTATGATCGTACACCAGTGACTGCCCACAGAGTTGCAGGAGGAGGAGAGGAGGTGAACCTAAAAGGCCCATATCACTCCCTAGTTTAAAGCCAGCACTGCTCTAAGGGGTTTCCAGCAGTTCTTAGCATTCTTGCAATGTGTTTTCATTACCTTAGCACTTCACCTTGTAGTGGTGTTACGGTTTTAAATAGTGTTTTCACTTTTCTTTCCATTTACTTAAGGAGCTGTCCCTGGGCTCCAGCTGCAGGAGAACAGTGTAGAAGGACAGCCAGCACAGTGTGCAGCCAGCCTCCTGAGGGCCAAGTAGGACTCACCAAGCAAAATGGTGGAAACAGGTAGGGATGGAGAAAGATTTGCATGAAAACATGCAAAAAATCCCAGCCCCCTCCTCATGCTGGTGACTGAAACAGGCAAGCTCAGTTCAGAAAGTTAGAAGACTGATGACACTGAAAGGGACAAAAAGTAGGGGCCTCGTCCACCAGGAGAGTTCAGAGGTGACAGCTTCAGTGCCTTATTAAAACTCCTATGCATATTGTAGAGTGTGTGTAAACGCTTTTAACATGCATTGTAAGGGCGTGTGTATGCACACACATGCTTCATGAAAACACATGCTGTTGCATACTTCCATGCTAGCCACAGCAACCTACCTCCCTGAAATGTGTGGCAAATATAGTTCCCATACACGGCACTTCTTCGCTCCATGGCTGTAAGTGACATGTTGGAAAGCACTGTCTTTTCTAAGTCAAGGATAATTTAACTTAAAGATAAATTAGGGAGCACTCCTGTTGCACTACACTGCAAAGAGAAGACGCTTTGAAACTCTGCCTGTAACCCAATCCAGTGCCCCAGCAGCAGTGTCACGTGGTCCTATATTTTGAAAGATTATCCTTAATGGCTTTTGCAAATGGCAACTTGCAGATAAAAGTATGCCGTAGTCTGCTCAATTTCAAGACACTTTGCTAAGAACCTGTACAATGGAAAACCTGGCATTTGTCACACATCTGACTGCAACTGTATGAATGCACCAGGAAAAAAGTGGCAGCAGTAAATAAATGGACTTATAGTCTAGAAAACAACACATAAGTTAAGTATAACAACACACCCAGAGACAGACATTCCTGTGTATAAATGCTCTGTAAGAAATGTTTTGCTGCCATATTTCTCTTGGACAGTGGTACTTTGGGTGACCATCTTGCACTACAAACAGTCCCACTCACTTTCTTGTACCTTGTTCATGGCAGTTCAGTTCATCAGGAAGCAAGTGTCCAAAACTGAGTCACATAAAGGCCTGAAATGTCGCAATGCTGAAAGAAATCTGCAGGCTGGAAAACATGCTTTCATTTGTAGTAAATTTAAAACACTCTGTCATTTTAAACAGGTGCTTGCACTTCCAGTAATTCCACTATTTATACATTATTGTATATAGACGCATAAGCAGTGATGCAATGGAGGTAAAACCACTTGGGAAAAAAAAGAAACCAAAAAAAGTGAAGTGACCAACTAAGAGGCATAATAAATACAACATATTCCTGCACCATATAATTTTCAGAACAATTTCAGATTTATTCATTTTTATGGCCTGACTTGTTGACATAGATTCACAAAGTTATTAATTATAACCTCCTAGTACTTCCTTTCAGAAAATCAACACAATAAAACTTTTCCCTAGATATTCTCTGTCGGTCAAGCTAGCAAAGCCATCTGTAACCCCAACCAAAGAATGCCATGCTTCCTGGAACAATCTTTTTATCTACTGTAGTGCCTTGAGCAAATGTCGTCCTCATTCGAGCTGGGTAGCTGTTGCAGTCTCAAATTTTGCACACCTATCGCATGCCAACACATACCAACACCGCAAAAGACCTCAGAAGTGGAAGGTGCGTCAGGTTAAAACATTCACCCTATGCACGTAGCAACAAAGTCTTCATTTTATGGAAACTCAGTGTTTTAAATCCCAAAGTTATAAGTATGTAGCGAATAGACATCTGTCTGTTAAGCGTCTATATTTTTACTTTACCTGGGACTATTCCATAGATCTCTTCTGCTATCCTGGCAGCCTCTTTTCTGTTGCCTTTAACAATATAGAAATGAGTCAGCAGAGCCAAGGAAATCTTAATTAAAAGTTTGAAGCAAAACAAAGCAAAAATGGCAAAATAAATGTTAGTGGAAGCCTGGAGTATAGAACTGCCCTCCATTTTGCTTTGAATAGTTTCTCAGGTCTGCTAAGTTGCACCGGGCTATTATTGATATCATATGTCATCTATTTTAAACCCTCCAGAACTTGCTGTTCCTCGGTTACCAAAAATACATTGGTTTTCATTTGGTGCAGCTATTTGATACTCAATAACAATACCAAGTATAAAATAGTCTGAGAATCCCACAACATACAGGAAACAAATGGAAAAATCTTTTCCTAACCCACACGGATATTAGAAGATGTTTTCAGATAGAAGCTCTCCATACCACTGAAAGCCTACACATCCACATTATATTTATTCTTTGACTCAAGAGTTGGATTAACAAAGGCCACATAGGCAAAGTTGCAGAAGTAGTATGGAGATACTGCAAGAAGACTACTCTTCTGTCTTTCTCATCTTGGTAATAGGCCTTGCTGGTACTCACATAGGGAACAAAGGCAAGCATATCAAAGAAAAGCATTACCGTGAAAGAATCTGAAATAAAACCATGTATTTTCAAAGCCGGTACTGAGAAGTCAAAGTTCTGTTATGAGTGAAAAAAATATATTAAATGTGAAATCAGAAACACAAGATAACAGACTGGTATTTTTCATCATTCGGTTATAGAATGGTGCTCATTACTATCCCTTGCAACCAGCATCTTAGTCTTCCAATAGAACAGGAATATTTTTACATTATCTGTCATTGATTCCAAGGTATATTATCTGAAACTTAAGATGAGCCCTTTAATTTCCTTTTTTTAATTTCTGAAAACAAATGACTTCCACAGAGAACAGTATCTTTTTCTCCATATAATTAGCTGAATCTCTGTGGGATAGCCCATTTCCCTTTCATTTAAATATTTCTTTATCACTATTTATCACTGTTTTCCTATAGGTACATTTAGAGGGAGATTTTTTTTAATTATTATTATTATTTTTTTTTGTATCCTCTGTTTCCTCAGGTTCTTCCACCCTTAAACTCAGACACCTGTGAAGGGGAAGAGTGGGACATCCCAAAGAGTTGGTGGATATGCAGAATGAAATTTTACAGCAAATTGTTTCCCTGGACACTTAAGATTCAATTTGTTTTACAGCATGTTGACTTAGTACTACAGCACTCTGCCCTTCAGGTGCGCCAGAACTTAGTATAAATATGCATGGACTGGTTGGAAAAAACACAGCAAAGTGTTGATTTTTTGTTTGTTTTTCTTTTTTTTTTTTCAAGTGAAACTATTTTTCTAAGATGCTGAGTTAAACTAAGATATTACATTTTTACCAGTATCTTAACTCTTTACATAAATATTAAGCAAAACTTTCCTTTCACAGTAGCTTAATGTGCTGGTAGAAACAGTAACACGTATGAATCCAAGCAAGAAAAAACACCAATTTTTTTTAATTCTGTTTGCCATGTGACAAGGTAGCTATATAGAATGATTACATGGGACAAGTTCAGCCAGGCAATTAAAGAGAAACACAGTTAAGTTTACTCAGAAGCAAAAAAAAAAAAAAAAAAGGAAAAATTAAAAAAAAAAAAATAAAAAAAGATCAAAGAAGCCAGAGGAATGGAATAATAAGAAATAAGAGGATGTACAGAGAAAGAAGAAAACAAAACAAAAAATACCAACACAAGATGGAGGTGAAAACGAAAAGTAGTAGTAAAAAATAACACAATTACAAAGAAAAGTTCAGCCTAAATAAAAGAGAAATCTTTCTTATGAGAGATCCACAAAACTGCCTTTCAATAGAATGCAAGCAAAAAGGAATAGCACGTTTTAAGAGGATGACCACAAAACTGACATTTGGTTGCAAAGGAGATCTGTTATCTGCCTTCACAGTCAACTGGCTAGATAAGAGGTAAACTTGTATGAGTTTGTAGCCTACAGAAAAATACAAGAAACTGGAGATCAGATAATTTCTGCCGAAATTCTCCTTACCCTAAAGGAGTATGAAATCCTATTAACAATGAAAAGCTTTCCAGGTGGTCTAAACCAACATGAGCACAATAAAAATGACTATCCCAGAAGGACGAGCTTCATTTGTATAGCAGCAAGTACACCCCTCTGGCTTCAGAACAGCACAACTTAAAAGACTTGAGTAAAATGATGGAGTCACTTGAGAAAAACTCATGTAATCTCTTGCATATAAGAACACTACTAGATTGAACTCAAAAAGTCATCAGTAAGAAGGCAGCTGAACAGTGCAGTGGGAAGTACTGATGCAGACGAAGGTGGTTATCAGATAAGCAACAGCAAGATCTGGCGTGATTGCTCAGAAACATTTGGCATTTCTAAAACTAAAGGAAGGCGAGCAACAAAAGGTAGGAATTGCAAGAGATGTTACACAAAGGAAGAGCAACCACAGTACAGAAACAGGAAATGTACCTCCCTCGCTGCTTTGGGTAATATCACTCTCTTGTGTTTTGAATGGGATGGATTGTGCAACTTACCAATAGCCTGCAGGACTGAATTGAACAAGTCAGCACTTGGTAGAAAAAAGGTGCCACACTGAGAACTTCAGCATGATGCCTAACCCACAATAGTCTTCTGTTAGAGTGATTACCAGACTGACAAATCAAAATATGCAGAAGATATGGTAACCCTTCAATATAGCTGTCATGACGTGGTGAGTGAATAGTTTAGTTAGATCCCTTGAAGGATTGGAAAGTTAATTTTTATATATCTTTGATGTAAAAGCCTGCAAGGAAAGAGCACAAAAGAAAAAACAGTCTGACTTAGAAAAAAAATCCCCATTTTCATTATGGGTCACCTTAACTTTAGCTGTAAGAAATACATCAGATACCTGAAGAATTTGGCAAGGAAATAAAAATTAGAGAGGAACCTCCTCTCGACAAAATTAAAAGAGGAGTTAAGTCTATTCTTATGCTTGACAGTCTTTGAATTATAGCATTGTATTTCTAATGTATTTAATTGAGAGTTTGAGTAACGTTTTCAATTAAATAAGATACGTGGGGGAAAAAAAAAAAAAGACACAAATACATTATCTCTAAGGGAATAGACCAGAACAAGGATACATGGTAGAGAACCTAGCTATTTTTCTATTGGTTTGATCTAATAAATGATATTACTTTCCATGCAACCATCACCTTATTTGCATCCTTAGATAGCACAGTTACACCACTCCAGATTTTAAAAAGGGTTCTATGTAGCAACTCACTGTTTTCATCAAGCAGATGTAGGATTCATCTCACCTACCCATAGCCCATTGCACCACATATATTCCGGTTATCTAAACCTCTACCGTCTGGGCAGGATGACAAGGAATTCCAGCTGGTAATTAATATCCTTCTATCTGCCTCCAACACCTATGCTAGCACAGGATGACTCACTCTCTAGATGCATTCCACCAGTCACTCCTGATTAAACAAGCTTAAGTAGCCAGCATGCACTACACAACCAGTTTATACACGGTAATGTTCAATAAATCCCACACAAACATCACCACCAGAGTTAAGCCGGTGCTGAAACAAGTCAGAACGTGAAAATAATCCTGTTAGGCTCACAAGAAAAAGGCGTGATTTCAGTACAAAGATAGATTCAGGTGTAAAACAGTTGTAGAGCATCTTTCTCTCAGCTTTATTCTTCAACAAAAAATATACCCTTTCATCCAAGTGACTGTGTCAGTGAGAGAACAATTAGAAAAACTATAGAAGTCAGTGTACTACTGGGTGCCATGAAAGATACAGAGCAAATATGACAGGAGTAGTTTAATATATTGCTTGACTTGCTATCGTTAAAAGTATTTAAAATTGATCTTTAAAAGACTGTGAAATACTTTTAGGATGGATTGTTCTTACGTTTGTTTACAGTGAGTTTGTATGCAAGTGAAGCATCATAAAAAGATGCAATTTTACAATTAATGAGCCTAAGTACATACGAATAAAAGGACTAGCGAAACAACGTAAATATCAAAAGGAGAAAAAATAAGTTTATTTGTTAAAGATGAAGAAAAGCTTGATCACAAAAAAATAAGTTCATTACAGTGCAGCTATCTTCTTACAGATCTATCCATATCCTCTAAAACACAGTCCAAAAGGCAAATCTTACATTCACACTTAACTTGATACTTGCTCTGGTTTAACACAATTTTCAACTATCAACATGCAGTCTATACTTCACAGTGTCTGCAAATGTATTGGAAACACAACTTCTCCTTGTATCTGGGGGATAGAATTTTAATATGGATCAATGCAAAATTTTCATCACTAAAATAAAGTAGTTCAAAACACTTCTGGGTGCACTATGTAGTCCCTTCTATGAAGGGGGGCGATTAAGCTTCTATATAGAAGGGCTTGGGGTGTTCCCTCCTCCTCCACTCAGGAGGCTTTGCGCTATGCAAGATGTTACTCAGTATCACTCCCTGTTAGGTAACATTTTCTTAGTATTTCACAATGCTTAAATGCTACCCACAGCCATAACCGAAACATTTTAATTTTATTAAACTGTGTTTTAGGAATATGTGTTTGGAAATGAATAAAATAACTCTCTGCTCAACTTCTTCTTATTGTGATTACTTCAATTGAAGTTTTCCATTTCACTCACTGCTGCTTTTCAAAACTGTAAATGGCTGAGCGATGGTGACACCACCCCTTGCTCTACTACAAAAGATACATAAGTGAATCAGTCCTCCAAAGAGTTACATGCAATTGGGAAACAGTACATGTGTAGTAAAACCAGTTATGGCTTAAATATTTTTGCTTGTGCAAAATGTTTTTGAGTCATCCTTGTAAGTCCATCCACAAATGATGGCAAGCAGCACTATGTGGCATATTTCTGTCCTTCCTAATTATATGTTTCCACATACTAATGAAAAAATACCCATTCTTTATTGAAAAAGAAATAAACCTTTAGATGAACTGTTTTATTATGTTATAAATACACGATGTTCCACAAAAGAAAAAAATAGAATTATTTTGAATAGATTCTCACAATCCTATTGAAAATTACACCTGCTTTTGTAGCTGTTGTGGGAAACAAAAAGAAATAAACCAGAATCAATAAAATACTATTAAAAAAATAGCACAACATCTTCCTGGAATGATAATCAGTATTTTTAGAGTTGCTATAAACTAGAATGTTGTTATTAAAAAAAGTAACTAACTTTTATAAGTAAAACATTACCTTACCTCCACCCATTTACTATAACATGTGGCACCATTTTAGCCCAACTCCACTGTTAACGTAGAGCTTGAAAGATTCAAGTTGTAAAGTATGCATTGTCTTATGTTATGTATCAAAAGCTAAAAAATTCTATTAAAAGAAAATACTTTGTAAGTAGCATGTATTTCACATAGTATTTCCAAGTTTTGTGAGTATGTGGTCAATGAAATTATCAAATGTCAGTTAGGGTAAATTATCACTAGAGAAACATGATGACACTGACAAAAGCTGTGTTTCAAATACTACCCTTGAAGGGTTTGAAAACAATATTTTCATATTGCACAATTTTAACACTAATACAGTGTCCAACACTACATAATACTGAGGGTCAAGAAAATCATCATTGAAAAAGAAATCAGGCCGGTGCATTAGGCAGGGGGTAGTTTGATGGTTGTCTGACGTCAGTGAGAGGTTTGCCTCCTCTCACATCTGCATGTTCTGCTGTTCCAATTAAAAATTACTTACAGCTAACAGGTACAAGGAACTTTTTTTATTTTCTTCAAGAAAAGCTTATCTATTGGTTACTACCACTGAAGGGATGCCTTCTCTCTAGATTTAACTTGAAGAACCTGTCTGACAGTGCTTCTGATGTGGTCTCGGTGAAATCACGCACACAAACACTGTCCCTCCCAGAGACTGCAATGCCACTTACATAAAAAGCAGAAGAATGGGAAGTGGAAAAAAATAAATAAATAAGAGTAGGATGGTGCTTGTTAAGGCTTGTTAAGCTCTCACAGATTTATCTCTCTCATTCACACACACACACGTGCGCGCGCATACAGACATTAATTTATGCTTTGGCATAGTCTGCTGGAGGTGTTTTCAGGCCTGAGCTGGTTCTGAAGGCTATACTATATTATGCTAATCGTTGAACAATATCATTCCTTTACCTTTGTATTTTTAAAAAAGCCATCTATGTACTTTAAGGAAAAAAAAAAAAGGCATAAGTTTTGCCTCACTTTCTTGTGGGTAGGTCAGGAGGACAAATTCAGCCATTCTGCAAATATCAAAAACTCATTATGAAGTTTTAACAACAGGATAATCTAATTTTCTAATTTCATGTATGGACTTCAAAATTATAAGGCTGTGCAGGCAAAACACTGCCACTGGGACACAGCTGCTAAAACTAAGTCTCTGAAATTTCTATGGTAATAATGAATTCAAAGTAATAAGGAATTCCAGAGTAGTAACGAATTTATGAGGACTTTCAAGTGCCATTTTCATCTTAGGAAAGAAAAGGTATGTTTTGTCTAGATAGGTCTCAAAAAATCACAGTAATTATAAGGAATTGATGGAGACTACAGTAAACTAATAGTTTTTCTGTTTTGCTTTTCAAAATATCACAAAAGCTTATACTCACTGTCTGTAATATTCAATTTACAGAGAAAAATATTTTTGTCTCAAAGGCTCTTGGCACGTAAAAATCCATGTTCTCCCTCAGCTTTAAGTGCAGAAGTGATGTTCATATACTTTCAAGAACTCAAAACTAAATTAGAACATAATCCTAAATTGAGGTAGTACATTTTAATCAAGTTTCTTTCAAAGAACTCCAGAAAAAGACTGAAGAATTTAAGTAGTAATGTCCGTCAACAAGCCTTAAATCCTCTAGGGTTTGGTGCATTTTTTCTTTCCATCTGAGCACTTTTGGAGCTTGGAGGTTCTTCTCTAATTCTTCCTCTTTTCCCCCAAAAATACTGTTTAGTCCATGCACCATTAGGACCTGTGGCATCTATTGCAACATCAATAATGGAATCTGGAGTCATCCACCTCAGAAACAACAAGAAAAGGAAGTTCAGAACAGCAAAAAGAGCAAAAATATACCCAGTCACTGGGCCACAGTGAGACATAAGTCTGTCAAGTCTCTCATCCATTGGTAAAACCACTTCATCTGCAACCCTCTCGTACACCTAAGAGGAGAAAAGACAGAGTCCCTGTAAGTAAACCAGAACAGAAAACTGACTTTTAATTAAAGAAACACTACTATGATAAAATTTAATGAATGTGAAAATACATGCTATTAATGACAATATGTATATATATTAAGTCATACACTACATGGTTAGTCTTGTGTTTCATAGAATCACAGAATAGCTTGAGTTGGAAAGGACCCTTAAAGGCCTCCTAGTCCACTTTCCCTGCAATGAACAGGGACACCTACAGCTACATCAGGGTGCTCAGAGCCCTGTCCAACCCAACCTTGAATGTCTCCAGGGACTAGATATCCACCACCTCTCTGGGCAACCAGTTCCAGTGCTTTACTACCCTTATCATTATATATATGTTTTCAAGGACCTACAATACACAAATTGAGTCTCAAATCATACAAAAGAGCTTTGTTGTTGAGAACACTGCAGGTTTCATCCTACAGATACATTAGCAATGAGCTAACAAACAAACAACTGTCCTTTGTGCAACTTAAGCTCTATGTGTCCTTCTCCAGTTATAACATTTCCATTCACAGACTTTAGTTTCATGTCTTAAGGAAGGGCTACAAAAGCAGCTGAAACCTAGGCTGACTTCTATAAAAACTTTGCAATTGAAATGTTATTTGCAGTTAAAAAAATCATAAGTTGTACTGACAGTATTTGATAAAGATCAGATAAAGACACTGTATATGATACTTCTTCAAGGAGGTTTATAAGAGAGAGATTTATCTAAGTAACAGTACAAAGTAATTAAGACATATGTGTTCCAGCTACTCTCGTCCAAAACATAGGGGCTGAAGTCAGGAGCGACAGATCTTCACAGGAGTGAATAAATTATTGCAGTTAATATTCTTCACTAATGACTGAATTTTCCCACTGAAGCACAATTCTAATTCTGAAATATGATTTCAAAAGCAGGGTAATTTATTTTCATTACATCCATAGCTCATGTATATTCAGATCTGTCTGCTGACATTAAGCTACCTCTCGTCTCCTCATTTTAAACCACTCGTTAGCATATCACAGACAAAACTGTGTCATGAACTCTTTTCCTTTTCATAAATCTTATGCAGCATGTTTGCCAGTTATGCCAGAAGAGTTACTTACTGTGAAGACTCTGGAAAAAATATACGAGTAGAAATGTAACTAAAGATCGAGGCTATTCTTCAGAATATTTATTAGTGTTATGTCATAGGAAAAAAAAATGCAAGTAGAAAGAAAGAAAAAGCCTATTTTGGAAAAGAGAAGTATTTTCTGAACCTTCATAAACCACCTGAGTTTGATGGAAAAAAACATTCAGAAATTAAACAGAGATGCACATAATAATGTTTCAAGGAAGTCACTTTTCAGAAATGTACCTTAAGAGAATTAAAAAAGTGGTTATACGTACTTTTTCAGTTCTCTCTGCTACATTCCTCCATGTATAAAATGTCTTCACTTTATTATGAATGCTTTCTGGAGACGGTAGTTTTCCCGATCTGAGCCGGGCAATTGCCTTTTCTAGTCCATCACACAAAGACTTTACGGAAGGTTCACACAGAATAATGAGATTTTCTGGAAGCACCTCAGGAATCCCACCAACTCTTGTACTCACAACCTTTGAAAGAAACAAAAGAATTACTACGTATGCTGCATAACAATTAAATAAAGTTATAGAGCTGTTTCACTGTATAGATGCAAGACCCTCACAAAAATTGTTGCCTCTACTCATAGATAATAGTTTTACCACATCTACCTTCAGTTTATGATTTCTAGACTGAACCTTTTCAAGAATTTCTTTAGAAGTTCAGTAACCTGAATTATTTTTAAAAAGAAATCAGGAAATACTATGACTTGTGTTCTCTAATCATCTCTAGCAGGCAACTGTAAGAAAACCACAGAACTTCCCAGCCCCTAGAGTGGAAAATAGATGACTGGGGAATGAATGCCACAAATTAGTACTATTACTATGAAAAAATGTTGGAGTGGAGTAAGGGGGAAGTCCCTTTTATTTTCTGCACTTCTTATATACTAGTGTCCTGGTTTCAGTTAGGATAGAGTTAATTTTTCTACTAGTCACTGGTATGGTGTCATGCTTAGATTTAGGAGAAAAAAATAACACACACATTGTTTCTGAGCAGTGTTTACACTAAGCCAAGGACTCTTCAGCTTCTCATGCTGCCCTACTAGCAGGGAGGGGGGTGTACATAAGAAGGTAGGAGAGGCAAAAATCAAGACAGCTGACCCAAAATGGCCAATATATTTGATATTCCATACCATATGATATCATCCTGAACAATAAAACATAGGAGAGTTGGTGGAGGGGGCAAACATTGCTGTCAGACTGGCAATGTATATCACTTGTGTATTTTTTTCCTTTTTCTTTCCCATTCAACAATCTTTACCTTCACTCAGAAGTTTTACCTTTTTCCCCCACCCATTTTCTCCCCCATCCTGCTGGGGCTTAGCTACCTGCTGGGTTAAACCATTAGATACTTCATCAGTTTGTCTTTAAAAAAGTTTCTTCAGGTTTTAATGTGAGGACCTCAGTTCTTTATAACTGAGGATTAACTTTTTCTTTTAGCTGTCAATCTGTAAATTGAACTATCGTTAGCCAGAAAGGGCTTTTAATGTGATTGCTCCAGTGTCTCCTCTCTCCTCTTACCTTGAATCCCTGCATTGAACTGAAGTAAGACACTATGTCAGACTTTGATTCAGAAGGAAAACAGTCATCAAACAATGGTTTAGTTTGGTAATTTAATATGTCCAACTGACCAGTCACCTATGGTCATAAGACATTTTTCAGGAGCTCCTCATTAAGCAGAGTCAAAGTAAGTCTTCATAAACATCAACTACCCTTCAATCTGTAAAGCAGTACATACACAGTAATGTTGTGGAGAGATAGTCTGGTTAATTCAAACTGAAAGGTAGCAGGTGTGCCTGTATTCCTAACTCTGTACAAGTTTCATGAACTTTGATTGAAATGGATACATGCATTCTAAATAGTTGAAGTTTTTGTTTGCTTATTTGTTTTACCTGTAAACCACAGCTTGCTGCTTCCACAATTGCCATACAAAAGGCTTCAGTGAGGGAAGTATTGAGAAAAATGTGACCCTGGACTAGAACATCTCTAACATCCTGGTGTTCCAAGGCTCCTAGGAGACGTACCCTGTATATAAGAAAAAATACAAGATAAACACTAGATTTGTACTGTAATAATTCTGTATAACGTTAAACATTGTTGTGGTTTAACCTGGCAGGTGGCCGAGTACCCCATAGTCATTTGCTCACTCTCCCCAATCCCAGTGGGGTGAGAGAGAGAATAGAAAAAAAAATACAAAAGTAGAACTCATAAGTTGAGATAAAACTATTTAGTAAGACAGAGAAAAGAAAAAGGATAATAGTTATGACTACGTATATTTATAAATATACAAGAATGTATATTACAAGTAATGCACAAGCTCATCACCCCTCCATCAATGCCCAGCTAGTCCCTGAGCAGTGGAAGAGAGCGAGATGAACCCCCACCCCCTTCAAGACTCCATCTGCATGATGTCATATGGTATGGAAATCCCTTTGGCCAGTTTAAGTCAGCTGTCCTAATTCTCTTCCTTCCCTGCTCCTTGGGCCCTTCGCTGAGAATGGCTCTGTGCATCACTGCTCAGAAGCACCTATAAACATCAGTGTGTTATCAGCATTGTTTTTCTCCTAGGAACAAAACATAACATCACACCAGACACTGAAGAAAACAATTCTGTCCCAGCTGAAACTAAGACACATATACATTGAAAAATGAGTTCCAATGGTACACACACATAGAGAGAGAAGCAACACAGACACCTTTGTTTCATTTTCTCTAAATCTTGATCAACAATAAAGAAATACAAGACTCTCTTGCTTTTCTTCTAGCCAAAGTTGGTGGAGGAAGAGTTGCCCCATTTTGTTTTAAAAGCAACCACCTTCAAAATACTACTGGCTGTTCCTTCTAGCACTTTACAAGAACACAGCTTCACAGAATTAATAATAAAGATTTGTTCCCCTTTCTCGGTTTAGATGCATTATCTGAATTTTCAGTGTGAGGTGTGACCAATGTCAAAGTCCAAGGAAAATAAGTAAATAAATAAATATGTAGAATAGCAAAGATCAGAGGCTATCACTTCGCAGAAATATTGGGAAACCAGAAGAAAGAAAAATAGAACTAACAAACAAACAAGTATCTTTCATACCAGAGAGGAACAGATGGAAGAATTACTGACTGAATTATAGTACAGGTACTGGAAAATTAAGAACCTGGTACTTGCTGTATAACAAACTATCTTTGAGCAACAACAAAGAAATATTCACAGACATCACAGAAACATTTGGTAACATTTGATCCAAGGAACATGTCTGTACCACCACAGGAAGACATACTAAGTAAGTCCTGGCCTGAAGAGTTTCATACTGAAATTTAAAGAGTTAAACAAAATAAACTAGAGCAGTGGCAAGGAGGAAGCTTCCAGAATTACTGGCAATCATTCTCACAGACAGTAGCAACATAAAGTAGCCATCTAACAGTTCATGCCACATGGTGATACTGCAAGTACATTAATAGTGTGATAAATTCAGATTTTCTCTGACTCAAGACAAGGTTCACACCAGGTCAACTTGCGAGATCATAGTCCAACTCCAGAAGTTCTCAGTTAGTGCTTGGTCTTTCTACCTTGCCTTCAGTAGTTCTCCTCTTCTCCAGCCTCAAGTTTTTGAGGGAAGGAGGCAGGGAGCTGCTGTCTTTCCCACCTCTTAAATACAGTGATTATAATCATGCTCAGAACAAACCTGTCATGTAGCTGGTATCTTTCCCGTACTTCTTCGAGTACAATTCGTTTTGGTCCTTCTCCTCCAACTAGGAAATGTAACTCTGGATACTTCTGACAGAGCTCAGGAATTATACCACTAAGCAAATCTATACCTAAGAACATAAAACATAAGGCAAGATGTTATTGTATTGGATATTAGAAGTTATACCACTATGCAAATCTACACCTAAGAGCACAAAATGTAGGGCAAGCCATTACTGTATTTGGTATTAGCACTTACCATGATGTAGCCTACTGCTACATTCCTCCTTGTCTTATCACTATTTGCCCATGTAAAAAGATGTTCACCCTCCTGTTTATATGCTCCCCTCATGTACTGGAAGGCCACAATGAGGTCGCCTCAGAGCCTTCTCTTCTCCAGGTTGAATGAGCCCAACTCCCTGAGCCTTTCTTCACAGGAGAGGTGCTCCACCCCTCTGAGCATCCTCATGGTCTCCCCTGGACCCAATCCAAAAGCTCCACATCTTTCCTGTGCTGGGAGCCCCAGGCCTGGATGCAGTAAGGCAGTAAAGTAATATAAGCCAAGCTTTGCCCTTTACAAATTTCAGTTTACAAGAAATATACCTCTACATACGCACAAATGGGAGTGATGACCAAAATAAGCATTTTTTGGCTACCATTACCTTTTCTGTAAACAAGCCTGCTGACCACCACAATCGTTACAGTGCTGTCATCCCTCCTAGACGGGTCTGGGGTGAAGTCAGTGGGATCCACAGCATTGGGGATGACGGAGACGATGCGGGGGTCCAACGCCGCTCGCAGCACCGTGTTCTCCTTACTGGTGTAGGAGACGCAGATGATGTGGTTGGTATCGCACAGGGACACGGTCAGAAGTTTGTTGGTGAGCACCGAGCTGACGTCCGCAAAGCCAAAGAGCGAGTGGTCTGTGAACACCGTGCGCAGCCCCATGGTCTTGGCGTGGAAGAGCGCGTCGTGCGCCATGGCCGAGAAGGAGCTGTGGGCGTGGACGATGGTGACGCGCTCCCGCACGAAGATGTACCTGAGCAGAGGCAGGCTGTGGAAGAGCGTGGTGGCGGTGGACTGGTTGTACATCACCCTGAGGGGCAGGTAGTACACCTTCAGCCCGTTGGTCAGGTAGCGGACGCCCTTACGGCTGCCGTAGGCGTGGGTGACCACCAGTACCTTGTGGCCGCGCTCGATGAGGCACTGCGACAGCTGGTAGATGTGGCTCTCCACGCCGCCCATGTTGGGGTAGAAGAAGTCCGACACCATGCACACGCTCTGCGCTCTCCCTGCCCCCATCCTCCCGCCGGGGCAACGACGAGGCGCCATCACTCCCTGCCGACCGCGCGCCGGACCCCCGCGGGCCCCTCGCCGTCGCTGGGCCCGGCCATCTCCCACGCGTAGGCCGCGCCGGCCGCACTCCCGGCGGGGCAGGCGGCCGCCGCGGGCCCTTTAAGAGAGCGCTCACCTCGAGCGGCCGGCACCCGCCTCGCAGGGGGGCGCGCGTACGTACCTGCCGCCCGCCGCCGCTCGCTGGGCGCTGCCCGCCGCCTTCCCATTTCCGGGCACGGCCGCGTCACCACGGTAACCGCGCGGCGGTCTCGCCCGGCCCCCGCCTCCGAGCTTCTGCCAATCGCCGCCCGCAGCCGCGTCACGCGGGAAAGGAAGCGGCCAATCGGAAGGGCGGCGGTGGGAAGGGCTGCGATAGAGGAGGTGGCGGTTTCGTTTCTTCCTTCTGGCCGTTGGTCGCCTTGTGTGTGAGGAGTCACCGCCCCACAGTATTCGTACTCCGCTCTGGAGCCCCTTAGCCAGTCGTTACCCAGACAGGGCACCGAGGTGTCCTGGGGCAGATAGGTTGGGCTGTGAGATAAGGAGGGAGGATCCTGGAGCTGCAGGCCTCACCTCAGCCATTCTCGTGGTAGATGGGCAGTGGGATGCTGCATCCACTCACCTAAAACAACGTTGTGTCCTATGGTGGGAGGTCTGCCTTAGTTACTGTTAGAAAAGCTTGTGTACTATAAGGCAAGCTGATGGAAAAGAAGTGAACTGCAGGCTGTAAAATGAAGAGCTACATTAAAGCTCTAAAGGTCTTACACCATCCCCAAGTGGAGAAGCTCTTGTGATTCACTTTTGGTCTGTGTCATTCACAGCAGGAACTCCCAAAATGTTCTCAAGTCTTGCTGCAGATGCTACTGGTAAATGAAAATAAAAACATTGTTAGAAACAGTCCAGAAACTGTCCAGATTGGGAAACAGCTGAGTAGCATGACATGCTCTGACACTCTTAGTTGGCATCACGTGGCTGAGCCTTTCTGATCTTCTCAATGAGCTTTGGAATCAGCAGATACCAGTTTCAACTTGTCCATCGCTGGCTGCCAAGACTGGATGTTATCACAGCACGCTAGAGCTGTTCATGACTTTGTTATATGTTCCCAATATTTTCTTTGGCAGCTGCTTCTCCTTGCAAAGATTTCTGGTATGAATTTTGTCGGATTCAATTCTATCATCACTCCTAAGCAAATATCTATGGCATTATTGCATGAGCTGACCTAGGCCACAGTGCTGGTTGGATTCCAGGTTGGGTTAAAGCTTGGACAGACATAGTTTGGAGGTGCTGATTGCAAGAAAGAACAAGGAAAAAATCAGGTGCTTTATTCTGAGACTGGAAGAGCTGACGTGTTGGTGTGTTGAATAAGAAAACCATTGCTCATTGTTGAGTCTTTTCCAGTGTTGAGAAAGGTGAGGCTGGTATTGGTACATCTGACCTCATCATCAAGTGCTCCTCCTGGGTGGAGCGCCTTGTGGGAACCTGAATTTCAAGATATCATCATGCTGTGAAAGGAGCCAGGGGAGCTGGAGGCCACAGGGATCCTAGTTCTCAGCAGAAACTGGAGCCTGGGTGTAAGAAGTTTGCCTTAAATAAAATCCAAAAAAAGAAAAACAAACAAACAAACAAACAAAAAAACAAAACGTTGTGCAGAACAAGGAGGAAAACACTTCGAGGTTCTCAGGTGCAGCACCCTGTGATGTGATCCCTGGTAAATTACAGTAGTAACCTTCTTTGGGGTCAGGCTGCCCTGAAGAATCAAGCTGTACTGCTCATTGCCATTCTAGTTAAAAAAACAATACTTTTTGTTTAATTATTTGGAAAATGACCTCTTTTTTTTTTTCTTTCTGGACTAGCTACTGCTAATATCAGACTCCTTGTATGCTGTATAAATTGTACTTCTTGATATGCAACTTAGAAAATCCAAAGATGCGTCGTAGCTGATATACAATGCAGCAGCCCCTCTCATCAGCAGAAGTGGAGTCTGATGTGGCACACAGGCTAATGCTGACAACTGTGCAAATCAAGAATGCTGACACTGACCTGCAAAACATTCCACAGGAGACACCCACTTCTTCTCAGAAACCTCATTTTACGCCATAACAGCTATGATTTTTTTGGCCCTCTGTTTATCTGAAGTTTGGAGAGAATTCAGTGCTTTCTCAGCAACTGGCCATAAATTCTAGAACGCCTTTCTGAAGGTCAGGAAAAGTATTATGGTGAAGCTTCCCTGCCTCTGACCTTGCATGTTAAGTCTGATGTTCTGACATCTGCGTTCTGCATTAAACGTCCAGTTATGTTTAGTGTCATATCTTCAGTTCATTTCTGTCACCCTGTACCAGTAAGGTCCTCTCACTGTCATGTTCAAACAATCCTGAAAAAACTGTCTACCAGCAAGCCTGGGGGAAAAAAAGAACATAATGGACAGAAAAAAACACCACTGATAAAAATATTGCTAAACTTTATGTCCACAACTGTTCTTGAGGACAGGGTACCACATACTTTTCAGTGGCAGGGTTGCTGTGTTGATTATTCATCACTGATCCTGGGTACATCCAGAGTCCAACCTGCTCTGTTCTGAGGTGGAAGGACTAGCAGCTGAAGAGGGAATCATGTTTCCTTCTTTTCTAAATGCCTGAGCTTTATGTATTCACACTCTCACTTAAAGTACATACAAGGTCAAAGTAAGACTGTGTAACATATAGAGAGTAAAGGTAGTGACAGCAGACAGTAAAAAACAGTGACAGCAGAGTAACTACTGCTTACAAACCTGGTCCTTGTATACTCCCTGAAGCACCTTCCTAAGTTGGGTTAATGAAGAGAGAAGATGGAGGAGACTTAAAGAGACTCTTGTGGTACTGTTCTGGCAGCAGATGTCATTGTGCCTCAAGGAGATCACTTCAGTGTTCTTGAAAACACAGGAGAACTTTTCTCCTGGTATTGCACTACTTCATCTCCCTCTCAGCTTCCTCTCATGCTGAGTCTGTTGCTTTGCCCCCATAGCCAGATCTACAACGTTGTTTCTATTGAAAGTCTTTCTTGAGCGCAAAATAGCCATTTGGTGGAGGGCCTTTGCTGTGTGTAACAAGCTGGTGTATTAAATTAACATGTTTGTTAATACTTAATGTGTCTAAAGCATGCAGCTTTATTATTTCAAAGCATCAATAATTGGCAAGAGCAGAGGACCAGTTGTTCACAGACTCGTTCACAAAAGAACTACGCTGTTCCAGATCCTGATACTAATGCAAGGGAACACTAGTGCTCCTGGAAAAGAAAACCCAGGACAAGGACTAGTGCTCTGAGAGTACACAACTGGGTCCTAGTGCGGGAAGATTTCTTTTCTTGGATTCAGTAAAGCAGAAACTACTTGAAGACCCAAATGGAGAACATTTGTGAAAAATAATACTGCCAGATGGTAATCATGTCATTGGAGCACATGTGGAGCAAGATTGATTAGGGAAGCCAAGTAAGAGATATCTGGAAGCAGCCGAACACTCTGAAAAAACAGAGTGCTTTGGTCTCTGACCCTGCTGGAATTACTTGTGCTCCAAAATGAGGAGGAAAGGAGTATATGGAATCTTTGTCTTGTAGAAAGAGATGAACTGTCCTTCAGTTTTCTTTGTTATTATATGGTATATCAGGGGAACCTGTCGCTTCTCCTAAGACTCCTGTGAAGTAAGGGCCCAACTGTTTAGTTCAGCAGTTTTTTTCTGTTATTGGAATTTGAAAAGGATATAACACATTTCTATATTACCTTAAAAAAGTGAGTTGTGCATGGTTTCTACTGTATGTAACCAATCCCCTACCTGACTACAATACCACTCACAAAACAGGCAAGAAATTACGTGGTTTTCTAATACAAGCACCAGTGTATTCTTGTAGTTCCATATTCCTGAAACTCTCTGCAGCCAGATGAGGTGACACACCAGTATACTTTTTCAAGTAAAAATTTCTAGTCAAAAGGTTAGCAAGCTACAGTGTAGTTCATGAAGGAAATGGCCATTGACTACAAACTGTAAAACAAGGGCTTCTTTTCTAAGCCATATTTCTCTCTTAGACGTCAGAAAGTACATTGGTTTTCCATTTAGCAGGCACATCTCCCTTCCAAGCAGCACATCTAAGACAGGTGAATGAATTTGCTAATAGAAACGAGAGTTGATCAGCAGCTCTGTGTCTGTTAGGTCTCACATCTATGCTCCTGAGGCACATCCCAAAGTCTTGATTTCGCATTAGCTTTCTGTGTATGTCAGTTCTCTCCCATCCAAGAGCCCAGGTCCTCTTCCTGCTCAAATCAAGACAATGCAGATGGGGAAGGGTAGGAGGGTTTGGGAGCAGTTGGGGTGTATTTGCCCAGAAGTAGCTTTCAATCCCCCAAGGTTACACACAGGTCATGTCTCCATCCTTACCAGCACAGGACAGTTGCTCACAGTGGTGACAGTTGCTGTGGATAATCCTCCTTTGCCCAACCAAAATCCTTCACCACTTCAATTTAGGGACCATTTCAATGCCTGAATCATTGAAAACAGAGCCAGCTTGCTGGCTGCTTTCTGCCTTTTCAGTTGAGCCAGTGACCAGCTTAAAGGCTCCCTGTATGGGAGATAGAAATTCCTGGACAAACAATGCAAGTGGTGACTGGGTTCTCCATGACAGTTCAAATCAGTCAGAAATACGAGTTAGCTTTGTCCCAGCATACCTTATAGATGTCACCTGCAGTCAGCATACAACTAGCATCAGCTCTCTTGTCAAGTAATCTGTCCAGTGCAACAGAAATGCAGCCATGTGACAGTGTCTGATCTGGATCAAATATGGTACAGTATCTGATATTGATTGTTATGAAGCTGCAACCTGTTGACTAGACTAAAATTGTTTTTGTTTTAGTTTTAATTAGTTTTGCTAAATTTTACGGTCTATATAATTGCAGATCTGAATTACCCTTCCTGTAGCTTTAAGGCCAAGTGCTTTAACATTTGTACATCAGGTGTCTAAGGCCTGTCTTCTGTTTGTACCTTTAAGTTAGGACTTGTCAACCTAACTTAAAAAAAAATCCTGGGAATGTATCATCAAATAGCCAATAAAAATTGAAGTGCCAGAACTCTTGCATGGTTCCAGTATTAAAATGCTAACAAGATGGTTTTAATTGAAAGGTCAGTCAGTCTGAGGACTTAGAGGAGGAAAAATAGTGCAGTAACAACAGCAGGTGGAGCTATTGGAAACTTAAAATATTGGTGCTGGTGGAGATGCAAAATATTCTCTGTGTAAAGTTGAAGACCGTGCACATAGTATGTTTTATTTCCTGCTACTAATGCTCCTCTTATATACATGCCCCAGAATGTTATCAGCACTGTTCTTTCTTTCTGTTTATGGTGCCCATTATTGTAGTACGTGCATGCTTTTTACATAGTTTGAAATAAAACTGTCTTTCTTCCTTAAAAGAAACCAAACAACACAATATTTTTATACTTGATATCTGGATTTACACTATAAAGTAAGTGTAATTGTTGTGGATATACTTTAAAATCTACCAAATTAAACACATTTTCTTTAACTTAGTAGCTTTAGCGTAGTCTTGCAAGGCAAACTCTCTGGAGGAAGCAGTAATTTTTATTTGACCATTAGAGGTGGCAAAATTTAGAGCAGTTTTCAGACACACAAACTCTTTGTGAGGTTTGAAATGAAAGCCACGGGCTTCAAGCTTTATGCAGGCTGGAAGCAACCGCTGTGAATGTAATTTAATTAATGTGGAGCAGGGCAAGGTGATAAGGTGATTGGCCTCCAGGGGACAGGTAGGGAGGATAATCAGTTATTAGCTGTGAAAGCTTTAGGAGTGAGCTGTGGGTGGTTTTCAAATGGCATGCACAGCAAAATGCCAGAAGAGAGAGAAACAAGATGACTTTAAAGGGATTTTCATGATATTCCTTTGTAATTGAGTTACAGGAAAACATTGCGGTTTATTATGGGGTAAGCGTTGATAAAAAGTTTTGCATAGTTCTTGTGAATATGTTGAGCTTTTCCTTGTGTTGCGTGACTTGTATTGTTTTATTCTGAAAAGTGAAGCTAAATTAGGGCAATGCAACCACATTTCAGCATTCAAACATGAACCTGAACAGCTAGCTCATTCATTGAGAATAAGAAAAGCTTTCCCAAGAAAGAAGAACAAAGGAGGCACATGAGTCTGCTCAGACAGCCAGATCAGGGATCAAGGGGAAGTTCTGGATAAATACTTTACCACTCAGTCACTTAGCAGAGTGTGATGGGTTGGTCTGGTTATTCTGCTTCGATTTCAGCTGAACTGGTGAAATTAAGCCACGCACTAGCAATACAGTCCTTGCCAATTAAAAATACAGTTTTGCAAAACAAGTGGGGGCAGAAGGCTAGGTGATATGCTTTTTGTCACTTAATTTGTAATTACACTTAATCTAATACTTTTGATTTTATAATTCATATATTTTTAAATACATAGCATATGCCAATGGGGACTAGAATAAAATTCTTCAGCCATAGATATGGCAAAGGTTGTCTTTGATGTTTAGGATACGAAAGAGTTCACCCTAAGTCATGAATGCTCTCAACCTGGGAGAACCTTTCACTTTGAATTGTATTGTAAATTATGATAAAATTGAAAATAAAAAAGGTTGCTGATGGAATGGAAGTCAACATAAAGACCAAGCCACAACAGCATCTTTTTATGTACTTATTTTGCTTCATTGGCTAAAACAGCCATTTCCTTTTCAGTTAATTTAAAACAGACTTTCTCCCCCCTGGAGTGAAAAGGTTTTATTGAAGTTGTGAGTAAATGCTGATGTTGGAGTCTGACAGAAATAAAATGAATGGCAGTACATCATTTACAACCCCTGACTTGTTTCTTTTTTTAATGAATAGTGTAATAAAGGAGAACACAGATCCACTTGTTCTGGTAACCACCTCATACTTCCCCAGAGGCTGATTCATTCAATGAGTCCAAAATTAGAAGGTGACAGCCTTCGTCATATTTTGAAGTTGAAAAGCATTTATCAGTTATTTAGAAAATATAAATGGAACTGGCAGCTAAAGGAGCTTCCTCAAACATTTGTTGTTGTTGTTTTGTATTGCATTTTGGGTTTCCTTTTCCTTTTTTTACACTACCATAAATCCAAGTAACTATTAATTTAAATAGCCTAATTCCTGGCTTGAAGTTGTACATGAAAACAAAAAACAGATTCTTTTTATTTTTTTTCTGCACAAAATGTGCAGACGAGGGAAGCACTAGAGAACTGCATGATGAGTAAAGGCACTCATGGGAAGGATGGCTGGAAAACAGGGAAGGATTTTAAGAGTCATCTGGACCTGATGCCCAAAGGATACTTATAAACGGATCTGTTTGCAGTGTCTGTGAGTGTGATGGGATTTATATATGCCCCGTCAAACTTCCTGTGAATAATGCTGGTTATAAGCAATGTCACAATACGTGACATATGACAAATTCCAGAGGAAATGGGGGCAGTGCTTTCAGATTTTCTTGATGTTCTTTAGTATCACCAGCATTTTGTGTGATCACACGTACCTCTGTAATTTAGAGGTCAAGTAGAGTTTTTACAAGTAGATGAAGTTCTCCTGATTCTTTCAAACACAATATTTTACTCATTCAGTCTTTTTCCTTGTCCCCTCCCAACGAAAAGCATATGCAATCTTGAAAGCTAACTACTCATAAAAACTTAACTTTTAGAAACTTCATATGCATCTGATTCAGAATTAACCATCATTATTTAAGTTTTCCCATTCCTATTATACAAATGGATATGCAGACACCATAATCCAAGTGCTGCATTAAAGACATCCCTTGTTATATAAAAATTAAGACACACCATAACAGGAAATTTTAGCTTTATTATTGTGGCTATGAAACCTGTAAATCATGTCCACATGTTTAAAAAGCAAGTCATGCTGAACACAGTAATAAAAGGCATTTCAAACTTCAAACAGAATGTTTCTGTTCAATAACCTTCCCTCTGAGAAGGCCATTTAGTGATAAGTTAAAAGCTAATGACATCAGTCAAATACCAGATCTGCCATGAATTTTACATATCCCATTTAGGCCTTCTGCATTCTTATATTAGATCTCTGCGATTAAATTTTGATGTATTGATATGAGAGACAACGTAAAGCATTTCTATTTTCAAGTTTATTGAATATTTTGAAATGGATTGACTCCAGAAATTCTCAAATCAAATAACACTACGAGCTTTTCTAAATTCTCATCAAATTCTAATTGTCTCCTTGTGTTTCCATCTTCATTCAGAGCTTCCTTTCAGTCATCGCTTTCCATGTAAACATTTACATCCTTTAAATGTGCCGTGCTATTAGCAACGCATAGGTATTCTTTGGTCTGTGACAGTGATGACCGTCACACAACAAAGGGATTCACAGCATTATGCTAAATCTTTGGAGCTTTTCCTCATAATATTTGTGTGGAAGTTATTAATAGTCATTATGTGCTCAAACTGTGATCATTTTCTCATCATACAGGAGAGCAAGATGGATAAACACAGCACCCAGCAAAGAACAGACTGGCACGAGGCCTTACAAGCAGGTGATCTCCCAGGATCAAAATTTACTGTAAAAGAAAAGCTGTAGGATCGCTGTGCTGCCAGCACAGTAGTGTACTAGTACCATCCAAGAAGTAGGTGAGTCAAGGCTTTGGAAGATGGAAGGGCCTTTCTAAGTCCTTCCTTCTGCAGAAGCCCATAGGAGGGGAAGGATGGCCAGTGCTCATACACCAAGGCATTAACTTGTGCGATTAAATAAAGGTATTCTCATGTTCTAAGTGTGAATCTGGCTAATTCAGAGCACTTGGATGCCTCTGCCACCAGCGTAGTGCTACAGGTGAAATGAGGGGTTGCATCCATCCTGCTGATTTTCGAGGGAAGGCTGCAGGGCTTTTGAACATCATTTCGAGCTCCTTAGCAATTGCTTTAAGAGGCCTCAGGAATTGGAGCACACTTATTTGTCTCACAGGTTGAAATGACTCTGTTTTGTGGGGAAAAAAAAAAGAAAAAGAAAAAGAAAGAAGGTATTCGCTGGGCAGATCAGAAAGCTGAGGAAGCTCTACAGATCAGCACTGACAAAGATTCAGGCATAATTAATACAGGTTTCCAACTACTAAATTTCTCTCATCTCTTTTCAGATGTCACTTAAAGTCAGAGCCCCGCACACCCAGAGGGCATCTTCTCAACCTGTCTTTTTATGTCAGTACAGCTCTACTGACTTCAGGAATTATTCATTTATAAGTCTAGCAGGTTTCCACTTAGATTTAGCCTGTGGAAATGCATTCATTTTCCAATTGTTGTGTTGTTAAATGACACTATAAACTACTGCCCATGGGCAATGGTGCTGTAGTAGAGGAATATATATTAGCTTTCTTGAGGCTTAAGAATTCAGCTTGATGTATAGTTTTGGACAGAGGAGTATTGTTGCTCCATGTGCCACTAGTGCAATCAGTTAAGTGTCTGTGTCTGGTTGAGCATGAGGTGCTTGGGCTTGCAAAGCATCATGCTTCTGTTGCTCTTTGTCTTTTTGAGGAATGTGCTAATGGTGCAACCAACCACAGGGTCAGTAACCTCAACTGTGAGTGAAGTGAAAAGTGATGGGGTGGTTTGTTCCTTCTAAACACCTTTGCAAAGCTTGAAGGCTTCACTTAGAGGAGCAAGGGAAATGTAATGGTGAGCTTCTACTGCCCAGCTGGCTCACCTTGATTTGCACTGGGGTCCCATTCTCCTTGTCTGTGCACAGTGTGGATCAGTTGCACATGGCATAAGCTGTGGAGGAATCTCCTCAGTGAAGAATCTGCTGCAGACAAGGAGGTGACCCTGCTGCATGGCTTCACCTCATGCAGTCACACATCAAACCACATTGTTTGGTGAGAGGATCCCAAGTTCACTTCCCAGCGTTGTTACCAAACCAGCCTGCCAGTGTATTTGTACTGACTTAGAACCCAAGATGAATTGGAGGGCACTTGAAGCAGTCATCCAGTGCCCGGCTTTAAATGCCTTACTCAGAGAGAATATACATAACATTGTAGTGCTTTCTCCAACGGTTCAGTCCACCTTACACGGCTGGGCTCTAATTTTATTTTAAAGAAATCTATTTTTCCCTATATAAATTAAAACAAGTCATCAAAACAAGTCATCATTTTCCTTTCCACATGCTGTGTCAACATTTCCATCTCTGTTGCAGTTGTTTCATTTCCTCTCTTCCCTCTGTTCAAACTGCAGTAAAGAATCAGAGAATTCAGCAAAGGAGAAAAATGATTTTGTCATCAAGACCACCACTTGCAGTTCAGGATTGCTGCTTACAATATTTTGTCTCAAACCAGATTTCAGTGGTCCAGAAAATAATACTGTCCTTATACTTGATTTAGTTAAAACACTGTTATTCAGGCCTCACGCTGATGAAAAGAATTTCAGTGCAAAGGACATACTTTCATACCGTGGTAAGATAAGAGAATAAAACCATCTTTTCCTTCAGAAAATTGCTGAACAGTTAGTACTAGTGTGGCTGCTCTCCCCTTAGGGAGATTAACACACTACAACAGGAACAAATAAATAAATCACACATGCCAGTCAGGCAGACGTGGGAAAAAATGATTCTTCTTTACTGAAATTATTGGACTTAGTGACCTTGTGTCTACCAGCATTTGGGCAGGAGCCAGTCCCAAAGGGACAAACATAGAAAGGCTGTACTTGAAGTGGCTTTTGGTTTTTGCTTAATTTCTTTTTGTTTGGCAGAGTTTTAATATAACAGAGAGAAAAAGAAAAAACAAAAACAAAAAACAAAAGCACTTGAATAACTGATGTATTTATTTTCTTATATACAATTAAATATGGCACATCTGACAGTAGTTGTACAATAACTTCAAAATGATAATTAAAGCTGGACAGTAGATCAAATAACTCAGTGCTGACCCTATTAGAAGCCAAATCCTGCACACTGAATTTCTGAAGGAAGTTTTACCCTAGAGTTGCATTAGCTAAGGATTCAGAGGCTAAGGTTATCTAGTCTCAATTTCTGAAAGGCTGGCTGTTGACTGTGACTCTGTTACCAATATACCAGCTTCATCTTCCATAGCATGACATTGAACTGGCTCTTTCTGCTCTTTCTTCCACATAGACAGAATTTCATCAGTTGTTTTTGCCTCTTAGAGAACAATTATCAATGCCCCAGAGGACTGACTTGCAGTTAGTGATTACTCTAATAAATAAATGCAGACCGGATTCATTCTTCTGCTGTTAATGTGGAAGACATTCGTTTTTACTACTGTTTGGAAGTCAGTGACAGCTACTTTGCAAAGCAGTGGATTTCTGGAGAACTGGAGAAGCTGAGTCAAGGATTTTCTTTGCTTTGTGACCCATGAGAATTTCTCTTCTCCTTTGGACATCGACAATGCCTGGGACATGTTGGCTTTGCAGTTGGGCATGTTCTGGGTTGCGATGGACATTTGTCCTCACAGCTGTTTGATAAAGGAGAAAAAAAGCATAAAAGAGGTAAGGATTTTAATACGATAATTCTTCACTGTCATATTCCTCAATTTTTTCATAATTGGACACCGCAGTGTTCTCACATAGAATACACTTGGGACAGTGCTGACACCCTATGATACAGGGAGAAGATAGTGCTGTCCTCAAGTTTTATGAAGTACCTTTGTTCTCCAGGACTAACAGGCATACAAATCTGGCATAGAATTACTGTGTACAGATTACGGTCAATTCTAGAATCTAAATTTATATAAACAAATGATGGCATTGATATCCTCCTGTATCCCAAAGTCATAAATGACCAAGTCTTTGACGATGTTTCAACTCTACCGATTCTTTTAGCTATTTTATAGTTGTTAACAACTATTTTATGCCTGTCTTTATTTTCAGAGCTCAATCTAAAGATGCAGATGTTACTCCTTCCACAGCTTCCTCTCCATGAATGAATCTAAGAGGTCTGTGAGAAGGGACTGTATGGGTGACCATTCAGCAAACTGCAGTTCTGCTTTCTTAACCAGTGAAACTCAACTCTTGAGTTTCTATATATAAGCTTTCAGACTGCATAGAATAATAGAATCATAGGATGTCCTGGGTTGAAAAGGACCACAATGATCACTGAGTTTCAACCCCCCTGCTATGTGCAGGGTCGCCAAACACCAGACCAGGCTGCCCAGAGCCACATCCAGCTTGGCCTTGAGTGCCTCCAGGATGGGGCATCCACGCATGCATGCTTGCATGCTCTTGGATCTGTACATGTGACAAGGGTTCTATGAGAAAAAAAAAATATGTTTTGCCAAAGAATCCTCAAAACTGGTTACTCAAAAGGATTAGGGAAATACATGGAATGTAACAGTCCCAGAACAGTTTTCCTGCTTCCCTGTGCTATCAACTGACTGGCTTTGTATATGTACAAAATTTCATTAGCATATTTCATTAGTATATCATTTGAGGACAAACATAGTGAATAATGAGCTACATGGTGTGGGTGTTAATTTAGGGTACCTTTGCTCCTAGGAGTCCGTGAGACTGCATTGGGCTGTCACAAAGAACACAGAGTGGATTTGGACTCCCTAGAAATGCAAGACTCAGTATCTCACTGAAAATCACCTTGGTAACACAGTAATTTTGAGTGTAGCACAGTTATGCAGTCATTCCCTTAAAATTAGGGGAAAAATAATAAATAGAGGTAGTTGAATAGCATCCTTGTTCATATTTCTGAGAACATATTAATTAAATATACCTTATATGCCTTCTGTCTTCTATCTCTATTGTTGTTATTATATTCATAATTGCAGCAAGTGATGGCAATCCTACCTAATTCAGCACTTGCACCTCCAGCATCTATGCAGGCTAATTCAGACCTTGCAGTATAGCCACTGAGTGACAAGGAGCACTTACCTACAGGTTTCGGCATGAAATATCTTGTGTTTCTGAGCACAGCTTTCCTGGTTCTCCCTGCACAAATAGCAGCTGCAGTTCTCTTTACTTTGAAAGAAGTCTGTGGGACACTTCTGCCTGCAGATGCATTCACAATTTTCTTCATCAAATTCCATATATTGTCCACACATAGCCAGCTCAGCAAGAGGAGGGAGCCCTGCAATAGCAAGTACAACTTTTAGCAATAAGCTTTCAATGGTTAAATTGTGCTCTGGAAGAGGCTGGCTCTTTCACTACAGTCAAAAGGGCTCATGTACTCTGATTTATTTTGGTCTTCTATTATAACTTACAGTGCAGAGAAGGACTTTTCAACTTTTCAACTTTTTCAGGACAGGAGTGGGCTGATTTTTTCACTAATACTGTTATTTCTTATTGGTTGGACCCTGCGATGAAGTACTTTATTTTGGGGATGCATATTAGAAGTGCCAAATGTTACATTTTGGAACACATGAATCCTTACAAGAAAGCAGATTTCAAGAAGAAAAATCCCGGGATTTAGCATGTACCCCTCACAAAGCTGCACATCCACACAAACGAGCATCCTCACTATTCAATATACTTCACTATCCCCACACTTTTTTGCAGAGTTTTTGCAGAAGTAATACTATGTCTAGCAAGATGTAATCCAGTCTCGTACTTCAATAAGCAACATATGTACACTTGTCAGTTAAAGGAAGGAGAAAATACTTTGTTTCAGAAACAAACCCCAGCCAAGCAAATACGCTGTCTAATACCTCATCTGTCTTCCTTCAAAATACACATCTGGACTATAATATTAGGTTAATCTTAGTAAAAAGGGAATATATTTTCTGAAAGCCACATTAAAATGCTGGCAGCACATCCCTGGTTAAAGGTCATGGCTTATAATGTGTCAGTAGAAAGATAATTTCCTGTAATTTTACAATTAACTATTGGATTTAACCTATGGAATGTGGAATGTAACCTGTGTCCATGACCTCTGCAACCTGAGCTCTGATCTTAGTGACCAGAACGGGCCTGTACACTACTTGAAAGAAACCTTCATTATTATTTGCTTAATGCTGGAAAACTAATATCCAAAAAATTAAAAAGAAAGAAGAGGGAAAGGAATCTGCCACAAATTCTTGGAAAACAAACCACTTCCTTGGGGTGATAAAGCTTGGCATTTACGAGTGTTTCAGCCTTGCTTCATTTCAACATCAAAGGCAGATTTTAAGTTATTTTGTCCCAGCCACAGCCAAACCCATTCTGCTTCACAGGATGATATTTTATCTGAGGAAATATTGAGTTTATGTCAACAAAAGCTGTAATTTAACAAGCCACAGATTTTAATCTCCAAGTTGACCTTACAAAAGGCTAAGAGCAAAGAGGACTCTGGCTATTCAGTGTTCTTTGGACATACTCTGATATATGGTGTACTAATTCTTTCTTGAGTGGAAAGCCTAACTTGAGCTTAACTACTTTACTTGATGGCCAAATGATCTGATTCAGAATGAGAACCAATCCTACAGGGAAAAAAAAAAAAAGCAACATGAAACTATCTATTAGCCTCAGGACATCTTAATTAACAGAGCACTCCATGAAATTATTAGATTCTATTTTAGCTTGCTTGCCAGCTTGTTTTCACGGTTGCCTTGGTTTATTGTTTTGTTTGCTGAATGTAGTTTAAACCAGACGGGCAAGGCTTCCTTCTGTGTCCATTTGCTCTACTGCTGTCATAGTTTTATTTTGACCAGTACAATTTCCTAAGAAAATCATGTGTTGTTTCTTTTTGTTTGTTTGTTTGATTGATTGTTTTTAATCTTATACAGACCATGGGGAAATTTTAACTTTATTCCTAAACCTTACTGCCAGTAGGTGTCTTTAGACTTACACAGTTCCCTCATGGAATATTTCCTGCAAATTTATTTGACAGTTAAGTTTTCCAGGAAAAGCAGAGAGAGAAAAGAAGTACTGAACACTTGTATTAATTTTACCCTCTTCCATTTCCTTCCACGTACTTGAAAGGGTATACGTGCATAC
Source organism: Gallus gallus (assembly GCF_016699485.2). Taxonomy (NCBI): domain Eukaryota; kingdom Metazoa; phylum Chordata; class Aves; order Galliformes; family Phasianidae; genus Gallus; species Gallus gallus. The sequence goes on along the minus strand of NC_052532.1, from coordinate 122,177,275 downwards.
TCCTGAGCATGTATAGTATATTAGTTTGAAAGCATCCTAAACACTTTAATATAGCATAAAAGATAATCAAATAATTTAAGAGGTCATATAACCTTTTGCAGTGACTATAGCTAATAGGAGGAATTGCTTTTACCCATCTTACTCCTGATATATCTGTTCTTGAGAATGTCCCATAATGAAAATTCAAGACTTTCCCCACAATATATTCCAGGGATAAATCTTTCTACAGTTAAAAGGTTTTTCATAATGTCCATTATACAATTTAAGGTTAATATAAGATTAAAAAAAAAATTCAAGAATGCCTACTTCACTACATGTTTTTAGTACATTCCTGTTTCTTATTCAGGTTGCTACTAGAGGTGAATTAAAATGTCCAAGGAAAAAATATGAGATGGGGATAAACATACCAATGTTTATTTTCAGGTGAGTTTCTACTCTGTAAGCAAGGTCTGTCTAAGGACATAGAATCAAAACTGCAGCTCTCACAACAAGAAGTGGAACAAAGCCTAAATGCGACACAAACATCCTGCAGATAATGAGGAGAAGTGTCCATTGTTAATTTAATTTTACCTTCCCGTCTGTTTGAGTGCTGTACATCTGCAACACATTCACATTTGTCACTATCCCAGACCCATCCATTATGGCAAAGTTTGTTCGTAAAGGGACAACTAGAAGGAAAAAAAAAAAAACAAAAAACAACAACAAACAGATGGAAATTAAAAAAGCAAATATAAAGAGCAGCAGCATAGTTATTTGGCAGAATGAATCTACTGGTGTTCTGTCACTTGTACTACATGAAGCTGTGGTATCTGTGTGCATTATTGCTACAAATAGAAAACTTGACATTGGATGATGGGGCTGGATCTCAGCTAATAGTAGTAGTAGATAGAGCATGTATTTCAGACTACGTGCCTAGGAAGGAAATGGCTACAGTTTTACTGCTCCACTTTTTTTTATTTTTTTATTTTTCCAGCTCTGCTCCACCCAGGATAGTCTTAGTCTTAGTATTCACGCCATCCATCTGTATGCTTACATATAAGGCTAGACAGAGACATCGGAGTTAACATTAAATAACCCTTTAGATGTGTTTCTAGTGTGTTTGTTCAGTTAATTTAGTTAATTTCCATCAGGATTACAGTTGTGCTATACCATACTCTGGAGTGAGATGTGAAATCACTTTTCTCCAAGCACTGAACCTGTCAGATGCAAACCAAGACTGGATGAGAATTGCAAAGCCATACTTTGCGTCACTTCTGACCAAGGGTGCCATGAAGTAGAGTGGAGTTCTTTATGTTGACTTCAGCACTCTTTGTATGCCCTGGGTGGTTAATGTGTGAACAGAGTTACTTGTGTCAAGTTCTATGCACATATACCCAAGTAGCTCCAGTGGACTGTAGTGATAATATCTGCACTTTGAGTCCCTCTCAAGCATCTTCATATCTTAATGACTGCAGATCCTGCTGTACTAGCCTGCTCCTTTTTGGATTACAGTTTCCATTCAGTATTATTTACAAGGTTAAACCAAAGCTTTATAATCCTGAGTGATAATCAAGAAGATTGGAAAAAAAATTGGGATAACAGAAAGTGAAGGCACTTCTACAGTGACCAAATCAGAGCAAAGCAATTTTCTTACTTCATAGGTAGCAAATTTTAAATGAATTAACTTACCCATCTTCTTCTGGGTACTGAACCGATCTTCGTATGATGGTGTACTGGTGACGCTGGGTATTTGACAAACACTTACAACCGGTGTGATTGGCAATTTTGATTGGCACAGGCTCTGGAACACTTGTCAAAGGAACCGAGATCTCAAAGAGCTAGGTGGGTGAAATAACCATTTTTTTTTTTCAGTTTCCATTTTACAGTTAATATGTGAAGTCTTAAATAAAAACTTTTTATCCTTTGCCACCGTTTGCCTCACCATTGCTCTTTTCTATCGATAGTTACCACAGGTATAAATAAGCAGGTGGCCAAGTGAGGGATGGACTCTGTCCACCAAAGTAAAAGCTTGCCAAAATGATCACACTGGTGCTATATATACCGAACATTGTTCCAGATTCTTCATATGGACACTCAAATGCCTCTTGTGTATTGCTAGGGCGAGATGAAAAATATACGGACATTGCAAACTTTATTCTCAATTATATCATCAGCTGAATCTTAACCACTTATGGAGACATTAACTATCCTAGAGTACTCACACACTATATCTTTAGATCCCTACCTTGATCCCCAGGGCCTCCTCAGAGAAGGAAGAAACAGACTAAGTAAAGGACACTTTAACTAGGTTCCTACAGGGAATTATCCTGGAAACATCTCTCTTTATTGGAGAGCCTGAAGAATCAAGAAGCCTAACTTCAGTGCATGCAAATTAACATGATCTCAGAGTGAAAGCCCTGGTTCCTTGTGCAGCAAAGAATAGGAGGTGTTGAAATTAAATACAACCCCTCTGCCCTGGTAGGCCAACTTCTTTCAAGTGGAAAGTAAGGCACAGGGTACTCCTCTGCATGCCAGCTTAGTGCTGCATCCATATTCATCATCTAGAAAATATTCCTAGATCTTACTGTTTAGATTTTTAAATTTAAGTGTCATGGTGTCTAACTTCAGGAATATCCTTCAGTGGATATTTTACACAAGGAAAAAAAGTACTCTCACTATACAGAAGTAATTCTGTTGGTTTTAGAGAAGTAATTCTGAACTGATGGTAGTGTATCCAGGAGTGGAATTTAGGTGAGAGCTTTTGTGGGAATGGTTATTTTGAAGAGCGATAAAGAAATGCAGAATTGCAGCTTTTCAACAAACTTAGGAACTGCTGCTCAAAAACCAAGTAAGTAAATAAATACTTTTTAAGCTAGCTCCCTTAGCTGATCAGATGTCTTCTGTGTGTGGCCAGCAGCCCGTAAGAACTTTCTCTTTCTGGTATGGAATGAAAACAATTAATGAACATCAACACAAGCAGGATAGGCCCTGATTTATTTTAATCTAACTATATTCCAGTGCAACCAGACACAAAGAAATTACATTCCAAAAAAGCTGAAAAAATATGTAAGTGAATCAGGCCTGCTGCCTTAAAATGTTTCCCCATAAGGACCTAAATCTTCTTTCTAAAAAAGCTGCCCCAATCTTGGCTTTGACTTAAAGAAAACCCTTTTTGATAAGTAGCATTTAATATATTATTCCAAGGGCAAAAGGTTTTAAATGTAGGGATGCCCAAGATGAAGATAAATCTAGGAAGACCAGTCCCCTGGTCTTCATATAGTTTCAAATGTAGAGCTTAGAACTGTGCTCAGTCACCAACTGGAGCAACATATCTCTGTACATAGATGCTAGAAGTAGTCTACTGAAAGATACTCTCTGGATACTCTTTATGCCCACATTTTGGCAGCGGTCATTAAAACTCAGACATTTATTGCTACTGATTTAAGCCTTTCTTCTCCATAGTGACCTGTGATTTGTGATATTCAGATCCCAAGGCATTCATATGGAGAGCATCTGGCCTCTTCTGCTGAAAATGCCTCTTTTTTTTAGGCTTGCAAATCCAAAACTACCAGCCAGCCTTGTGGAATTGATGTCAGTTTTAAAAACACAGCTCTCAGACTCATGGCCCCACACAACAAAATTTCCCAATCTCTCCTAATCCTTTGGATTTTCACAAGCCAATGTTCTCAAGGATCCCAGATCCAAGTAACAATATGTTAAACAAGGATTAAACCCCTTAATGTCACATGAGCCTGCAATCACTTTCTCAGGGCCTGATTTTCCATTTCTCCGCATACGCAGACATTTTTAATAATGCAGCATGAGTGTGAAATGTTATTGCACATGCCTCCATTCACTCCACGTGGATAAAAAATTAATTCTCTTGTTTGTTATGGTAGTGCAGACAGATCTTTCATAACAGGATTTCAGAAACCAAACATCCTCCTTCCCCTCCTTTTTTTTTTTTTTTTTTTTTTTTTTGGTTTGTTTTTTGAGAGCCAGGTCAGAAAGAGAGCAGATAAACAGCTTTATTTACCGTTTTTGACACATAAGTTGTACTCGTGTTCATGCAGCTCAGACTCTCCTCATTGCAGCAGCCTCCACATCTGAACACATTCACACAGGGTGGCTTGAAGAACTTGTTGGTTGTCGTACCCAGCTCTTTGGCAACTTCCACACAGGTTTCTCTTGGCACACATTGAGTCTTCTGCCATTCTTCATCTATGACTAGAAAGAGCACCACTTTTAGTGAGCAATTGTGGCAAAGTAAACCTCTGATTAGTGGGGTATTATATAAATAAAAATGAAGTGCTGACAGGCCATCTGAACTTACTTGGATCAATTTAAGAACCAGAGAGAGGCAGAGTACAAAATTATCCCAGTAACTTACGCCAGCTGCCCTGGCAAAGAGGTTGCTACATTTATCTGCCTTCAGTTTTCAACAGGGGTGACCAAAATGTCCCTTAATGTCTATGGGCTAAGTAGGGCTGATTGGTAGTCAATGGATCTATGTCTAGGTGGCAGCTAGTCAGGAGTGGTATCCCCCAGGGGTCAGTCTTAGAACCGGTGCTCTTCAACGTCTTTATAAATGACATAGACAGTGGGATTGAGCATACACTCAGCAGGTTGGCTGGTGGCACCAGGCTGAGCAGTGCAGTTGACACAGTAGAAGGAAGGGATGTCATCCTGAGGGACCTGGGCTGAGGGACCCGCTGAGAAGTGGGTCCACGTGAACCTAATGAGGCTCAGCAAGACCAAATGTAAGGTGCTACATTTGGGTTGCAGCAATCCCACATATTTATACAGGCTGGGTGAAGAACACTTTGAGAGCAGCCCTGTGGAGAAGGACTTGTGGGTTCTGGTGGATGAAAAGCTGAAAATGAGCCAGCTATGACCAGCTTCCTGGGCTGCATCAAAAGAGAGGTGGTCAGCAAGGACAGGGGACAGGGGGGTCATTGCCTTCCTCTGCTCTGCCCTTGTAAGGTCCCTTCTGGAGTACTGCATCCAGGTCTGGGGCCCCCAACACAAGAAAGATGGAAAGCTGTTGGAGAGGGTCCAGATGGCTGGAGCACCTCTCCTGTGGAGATAGGCTGAAGGAGTTGGGCTTGTTTAGCTTGGAAAAGAGAAAGCTCTGGGGAGAACTCACTGCAGTCTTCCAGTACTTGAGGGAATCATAGCATCATAAAATCATAGAATCGCTAAGGTTGGAAAAGACCCACAGGATCATCCAGTACAACCATTTGCCCATCACCAATGGTTCTCATTAGACCATGTCCCTCAACACAACATCCAAAACAGGATGGACCCCAACTTTTTACACAATCTTATAGTGAAATGACAGGGGGGAATAGTTTTAAACTTGAACATGGAGATTTAGGGTTAATGTTAGGAAGAAATTATTTTCTCAGAGGGTGGTGAGACACTGGCTGTCCAGAGAGGCTATGGATGCCCCATCCCTGGATGCCTTGGATGGGGCCCTGGGCAGCCTGATCTGGTAAGTGGCAGCCCTGCCCGTGGCTGAAAATTGAAATTGGGTGGGCTTTAAGGTCCCTTCCAACCTAAGCCATTCTATGATTCTGTGATCCCTGCTAGCAGAGGATTAGGTCCCAGTGCCCACCCACCAGCATAGGCAGTCCCCAGCTCCTTCTCCTATCCTGCAGGACCATCTCAAGTTGCAGTCCCAGCATCTCACCACCCTTACCCCTCAGTAGGCATGCAGAGCCCAGGCCTGACTGGAAAAGCACATAAATGATTAACAGACTCTGGTTCAGAGAGTATTAGTGCTCCCACTGGATGACAGCCAGCCAGCGCTGTCTCTGAGCTGATGAGTGAAATCCAAGACAAACACTCTCACAACTAAGTACCCTCGGGGTATTCAAGTTGGAATAACAGGAATACGAATTCAAGTGTATTTTATCTATTGAAAACACTGTGGCATCTCTCAAATACTGAATTGATGTAGGCTAGTAATTTATTTCAGGCACATCTATCAAATACTGACTGTGAGAAGGAATAATGCATTCACTGGCTGAAGCAATGAGAGAAAAAATTAACATTAACATAACACCATCTCAGTGCTTCTTAGAGGTGGCCGTGTTTTTTTTGTTTTTTTTTTTCACTTTTGTTTTCCAAATTCCTATTATGGAATAAGTTGATAGTCAATAGTGCTTACGCTTTAAGTCTGCCTTAAAATTAAGGAATTTTTTTTCCTGTCTGCCTCCTTTCATCATGTTTATGAAGGACAAGGAGCAACTTCTGTCAAGAAAATTGCTTTCACTTCCATTGCAGTCCATCTTCCTGCTATTATGCCAGCTGTGTGTGCATTTACAGAGAAGTTCTAAAAAAAAAAAAAAAAAAATCTGAAAGACTTTTAATCTAAATGCTATACTTTTCTGCAGATGAGCCTTTATTTCTCCCTTTCCTGGCTGACTTTCCTTTTATTACTTTTAATTTTTTCTTCAACTGACTGTGTACATTTAAATCAGTACGTTTATTCTTGCAAAGTCTTTCCCCAGGGTTGATTCATGCCACTTTCCAGTCACGCAAAAAAGTACAAGAAATAAGAGTTTGGGATCTGGATTCTGATTTTACTTCCTACAGCATAAATTAAGAGCAGAATCACTAAAATCGATAGAATTCTCTAGAGTAATTGAGTCAATCAAAACAGCAATCTAATCCTAAGCCTTAAAATAGAAAATAAAGTGTTTGCCAAACTTATTACAGTACATGCATGTAATCACTTCAGATGTCACTTCAGTGAGTGTAAGCAGTGACCTTTCCATCCGTACATATCCTCCCCTTATTAACTACTTTTTAACAGAAGGGATGTTCCAGGAAGATCTGATCAAAGAACTAGATGTCACATTTCGTTGTGAAACACTGTGATCACTCTGATCTTTTCTGCTGCAAAATGTGGATGCAATGAGATGCACTCAAAGCCAGAAAATGCTGCTCTTGTAGATGAGCTGAGCTGCTTTGTGGAGGCTGTGATGGCATGGGGTGAGATGAGCTTGCAGTGAGTTCATCACTGAAGCTTTAGAAAGGAGGAACGAAGTCCTAAATTCACAGAACCACAGAATTGTGGAGGTTGGGAGGGACCTCTGGAGATCAACCAGTCCACCTCCTCTCTCTGGGTAGCCTGTTCCAGTGCTGTCACCCTCAAAGTAAAGAAGTTTTTCCTCATGCTCATATGAAACTTCCTATGTTTCAGTTTGTGCCCATTGCCCCTTGTCCTGTCACTGGGCACCACTGAAAAGAGCCTGGCCTCATCCATTTGACTCCCACCCTCTGTATATTTATATGCATTGACAAGATCCCCCCTCAGCCTTCTCTTTACCAGGCTGAAAAGCCCTGGGTCTTTAAGGATTCCTCATACAAAAGGTGTTCCAGGCCCCCCCCTGTTGGGCTCTCTCCAGAATTTCCCTTTTTTGAACTGAGGAGCCCAGAAATGGACACAGCACTCCAGATGTAGCCTCACCAGGGGAAAGTAGAGGGGGAGGATCACCTCCCTTGACCTGCTGGCGATGTCTTTTTAATGCACCCCAGAATTGGCTTTCTTGGCCATGAGAGCACACTACTGGTTCATGGTCACCTTGTAGTCTAACAGGACACCCAGATCTTTCTCTGCGGAGCTCCTTTCTAGCATGTCAGCCCCTAACCTGTACTAATGTGTGTGGTTATTCCTCCCCAAGTGTAGGGCTCTGCACTTCCCATGTTCAACTGCATAAGGCTCCTCTCTGCCCAACTCTCCAGCCAGTCCAGGTCTCGCTGAATGACAGCACAGCCTTCTGATATGTCATATGTCAGCTATTACTTCCAGCTTCGTATAATCAGCAAATTTACCCCTTCATCCGGGTCACTGATGAAGATGTTGAGCAAGACTGGACCCAGTACCAATCCCTGGGGAACACTGCTGGCTACAGACCTCCAACCAGACTGTGTTGCTGATCACAACCCAATGAGCTCTGCCAGTCAGCCAGTTTTCAATCCACCTGACTGTCCACTCATCTATCCCACACGCTTTCTAAGGCTACCTACCAGGATGTTATGAGAGGCAGTGTAAAAAGCCTTGCTGAAGTTAAGGTAGACCAAATCCACTGCTCTCTGCTCATCTACCCAACCAGTCATGACATCATAGGCTACCTGACTGATTTCCCCTCGGTGAACCCATGTTAACTACTACTAATAATCTTTTTTTTTCTGCTTGCTTGGAGATGATATCCAGAATAAGCTTTTCCATTGCCTTCCCAGGGACAGAGGTGATCTGACTGTAGTTTCCCTGCTTCTCCTTCTTGCCCTTTTTGAAGACTGCAGTGACATTGGCTTTCCTCCAGTTCTCTCCCATTCTCTATGACCTTTCAAGGATGGTAGAGAGTGGCTTGGCAATCACTTCTGCCAGCTCCCTCAGCACTCATGAGTGCATTCCATTGAGGCCCATGGATTTGTGTGCATCGAGGTTGTCTAAATGACCTTTGAGCAGATCCTCCTTGACCAAGAGGAAGTCTTCCATTCCCTAGACTCTCTCTAATCTCCCGGGTCTGGGATTTCCGAGGAGCAGTCTTAATAGTAAAGACCGAAACAAAAAAAGGTGTTCAGTAACTCGACCTTCTCAGTGTCCTCCATTACCAGGGCCCCTACCTCATTCAGTAGCAGGTCCATATTTTCCCTAGTTTCCTTTTTGCTACTGACATACTTAAGGAAGTCTCTGTTGTTGCCCTTGACCTCTCTCACCTGGTTGGAGTCCGGGGTGCTGTGGGAGATGGTCTAATAGTGAAGCAGTGAATAGCCTAGACCCAGACTTCTCATCATAACACTTTACTAAAACAAAACAGATGCCCTTGGCAAAAGGGTCAGTGCTTACTGACTGGAAAGAGCGTGGGAAAGAAATATATGTTTATAGGTTTGTTTCTGTTTCTTTTTTCTTTTTTTTTTTTTTTTAATGGAACTTTAGTACCTTGAATGTATTAAGATATTAGAACAAAGACGTTTCTGTCCTGGAATAATTCCACTTTGGATGGAGGAATGGAGAAGATGACCCAATAGGCTGACATCTCTGTGTCTAAAGTTAGATACTTAAAAAGAAAGTAGGAAGTGACCTAACAGCTATGCCATGTCGTTACAAAAGAGTTATAGCTGTACACCCACAGGCATCTGCCATTACCTAAACAGTTATATTATTCTGCCATCGAAAAATGCCTATTACAACATCTTTTGTTTTTCCAATGTATTGACAAAAGATTTTTTTTTTTTCCCAGCAATACTGATGCTCACTAAATGAGCAACAGTGAATAGAGAAAAACTGCATTTGACCACTGGTACTACTTCTAACAACAGCTACATGGGTTCCTAATGTTTCTGTACAGACCTGTACAGGTGTTAAAATGAAAAGTGTGTCATTAATTATTTTATAATTGATATTATAATCAATAATTGTTCTTCCTTTGTATATTGGATGTTGTTTTCTTCTGTTGTGGTTTTTTGTTGTTGTTGTTGGGTTTTTTTCTGTATGTGTGTATTTTTTTTCAGTACAAAAGTTCTATGAGAAGCCATGCCTGTCATATGAAAGCCATTTTCAGTCTGGCATTCATCTCTGTATTTCTGTGCCATGCCTTAGAGAAGCAAATTAAGGCCTTTGCTTTGTCATAAATTAACTGAAATGTAGAAGCAATGGATATGAAAGTGATGCTAATAGTACACAAATGTAGCTGTGGTTATTGTAATAGAGATGTTGGAACAGAATCAGCAATATCTGATTTCCCCAAAGGAAAGTGATATGGTCATATCACTTCAGATTCAAAACTTAACAAAAAAATAGCTTCGTCACTACTTGGCTAGGCTACAGTGTAGCTTTGCTGTAGGATATCCACCTCCTTTATGGAAGCATAGCAATCGATCCTTTATTTTACATCAATGATCATATAATGGCCCTCATGTCTCTCACTTAGAGGGAACAGCATTCATTTTTGCTTCAAGAGAGGGAACAGATTGTGATTCTCTGTACTTAGGTGCCGACCAGCAGTTTCAAAGCTTACTTCTTCTGTCCAGAGAGATTTCCTCAAACAGAGCAAGAGTATTAGGACAATAGCTCCTTCCTGCAGTCCCCCACCCAGACACTAGTGCTGATGCAGTGCCTTAGATCAGAGTGCACCTCATAAAAAATGGAATTTCAATGCCTGTTGTAAAGCTCATTTGTTTCTGCCTGCAAGTAAATTCCTGGATCTGGCACAACACCGCTGGCAAGCCCCTCAGCCTGCCATTCCAGACCACTCTTTGCATGTTTACTTCCTGTCTGTCTTTGGACTGACAGATCCATACATAACAGAACTTTTCTTTGGACGGTATACAGTACAGTAAGCCTGATTTGGTCATAAAAAGGGAGATGTACTCAGGCTGTTGCCTGACATTTTTTCATACAATGTCATTTTCCATGAATATCCTGCTGTTTCCAGTGCAGGTGTCTTCTAGGAAACCCCTGGTACTTAACCCCTTACTGCGTAAGAAACAGCAGTCCTGAAGCTGCAGTTAGACTCAGATGCAATCCTGCACCTACCTTTCAGTGTATCGATATCATAGAAAGCAGCAGCAAATCTGGTGGAGCGATGTGATGCAGAGCGGGAGTCTAAATTGGCCAGGCTTTTGAGTTTTAGCCTGCATTTCCACAGCTTCCAGTCCTCAGCATGAGTTATTCGAAGGAGCTCTTCCAGGCTGGATGCTCTCCTGATCTGTTGCTCTGACCGCTCCAATGCTGATAGAGATGTCCTCTGGAAGGAAAGGAGGAAATCAAAAAGCCAGAACCTTTACAGAGCTTCTGGATGCTCTTACACAAGAGGCAGCACATTGCTGAGAGCAGCTAAGAACAGCTGGGACAACAGCTACCTGTTTTTGATGGTACCTGAAGTTAGACCAACTTGAGAGATTTGTGCCCATATAACTTGGGATACTCACTCCCCAGTCCCTTCTGTCCCAGCCACTGGAGCTGACTGACAAATGTGGGCCGCAATCCCTCTGTCCCTGCTCCCCAGGAAACCTGGCATCCATCATGTCATTTCTGCGCCTGTGCTGGCATGTCACAGCAGAACTGGATCACCTTCACAATCTGAGTGACTTCAGCTGGCGTGGACAACCCACTCAGCTTTGCAGAAAGTCACCTCAGGTGCCAAAACTGGTGTCTATCAGGAAACATCACTGCAAGAGAAGGTGATAGAGCCAGAAGCTGCCCTAAGTACAAGGGCCTATCCACCTGGTGGGCAAACACAACATTCAGTATACTGCAAAGTGCAAGGTATATATTCTATTTCCCACCCTACCATTTGGCTCATGTGCAGGGCAGTCGAGGTGGCCTCAGTTCCGGTCTCCACATTTGGCTGTGCAGCACTGTTACCTCAGTCATTACATTTTCTACCTTCTTGACGTACAGGACCATTCTTCACTCCCATGGTAGAATGCTCCTCACAGAGGCCTACCCCACTAGTTTAAAGTTGTTAATCATTACCTTTTTAACATAAATTTAATGCACAGCACTTCACAGCAGTACTTGTTTATTTGACTGCTGCCTTCCAGCGTCTGTGTTTATGCCTTTACCAAGACACTGTGTATTTATTTCCACTGACTCACTGAGTCTGCTGAAAACTATTGCCTCCAACGCAAGCGAAAGGTTATCATTGTGCATGACTGTGTTGCACTGGGCTGGTGCTTTCAGTTGTGCTCTCTGATCATGCAGTTGACTGTACTTTTTGACTTGCAAATTAAGGGCTGCTCTGCCAGCTCTCGTAAACAATGCACCACATCTTGAAGTCAAAGTTGAAATATAGAAGCTGGTGATGAGGTAGGCAGCAGCCTGCAGTCCCAACCAGTAGCCAGTTGGCGCTCTGCATAAGGCTGGAGAAAAGGTGAGGGGAAGAGTTACCTACAAGAGGAAGATTTTTAGATGAGATTTAAAACCTAAGCACTAATCACATCTGTTATTCATTATTAAAACATCTGTGGCGTTTATTTTGCAATGATACAGATGTTAACTTGTGCATACTGGCCAAGTTCATTTTTGCATAATTACCTTCCACTGACCTAAAAATCCCTAAGCAGTTAACTCAAAATGATTTTTTTGCTCTTCTTTTATGCCCATATGGAACAATGTATTGTGTTCTAGCAAGTTGCCATGTTTCATTATAGAGAGGGCTGTTTTTCGTAGGTATATGATTTCTCATACATTTCATATGTGATGAAAACTGGAAAGCCCATCTCAATACATATGAACAATAAGTCAAAAGGAATGTGAATAATTAGCACCAGTAACTGAACTGTAAGACAGTTTTAGAAACAAAATACCCAGAATTTTGCTGATCTAGGAAGGCTGAAATTCAACTTGAGGTCAACGTGTTGAGTTATTTGTTCTAAGGACCACAGCTTGTATTCTTTCCCATCCACGTACTGCCTCCTTGACTCTACAAAAGATGAGTATAGGACCTGATGTGGTGTAGCACTGGGACCAAAGATATTAAAATTGAAGCATTTACAAGATTTCTTTGTCTGCAGTAAAAAGATTTTCTGTCTGGATCAGCATCTAAAACTTCTAAACTTGAACAAAATTACAGAGAACAGGTAAAATGTGATGATGTCATCCTGTAAATGAAAAGATGTATCTCTGTGTTCCTTGTGGAAGTCAGTAGTTTAAACTTGAATTTCCATTTCTTTTACTTAAATATCAACTATTTTTATTAATGGTTACTAGTAATTTTAAATGTAAGATCACAGAACACAGAAAAAATATACATGCTACATGGTGCAGAAAGATCTCTGGGATTATCTAACTCAATAATTTGTACTGTTTTAAGTATTTTTATATTTCTGAAGCTACAGAATTTCACTAATGTGTAAATTCACTGACTTCATGCCTACTAAATAGTTATTGTATGGAAAAGGGAATAAGTTTTCTTAATAGAATTCTATTTCATACCCAAAATGCACATCCAGTATGTTTTGAACTACGGTAATTACAAAACAGTACTTCTGATATTGATGTATTATGGTGGTGTTGACAAAGCCTACCTATGTACGCAGTTTTGTTCCTTCTTCTTCTGTTACTGGAAATTCGAGAAGTAGCCAAGGGAAATGGAAAGAACAGTACTAATCTCTAATGACTTGGTAGTCATTAGAGATTAATCCTAATTAACTACACCACGTTCATCCAAAACTCACACAGGATCCATGGAACTGAGTTTTCATTTCTCTGTCAACTCAAACCTTGCTCAGTGTGGCCAAGGCTATTCAATTCCGAAGGGGATCAGCTGCCTTTACCCTTTTAATTTCCTAACAAGCACCCAAACTCCGGGGTTAATTGTATAGTCAATTGCCTCCCAGCACAATGCCATAATAGCTGTGTTCCTTCTTATATTTGACTTGTTACTGGAGGGAACAGAATTTACTGCTGATTTTATAACTTTCACAGCAACCCAATACAGAATTTGCTGATGTCCTTTACCATAACAACAGCAGTACTGAGATAAAGTGCTGTCTCTTGCTCTGAACACTAGAGACTCTAGGCATGACAGTGAATGGAAGACACAGACAGATTTTAAGAGAGCACTGAATCTCAAGGAATTGTCGATTTTTACAGCGTGGGCATCTATTGAGTCTGTGGCCTGGTTGCTCTCAGCTCCCTCTGCAGCCTGTACAGAGTAATAGAAACACCTTAAAGCATGATTCATTTGAAATTGTGCTTTAACTGGCCAGCAAGCAAAGGATCACCAGACCACAAGAGTTATCTGTGTTGTGGATCTGTGTTGTGAAAATTTCCACTAAGGCTTGGGAGACAGAGAAAGTAGAGAAAGAAATATTGACAAAAGGCCAAGACAATGTATATTACATGATCTCAGGAAGAGAAAAATATCTTTGGAGCCATATAAATGGAAATCTTCAAAGAAAAAAGCTTTGCCTTGCAACATGATAGTGCCAGGTCCCAAACCAGTTTGAAGATTGTGGAACTCACTGCCAGTCTTGGTTGGACTGTTCTACCACATTCATCGTATAGTCCGGATTTGATACCTTTTATCTGCCGTCTGTTCAGCTCAATGAAAGATAAACTGTGTGGGCAACATTTTCCTAGCAAAGATGCCATCATAGCAGCTGTGAAACAATGGGTCGCTTCCACTGGTGGAGATTTTTATGAGCTCGGCATGCTGGCTCTTTCTGATTACTGGCAAAAATACAGAGCTAATGGTGATGACTGTGTTGAAAACTAGTGTTTGTAGCTGAGAATTTGCTCCAATAAATAGTGTTCTTGTGCTCTTTGTATCTATTGTAGTTCCCATGGAAATAAATAGGAAGTACTACTTTCATAGTGACCTATGTACGTAATGTTATTGCCTATAACAAATTTTTTCTTCAAGCTCATCAATAAGATATATTGAATTAAAGTAAAAGTAGTAAGTTTAAGTATTTCATTCTTATCTCTAGAGCTCGTCAGGTATATCAAATTAAGGTGAAAGTACTAGATTTTCAAAGCATCAGAATTGATCTCATATCCACAACTAAAGGTCTGATTTGTTCTCAAATGAAGTTTTCTGGCTTTTGTAACAGTAACCTCCCATATATTCCAAAACTTTGTTCAACTCATAAAGGAATATCTGTTTTCCTGTATTTGGGCAATGAGCAATGTCATTGACATCAGGAAATGATAACTTGGGTTAGTGTTGTGATTTTTGGATAATTACAACTTCTGCTCTTCCAAAAGAAACTATAATGCACTATCTATCTTCTTCCTAGCAATCTCAGATGCCAGAAAAACCCTAAAAGTATTTAGTGTTGGAAAGAAACAAAAGGGCACTGATGCATTCAGTGGCCTTTACCACTTTGGAAGCTAGCTTAAATCAGATGCAGAGTTCATTAACCCTTTGATTAATGGCAGTTAGACATTTGTTTTTTGCATCATGTTGTACACATGCAGAATTTCATAGCCTACACTGCTCAAACAGTACCTTTTCTTGAGCATTAGTATTTAAAGCCTCTTATCAGATGGCACAAATTAGCAGTTTGCACCATGCTTTTCTCCACTTTTGGCAAGACCCTAGGTTTCTTGCCTAAGAAAATGCACCCTACCCTTTTAAAACTGATGTCTGAGCGAGCCAGCAGAATACAAGTAATACATTTTCACATGTTCCACCCTTTCCAGCATGTCACAGATAATCTTTACATTAATGATATGTTTGGCCCATTCAAGATTTCCTGGGGGTATTCTGAACTAAGAAGGAAAGCTGCGTGGAATGCAAAAGTAAAAGAAAGGCCCACTAACGTCCTAAATTTCTTGAGGGCCCATAACCAAACACATGCTTAGGACCCAAAATTCATTTTTTTCAAGTCCACTATCTATCAGCATTTTTATTTAAGGAAACAGATGAATGGTAAATAATATTTTATATGTGTGAACAGGCAAAAATAAAGGTTATCAAAATCCATGAATAAACCCAAGGACATCCCATTTGCTTACATGATATCAAAACTACTTTCTTTAAACCCTCATCTCAGCAGTTCTTATCCACAGTGGAACATAAACCTCTGCTCAAAGTCATACTTGTGTATAACAGCTCTTCTGGAAAGGAATGTTTTTTTTCTGATTTATGGTCACAGATTCTACTGTGTCAAACACTGCACAAATACCAACAGAAAGCTTCAACATTATCACTGTATCTGGAGCCAGGACAAATGATTGAGGAACCTCTCAATAACCTTGCACTGTTTTATGATCCACCTTCTCAGCAGTTAAACAATAAAAAGAAGGTAACAGCTTTATCCTGCCAAGCAAAGCAGATTTTAGCTTCATAGCAAAGAGTCATGGTTGTCTTAATGCTATTTTATTACAAACGTGGCCAAATTTGGTTAAGCTAATTTTGAACTAAATCTTTCAAAATTAGCCAGTTTGATCAGGAGGTTTCATCACAAGCTGAGGGCACTTTGACATTGACAAAGACTACTGGCAGCAAGTGAGAACATTTAAGGTGTATGGGAGCGTGGTGTGCTTGATGCAGCAGTAGCAGCCACAGTCATGTCAAGAGAAATCATGTAGAAGACAAACACAGAAGTGTTTTTTGAGAACTAATGCTCCCCCTGTTACAGTGCTGCCTGTAGGCTATTCTCAGAACTAGACCCAATCAGGTTTTAAATACAAGGTATATGATTCATCACCACATAAAAATACAAAGGAACTTTGCTGTTATGCATACTATATCATAAAATATCTTTTTTTTTTTCCTCTGATGCATTCTCCAAAGTGTTTTCATGACAGTGTATGATCTCATCAGTGTTACAGGTTCATCTTGCAGAGATAGACTTCCTACTGCTCCCTACCAACCCAGCCAACCCCCTATAACTAAAAAAATATGATCTTACAGGTGTCATTCACCTGACTGAATACATGAACTTGTTATTTGAGGTTCTTACTATAGTGAAGTGAGAAAAAGCCGGTTTGGCTGCACATACATTTCATTCTGGAGTGTGTCCAAACTGCCTCTTTCTCTCCCTTCACTCATAGAGAGTGAATGGAGAGTGCAGTCACTAACTCAGCAGTCATATGAGATGAAGTCCCCTCTCCTTACCCATAGCTGCTACTGATGCACAGTGGTCACTTTTTCTTAAGGACACAAATATAAACAACCAGCACCTGCAACTGCAACAAAACTTGAAAGACCTGGAAATGGCTGAAGACAAGGACTGGCAGTTGCCTGGGTGGAGGAATGCACTTAATTCCCTACCTCAAAGACATGGGGTAATTCCTCAGTCATGCTGTAGCTCGTAGTATCATCTGTGATGTGGCCAGGCAATCTCTAGATTGCAAGAGAATTTTTGTGGAAAAGTTTTGATCTCTCTTTGCAGGAAAACAAAGGGCCAGCTCCTGCCATTGTGGAGTCAACACATATGTGATGCCTGAAGGTATTGCACAGCCATTTCCTTGGTGAAGATGATAAGTTTCCATGGAATCTTTGCAGTAAGAGGAACTCCTTTTGATGATGTACATTATTACTATTATTTCTAGCATTACTGCAGCTCCCAGGAGTAAGTGATCAGGTAGGTACAAAACCAAAATGATTAGACAATCCCTAATCTGGTGTCTACAACCAAACTAGAAGACAAGAGAAAACAGAAGATGGCATTCATCCATAGGGAGTACCAAGAAAACACAGAAAATATTGCTTAGAGTGATAGGCCTTGATTTTGAGATAGCAGGGATGCAACCAGTGTCAAGTTTTATGATAACATATTGCCTTTAATATGGCATGTGGTATCCTTTGGATGTTGCATAATGGATAATAAAATTGTGAGTCTTCTGCACCTTGAAAGCATCAGACTTTCAGAAGTAACTTGCAATCTTATAAGCAAGAAACTTCATCAGCTTTTAAATATATAGCATGAGGACTCTAATCTTACTATGTCTGACACTTACTAGCATGCACGAATTTTATCATCTCTGTTTGATTTCATTTCTGAGGAGAAAAAATACATCTTAAATTTCTACAGTTCCACTAAAATCAGAATTTTGATTTGCTATCATGTATGAATTTTTGATCTATCTTGTCTGATCCCTGACTCTATCCTCTCTGGGTACACGATTATCTGTGTATTACTAGTACACAAAGAAGCTATTTTTACTTACAGTAATTGTGACCTCAGAGTCAAAACAATGAGCTATTTTGACTTCCTACTAATACTCTTCTCTGCCTTCTCAAATAATTTTTAGCATGGCTGAATCTTCAAGAGCTTGCACTTTTAGACTGTGACTGTTTAAAGAAAAATCTATTCTAATGCTCAGGAAAAAAATGGATCTCTCTCAGTGCACTGACTTACCCAAACTGGACATCACTTGGGCCATCATCACAGTCACAGTGATGATAATCAGGACATTCTCTTAGTAGATTGTGGGTCCAGTGAGGCAGACCCTTAGCTTTCGCTTTTTAAAAAGGGTCTCTAATGCTTTCCTGTTAAAATTGTAGTGAAAGAGTTCAACTGCATCGACTGAGCAGATTGTAAAATATGCAACTGGATTGAATATCTTTTTTAAGATGCTAGAAATGGCCTCATAAGTCTTTGCCCAAATATAAAATTAGTAGGGACTGAATTACAGTCGAGAAACCCTAGGGCTGCATCAGATGTAGTTATGTGATAGTCAAAGTTGTTTTAGTGGAAAGTACCAGGTCAACAACACTTATTCTTCTCCACGGTCCTCTCGGAAAATTGAGGCCTCAGTTTGTCTGCTAATTCTTTCAGCTTTTCAGATGTATCCACTGCCATAGCATTTTGTCCATCAGAGAGGGAGTCCATACAGCAAACAAAATATAAATGCATCAGAGATGTATATTCTGGCTGCAGGAGGAGCAGCAAAGTGTATTCTGGGTGGAAAGCCTCTCCACCCTCAACAGTCCCTACTAGATCTCAAAGTTTGCAGAGCAGGCGCAGGAAACAAGACTTTCGCTTTCCCCACCCAAAGCAGAGGAGATACCTCTCTGCCGTCTGTCTCTGGAATTAAAGAGTATTTCTCTTGCTTCCTCTCAGAGAAGGGTGACTGTGTTGATAGAACCACTCATAATGTGTGTCAGCGCTGCTGAAAGAGAAATGGCACATAAGAAGAGCAGCAGCAAATGGCCAGGGCACATAAAGAAGGACTGATAGGTACATTAAGTATGGTCGGGGGAGGAATGTGAGGTGACAAAATGAACAGTTTCATCTGATATTGTATGAGGGTGAAGGGACTGATGGATGCATTCATCTGAGAGGTTCATAGCTCTCATTGATAGAGACATGATGACTGAGAGTCAGTTGACCAAGACCCAAAACTGGAGAAGAAGCAACTTCTAGACTGCTATATCTTTGCTATTCAGCATGGAAATGCTCTCTCCATATTCTTCTCTTCCAGGCTCCTGCCTTGTTCCCAGTGAAGGCAAGAGACTGAATTACCTGTTTTCTAAATTTAGTAGTTCAGGTAGTGACAAACAGTTTCAATTCAGCTGAAGATCATATGCTTTCATGAGTAAATCATGTTAGATACCCGATGTCTTCAAGAGAACAGCTGTTTTATATTTTGAATAGGTTTTTTTTTTTTTTTTCAACTAGAATAGAACTTTTGTGGTGCTATGGCAAACAAACCAGACTTCTTGCACTTCAGTAGTGTGGTTACGTTATCAAAATCCTCAGAGATGAGACATTTTGGTTGTTCTCTGAACATTTGGTTTAAATGAATCAAAATATCATAGTGAAGAACTGAAAACAGCAGAATGTTACATGATTTGGAAATGAAAGCATGATTATTTCATTTACTTTTAACATGTCTAAAACAATTAGAAACAGATACGATTTTATCAAAATATCTCCCACTTTTAGCCAGCTCATTATTTTTTAACCAAAATGAGGTTGTTGTTTTTTTTTTTCCAGCCAGTAAATGTTTTGAGAATCAACTACAAGTCTCATTAAATAAATCTCACTCCCCACAACCAGATCTTTTGCTCTCATGAGAAACATCCTCTCAGCAGCTAAAGTGTGCTTTTGAAGGGAACAGCACTCACTTGTGCCTCATTTTGTGGGCAGTGATGGAAAACTGAATCAGATAGATGGAACAAAAGAATAGGTCTGCTGCGGTATGGAGTCTCTTCATTTTCAAGCCTAGTCATTTATGCAGAGAATTTGCCTTTAGGCCTCTCCTGTGACAAATATGGAAAGTACATTTGTGTGGTCAATGAATGGACAGACACAGATTGTCATAAAATGCCCATGGCAGTAACTTGCTTGTATGTCCCAAATACTACTGACAGCTATGGGAATCCAACAGTATGTTTTCTCAAGCTCTCCTTCTGTCTTTGGTTGTATCATCTGGCACAGCAGCAACATGTTCAGGCAGACATGATGCTCAGCACAGAATACAACTAGAGACATTACACAGCACTTTCTTCATCATACACATACACTAACTGCTAACAATCTGACAGAATACATATTGTATGTTTTTACAAAGAACATATCCAGAACACGGTCACTTTCTTTTGATATTTGTCCAGTCTTTGGAAATCACTGAGGTTTGGACAAAGATTTTGGAATGTGTCAGTAATTGAGAATTGAATAAAATCAGATGATTGTATGTTCTTTCAGTACTTGAAAATATTTTTTAACGTGATGAAGGGTCCTTCAGTTACTGCTTCCATAGGTTCTGTTTTTGCCCCAAGACACTTGACAAATGTTTTGGAAGTGTGATTAGCCAATTGAACTGCCGGATTTCCAAATGTCACTTCACAAAGCAGATCCACTGCCAATGCTGAGTGAACTTATGTTACCTCAATCACATGCACACATTTTCCTGGAATTGAAATTTTTATTAAGTAATATTTCCCTAGCAGTTCAGGAAAATATCCTGACATGGTTTCTGAGTCACACTGCCAATTGAAGTGAAAAGTTTTGCCTGATTGTATGGCATACTCTCTACATGCAATGTAACGTATGATAGAATCATAGAATGGTTTGGTTTGGAAGGGACCTCTAAGATCATCTAATTCCAACCCCCAGCTATAGGCAGGGACACCTCCATTAGACCAGGTTGCTCACTAGACCAGGTTGATAAAGCAACATAATGCAACTTTTTTTCAATTTAACACCACACAGATATGATTCCTTCACCAACTCCATGCAAACGGTGACTGCTCTGTATTCAGCAACGATCAGTTCTCAAAACTAACCCAGCATACTTTTGATCTAAAAACACAGATCTGACAAAACCATCCTGACCCAATAACAAGCAGAACAATCACTGCTATCTAAACCCGTGTACTGCCCACACTGGTTTGCCATATCTCGTATGTTCAGATAGTTACCCAGTTTTTCTAAGCGCCATTCTGCAAAAACAATGAGGACCCTAAATGGTGTTCTCCCACTGGCTGAATGGTTATATCCTTTAGGTCATATCTGGTGAAAATAGAAAACAATACACAGATACCCTTCAGGCTTCTTTCTTAATGTGAGCAAAATGAAATACTGCACTCAGTTGTTCTGCTGTTACTTGATACAGAAGCCCACATATATCTCTTTCACAAAGACATCAAAGAAAACAAATTCTGCTCGGTCTTCCCATGAGCAAATGGAGTCTCTGCAGCTGTCACAGGGACACAAATTGTTTTGTTCCCATTCCCCTCAAGTCTCAACAAGACTTATGAAGATTTGCAAAATGTACTGGAGAGGTAAGGAGCAGGTGGAAAGTTACACAAGAGACTGGCAAATAGTGGGAGGGATAAGGTTTTCCTCCTTGCAGCCAAATATAACTTTTTCTCCCAGAGAACGTAATAAGTTTGGGATTGCATCTCAAAGTGAAGCCCAGGAAACAGTAGTGTCCAGTTTTGTAATTGTACTTGCCCTGTGGGAAAGGTCTAAAAGAAGCACTGGTCCCAATCATCTAATGATAATTATAAAAACTATTGTACAAGACTTTTAATGAATAGAAATAAATGATTTATTACCTACAACAACTGTACCTATTTTTTTTCCCAAGCAGACACACAGGAGACAAAACACCAGCAAACTTTACTAGGATCTGGAGTGGGGACAGCAGTGATCAGAGCAAAACTTGCAGCCAGCAAAGCAGAGGTTTCACAAGCCTGAGTCTACACCACCTTTTTTTCATTTTCAGGCAGACTGTTCCTCTCTTAGCTCTGTTTGCCTCCTTTGGGAGCTGCATCAAAACCACCACATCAGTGGCTAGAAACAAACAAATCCCTCTGAGGGAGAAAGAGCAAGCAGGCTGCAGCAACCCACCCTCAGACCAGCAACACTTGCTGAGACTGAGCTGATGCTTGTTTCGGTTGCCTTGTGATCACAAATTAACTGAAAGCTGCTCCACTGCCCTCTGAACCTGCCTCTCCTTGGCTCTACGGAGCTCCAGAAGTGATCCATGACTGATGTCAAATTTTAATTAGTGCTGTCCTCATTTCAAACAGCTGAACAGCGGAATGAATTTCTCATTCTCATCTGGTCAATCTTAACAGCATGATTCACTTTTCAGCACCCTGCAGTGTACTCAGGAATCATGATCCCAGCTGAGGTGGGCCAGACTGGAAGACCAGCTGAGAGGAATTTTCTTGCTATTTCTCCTGGGTGTGAACTGCTTCTGATAAAGCAGCAGTGTGTTAGCAGTTTCCTTTCCAAACTGATAAGAGCCAAGGACGGATGCCATGTGGCATGGCAACGATGCAAGATTGTTCTCTTATCTGAAAGTCAGCAGCACTGAAAGTCAGCAGCAGATAGATCAGAACAAAATGGCTTGCTTCACAACCTCCATGATATGTTCCCACTCCTGAAGTAAAAGCACAGCCAAACATTTCTGCAGGAGTGCTGCAAGTACATTTCTACACATTTTTGGTTCGTTGGACATCCTACCTGTGATTGTAATCACAGAGAATCAAGAGAATCAAGAGCAGCAAAGACAAAGCTGAGATAATAAACCAGTTCTGAAAACAACAATTTATCATCTTTACCCCATAGAGTCTGGTAACTTTGAAAGGAAGCTGGATGTAAGAAAGAAAAGTCTAGTTTGAAGAGAGAAATTGTTTCCAACAGCCTTCAGTGTTTTTTCCCTAGCTACTGAGCAGTTGGCTGTACTTCCAGGAGCTGCCTTTCAGGAAGAGAACCTATGAAACAGAAAATCTGTTAGATTATCTCTTTTCTAAAAAATCAGCAACATTTGCAAGCAGTAACTGGGGTGCTATGAAGATCTGACTATCTGAAAAACGGCATCAGTGACAATCAGAGAGACGTAAGCTTACTTCCAGCTCTGCTAAGACTTGCTGAGGTTCCTTTGCAGAGTTCTCTTTTGGTTGCAGAGATAGACTGTAGCGGACTTTAGGAAGGGAGAAATGCAGAGAGCTTTGTAACTCTTTCAGCTCATGGTGTGATAGCTCACCAGCATCTCCATGCCTACTCAAGGGGAAAGCATTCCTCACTTAGGTGCTGAGAATCATGGTTAAGCGCTCTTTCACTCCCACCTTTAGCAAAGCAGGCCAGAAGACAGCTGTGTTTGGCATCTGGCTTCTACTTCTGTCCTGCTGACAGTATCAATATAAGATTGTTGAATCTAAGACCCGGCCCCAAGTGCTGGAGTTCAAGAAGCATTTGAACAATGCACACAATACATAGGGTTTGATTTTGGGTGGTCCTGTGTGGAGCCAGGGGTTGGACTTGATGTTGATCTCTGTGGGTCTCTTCCAATTTGGGATGTCCTATGATTCTATAAATATTTGGTGTAGAGGTTAAAAAAAGAGTTTAGCTGGGGAAAAGATATGCATGTAGCAGAGAATTGCCATGTTCACCTACAGGTCTCATCTTATCTAGTCCCCTGTCTTCTGATACTCTTCAGGCCTACTAATCATGGGATTGTCTCTCTCAAAAGAAAGTTTTTAACAGTGAGAAGACCTGCAAAAGAAAAAGAATGCTCTGAGTATGTTATAACATGGGCATTACTTTCCCTTGTCTTCTCCTCACTACATAGAATAAAGGGGAGAACAGGGCAGGGAGCCTTGAGATTCAGACTTTCAGAGAGCAGGACCTGGATCCTCATTAGAGAGGCAGTTTTAGTGTGGGAAGACAGAAGTAGCTCTGACAGACAACTGGCTTTTACTAGAAAAAGTTACTTCAGCTTTGATGAATATAGGACATACCTCTGTATCTAATTTTAAAATTCTGGAAAAAGTAGCTTATGTCTGTCACTAATCTAGGAGAGGAAAAACATTGAGGGGGTAGGGGGAGACAGGAAAGAGACAGTAAAGTTTGCGGTTCTCTAGCCGAGGTATTCGAAAATGTAAGACTATCAGGGCAACACTTTGACAAGGAATTTTTTAAGCATTTCCTTATGAAAAACATTAATGCTCAGTCTTCAGAAAACCCATGTGGAAATCTAATTGTTCACTGAGGATTTAGTATGTCAGACTGGCACTCTGAATCCAATAACTGGAGTGTGAAATAGAGGGATTACTGCCAACCTTGACATGAGTTCAGTCGAGGAGGCGTGTCGGATACCTGTCCCAGACTGAGCTTGCCTACTGCTTCCCATCTTGAGATTGTTTCCAGTTGTTTATAACATTGGCAGATGTTCGATGTTCAGGCTGAAACTTTTCATGCCAGACGTCTGCTTCTAAATGATTTTAATAACTTTTGATTCAGTGGAACATGTCCCTGCCCATGTCAGGGAGGTTGGAACTAGCTGTTCTTTATGGTCCTTTCCAACCCAAACCATTCTCTAATTCTATGACTGTGTGGTGTGTTGTCTTAGTCAAAATAGTTCGACCACGGTTGAGGATGAATCTTCTTCTTTATCAATGCAAAAATTTTCTGTCAATCTTGTCTCTGTAAACGTCTAGCATTACCTTGTGGCTGACCATGAATGTGAAGTTTTGACACCTGAGGAGCATTTGTTGGCATGGATATGCCTCCTGATATCTCTGCAAAAATCCACCCAAATGTAAGCACCCAAATGTAAGCAGCAGCTCACAGATGCTCAGCAGTGATTTGACAAGGTTTAGCAGTTAAAGTCTCTGCAGATGTGGCTTGTGCTGACCACACTGCAGCCTGGAGCTGAGTAGAAGCACACCCTTCCTCTCCTTCAGGCTCTTTCAGGAGTCAGTCAACATGGAAAAGCAATATCTTATGTCTGAGTGTGGAAGGGAAAGAAGCACATTGGCAGAGGTGTGCAAGACCTAGCCAAGGAGCATGAGAGTGTTTGGGGAGACCTGAACTGGGAACTGGGGTAAGGAAAAAGGTAAGACTGTGAGTGATGAGCTGGAAAATGACTGGAAAACAGAGGGAAATTGGGGCCATGTCCTGAGGGTCAGGGAGAGCAGGGTTGCATCCCAGACTAGGATAGATGAGTGGGGAGGAGGGTGGCACACAGACAGTGCAAAAAGGATCATGGTGGAGGAACTTATCCAAAGCCTGAGAGGCACAAGAGCATAGGCTAGGGAGCAAGTGGTGCTGGGAGAGGAACAGGACAGAAATAGGGACAGAAAGAACTGGGACTGGCAGGCAGGGACTTACTGGGTTGAGTGTGCAGATAGGAAATGAAAGAGAATCCAGTACACAGAAGAGGATGGGGTTAGGAAAAGTCAAGCACAACAGAGATACATGCACAACTTGTAAGGTTTTTAACTTTCACAGTATTACTTAGGATCGTTGTGGAGGGGTAAATATAGTATTTAAATACTTAGTCCCTGGAACTTTGTCACATGATACCACACTGACACCAGCTGATGGTTAAGACCATCAACAGATTTAAAGCTTGAAGTGACCTGGGCTGAGTTCGGTCACTTGAACTGCTGTAGCAATGGGTAAAGGGAGAAGGCTGCCCGTCTGCAACCCTTCCTGTGTCCCATTAATTGTGCCTTACCTACAGCCTGACCTCACAGTTCCTATCCAGGCATTATTGCTGTTGATCTGAAAGAACTTTTAGAAGATGTTATAGGTGACTATAACACATTATTTATTGCTTTACAAGTAAAATCTGAGGTGCAATTGGTAAGAATATGCATAATCCTCTGTACTATTAAACATGATAACATGAAGGACTTTCTGCAGGGTATGTCCACATATACACACACACAAAAGCGCACAACATAAATGCCGAAGCAACCCAGAAATCTAATACACAATGTAAAACATTAAAACAAAAATAATCAGTGTCTTAGCCCAAAATCTTTGTCTATACAGAAGGAGCCAGAACAAGCAGTATAAAAAAACCCAGTCTTTCCCTTTTGGTAATCAGCAGCCAACATATGTGAAACAGAGTCCTTTAAAGCGTGATCTATACCGTATCTTCTGATAGTCTTAGAAACTTAGCAGTGACTTGTCAGGCAGTGCAACATATAGAAGAACGAGGGCAATATATGTGATGAATGATTACAATGGTCTTACTGACTCCAAAGACCCGATTGTTAAGGTTGTAAATTAAAAGCTTGTGAATAGTGAGCAGGCAAAGGGGTGAGCCATTAGTCTCCCTGAAAGCACATCTTTCACCGCTGCTAACTTGTGCTGGCAACAGAAGTCTGCAATTAAGCACACAACTGAGCCTTTCTTTTCGAGACCACAGGTCAACATCGAGTGCAGTTCACAGGCTGGTGTGTGGTCATCTCTTGCAAGCAGGAGGTTTTTTGAAGTGAAAACAGAAGTATTAGCTTGTTTTGCTTTGTCAGTGAGAAACAAATAATTTGTTCTGGACCACACACTGAATTAATCATTTTTGGACACACTACATGCACAGAATCCTGTTCCAGTTTTTGTTCTTGTTTTTCTATATGATTGTCCTGGCTTTTCTCACATTGTCTCAGAAAATCAGATCTGAAAAATCCTACTATCAAGGTGAGACTTCAGCTTAAATTTTCTTGCATGTATTACATTCAGAAAAAAGATTACTTTCCAGGCACTGTGTGCTACTATTAGTAGCTGTAGCTTATGGTAAGGTCTTGGACAACATCACTTATTATAAAACAAAAGAAGAACATTTCTGGCAAACAAGTGAGCAACTGATGAACAAGTGTTTGTAGAGGAAGATTTTCAACACCAGGATACTTATGCCTGAAATTGTAAATAGCTGAAAGAGAAATAAGTGCATTTGGAAAGTATTCTAAGTACTCTGCCTTGCTTTTTGGTTTGTATTTTGCTTTTACCTTGCATGAGCGATACAAGGAGTTCAATTAAAGAACAAAATGTGTAACAAATAAGTAAGAATAACTAATACAAGGAGATGAAACACTAAGCAGTGAATACATATTTAACTTCTTTATAGATTCTCTTTTCTCTATGGCAATTAAACTTCTGTTTAATCACCAACAATCACCAAAACAAAACAAAATAAACACAAAAAGCCCCTCACCAAAACAGATAGAAACCCACCACCCTGCCCATGAGGGTTGTGTAATTCTGGCAATGTTGATTATTAACATTATCAATAAATAAAGGTCGCCTACCTTCACAGATCCATTCTCATAGTCAGATCCTTGCAGCAAATGCAGAAATGAAATCATGAAAATATTCACAGTCACCCACGGTTTGTACATTCTGATGTTTAAATCCGCAGGTTACTACGCAGTTGTTGTCATACAGCTGGAGGCGTCTCTTTTGAAATGCATTTCACCACAACAGACAAGAAAAGCTTCCAAATTTCTGTTATAAATTCACAAAGGATTCCAACACACAAGAGTAAATATCTCGCTCTTCACTCTTCTAAGCAATTATTTTGAACAATTCACCTAGAGACTGCAATTTCTTAGAGTAGATTTTAGATACATTTGAAGGAAAATCATGATAAGGCTTTAAATAGATTTGTATCTGTATGCATGCAGCTCCACTCTCACAAGTGATCAGGTATGGGTTCCAGTTAATGAAGTTACTATATCTTCCATCAGGGCACAAAGAGGTATTCAAAATCCATCCGTGGTCCAGAAGATTTGAGCAGTCTGCTCTGTTCTGTGCCCCGTGCTACAGCAGCCTCTTCAGATGGTAGTGTAATGGCCAATGTTTTGAGCTAGAGAGCTGTAATCCAACTCTGTATTAAAACTTTTTTTCACAACCTTCGTGGAAGCTTGCAGAAGCATGTGTCTTAAATCTGATACAGACTTTGGCAGCAACGCAGTCAAATTTTGGCTCTAATCCCATTTTGTCCCTACCAATAGCAAAGCAGTTTTTAAACTAACTGATGCAATCTAGACTCCCATTATTTTAAAGAAGATTACCTGAAACATGAAACTTCAGCACACGTTCTTACACAGCACACATATTTTAAGTTACTTCTTTTAGAAAAGAGAGGGAGAGAACAGAAAAGAGAGAGAATGACTTTTTTCTTTTATGTGTTCTTATGCGGGATAGTGTTTTCTGGATAGATTTTAAAAAGAAAAGTTAAAAATTATCTTTAGTAACAAACAGAATTTTGATTTTTTAATGAAAGTTCATGAAATTACGGACATAAAAGGGTTTCATCTATTTTTCTTGCAGCAAAATGAAGTGTTAATTCTGTCCCAAGATATAATAAAGATCTGCATGCATTTCCTCTGTATATTTTTCCTGTTTATCACCAAAGTGGAGACCTAACATTTCTATTTAAAACATAGACAAAGGCCCTGATAATTATGCGTGTTAAATCTGTATTGCTACACTCTTGTGTAATATTTTATATCCACAAGACTTTTCTCCACTCTCACATGGCCTAAGGTTTGTGGAATCAGAGCCTACAGTTGTTACCATAAAATGATCCTTTAACTAAGATTTCAGAGCACTCATTTCCTACCTCTGAGTTTCAAGCAGTAGCCCTCTCAAACATAAGCTACATCTATGTAAAAACAACTAGCTTGAATAATTTCTTCCTAAGTATTCTTTACCAATGGAGATTGGACTGAGCTATTATGTTTTAAAAACATGGATGTAACTGCATTATTTTTAGCCTTGCCTTTTGCTATTTGTTTTTTGAAAGCAGTCAGTTCCCCCTGTTCTAGCTGGTGGCTTCTCCCATCCACTCTGCCATGGTTCATGTAAGGACAACAGGAGTTTTACCTTCCAAGCTGGGTGAGCTTCCTTGCCCTGCGTACCTGCTTCTCCCCTCCTGCCTTGCCCACAGCCACACTGCCAGTCATGTTCACACTTCTTCACTGGCCCTACACCAATAGGGACATTCTATCTAAATGCTCATTGAAACACATCAGCTATTTAATTTATCATTTTAAATGAACATATTATCTCATGCTTATACGGTCACTTTGAGCTCTTTTAGTTTCTTAATTTCCCTTCTGATGCTGGTAACCATCTGTTTGCAGGAACTGAAACCCTGTGGAACTAAAGTGATGCATCATAGCCTCAGGTGCACTGCTTCAGCAGAAATAAACAAGCAAAATAATAGCACTACGTCCTCAGAACTGCATGATAATAGCTCTCAACTGACCCGCAATTAAGTGGAGGGGATACCTGGCCATCAGCATCTCTCATTTATTGGGATCATTAATTGCATACAGACCAGATTCCCAAGACAGGTGGGAAGCAATATGTCCTTCATGCCCTGAAACCTGGTCACTGAGCATTATACAACCCATCTCCAGCACGGTTCAGGGATGAACCTCTGGGTTCCCTTGGGAGGATCGGTGCAAAATCCCGCCTTTTCTTGAGCAACCATGGGGTCCTGGAACAAGGCAGGACCTTTCCTCCAGGCAATGGCCAGGCTGCTGCTTCTCACACAGGCATCACCACTCCTCTGCCTAAGTGGGCAGATGGAAGAGATGATCCAGGAACAGCACGGAGTGTTTTGAATACCAGCTATGGAACTGCTCCTGCATCCCAAAGGGTGTTTTAACTGTTTTCATGAAGCAAAACAGCCTGTGGGGATAGACAGTGAAAAGCCCTTCTGGTGGTGCACTTTACAAACCAGCGAGGAGGGCACACATCTGAGAACAAGAGCATTGCTCAGCTCTCTATTCATAATCAGGTTGAAAGATGCAAACCCAAGGACTCTCACACCCTCAGCCTCATGGTGAGAGCAGCAGTGGCCTTTCCACCCCTGTGGGACACACAGAACTTACCTCAGGGACTCTTAGCAATCTAGCACAAGAAAATCAACACTGTTTGTTTTGGAAACACTGGAGGGAAACACCTCAATAATGTTTTGTTTGTGTTTTAGTTCATCACTGCTGTTTACCAAATTAAACTCTGAATTTCAAATACGTTTGGAATGACTAAACTTATGTCTTTCTGGAAGCAAAGTATTTATCAGAAAAGGCTGTCCAGCTCTGGCTCCAGTGGGCTTTTTGGCATGAATGCTGAACTGAACTTCTGGCACTCAGTCAAACCTATTTACAAGAGCAAGTTAGATGCTGCAGGCAGAAGATAAAAAAGACTTAATCTCTCCCTTAGGGCTTAGATGCAAAGACTAGAACGGGAGGGGGAAAAAACTTTTCTAAACTGCAATGGATTTCAAATCTAGCTCAGAGCTGTTACCGAAAGCACTGACAAAACAAGAGAAATCAACTGATAAGACAGCAAAGCAATTCTGATGATGGCCTTTTGGGAGCAGCTTCCTTTCCCATCCCTTTCGCTATTTCCCATGTCTTCTATACAATTCAGGATTTGAACAGGGGCTCCATCTCCCTCCAGCACCATCTCAAGCCCACACAGCTTTCTAACATTTTTTTCCTGCCTACCACTGCACTGATGATGATTTAAATAGTTTTACAATGGGACTTATTTTGAGATTGTGCTTATAGATTGCCTGCAACAGCAGTGAACAAATTTGCTGAGTGATCAAACACCTTCAAGGGCTATGTCCTATGTTTTCTTTTAATATCCAAACACAATACTGACGGCATTCTAGTTTCTTTTACCTCCATTTGCTACTGTAAAACCATCTGCTCTGTTCTGTGCAGGCTCTGACTGTATTTATTTAATTTTAATCTAGCGCTGTATGAAGAAGCACTGCAATAAAATTCATATGGCTATTAGCATGATTCCACTTTGGTAGCTGAATGTGCAGTTCCACTGACACCAGCAATGCTAAATTCTGTTAAATGAAATAAACCTTCATACTCTGCCTCTTGTGGATAAACAGCTGTGGGTTCCTTCTTTGCAGGAAGAACTTAAAAAGTTGGCTTAGTTTTTTTCCAAATATTGATCATCGTGGAAGACTCAAATGGATGAGCAATACAAGTAAAAACAAGTTTAAGTCTCTATCTATCTGAAAACATTACGGGTAATTTTAGAAATATTATGGAAAGCCTGTAAGTCTTTATTCCAAAGTAACAGCCTGACATACATTGCATAGAAACCCTGATTCAATGGTTCTTGTAAACCATTTTTTGTGATAGAAAATTACAGACAAATGAACCTGAAATCGGTAGATATGCCTAAGAGTAGATCAATCATATTTTATTTATACTTTCCTCTATTTTGTAAGATAGAATTTGTAGGTCAAGTGCATTGTATTTACTAGGACTGCTTACCAATTTGCATTGCAATTTCAATTCTAAGGCTTCATGGTAAATAAAGAGAAAAGAGAGCAATACTGATGAATGGAACACACAAAAAATAGCACTATATTTGACTTATACATTTCTTGCATACATACACGCCCAAGGAATGGAAGAATTTCTTGACAACACTGAACAACCCATGTTCTTCAACCTGAAATTCTTTCATCTGATAAAATAAATTCCTTTGATTATCTGAAAATAACATATACCCACAGATAGGTCCAGACCTGTGTCTCAAATTGCAAGGCAAGACTAATACAGAAATACCAAAAAAAACTTCTTCACTTGAAGAAATGTAGCAAAACATAGAAGAAAGATACTTCATACCTTTTAATACAAGAGTAAGCCATAAGTCCATAGGACTAGTCAAATGACAGAGGGTTTGTGAGCATATGTCCCAAATAAATTCCATTAGATTGACCAGTCTCAGGCTGAAAAGTTAAAATCAAGGTCAATAAAGAAATTCAGTGCCTTTACTTCAGTGTGTTATTTCATCAGATACTTTGCACTTGAGAAGTCTGCACAATTTCAAACTTCAGCATGGAACAGTGTTCAGGGAACTAATGTAGTCCCCAGTGATGGTTGTCAAGTGTTTATAAGGTGATCCTATGAGTATACCTGTACAGTACCTCTAAATAATCCACACACAGAGGAATTTCTGTTTTCTTGGAAATAGAAAAAGAAAAATTGGATCAGTTATATGAAATATTACCAACAAGAATCTTAACAGATATAATACAGCACTCAAGACACGGAAATTTTAGGTCACTCAGTGCACATTACTTATTAAGTAGTTATTAAAAATATTTTTGAATAAAACAAAGTTTATTGTAACAGCTAATGGGACCACAAATTTCTGCCAAATTAACAGAATGTTTGGAAGATCACAGTAAGTGATGAGCTGGATTGACAAAACTAATGGAGAAAAACACACAAAATCTGATGGCCGGGTGTTGTGGCTGCAGAAGCTATGCTGGTGTGGATGTGGGGCAGTGCCCACCAGTCTGCCCCAGGACCAGCCCTGCACACCACGAACCTGAGGCTGCATCCTGTGAGGCTGAAAAACCCGCCTGAAAAGTGGGCCAGATGCCTGGGTGTTAGGCCTCCACTGTGCTCCAGGCTGAGGTGGATGAACTGATGTCAGTAACCAACGTAGCTACATTAAAGGTTGCTGGGGAATGCCTTCCCAAGCCACAGACACACCCGTGGCTGAAGGGCAGAGGCTCTCAGCTTCAAAAAAAGTGAGCCACAACATCCACAGGTTCACCTCACCACTGTGCTGTGCTGAAGCCAGCTTGGAGAAGGAATGCTGCTGCTAAATGCAAGCAGCAGCAGGAGAGCTGTCAACAACAGGCAGATAAAAAACCACAGACATGTTGGGTTTAGTGATGGACACACCTTTATATTGCTCTGTCTTTGAGAGGCTCTGCCCCAGTCTCACAAAGAGTACAGCTGCCCCATCACCTTTTACTAGTTCATGTTTGCTACTCTTAGTGCCTGGAAGGATGGAAAACCATTGTGGGGAAAGCTGCTGTGATAAGCGAAAGCGTTAGCTAGCCCAAGTATGAAGAAATTGGTGTTTCTTTGGTTTCAGTGCTTCCTTAGTGTCTTTGTGTAACTCTAGGTCCTGAGGAATCTACCCTACATTGCCCCTGACCCACAGAGAACTTATCTCTGTATTCCTGCAACTGATATAACAATGAGAGCTCTGTATTGGCTTGTCTTCCCATCCATCTGTATTTACACAGCCTTTTATGAGGGCACCACTGGAACAATAATCAAACTTTAATTACAAAGACACCTAATAGCATTCACAACCCTTTATTTCACTTGTGACTTTTATAAGTTGTCGTTTTTTTTCTACAAAGAAGTGAGGCAAATTAAACAGGAAGATAAAAGAGTTTTCAAGGTTAAGGAGGAGAAAGAAAAGGAGGGAGAAGGTCAGGGAGAGGGAAGAAGAGAGAGAGATCTGACGAGGGAGCTAATGCCATGTTTCACACCTGTTAAAACAAGGGCCATGCCTCCAAATTGCCTGTGAAATGTTCACTGAGTGCTGTTTGAGTACATCAGAGGATCCTGAACTGCTCTTGTCAGGTAGGTGTCTCTCTGAAAAAGCTCACAAGGCCAATGAAGGAGGTAGATACCAAGAGGATAAATTCAAAGTCAATAGTTCAACCTGCAATCTGACGCAATAGGCAAGGGAGTTGTAACTGCAAAGCACAGTGAGCGTCTAGACTGCTTAATACCGGCTGGGTTGTGAGCACTCCCTCTCCCAACACAGATATTTTCACAAATAAAAGCTACTAATAGATGAGAGAGTACATGCAGAGAAGTAGAAGCACAGAAGTTCAGAGGGATAAAATTTCGGTACAAACTGAAACCAGATTGTGGGAGATATGATAGAAAGAGGGTGGCAACAGAAGTCTTTATACATTTATTTTCTACAAGTGTTTTCCCATCTTACTTTGTAATACTCTGAAGCAACATCCTTGGAGTAATATATGCATATGTAACAGATGGTCTGAGAACAAGTACAAGGATCATCATAATTGACTTTGCAGTGAATGCCCTGAGAACATGCACATGGGGGGTTATAATGACAGCAGAACCCTGCAAGTTAATCTCAGGATTCATATCAATTTGATGACATTTGACAGTCACAACTTGGTAATCTGAAAATGAAACCCATCTGGTGCAACTTTAAGTTTGGAGATGGTGTGTTTATTATTTATTTTTGGTTTCACTCTCTAATATTCGTAAACATTAGGCCAATGAAAGGATAAATCAGCTAACTGATGTCAATTGGGCAGAATTAATGTTCTATCTTGCGAGGATGTTTAGAGAAGTAAATATGTAGTGTTAAGTGTATATATTACAAAGTTCGTCTCTGAATCTAATGGGATGATTTTTTCCACCCTTAATACATAAAAACACTTAATACATAAAAACCTTTTCCATTAAAAAAAAAAATGCTTCCTGTGTTTATTACAACCAATTGCTCTCAATAATGTATTTGACATAAACACAGTTTTTTGACTTCACCCTCCAACTCCTATTGAAAATGAAATAAGAGATGGCCAACCCAACTGGATTTTGTGAGGAGTTTTTATAACTAAATTGATAGTTCTACTCCAGCTCCATCTGCCAATTGAACCAACATCTAACAAACACTTTGGCTCCATCATCATCTGGTCAGTGACCTGTATGAAATCAACTATTTATTTCTAATTGCCCATCACTGATGACAGAATTCAGAAGACTGGGTGCCATGAAGTCATCTCAAAGGGCAGGAGGAATACTGAAGAGGCACAAAGAGTGACACAGCTTTCTTTCACCTCTGAGCCTGCTGTTCTTAGACCCAGGACCTGAAGGATCACCTACCTGTCATGGTGTTGCAAAGTAGGATTTCACTTGGCCATATAGAACACAAGGTTTTGCAAAGAGTATATTTTAAAGTCACAGTAGCTCTGAGAACTACGCTATTGGTGGCATTTGATGAATACACCAAGAACATAAACCTCTAACACTGTCTTTTGGCCAGGTGATTGTCAGGGAATGGAAAGCTATTCTAAGCTTTTTAGAAGAAAAAAGGAGAAAAGACAAGAGAAATGACAAGATACCTTTAGTTCTTATAAACTGCTAGGTTAGTCTTCAAATGCAGTGGAGAAAATTATGCTCCAGAAAGCATGCCATTTTACCATTTTATCTTGGGCTACTTAAGCTTTCAGATTTGCAGAACAGATTTAAAAGAAATTATCAGCCTGGGTGAAACTGTTCATGCTGATGTAAACACAAAGGTTCCCCTTCCATTGCTGACTTCAAAATTAATGCAGAGGTTGAGGGATTTACATATATCATGAAAATTAAGAAAACATTGAGCAATAAGTAGTAGTAATAAGTAAAGAATAAATTTATAAGTGTATTTACTAAGGGCTGCAGAAAAGTATAAGGAGGGCGATGAACCACAGTTATGGTTTATGGCAACAATGTCAACAACGCTCCTTTTAGTTTTATCAAGAAACGCTCTTCAGACTGCAATTATTAGGGCAGAGGAACCTGGTTCTCAGGCTGAACAGTCACCATACATCAACACTTAGTGTCATGCTCCTCGCAGAGAAACAGAATTATCCCAGAAAATTACTTGGCTCCATTTACTAACTGCTCCTCAAGGACAAACACTTCCCCAGAGGTAAGCAGCCATTGAGTTTGGCCAAAGACAGCAGCGGTGCCCATAGTGCTAATGCACCAAGTGATGAAATTCTGGTTTTTGTTTAACAACAAAGTTGTGAAAAGAAATGATATGAACTGAGTTGTAAATTCTGACAGTCTTTTTTCTAAACACTTCTGAAAATGATTTTGCTCAGAAATACACATAATTCATAATCAATTTAATATATTAACAAGATTTTATTCTCAAACATATACAGTTTAACCATTTCTCAAAGTCAACCCAAAATGTTTCAATAACGGAAAAAGGCCATTTTTCCTCTGTTTTCAAGCCAGCTCTGTGCAGCCAGCCTTTTCTCCAACACTGAAAAAGAATGTTAGAGAATCTTTTCTTTCACAGAATCTTCTGTTGTTGAAGGGACTAGGGGTAAGAAATGGCTAAAATACTCTAATATTCAAAAAGGCATGGTGCAAAAGAGAAGAGGCTGTAGGAATTGGACAGTCTTATTCAGGTAAGACCTTATATTCTCAAGACATTCGTTGTCAGCACAGAATGATCTCACAGCATCCTCACTGTTGCTCTGGAATCACTCAATACCATTTGAATACCCTTTTCCAAAGTGACACATATGATTTTATGTGAAAATCTGCAGTTTAGGTATATTAAAAGTTACCTATTAATGAAGAACCTCCTTGACAACTTATTTTCCCTATTTTCTCAAATAATTCTAAATAGCTCTGGTCTAAAAAGCACTAGAACCAGTTTGAAATAATAATAATAATAATAATAATAATAATAATAATAATAAAGCTTATGCCTCTGTATGGGATTAATTTTCCTTTCCTTATTCTTCTAAGAGGTGATGTATGGAAACACCAATGTTGTGATATGAAAGATCATTTCAAATTACATATAAATCTGTCTTCTATGGCCTGTTGCTGATGTGTCCCTCTCTGCCTTCGTGGCTGAATGGCAGTGCTCTGAATACATCCCCAGACATTTAAAACTGTTTATACTACTGCAAAAAACAACAACAGTAACACGCTCCAGCTATACAAGGCTAGATTATACATGTAAAATACATTGCTATTTATACATGAAATGTTTACAAAAGAATTGCAGAGATGGTTGCATAGATGTTCACAGGCTATTTTTCTGATATTTTATGAATGCAATAACTGTAAATCAAAGAGGTTTTGAAAGACAAAATACATTTTACATGTTTTTCACTTATAAATACAGCCAAATCAGATAAGAAATATTTTCCATTGCTAAACTGTGCCAAGTATGCTAACTAACAGTACAGTTCATAGGGGTCTCAACTGAAAATAGCTATTCTAAATATGTGATCAGATTACATTTGCAAAAGCACAGCGAAAGCCACCTGGAAAGGCTGCCTTTCATTTCAAATTGTAATGTTTTCATACAGTGTCACATATACTAGTTGCTGCTTCCACATCCCATTGGGTCTGCTTCCTTTCTCCCAGCACTGAGGATTAAGCAGTAATTCCCAGCATTCTGAGGCATACAGACCAGACCAATTTAATTGCAGTGCATGTACTGAAACTGATTATTGCTTCTTGGTTGGAAGTACTGAGCAGACTCACAGATTGATCAACATCTCTTAGTAAGGGATTTAGGTTTAAATACACAAATAGGGAAAAAAACTATGTTCCTGTGTTTGAATCATCCTGGTCATTCATTTGCTAAACAGATAACTAGAAAACACTGCTTCTCTTCATGTACGTATGAGTAGGAAACATGACCACAGATATTCTTGCTGTGACCCCACACTGCCTCCCTGCACTCTGGTAGGCATATCTGCAGAGGGAAACTGTAGCACCAAGAGGAACGCAGGAAAACTCCCATTCTCATCTCTCAAAGAGTCAGAAACAAAATGGGAATTCTCCATCCCAACCCAGTTGCTGCCCTCTGGCACTTAAGAAAGCTTGCAGAACTGCAATCAGCATCAGCCATGCTCTCCACAAGAGACTGAGGAAAACATACAGTTAGTCACAATTCACTGCTGAAATTACCACCTGTGAGCAACTGATTGTTGTCAAATAGCTACACAGTGGGATGCTCACACACCACCAAGGCCATTTGGCTGGGAAGCTGCTTGCTGGGGCCTTCTGGCTTTTCTCCATCAGGTTGCTCTCCTGGGGTGGTCCTGCAACAGCATGTGTGCAGGGGCACTGCTGAGATGAAAGAGGGTAGTGTAGTGGGTCCAAAATTGGCTCCAGCTGGTGGTAAAACAGATCTGATCGATGACATGGAGCATCTAAATAATCTCTTGATAAAACCCTTTTCTGTACACGTTTTTGTTTAAAACTCGGCAGCATCAACAGTGCTCAGAGGCTGAGGAAATGAAAGCAGTGAGCTGTCAATCCACCAACACATTGTTCTACTCAACCACAAACTGTTGTTTTTATTAAGACCAGCATCTTACATATTTGCAAATCTTGTCGTCTTGTCTTTTTCCAGAACATCGTGTTCGAAAAACTGAACAGAAGCTTTGGGGAGAGCTCAACACTGAGAGTTACCAACACACACACTGCCAATTTTGATGTGAGCACCAAAGTACAGCAAAACATAAGAATCAGGGTTAGTGTACAGAGTTTTGAAATCTTATAGGGTGGTTGGCACTGGAGTGGGCTGCCTTGTTTCACAGACTTGGACAATGAGCTGCGCTGGCATGGGTGACCTCTGGTTACTATCTGCCCTTGGGTGCAGCTGCCATGCAAGTGATGAAGAGTAACAGCAGATTTGCAGAGGTGACCTTTTTCTCATTCCCAACAGCACAGAAAAATGCATGATGTAGCAAACTGAAGAAATTCTTAATGCTGCCTTATAACTCACTTGCACTGAACAAGGTAATTTTTCTGCTGACTGTTTTTTCCAGGAGAGTAGTACACCTCCCTTGAAAGGCATTGCTAAGGGTACTTTTGTGTGATAGCTGCAGCTCTGTGTTATTTCTTCTCACTTTTGTGCACATTTGTGTTTGTGTACCTGTGAAATCCAGCTTAACCTCCTGAGCTCCTTGCATTGAGCCCAATCACACTGCATCCAAGGGAATTATTGGTACCTATGATTGGATTCATTTAATCTAACTTTGAACTTTTCTAAACAAGTACACAGGTTTTTATCCAATCTTTTCACTCTGAACTCCCTTTCCAGTCAATGGAGAGAAACAGAAAGTTTCAGGATGCTATTTACCTGACCATCAGGGTCTTGGAACTAAACGATCTCTGAGGACTCATCCAACTCAAGCCATTATATGAATTCATGACTGTGCTCTAGAGAGTTTGTTTCCCTCCACTGACTCTAACTCTCGTGGGACCAGCTCGAATGCTGCCTCTCCTCCTGCAAGTATCTCCTTCAGGTACATAGCCATGGAGTAGAATCAGAGTATTTTCCAGATGCATCTTTCTTCTTTTCCTATTTTGTCTGAAAAAAGTCAGTTTCCTGGAATCATTTTAAATTATTTTGCCTTATCACCCAACAGATCACTTGTCACTTCTTAAAGAATCCATAAAGTATCCCATCTGGGCTTGTTGCTTCATCTGAAATGAAATATTTCAACCCTATGCCCTTCTTTCCCCAAGGTGAAATGAAGTCTTCCATAATTTTCTGGAGGTCCCTTATGATTTTAGACATGTTGTCTGTTTCTTAAGTAACTTTTAATAACTCTCTAACTCAGTTCTGATACCAGTTGTTTCTTTTTCTTTGTTAGTTTTTTGTTCATTTGTTTGTTTTTTTAAATACCGAACAGAATCACATGTAAATCTCCTCAGAATAGGAATGCTTAAAGCTATGCTCATAGCTTCATATCATAGTAGATATTTGGCAGTTTCCTTTCCTGACCATAAAATATAATTGCAACAGTTCTACACACTTTATTGCCTTTCTCACAGTGATTCTATTGTATTAGTGCCAGAGCTTGCTCGGTTTTCTCTGTTAAGATCACATTTTTCCCACCTATAACGATACCTTCCTTTGTGAAATTCATTAAAATATCATGAGGCAGGTCTCTTGTTGTCAAAGTTTGAATACACGTAACTCAATGCACCCTTGTTTTCCAAGGTTTCCCACCCAGCTCTGCCTCTTCTGAGAACTGTCATGAAGCACTGACCTCTAGCAAAGGATTTCCCTGTAGATCAGTTGACTTCCTATTTGATTCAGTCTTTCTTTTGGAAAAACATACTGCTTTCATCCTTAGAATCCTCCCTCCATCATTAACTCTGCTTTTTTCCCAGTCACATCTTACCCATGCAGGCTGCGGTGGGGATTATTTAAAAGTGAGAAAACATCTTTTGTTCTGTACTGAATTACACTGCTGTACTGATGGGAGAAGCAATTATATTTAATAGAAGCTGTGGTTTGCTATTTGAGGTGTATAGTAGTCTCACTGGAGATATACTGAATCTTACATGCTGATCTGTTACATGACAAAATTCTACAGCTGGTGCATGCTTTCTTATGGTAGAAGGCTTTAGAAGACTTTCTTTTCAATTATTAATCAAATTCTTAAGTGTGGTGTGTTTTCTGCACGCTGAAATATGCTTTAGTTTTCAGTACAGCCAAGTTAATATTGCTATAAAAATTCTAACTTTGCACTGAACGGATTTTTGGTATGTCAGATTTTCAGTCAGTGCCACAGTGAGAAACATTCACACGTTTATCATAAACTCACATCCACTAGGTACTAACAAGCTAACCAACACCACCTTTCCTTTTTGTGGGCCACTTCTGTATCAGGAGTAAATCCGCATTAAATCAGCTGATAGGAATCCCACCAAGTTACAATGACCACATTTATCACATTCCCTCCACGTTTTGCATGCAAGGAATCACTTGATTTCCAGGTGATCACATCTGACAATGGGCAAGGGAGGTGAAGAGCTTGAGTTCTGAAGTTCTTAAAATGTCTCTTGTATTCTATGCCTTCCAAATCCCTACTTTCTCTTTCAATTTATTCTTTTATGCTTTCAGTTAATCATATTCTAATGAAAGGTATACCTCAGTAATTTTCTTTCATCTTTCTCTCCAGCTCCCATACATTAAAACACAGAAAAAAAAAAGATATGTTTGGAGCCACCATGGGCCTTTCAAAATATTTTTCTCCCACCAACAAAATCATGGTCTAATTCCCAAGCAATGCTGCAGACCCCAAACCCCTCACACCTGACACCTCCTTTATCAACATCTGTCTACACCAGTTCTAACCAACTTCTGTTCTTACCTTATAAATTGATTTTGGATGCTGGTCAATCTCCTCAAGCCAAACTACAGACTGTTGGCTTTGGCTCAGTACTGTTGGCTGACACAGCTCTCCAGCGTGTCCTAACAGTGTTAAGATAGTTCAAACCTCCAAAGATGGTATTATCACAGAGAAGAGTACAACATCCTCCCAGAGGATTTACTCTTGAAAAGCTACTTCAGGTTAAAGAAACATCTTACATTTTCCCTATCAGACGAACAGCCCTGTTGATTATGAAAACAGAAAGGACCTGACATATTAACTTTACATGGGATTGCTTAATGATTTTGCATTTCTCCCACTTTTTTGAGCAATCAAAATAAATCAGCCTTCTTCAGTTCTGCTAGCATCTTCATTTTGTTGTTTACAGTTTTATATCATCATCATTTAAGTGGGCACAATGACATTTTGGCTATAAAGATGTAAGAAAGTCTTATATTTTTTAAAAAATTATGGGAGCACTTCCAGTGCTTTTAGCTTCAAAAATATGTATTTTTTAAAACTCCCCAAATGCTGGAAGTAGATTTTGCAGGACACTGTTCACAAAAAAGTGGCTGTGGTAAATCAGATGCAAAATGCTTCTCCCCTTCAGTACACTATATCCACGATCAGTGCAGCACAGATACTGAAAGTACTGCACCCAAGGAAAACATAGAAAAAAATGAGAAGAAGAATTACTGTGCTAAGAGTTACAATTCAAAGAACCACTCAGATGCAGTTTCTTTAAAAGACATTTTGCAAACAAAATAAAAATAGTTCTAACTGGTATGTGCAAAAGAACCTCAAAAAGAAATGATCAACTAAATCAAACCCAAATCTTTTTAGGTGTCCCTAAGGATATCTCATTGCACTATTTTTGTTTTTGTTTTTTTTAAGTGTCCATCTTAATGTGAATAAAGTAATGGGCAGAGGAAGAAGCAATACAGGGCAAATATTTAATCAAATGAGGTCTATCTACTTGGTATTAAGTTCAAAGTTGTAACGACATCGAATTTACCTCAAAAGCAACAGGTCAAAATTAACTTACTTTATGGCAACTACAGTGCCTCCACTTATTGTATTCGTGCCTTCGCAGAGAGCTGGCTTAGAAACTACAGTTCTCTGTACTAATGTGCATGGAAACTCCATTATGCAAGGACACAAGTAAGTATATTCGTGATTTAAGGGATCTGCTACGGGATTCACCTCCTAACCCACCTTTAACCAGGTCATTCAATAACAGCCAGGTTACTCTGACCCTTTGCTGAATTCAACATAGTTGCTCACTGGGTTACTGTTACTTCATATGCCGTGACCACCTCCAGTCTATTCCGCGAGCTAAGATCTGGTACACTGATTACAGCAACTGAATGCAGACCTGACCACTCAACTAGAGATCTATTCATACAC
The DNA here is from genome assembly GCF_016699485.2 of Gallus gallus. Classification (NCBI taxonomy): domain Eukaryota; kingdom Metazoa; phylum Chordata; class Aves; order Galliformes; family Phasianidae; genus Gallus; species Gallus gallus. Next base: position 122,135,472 of record NC_052532.1, on the reverse strand, counting down.
ACCTGTCTGATGCATATAATGCATAATATGAGGTGATTCACTTCCCACCTTTATTTTTGTACTCATATGTAATTTGTGACCTATGTCCATAAAGGCAAAAGAGTTCACTAGTGGTGTTACACAGCTGTAAACTTGATACCATCTTTTTCCTCACCAGTGTAAATGCAGCTAACAACTGCATCTTGTACTGCAAATAAGATTCATTTATTATGCAAATCAAAACCACTCCAGTGGATAACAGTGAATTCTCTTTTATGCAACTAGCAGGGAAAAACATGTTTCAAATGTGAAAGAATTATATGGTGCTGAGATTCTGCTAACGCTAAGGGCAACCTTTGACTGACATGACTGTGCATAGTGTGTGGAGACTTGCTCCCAAGAGAGGAGCTATCAGATGCATGAAGGCTGCAGGATGTGGCCTCAGCTTCTTTCCAAGCCATGTGGGATGTACTGCTTCCAAACACACAGGCTTGCTTCAGCTACTTCACACTGTGCAAAAACATCTGTTTTCAGTGACAGCACAAGCCCTGACCAGATGCTTAACTCTTAGATGTGCCTATTGTAAATGAATAAAATTAAAACAACTAGTTCCCTGAAAAGTCATATCTAGTGGGGCTGTGACATTCTGTTTCTTGTTCCCATTCACTCTTGTGTGAATTCTCTGCTGCTGATGGAATGCAAATACTATTACAATATTAAATACTTCAGATTGGAGTAAATACACACTGCAAACCTACAGTGTTTCTGTTTTGAAGTCTGTCTGTAGTAGGTTCATACATGAATATCTTCGATTACTTCTAGGATCTGTAATTAATCCTACCATTGCAGCCTGGTAATTAACGAATCTACAGAAGCCAAATAAAGAAGGAACAATGCATTGACACATCTGAAATATCACAAAAATAATGGTATTGTTTGAGCTGTCTGTGCTTAATTCCTTCTCACAGATACTGGCTCAGTCATCTTATCTTCAAACTGATGCAGCAGATATGTAAGGTATGCAGATATGCCACTCTACTTACAAGCTTATTTAGTTGACAATTTCACTTTCGCTTCTGTTTTTTAGTCTTCCACCAAGTGGGTGGGTTGTGTTGGTGATTAGACTAGATGATCATAGTGGTCTTTTCCAACCTTAAAGATCCTATGGTCCTGTGTCACAAAGGAAGAAGCAGGAAAGAAAAATATTTATTATGTACATGGAAGCTATTTTTAACATGCTATACTGAACAGGTAAGGCATTAAATTAATTTTGTAAATGCCACTTGCCTGAACTTGAAGAAATAATGAGTTATATACTAGCCAGGTTCTACAAATATCATTCCTTGATGCTGCAATCTGAGCCATTTTTTGCATTAAGTGTATTTTAAAGAGCTTTATAGATATGCACTGTTCTGTTACAGAATTAAATAACAAATACATTCGTGATAAAAAGGAGAGATTAGAGGCACAAACAGAGTTCTATTTACATCAGAGATGAAATACACATAGAGGTACAGGATAGATACACCATTGCATACAGTAACTACAAAGAAATGCTTTTTTTTTTTAGTTTGTTTTTTGTTTGTTTTTTGTTTGTTTGTTTGTTTGTTTCAGAGAAAAGGGGCAGTTTGGAAGAATGCTGAAGAGCTTGAAGTCACTCTCTCTTAACTGTAATGTACCTACTAAAATACACATAGCAATGAACATTATTCTGATACAAATTGAGTAGCTTATAAAAAAATGTATAGGACCACTGTTGAAAGCCAGTTTGTTTTCCTTTGCTCCTCCAAAGTAACAGAACAGAAACAGAGGAGTAGTTGAAGAAGATTTCCACATTAGTAGCATTATGGCTGTGGTAATAGTAACTACAAGGGCAGCTGCATAAACAAAATGTGGGAATGGAGAAAAAGATAAGTTCATAGTAAAACAGGAAGCCAAGGCATCAAGCAGAAAAAAAAAACAAAACAGATGGGAATCCTGGCTGAGGTAGAAAAGTTTGAGGTTAATATTTAAAACATGTTCTCACTCTGCATGTTTTAAAGGTGTCCATTTACTTCACATGGGTACACTAAGCAGAAATATGTAACATCCTTCACAAAGGAAGAAGCTCCTTTCTGCTTAACAGCTGCACGATATCTTTTTTCTCTGTACTCTAGAAGTATTTATTTACCCTTGAACTCTTCAGAAGCAAACAGGGAATTTGAAACAGGAGAGAAACTAACAGCATTTACAGGGACATGATTTGTTGGTGTCACATTGTGAAGAAAATCAAGGGAAACTGAAGACTTATAATTTTAGGCCTCATTACACATCACAGTCTATGTTACACTTGACTTCACAGACTACAAGCAAATTAGAAGAGTCACCACCCTTGGCCTGATACTCTTTGGCAATTGATGGTCTTCAACAAGTTACCTCACAGTTTTATACAAAGAAAATCCTTTGCAGAAAGCAGTAGTATTTATGAAATTTCTTCCATGCCAGTGATGTGACTAGAACTTGAATAAATAAAACCAATGAAAATATCCACTAGGAATAGCAAAGCTGTAAAATATTTTTTCCACTGGGTGTTTACTTGGCTTACTCTTATTTGGAAGTATATCTAGTTAAGAGGCAATTCCAGATGTACATAAGAAAAGATTTTCATTTCCTCCCCACCCTTCCACCCCCCGCCAAATAAGAAGACATTGTAAGTACATTTAAGTTAGAAGCCTTTGTTTTCCAAAATATACATCTGTCTTCCTCAGAAAACAACAACAACAACAACAAGATTCTTTGGAACTTCCTGATGTATTGTATAACAGCCCTGAGGCGCTCCTAAATTCATTTCTCTACCATGGAATACAAGACGTCCAGCTTGTTCCTGTGAGGGACTCCCATGTCATTAAGCCGTTCAGCTGTAATGAACAGAGTTAAGAGGTCAGCAGAAACTGGCCAAGGTTTAAATGCTGATGGACGTTTTCCACCACCACTGTGAAATTCTGCTACTGGATTTGATCAACCTGCAATTTTATTGGAGCATTCTTCTTTTCAAAGCGAACAATTTAGGGATTATTCCTGGTAACGTTGCTGCTGAGCTCATGTCCTTTTTTGCAGGATAACTGAATTTAACAGACAAAGCAAAGGCAAAAACAAAAATCTGTGTGACAAGTTTAACTGACCTTAATAGAGAATCACATTTCTTCTTCAAGAATCCTGAATTGCTCTGGAAGCAGTTCAGAGCTAATGCAACTTTTGAAGTGAAGTCATTATTGTTAAGTCTTTACTAAGTAGTAATTATTTCATCCCCTTGCTTTCCAACAATGTATTTTCCTCATTGGATTCCTCACAGGTCACAGAAAGCTTCACCACATTTGTACAATGCTCATATACAGGCCACAAACACCTTGACAGTGGTGAAGAACATCGTGGACCCTCTAGACAAACAGTGACAAGTTCTGGAACTAGTTATGCACTTTAACACATTGCAGTTGCTTTTAGTTGACATTTTAATAAAATATTTTATCCAAATACTACAGAGACAATTTTACAGAAATTACAAAACCAGAACAACAAAGCACCTCTTATAGACAACTTCTTGTAGACCTTTGCAGCAGTACATTCTTTATTCATACATGCTGAATGAAAAAAAAGTAATTTAAGTTTAGAGATTTTGAGTGTCTGTGATGATGGAGACTCCATCACCTCCCTGGGCTACCTTCTCCAGTTCATATACCAGGGCATCAAAATCAGAGAATCACAGAATCATTAAGGTTGGATCTAAGATTACCAAATCCAACTCCAGCCCATCCTCACCATGCCCAGTGGCCATGTCTCTCAGTGCAACATCTCCACACTGCTTGAACACCTCCAGGAATGGTGACTGCACCATTTCCCTGGGCAGCCTGTGCCACTGCCTCACCACTCTTTCTGAGAAGAATTTTTTCCTAATATCCATGCCTGATTGAAGTCCCTGCTCCATCAGGGCCTTTCTTTGTGTTGCCCAAGCTGCATGTCTTCTCTAGACAGCAGCTGAGGCTTGGAAGCTTGTTTATGGCTCACTCAACCCAAGCAGGAGACCACCACAAGAGTTAACCTACACCGATGAAATAGCCTTTTCTCCCCGGGTTCAGTTTGTTGTGGTCAGTTGCTGGGGATAGCCCTGTCCCACCCTACAAATGCAATGCCCAACTCCCAAGACACATCACTCAGCACATGCATTGGAAACCCAAACCCTGTGCTCTCCAGTTGCACTTTTGTCTCCTTGCTTGTTCCAGCATTAGCAGGGAGGGGAACAAAATGAAGAGCTACCTGCTTTGCATCCCCCTGCTATTTTTGGATGTGGATGCATGCCTGCCAGCCTGGAAAACATGGGAAAGGAGAGTGCTCGACTGTACTACTCACAGAGCTCTGGAGACCTGAAGCCATTTAGAACAGGGGTATTTATAGAGAATTTGGTTATTGAATCTAAGCAAGCATCTGTCCTCATTAAAGTCAAGTTATAGAACAGCTCCTAACCTTGCAGAGACAGGCATTTGAGATTACAAAAAAATACTGAGTTATTAGTCTGTTTTCCATTACAAGTGACAATCATTAAGATTAATATACATTTATAATCCATACTTTAATGCCTATTTGGGTTATTTAATGTACATATGGCCTATTAAGCTTGCTGGTTAACATATTTTATTATATACCTGAAGATTTAATTCTACATATGGATCAAAGAAAGGCAGGTAATTTTCAAGAGCAAAAACATCTACAGAGAAAACACCAAAAATGAAGCTGTACTCTTATATGTTCTTGTTCATGCAAAGACAGGTTTCCTCATCCCACGGCTCATATGGACTTCCCACACCATTTATTTTGGGATGGGGAAGACTGACGGGATCTTCATTACTAATAAACCCCTTTGCTCTGTCTTGGTCTTGGAGCATCACTCCAAATTAAAGAACCTGCTAGGGAAGAAATGAGTCCATAGAGCAGACTTGGTCCAGGCAGATAATAAGCGAGCTGCCAAACTCATCAGAAATCATTAAATAAGATTGGCCCTCAGCAATCAGTCTTACATAGTGACTAAATGCACAGCCTCAATACAGAAAATGCAGTCATCAGAACTGAACTGGACTTATACATTTTCTTTCTGAAATAAAGAATTAACTATGTTGTATGCCTTTCAAAGAGTTTCCATTCAGAAGTCTTTAACTGTATTTCCCCTAACATTCTTTCCTTCATCTCCTGGGTTTTATTTGTAAATGTGTTCTTGATTATAAGAAGAAAGACACTGCCACACATAAGCTAAGCAGCCTATTGTAATCACAGCTGTGCCAACAGGGAAACACTGGAGTTCCTCGCACAAATATGAGACACGAGAGTATGTACATCCACACTAAATTCCTCTTCTGCAAATCAGAACTAGTTACCAACCTTTTTCAATATGTCCCTTTTACTGCCAAACTGAGCCAAAATAGAATTTTAAAAGTGAAATAAAGAAGTTAGGATAAATGGAATGGGGTCCAAGTACTAGAGCAGTCATAAATTTTTCAACACGTGGCTTCATCAAATATAAAATAACTATTTTATAATCACATTTTAAAGATATTTTCATGTAATGTTTTTCTTCAAACTTGCTCCATTTTTCAACTTCTACAGTGTATTGTGTCTGATTTCCTGACCCAATTACAATTTGCAACAAAGGTCTGAAACACCAGGTCTTTTGACATTATAAAAAAAAATGAATTAGTCTTCCTCCCAAAGGTTTTGCTTCTAGTAACACGTTTCCAGGCAGAATCAAGAAAGTAAATCATTTATATCCAGATACTGTACTAGAATAAGTCACTCATAATTCCATGAACACATAAACAGAGAAAAGAGATTTTTTGATAGAAATGAACTAAAATTTTCTCTGCTGTTGCTTCTGTAAAAGCACTGTATTGAGCAAATCCACTCTTCTAACTCACTCAGGCCTCACTTAGATCCAGACAACAAGCTCAAATTATTGCTGTAGACCACCTAGCAATGCAAGTTTTTGTGTGGAGATTTGGAAATGCAGATTCTCCTCAATATTTTTCATAATAGACAAGAATGAATTATAAAACATTGCACCAAAACATATCGAAACACAAAGTGGAAAAAGAAAGGAAGGCAGGGAAAAGACAAAAAAAGGCCAAGGTAACTCACCATTTTATCCATGGTTTGTTTGTTTGTTTGTTTGTTTGTTCACTTTTCTAACACAGGAAATGTAACCATTATTTATCATTCTCCTGCTGCTTACTGCTCTCTGCTTTTTTCAACATATATCATTTCTATTCATTTCAGAGGATGTCAGTTGTTTCTGAAAGACCAAAACCTCTCTTTGAACATAGAACCCTCTTTAGTTTAACAGAATTTCATAAATTTCTTCCTATGTAGATACATACACAACATTGTAACATTGGATAATAGACATTTTCAAGCAGGGATCACAGTTGTCTGATTTTGTGAAGTGCAGAAAACAACAACTAAAAAACTTCACAGTAAATACAAAAAAATGTTCTGTGGAACAGTATTTAAGTACTGCGAGCGAGTGGCATGATAGTGAGGAGACTGAGAAGGAAAAAAATCTGTTTCTTTATTAAGATCATTAATAACATCCAAGTCAATCATTTCCTGACAGTTAACGACCAGATGGATTAAGACCTCCTCCAGATGGCCATTAGCTGCCAGGAAATAGACAACTCATTGGTCATTAGTGCCTTAAACACCATTTGGATACTGCTTTTCATTAGTCATATTCACGTGGTGTTACTATGCGCTGAGCATCTGAACGCAGTACAAAGCCTTACTTTCAAAAAACGATAGAACAGAGTGTGGTACAAAAACAGCACAAACAGATGTGTTTCACTTATGCAGAACTATATTGCTGCTAGAACCATAAGAGTGTGATGCTTATGGAAATCACTGAAGAGACAGTCATCATTGCAGGCTTCCACACACTAATCCACTTACATTTCTTCTCTTATGTCCTGACTGGACCACCCCAAAGGGTGAAAGGTTAGTCTCCATGTCAGACCATCTCATGGTTTCCCTGCTAAGATGTTTGAAAAAGTATGCGACTACTGAGATTAGGTTACTCAATCAACATTAACAGGACTAAGACAAAAATTCCAAAGCACAGAAAGAGCAATCGTATGGTCTTTGGGTACACACACACATTAACACATTCAAAGAGAAACTAAAATATTTCTTCCAAACAATCTTTAGACACAGAGAACTACAGTTGTTTTATTTTATCATGTGCCGTATGTACATATAGATACTTCAACTTCAATTACTGTTGATGAAAAAATTGTGTAGTAAGACTAACTGGCCAACCCATAATTAATCTGAGCTTGATTTATCATAAGGTCTCCAAAGTTGTAGATAGATCATTAATCTATCTTTGAAAATACTTATCTGATTCTCCTTAAAAACAGATATGCTAACAAACATAGTAACATCTATGAAGTGAAAAGTGAACTACTTGCGAAGTTATAGGTAAAAAAGTTGTGGGAAAAAAAAAAATCCATTAATGTTATTTACAAAAGATAAAGCTAGTGAAGAACTCAGAAGATTTTCTGCAAAATTAAACATCACTGACTGTGCACTTGGTGCCTCAAGGGTATCCCATTGTAACACACAAGTCTGAAGTTGAACCCAAGCTTACTCATTGTGAGAAATCTGTTACATAACACTATAGGAGCTAAAGTTATTACAACACTAAGGTCCTCTTCAGCTCCTTGGTGCCAGCAAGGCCTTCTTAACAAGCTCTCACACACTGCATATTTCATTCTCCTGAGCTTTGTGTCCTGACTATGCCAAAACTAGTTTCCATCACACGTTGCAGATGTGTTAAATTTGTGGAGAGGTGTTGTTTACACCAGAGCAAAGCTCTTCTCGGAAAAAAGGATTTTCTTATTACTTTCTTCCTTTTTCATTTCTGCATTACATTACTATAGTAGATTATATCTTTAGCATGTTTGCTGAGGTCTTCGTAGCAGGGAGATGCATTTTAAAATAAGCCAGTTTATTTTTTTTGTCATTGTTTATAGTGGTGAAATGAGTAACTCAAAAACTGCCAGAGAGTCTGTGGTGCTTTCTGAAATGCAGAAAAGCACAGAGAAATCCAGCTCCCCAGAAGAAATAATTCTAGCAGTGCCTGAAAATAGATGATTTATGAAGGAGGGGAGAAGGAATTCTTAGTTATTTCAACATGAAAAAAAAATTAGCAATTTAGGATACAGCTATTGTGGACTATTAAATTGATCAAGCAATGAATGGGGAGGGCTGTTCAGGGTGCAAACAAACAACTAAGGCTGGCAACAGACTGAATAGCCAGGAAGTATAATCGGAACACCTTAATATCACTTCTGTCGTGCTGCCTATCTTCACAGACCCGATACACCCATAGGACAGCACACTATCACAGATCACTGTTCTACTGACACAGTTCAGCCCCCAACTGGCACTTACCCATCTGTGATGAAAGATGGAGTCCTACTGCCTATTCTGTACATAGAGGGCTGCTCCTAGGTGCATGAGAGAAGACCCTGGATGATATGCAGAGGGCAAAATGCCACAGTTGGACAGGGCAGGATTCCTTTTAAATCCATACACTCTGCATTGGTGTTCTTACATGAGAGTAATTTCATATATCAGAATCTCAAAACAGGCTTCTTACTGTAGTATATAGCAACAACTTATCCTTCCCAGAAACACTTTCCAATTTTTCATCTAGTTACTTGTTCTAATGACTTCTAAGTATTTGTTCCTTATGTTCCCTGCTAGGCCTGCTCTGGTGAGCAATCAGCTGGTTTAGTCAAAGCTTGATTACCTCATCCCTTTTTTAGCAAACAAGAGTCCCGCCAATTATGGGGTGCAGATGTCTTACAGCGATTAATGCCAAAGAAGTAGAAAATGATCCTCTGTGCACAGGCAGGAGAAACGCCAGAAGCTTTATTTTTATAACGAGGAACCATGACTTAGTTCCAACTTTGAACAATTCAGACATAAAGCAACCAAGCTATATCTGAATCTCACCTGCCTCAGGCAGGCAGTACATAGAGAATATTCTCTTTCTTCATCTGGTGATGGCAAAATATCTACTGACTTCAGTATGGCCATAATTTCACTCCGTCGTTTTTCAGGTAAACTATATACTTAGGAATACTAATATGGGGAAAACCTGACAATGGTATTTTCACAGTTAATTTTATTGACAGTAACATAAACATGGTTTTGTGTATATTTTTGCTGTGTGATGGAGTATTCATATAAGGAGACCCACGTGAGGATATTTTACAAAGCAACAATCTGCAATGAAAGAGTGGTGCTGAAGAGAGCACTGTGAGCAACAAACCGGGAGACCAGGCTTTTTTTCTATATATAGACCTCATAACGGGTGGAACATTCCTTATTTTCCGCCTATTTTGTAATACTTTTCAAGCATCTTTCCCCACTACTGGTATGTTAAAGACAAACAAGTGGTTAAAAAAGAAATAAATAAATAAATAATAAAGGTAATTCTTTCTTGTTAGGAGGGAGAAAAAAAACACACAAACCCACCACATGGACTTACATTCCTGCCAGAGGGCAGTAAATGTCAACACTGTCATAAACTTCCTGTTTCAAAAATGAATTGTTTTTAATTCAGATCTATTAAACTTCACAGCATTGGTAACCCCTTCCTGTGTGTTATCTTTCCTTTGGGTCAGTCTCTTAAATCATTCAGCTCTCCTGCATGCTAGAGACTGAATCCTCGACCAACGAAACTACCCCTGCACTCAGATATCTGCAATGAGGCTACGCCTTGATCAGAGCCTTCTTTTACCCACAGGATGAATGAAACTAACAAAAATGTATATCCTGCCCAAATGTTCATTTGCTCTTATTTATTTGATCCTTAATACTAATAGCAAGATCATCAAACAAACAAACTACTGAGCCTGGTATAAATAACCACCTTCCAGTGGCCATTTGCCAAAGGTGATAGAGGCCATACCACAATTCATACTTCGTTTGCAGGCTGAGCAGCTGCTGTATTTCTTGTGTTGCTTCAAAGACATCCACTGAGAACATCCATCTGATCTTAGAGAAGGAGCAAGAACACACAAAATCTGAGCAGTATGAGAAGATCTGAGTCTAAAGATGTATTTTTTTTAATCTAGCCATAGATTCTTCTGTGTTCTGTCCCACTGTAGACCATAAAATCCATATTGAAAATGTAGCTATGTTTGTAGCTACATCTGCCAAACACTAACTCTTTTATTCAACAACCACATGAATTATGATCTGTTAGTGAAGGCTCCTACCTTCTTTTGTACCCTGCTCATCAATATCCAGGAAACAAGATAGCAGAGAGTCATCTATACAAGAGCTTGGTGCAAAATCATAGTCTTATTCTCTAATTTATTATATAAAGCAATAGATGAAGTTGGATAGTTCATGTCTGCCTAGAGAGGTAGGCAGCCACAATGCTCTTCCTCAAAGTTAAAACAATCTGGTAGAGAGTACAGAAGACAGCCACTAAGGGTTCAACATACTGTAGCTGCACATAAGTGCTTTCACCTGCCAAGACAAAATGTACATTTTCCCTATCTTGAAAAGAAACAAAAGTCTATAAATAGTAGCCATGGCAAATGTAATGTAAATAAATTCATGTTACCTTTGTAGCACAGGTTCTGAATAGTGTATATTTTTAAAAGATACTAAAATATTAAATGCTATTAAAGACTTTTTTACAGAAATCTTTAAAGAGCAGGAAACTCTATATAATACCTGTCTTACTCAAACAGCAAAATCTCTTGGAGGTTTCTCTGCAGAAATCCAGTTAAAAATAGTAGTAAATAACTGCCAACAATCTATCACCTTGGTCATAAAATGTTTCAAGTAGTTAATAAAATAGAACATTTTGGGTAATCAGAACTCTCAGTTGCAGCAGAAAAGTTACCAGTATCATCCAGCCACCATCACACCTAGGAATGCAATGCTAGCTTGAACAAAAATATCAAGAGGCCTGAGCTTTTCCCATACCTTATATGTCTTCCCCACAGGTGAGGGAAGCATCACAGCTGCGGTGCAATGAGAAGCTTTGTGTCTAACTGTCACATGTAAGAGAACTCATGGAAAACTGAAAGGCATTTAATTAATGTTAGTGGTAAACATGTTATTTCAGTATGCGTTCATCTTCCCCTCCCCCCATAGAGGTTATTCTTAATAAAGAGAATGAAGCCACAAAACTGTGTATCTCTGCAAAGTAAATAAACAAGGTGAAAATAAAGAAGCAGTCTATAACTGCCTTTTGTCATGCAGCAAGGGTTCCAGGAACGAGCTTACATCAGAGGCAGTGCAATGCTCAATTTTAGGGAGTTATTAACGATTGATGACAAATTAATAAACATTAATTCAGTACTTCTACTAAGTGGGCAGAATAAGTTCCAATGGCCTTATCAAGTATGAAAAATGCAAAAAGCCATGTGCACTTTTAGAAAGAGTGTCAAAGCAACATTTACTTTCTGGCACTCCCATGACATCTGTACTGAAAGTATTGGCTGCCTTAAGTTGAAAACAAATAGTTGACTCTCGTCTTGATTTGCCTAAATTTTTATAAGCTCTGGGACACTTCTCTGTGGCCCTCCCTTAAACTGTCAGACAGTCAGAAAACAATAATATTTTGTTTTGAATGGGAAAAAATGATATCAGAAATCTGTCTTTAAAGGAAAAATCAGGTAGTTCTCATATTCTGCTAAGCCTACAGGACCTACTGTCTTCAGAAGGGAAGGAGCTGAAGAAGGCAGCAATCTTCTTCTTGGTGATGATGCTGTCTTCAAATACATTTTTAGCAGCATCCGCCAAATTAACATAAAGAATGGGAGCTCTTAAGCTTATGTGCTATCCTCATAAGAAATATTTTTAACTATATTCATAGTAGGGGCAACTGCAGCTCCAGTTCCATGTTAGTGCCTCTGAAATTGTGTGGGAAAATAGGGTCCAGCCTTATCTGACACTCAGATGTGGAAGAGGATGGCACAGCCCGCCCCAGGCCAGGCACTGCTCCTTAGCACAGGAAGATACATTTGTCTGTAGTTCATCTCTCATGTGAAATGTGACAGGGCGATTTGGTTTGGGAAGCACTTTCAAGCAGCTTCAATAACAGCATCAACAGAAATACAATTGTGGAAAGTGATCTGTGGAAAACTAGGTTTTGGGTCTTAGGTCTTAGTCCTAAGGTCTTGGTTTAAGGACTTAGGTCTTGGTCCTAAGAACTGAGAACCTGCGTGTTCTCTCAGCCTGTTCCGGCATAGCACAGGGTAAAAAAAGGCAACTAAGTCCCTCCTCTCTAATGGCACCAGAAACCAGCTTCATTTGATCAAAAGCAGACATCTGCATCCAAGCTGCTTCCTGAGGTCAATAGATCTAATTCAGCTTGAGTGGCAACTGAGATCTTTATAATGTGGTGAAAATTTCCAGAAACCTTTCATACAGCATCAAGCCCAGAACTGTCCAAGGAGACACCCGTCTGTGATCCTTGAAACATTCTTCCCCTTTCTGTGAACATATACACGCTCCATCTGGCATGAGGAGCCATAGATCACCTCAGACTCTCCCAGCTATTTTGGTATATTTGCACACCCAGACAGTGTATTTATACCAATGGCAGAAGGAAAACAGTTCAGGATGCATTAAGTGGAAGCATCAGCTATGAACAGTGTTTCTACTGTATTACTCTGAGTTCCTGATTCTGTACATCTTGAACTCGGCTGCACCTTCTGTCCTCCAGCATTATGTGCATTGTTTCTTCTTGACTGCTTTCTGTCAGAAGTGCAAGATGTGTGGATGAAAAGAATGCAGCTAATACCACCCTTGAGTTATAGCAAATCCTTCATCCTCTGTCTTACAAAATCTCACTTGCAAAATTAATGTGAACCGGCAAGCATTAAAAATGTCACAGAGACTGAAAAATGACATGAACACAAACCTAGGACAATGATAAATGCCTAAGTAAAGAGGCCACTGGAGACAGATAATGGAGGATTTAGGGATTAATGTAAATCTGGTTTTATTTAAAGTACACATTTAGGATCAGGGAAAGTAGGAGGATATAAGATTCATGCGATTTGCCTTTGATCAAAAGCAAAGGATGAGAGCTTGGTGAAACCACACCATAGAGATTATACAATCTGTGTTGCTTTGCTTTGTTTTCTTTAAGTAACTTTCAACACACTTCTGGAGAAATGTTTGTATGCAAGTCATAACTTTTATTAACTTAAAAAAAATCTTCCCAAAGACCTGCTATTAAATTCCTTTTGAAAATGCTGTTACTTAAGTTCCAAAAAAAAAAAAAAAAAAAAGGCGGTAGGGACGGGATAACAAAAGCAGTGCCAAAGACCAGATGTGTCTGGTCAGTAATTGATGGGCCATTAAGAAGATGGAGGCACAACTTTGGAAAAGGCCAACTTGGAATTTGTAGCCTCCAAGAAGATGGAATCATGCAGAAAGATGGGAATCATGCAACATTAGAAATCCCATGGCACAGAAGACATGAAAACAAGATGCAGTATATCCCACGCTGCCTTGGCTCATTGGCCTAATTTTCCATCTCTGGTTTCCTGAAACAGGAGGGTGGCTATGCAGATATTGGCAGGTCTATCACTGCCTTACAGGCCTTTGCTCCTCTGAGAGAGACAGGACAAGGGCCATAATGGTTTACAACTACAGAGGATGCAATTAACTGCCCACAGACACAGCTGATGTGGAGGCAGAGATGGGTTACTAGAGTCAACAGAAGTGAAGCCCACTTCAACTGCATGAATGCATACACTGCAATTCATAGGATTTAAAAGCCCCAAAAATGCTAAGAACAACTTGAAGAGTAAGCTTGCACCTGAGTCTTATATCTGAACTCTGTGGTCTGAGAGATGAAGTTAATTATTAAAGCTTTTTATGCTCCACATTAAATAGTTCTCATCTTTATTATCGTTAGTAAGAAACTGCTTCAAAAAGGCAGTTGGAGATCTATGAGATAACCAAATGCATACAATCAAACACTCCTCAGGAATTTGTGAGTTAAAAATAAGAGGCGGAAGAAAATTCAGGCAGACATCTCGATTTTGCACTGCTCTAGGCTTTGAATTTGAGATGTGCTTTTTCTTTTCCTGTCACTGTATGGCAAACATCAGCGTGCTAACTGGAACATCACATGCTAGGCATTACATACGTGTCCACAAAAGGAAAAAGGCTTAAAGCTTTTTTCTCGAACTGTTCTGGGAATAATTTTAAATAGATATATGTGGCAATTACACATATATTTATATATATATTATATATATATATATAATCTATATATATATTACATATAAAGAAGGCGTAGAGATATAGGGGAAAATAATTATTAAATAAATCAGTCCAGCATCTATTCAGTTGAACAATATCTTTTTTTTTTTTTTTTTTTTTACAAGTAGCAACAAGCTTTATCTACTTCAGAGGAAGAGTGAGAAATCCCACATCAGACAGAGGAATTGTCTTTCTGCTTTATAATAGAGACTGTCTGATATGCAGAAGAATGCATTTTAATAGCATTCTGAACCACAGCATTTTAAACCAATAGCCACTACAACCCTGAATATTCTTATTAACCTTGTAATTCTGTCATATGGCTTATGAAACTTATTACATTCTCAGCATCAGCAACTGTCAATGGCAATGAGTTCCAAAGCCTAACTATATTTTTGGTAGAGAAAGCATCAGCTTTCATCAAACTGCAAACTTTTCATTTGCACTTGAGTGTCCCCTTCTTGTCTCTTAACATCAGAAAAGCAATTGCTCCTGAATCTGCTCAAGTGCCACTATTCTATTTTGGAAAACAAAAGTTTACCCCCTTTGAACAGTTCTGTACGTGGTTTATTAAGCCTCTGCATATGAAAAAAAAATTCAAAATTCATTTTGTCTTTCACTAACTCCTTTTCATTGAAATGGAATGAGACACATAGTGTGATAACTGGGAGATGCCAGTGGTATTAAACAACAACCATAAGCTGCACCTGAGCAATTCCCTTTACAAAAAAAAAAAAAAAAAAAAAAAAAAAAAAACACATAAAAGTCACCATAAGTTAAATTATAGTTTAAATACAGTGGGCTTTTGTGTCCCAAGATGCTGCTCTCATTCAGGGACATGCTCAGCAGCTGGAATTTCTCTTTTGTCAACAAAGAGGTTTTGGCAAGCAGCCATCTCTCTGTCCAGCACTCTGGATGTAGCAATAGACCTAGATCCTGTAATTTTCCTTTTTAGCTATCATTTGTCTACTGCCTCAACTAATTTAATGACCTTTACATATTCTCTGCATCTCTGTAAAATTCATTTAACTACTGAGAATTTTAAGTCTGACAACTTGTTACTGTTCTTTTAAAGAGAGATGTCATTACAAAAATAAATAGGTTATATTTTGAAAACTGCATTTGAAGGCTACTGTTTATGGGCTTTAATACTACCAGTCCTTCAATTCACATCCTTCTACAAGGCAACAACAGCCGACTGCTGGACTTACTTATTGTTTGGTACAATGATTATGCAGTCAAAACAGTCGAGGCCCCAATTTTTGCCAAAGCATTTATACTGGAGGGAAGATTCAACCTCTACTGCATTCATCTCTAACATCATGGGCCGACATAATAAAATAGGAGGCATTACTTTCGGAGCAGCCCTCATGCAATGGTCTTTTCAGCTTTTCTTACATAGCTTTACAACTTAAAAATACTTTCACACATTACATCAGCAAAAAATGTGCTACACATTTGCCCTGCTTTGGTTATCACCAACTGCTTGTATCATTGACCTGCCCAGTCTATTCAACACCTCTTCCACTGCAACTGCTGCTTCAGAAAGGGTGTAATTAAATATGTGTTATTGCCATCAACAGTAATACCTGTCTTGCAGAAAAAATACAGATGTGGATTGGCAGCACTTCTTTGGCAACTGTACATTGCAAAAATCTTGA
This sequence comes from Gallus gallus, assembly GCF_016699485.2. Lineage (NCBI taxonomy): Eukaryota > Metazoa > Chordata > Aves > Galliformes > Phasianidae > Gallus > Gallus gallus. The sequence goes on along the minus strand of NC_052532.1, from coordinate 122,119,504 downwards.
TCTTTTCTGAATATTTTAGTATTTCTCTGATTGAGTCATCTGTGGTTAAATGACTCCACTCCAATTACCTACCAGCAGAAAAGAAGACATAAAATAGCTCCTTCATCTAGCTTATTTATTTCTAAAAGCATCATTTTTGCAAAAAAAAAAAAATCAATTACAGCATTTCATACAGCTTGCATACCTGCAAGTCACAGACTTAAAGAGCACCAGTCCCAAGACCTTACTCTGCTGTTTTGATGAGCTGACCTTAGAAGATCATTTTTGTTGTGGTGCTAGATGCAAATGTGTCCACATTTGAAGCAGATAGCAGACTATTTTTATTATCCCTAGTATTTCTGACTATACTCCTGTCAGTTAAATATTCTGCTTGGAACTGAAAAAAAACAACCAAAAACATCTAGTCCTGATAAACCAAATTTTGTATGGGAATTATATCACAAGTACCTCTGTATCCAGTGATTCTGCACATGGGGGGAATTTCTAGCCTCACTGTTTTTGTAGCTGTAGAATGATGCACATTAGTCTTAAGAATAATTTTCTCAGGTTAGGCCAGCCTTGCTACTGGTGGAGACTGTTGAATAACATGAGCTCTGTGCTCTGAAGCAATGCTCTGTAATTCCAAGTTTCTGTTTTTAGTGATTGTACTTACATGTTCGGTTGGTATGAAACAACTGGACTTCAAGATAAAGGTGTGCTGTTAGGACAGCATTCACTAGCAAACAGAAGGAAGACTACAGAACAAAAAAAAATAAAAGAAAAAATATATAAATTCGTGAAAGACAGCCCAGGAGACACCTCATTCACATGATGAATGCCTCTGATAGGATTCCTAGCACTTCCTTTAAAGATATTCCAAAACAATTCCTGTTTTGGAAAGAAACAAAAAGCCTGTGTGTTTTTTTCACTTGTTTTGCATTGCTTTGCTAGCTTTAAGATTGGGGTTTCTTACTTTTGTTTTGTTTTTGCTTTGTGCATATTCTTACTATGCCTCATGGACAATTTGGAAAGATTTCCTGTGCCAGGCTACAGCTTGGAACAGAAAAGTTGGATTCCTTCTGATCTGCTGTCCCCAGCATCCCTTTTCATATCCGTCTATCAGAAACAGATTAAAACAGCAAAAAAAAAAAAAATATATATATATATATATATATATAAACACGCTTGAAACTGTTGATGCTTTTTATTCTCCTCATTTATCTGTCCTAAATTCCAGATGGAACCCATTATCTCCCACTTCCTCAGTTAGGAAATGGTTCCCCTGTACGTGTTGTACTGCTGCTCAGACACTCTGGGTGCACTTACGTAGTCAGCAGCAAATGAATTCTGTCCCCACTGCAAGGGAGCAAGCCAACTAGGGACCGGATGCTGTATGGACAAAGTCATGAATATCAGCAAGTAAGACTGGTGAAAAGCAGCTTACCTGAGCCTCAGCACAGCATTGTGCTGCACAGGGAGGCTACCCTGCTTCAGACCTGTTTCAACTATCTTGGATAGACCACTGTGTAGACCTGGCCCTCCATATCATTCACCTGTAAGCAGAAACTTGCTAGAAGAGCTGGTTACATGGCCGTGTTACTTACATGTGCATAGTTTACTTCCTTTGACACTACCTTGTTTACAATGGAATCCATTCAGCTTGCCATGAGCCTCCTAAAACTACATGTCAGGTCTAAAGCTTGCTTTTAACTTAGTTTTGCTGCCCACATTTCTGTAAAGGCAGTGAAAAGAAGCATCTGGATGATTAGTTTATTCTCCCCAAAGAACATGCATAAATCAGAGGGTGGTGCTTCTTTTTCCACCGATTTCCTTCAGTCCCCAGATGTTCAGCTAATTTCTACAGATCCCTACATGCTTTACAGGAAACGTATAAAACTGCAAGTACAAAAGTACTTTCTGACTAAAAAAAGGTGCAGCCTGGAGACATCATTTGTCATTATTACCCTGCAGACTCTTTCCTCTAAAGCCATTCCTTAACTGGAGTGGTGGCTGAACCCACTTTGGGTTGAGGACAGCCAAATAGTCATGCGCTTCTGACAGAGACACTTACAGGCTCTTAATTTGCTACAGAGAGGGCTGTTAGGCTGGAAAGAGGAGGTGGGTGTAGAAGTGGAGCTGAAGCTGGGAGCAGGCTAGTGGGCTCCCAAGATCATTGTGTGGGTACTGGGAACCTGTCTTGCTTGCTGTTCTGCTTATTTTTCCTTTCTATTTTCTGATGAAAGCATCCTGCTGATTCACAGCACAGACAAAAGCTCAATTTTCTTTGACAAACCACATTCCTATAGATCACAAAGGCACTCTTACCTCAACCTTGTATCTGAGAAAACTGACCACTTCTTCCATCTGCTTGCAATCAAATCCTAATAAAAATTTACATTACAACACCAAAATTATGAGTGAAAAGAAGCAGCTCTCCTCATACATGTTCAATACTTCTTTTAATTGCTACAAAGACAGGAAAAGATTGAATTATTTCTCTGTTTTAATAGTTTTGAAACAGAATGTTAAACACAAAACAGTTTTCATTTTCTTTTCATTCTTTGAAAGCAAGGCACAGGTTGCTACAAAAGCATTACTGGGATAGGAAATTACATATGGGAGAAGTTACGGAGTATTATTTTTCTGCCATTTAAATTTTACCACTTCGTCCTAAACTAGTATTCCATATAAATTGTTCCAAAACAAGTTCTTATTTGACCAGACATTTGGAAAAATATGTGCTGTTTTTTTTTTTTTTTTTTTTTCCTATTTTTAACTAATATGAGTCTTCAGACTGTCTACAGAATACCTTTATGCTAAGGAAAGCAAAGGCACATAAAGAAATGCGAGAGGAGTATTGGACAGCAGAGGGTCACGCTGCTATCCAGAGGGACGTGGACAGGCTGGAGAAATCAAAGAACCGTAGAATTATTGAAGTTGGAAAAGACCTCTAAGACTATCAAGTCCAACTGTTAACATGTTGGCAGGAATCTCATGAAGCTCATCAAGGGAAGAGGAACAACCCTAGGAGGGAAGGCAGCTTTGCAGAGGCAGATGTGTGGATCCTAGTGGATGCTAGGCTGAATGTGAGCTAGTAGCGTGCTCTTGGGAGCCCTGATCAAGCACAACCCAAGCAGAGTGCTGCACATAACCCTGCTCTGTGCAGGGGGCTGGGCTGAACAGCCTCCAGTGGGGCCTTCCGACATGAACCATTCTCTAATTCTGTAAGGGACAGAGTACCATGCTTTATCTATGACAAAATATCAAACATGAAGTCACACACCAGTGGATTTTCATTAGTGTAAAAACTGAGGTGATCAATTTTGTCTTCACAGGCAGTAGGAATAATTTGCCTACGAGAGGTAAAAAAAAAAACATGTTTCAAGCTGAAGTTATTAAGGGTAGCATGCCTTAAGGCTGATTGACTGCAATGTTTCTCTTTATACATCTGTGCTAGTAGGCCAGAAGCCACTGTGACACTACCAGCAAGCCATCACCTTCCTCAGCCCCTCCTAATGGCCTGTGCCATCAGGTCTCACACACGGAAAAGGACCAAAAAGCAATCATTTTGCCCACTTTTGCTTAGGTCTAAGTGTCTTAATTTCAGCTGGGATTAAATTGTTTTCTTCAGAGCATCTGGTATGATGCTATGTTTTGGTTCCAGGAGAAAAACAATGCTGATAACACACTGATGTTTATAAACTGGCTAAAGGAATATTCCATACCATATGACATCATGTGGATGGTGTTTTGAAAGGTGTAGGAGGTCACCTTGCTCTCTCCCGCTGCTCGGGAACTAGCTGGGCATTGCTCAGGGGGTGGTGAGCAATTGCTTGTGCATCACTTGCTATATACGTTCATATGTATTTATATATACCTACTGTGCCACAATGCAGTGTTATACAGAGCCAAGGCCACTATCAGTGGAGGGCCCGAGGAGCTGAGAAGGAACAGAATTAGGACAGCTCACTTAAATTGGTCAGAGGGATATTCCATCCTTTTTCTTTTCTCTATCTTAGTAAATAGTTTTATCTCAATCCACAAGTTCTACTTTGTGGGTTTTTTTTTTTTTTCCAGTTCTCTCCCCCATCCCACTAGGAAGTGGGGGAGTGAGCAAACAACTCTGTGGTGCTCAGCCGTCTGCTGGGTTAAGCCACAACAATGACAACATATAGGAGAGATAAAGCATAAATGACAGACAAATAAAGCACACTCTGGAATCAAAACTACATGGTGGAGAAATGAGTTTTCTAGGAACAAGGGCAGACTGAAGCTTTTTCAAACTTCCTAGCCTGACATGGCTGTCCTTGCTTCTCTTCCTCCAAAATGTAAAGCTCACTCCATAAAAAGCTATGCAAGCAGGACCCTTTATCAGCAAGACCTCAATAAGATGGGTTGTTTCAAAGAAATGCTGGTAGTCTTTTTAAAATACTATTGTTAGGATCTCAAATCTGACATTAACTAGTCCACAGACAGGTATCTACACTGGACTATTCATGGAAGTCACAGTTGTACATACAAGTCTTGTACAATGAAACATTGATGATATTCTCCCCATTACAACACATACACACATAATGCTTATTTTCATTCTGAGTGGAGAACTGTGTCGCAAACATGATTTATTGTGTATCATATGAAGGAATGATTGCAATGAAACGAAGCATTACAAGAAATATATCTTGCTAATTAGAAGTGACAAGATGGAACATTTACTGCATACATACAGTCCACGGAATTTATTTATAAAATTCAGAGAATCCTGATTCTTAAAGTATAAGGAAGGTGAAAAAAGAGTTATGTTAGAACTTGACTACAGATAAAGCTTCACAGCACACAAATCACATGCATGTACTTACCAGCTGTTCCAGTGTTCTGAAGGCTTTACATTTGCTCTCAGCTTCTCTTCTTAAGTGATGGATGGGACTCCATCATTCTTGCAGGGCTTTGACATTGTTTTGGTTTCATTTCATGATGTTAGGCCTTACCATTTTCTTTAATCTTCTCGAATTGATTTAGATTTGCAGGCTGTAGTCTTGTTTCTCTAAGTAAGACATCTCTGCTTGAAGACCTGTCCATCTCATCCAGGAAAGAAGAAAAGGCTGACAGATGACATGAAAAAAAATCAGAAGTCATCCACAGAGTTTTCAAACCCAGAATCATGGAAGCAGAGTAATCCCACAAAACATTCCCCAGTGTAAGAAATAATCACAGCAAAAGTCTAAAAGACAAAGTACCAAGTGACAGAGACGGAATACACAGAGCATGAAGGGCATCTTAAATACCCTGTGCTCCTTCAACAGGAGAGACCACGTCAGAGGAAGCATGGATAGGGAAAAATAAATGTCAGAATTGTAATTTATGGGATGAACTAATATGTCAGAAGCTTTCATCTGATTTGTAGATAAATCAGGTAAACCACCACTTTGTATCTATTCTGTCTGTTGATTTTTCTATGTTGCAATGTTGCATGGAAAAATGCCACTCAAATGTTAATCAGCTTTAGCAGATCGAGAAAGCATGACCATTCACTGCTGGTGGAAATTTAAGCAGCACAAATCTAAAGATCCTCAGTAAAGCATGGCATGTTGAGAATTTATCTGGAATGTAAACGTGCTACATTTGTGAAGGGAGAGTACAACACTTTGGCTGACTTCAACAGCTGGTTGCAACATAACCGAGGGATGGAGCAACAGTGCAGTATTCCTGGGATGCGGTCTTCCCCAGTACACACAAGAAGGTAGAAAGAAACACCTAAATATGAAGTACTCCTGTCTGTGAAGATTGTCTCAGCTGTAAATAGCATGGCTTCGGTTTACTTACATGATCAAGAAATCATCACAAATCATAAAACCTCTATTTCCTGGGGATTTTACCATGAAGAACAGGGGATAAAGAATAATGCAACAAATGCTAGCTGCATTTGAAGTAAATACAAACCTATAATCTTTACACACAAAAAATAAAAAATAAACACTCTAATAGGAGAATACACTCCAGCAAACAACTGATGTGTGGCTTCCACACCTGCTGTGAAACTTACACTTCTTTTTCTTTGTTTTATTCATTTCTCTCTTTTCCTCATTTTTCTTTTTATTGAGTCTTCCTACTTTTCCTGCCTTCTCCTATTTTTTGTTTGTTTGTTTGTTTGTTTCTTCATTTTCTAAGGCAGCAAAAAGAGCAGAAGAAATAAACTAATACTTAAAGCTATACACGACAGGTTTTGCTGCAATGGTTAAAGCAAATAAACACTTTTCACTAAATGAGGAAACCAGAAAAAAACACCATAGTGCAAGCAATTTTTCCTACGACAACACATGAAGGAACGCATTGCCAGGAAACCTGCAGATGTCTTGTGCAGACCCGGCTATTTCTATAAGCCCATAATGCTTGCTTTGAGGTTTTCAAAGAACTGCAAATTAAATCTGAGTGAAGCAGCTGCTGAACTGCCTGGCTGGCTGCATGTGACTGGTGAGGCCAGAAGGAATATCTTCCACTGGCTCAGCACCTCTGTGCTTCAACTACTGTCAGCTGCCAAAAGGGTGTAGGATAGAACACTTCCCTACCTGCTTTTTCTTACCTCTGATGAGCCCCAGCATCCAAAGCTACAAGATGACACTGTTGCTCAGCGTCACCAAAAAGAATTGCAGTTTGAACAGAGCTTCAGCCAAGCTAATTACATGAGAGAGGGCTAGAAGTCGAATACAAGCCAGTATGTGGGCATCTAGAATAAACAGCCAATTAAATCAAACATGATCTCCCACACAAGGACTGACTGAGACAGTCATTACCAAGAAGTGTCTATCACCCTGCTCCATGTGAAAGTCCAAGTACAACTCCCTTTAAACATTTTTAAATGACAAGTCAGGCCTCCATAAATATGCTGCTTTATAAATATATGTATATTTTTAAACACTGTCTACTACATCTGTTCCCTCGCCCAGCAAAGACACCTCCTAATTCAGTATGTGAGCAAACAATTCACCTTCAAGACTTGCTATGGAAAGGAGGCAGCAAATAGCAGCATCTTCGTTCTCTCTATAAGAAGAATCCATCCACTCATTGTACTAAAGTTCCCTGCACGAGACGGGGATGTTTTAGCCACCACCTCCTAGCTAGTCTCTTCTGTACTGTCTGTCCCTTGGGTCTTCTCTATGCCTCTTCCTAGGCCATCTCCTCATTCTGTCTATGCACTCACATTACACAACTGCAGAAAACAGAGTTTTTGTTTGTTTGTTTGTTTGTTTGTTTTTAAGAAAACAAGTTACAGTTGTCTGTAAGAGAGAAAATGAGAAGATGGCAGCCATTTTGCTCCCTTCTGGCTCAACTGACAGAGATAGAAAGCTGAATGAGGAAATAAAATCCCAGGAGATGGAAGGCAGGAATAAGGAAACAAAACAACAGTTGGGGATGAATCTCAATATCACAAGACGAAATTCACAGCCAAACGTCACAAAGAATATTGATGTCACTGATATGCTCACTTATGCTGTGAATGAATTTGGTTTGCAGAACCTGTCCAGAACACTTTTTACATCTGTGGAGATGAGGAAAGGAAAAAAAAAAAAAAAAAAAGAAAGCTTTTCAGAATGTTAAAAAGCCTTTTTTTTTTTTTTTTTTTCTGCAGGATTTCTGCACAAATTAGCACCACTTTGACAAAAACATCTGTATTGCTTTGCAGCCATGGATTCCTTTACACGCTACAGTAAGACAGTATTTTATAAATCTATGATTTCATTTCAAGATTTGCATAAAAAGATTGCTGAAAATCAAATTTTAGGGACAGATAATCAATCTTCAGAATTATACCCGCATTAATATTCTAACTCAGCTCATGTATGAAGTTAAACGCTCTCCCTTTTTCATCAAAGAGCTTCAAACTGCATTACTGCTAACATTTATCCTAGATATATAACGAGCTACTTGGATGTATAACTCAATTACAGGAGCTCTGCTAACATTTATATCTTTCTAAAGTTAGATTTTTGTGGTTTATGATGTTTGTACTAAGCAATGTGTCAAGTGAAGTACAGTTTATGGAGTACATTTGTTATTTTACATAGAATCTGGTGATTTCCATCTAATTCTCCTGCTGTTTTCCATACACTTCAGTCCTTCACTTTGAACTTCTGGAATTACATATTAAGACTTAAAAGCATTTCAAAACAAAAAAGTATGGTTATCATTTTCCAGTTAAAAATTCGAATAACAATGATTTCCAACAGGAATTATAATCTGAAACACCGCATCTTGATTCAGTGTTACTCTGGTAATCCAACAGCAGCATTTCTCCACTATATTCCACCTCTTCATTCAGACAACTTTAGATGCTTTATCTACTTCCCTCCATAAAAGAAAAAAACCTTGTCTGCCCTTAAATTTTCTGCCACTTTAAGTTAATATATTCTTCCTCTGTTGTCTGGATGGCTTAATCATCAGTAGCTAACTAATGCCTACATCATGTTATTTCCCCTAAGATGTGAGAAGGGTTGCTCTTTTAAAAAGAAGAGCAGAACAAATACTGCTGTGCTTAGTTTTATTCCACTGAAACTTCACAGGTAGTAAAAGAAGTCAGCAGTGCTACATTACTGCAAAACCGATGTTGTATCAAGCCAATGAACTGAAACCTATAAAAGAAAAGTTTTACACATAAATACGTGTTGAGTTCTTTCATACAGGTTATGTTTTACCTGTTCATTCCATTACATTATGAAAAGGTCCAGTACATTACAAGCTGCCTTAGACTGTTTTATAAAACCTTCACTTAGCCTTTTCCTTTAAAGACCCAGCCTGGATTTTGCTAAACCTAGCTATCCATCCACAGATACCATGCATAAATTCAGAAGAAAGCAAGCGTCAGATATGTCAGCTATGGGAAGACCTAACATCAGCTCTTTCAGGTGACTTTCAAAGAGCTGCCACTGACAGAGAGACCTCTCATCTGACTATGAAAGCTACCAGAAGTACAGAAAAGAGAAAAGTATCATGCCTCTGTACGGATGACTCTGGATCTCTTGCTGAAATGAAATACTGCTGAGATAAAACACAGGTGAAGACAACTAACAGTGAGAAGCAAGCACTACCTGTGGTTTAGCAGAGACCCTCAAAACTTAGTTTTTTTTTTTATGAGGAAGACATCAAGCACTCATTGCTCCTCCACAATTATTATCCCTATAGGAGCACTTCTATTGGTTGTGCTCAGGTCATCTAAAATGCAGTGCACGAGTAGAACAATTTACAGATGTTCTTGCATGTGTAAAGAATCTTCAATTTTTAAGGCAAGTGCCATGTAAAGTTCATCACACTAATAAGCTAATTCTTCTTCTAGAAAGAGTACTTGTTTTTAATTTTAGCAGTAACTCCAGTGAATGAGAGTTCAATATCAGAAGAAAGCTTACCACACAGAAATAGCTGAAGAAAGTTTAGCATACTAATTTGCTTCCTAATAGGCAAACCTGACACAGATATGATAACAGTGTCTCCAGCAACTCAGATACTGAGTGGTCTCCCCACAACAGCATTCGTAGATTCAACTACATTGTCATTTTTGGTCTAGGAGATTCTGCCAAAATAAAAAGGGAAGGAAGGGAGAATAAATATCATTTTAATAGTAACTAAAGAATGAAGAGTGCTTATGCCAATGGAACATACTTATTTGGGGCTATGTTAAGGAAAGAAAAAAAAAAGCCCTAAGTCTTTTAACATGATTTGAAACCAGACTCTCCCACAGGAATGGAAAGAATAAAAGCTGTTTGTTGTCTCAAGACCGGGGATGAAGGCACAATGCAACATTTCTGGCTAAAGGTCACTGCCCCTACAGCCACCCTCCCACAGATGCACAGTGCTACTCCAAAGCAGCACAGGGCTCAGGGTACAAAGGAAATTAGAGTGCTGTTAGAATTACTTTTATGTAGGGGAATCCAGCAGATGCATATAACAATTATACTCCTTTGACATTATTTACCTTGCAGAAAGCCCAGTTGAAACAAAGAGCAGAAGCCAGCAGGATTAGAGAGACTGCTCTGATAACAGCTAATAAGCAAAAACTGGAAGCAATACATCTCCACCTCCTTAAGACGGAGGAGCAGGAGGTGAACATGAAGCTCAACTAGAATGATATACTAGAATAAAAGTAATACTTTATTTACTAATTTGCAATACTTTAACAAAATTGCTGATTCAAAATAACCAAAACTTCAGCTGAGAAGAGTAATTTAAGTCAGAAATCAAACATAAGCAATGAAGCTGGCCAGCACCTGCCAGGCATGGTTTTCTGTAAGCCCATGATATCCATTTCCAGCCTGCTGGCCCCTTATGCTTCCTTTGAATAGAATGGAAGAAGGAAGTGGGCAGGCAGCAACTAGCTACAAAGGTCTATTTCAGTTCCTTCCAAAAGTATTTTTTCTATCTCTCAATCTTTGGTGGGTGTAGTTGATTTATTTGTTTTCTTTAGTGGCAATTCTGGCATATGAAGATCTGATCTCATTCCCATCTCCTCCCTTCTCAGCTCCTTACTCCTGACCCTGCATCCCAATTCCTTGTCTGCATCATGAGAATGTGCTTTCTTCTTAGCACATATCAATGAGTTTATAGCACAGACCACAAACAATTATGTTAGCACAACTGAGAGGGTTACAGGAATAGGAAAGAGCAGCCAGGAGAACGGAAAGGGCAAGAACTTCTTTCTTGTCTCCAAAGAAAACACACTACAGAACAGCCTCCCAAGAGCTCAGCCAGTTTCAGCCAGGCTTCTGGCTCTCCAGAAATACTCCCAAGGCCTTGGCCCAGCACATCTGCTCCCTCTCCACATTAGCTGCATTTGCCACAATATGAGAATTTCACAATACTAGGCATGTTCTGGTAGCCCTTCTGCTATGGAGTCAAGAAAATTTCATTTATGCTAAAACAAACAGACAAACAAAGCACTTATTTGAAAGGCAAATTTGCTCATGTTAACAACAATGACACAACATATCTATAAAGAAAAGAAGTGAATGAAATAGATCATTTGTTAATACTTTGATTTCATGACTTCTTGGTCAGCCTCGTGAGTGTAAGGCTCAACATGTGCAACACAGGACTCCCATCTCCATTTGACTAGGTAGGACATAGGGTTAGTTTCCCTCATTTTTTCCATGGTTTCTCCCTACCAAACCAACTTTCCTATGCCTGTATAATATGAGTGGATCTCAAAAACAGAGGTGCTTTTCTTTATACACATACACAAATGACGACAATAAAGCAGAAGATTACAAAATTCAGAGAGAAGCCACTGGCTTTATCCATGCCCAGATGGAATACACAACGAAAATGTCGAATTGATTACTTAGGAAGAAATAGAGAGAGAAATAAAAGAAAAAGAGAGAGAGAGAAACGAAGTGAGAAAGAAAGAAAGAAAATTCCAAATAAAGTTTAGGCTTTTTGTAGATATATAATTACCATACACACATTTCTCAAAATAATATATTCTTATTTTCCATAAGATTGATATTGTATTTGTTTGCTCTCTCCATTTACTTCTGTCAATCAGTGTAATGGGATATTTAATTGAGCATATACTTAGTAGAGCATATTTCTTTTATCCCTGAACAAAGACAGGACCTTTCTAATTCTTCCTCAGACAACAAAAAACTTTGTTGCCAAGGTTTACATGCAATGGTCCTCATACCACCAAAGGCGTATAGAACCACTTCGATATGGCATGGAGTAGCAGTTTCCGTTGACCTTAGAAGCATCTAAATCCAAGTTGGAAGGCAGATGCCCCTGCCCATAGCCACCAAGGATCTTCAGCAGCACCCAAGCCTGCTCTTCTTAAGGTACAGGTGCTTCTACTATAACCTGCTCTGGCTCACCACATAGACATGAGGTCAGATGTGGTACAGGGGCCAAAAAGTTGTGAGATCTCCTTATGAGGTGGAGCAGGTTGGGGATGGCAGTGGCTGGACCTCTTTTTGCTTGGCATGAGGCAAGCAGTAAGAAAATAGGGTGATAATGTCTTTGGGTCCTGGATGCAAGTGAGGTCATGCAAGAAGTACAGCAGAACACTGAATAAAGAACCATTGATGGTGACAACCACACCAGTGAAGTCTGAGAACATCTGCTATTCTATCCCATGTTCTGGTATCAGCACTGTTGATATAGCATTTCCACAAAACTTGGTGAACTACCATAAAAGCTTGCTTTCACCAGCTGTACACTGCCTGTTGGCTTGATGTGTCAGGTTATATGTTTGCTGCTCTTCACATTTCTCCACAAGCCAGTGTAACTTTTGCAATGCACATTAACTACCTGGAAAAAAACAAAGACTTTTCTGCTGCTTTAGTGGGTCAATCTAGTTTGGCAGGAGGTTCACTGAGCACCAGAACTGACACAACGGAGGAAGCAAATGACATGGCCTGAAAGGTGTTAGAGGGAAGAAGTGAAGCCATGGACCAACTGCCTCAGTCAAGGAGAAGGCATTCTGAGTGACTTTGATCATTTTCTTCTTTACCTTAACTTCCTTCTTGTAAAAGAGACTCGTGTAGTAAAAGGCATGTCATTGGAAATGGTGCTGTTCTTCCTAGTGATCATGAACTTCATCCAGTTTTTTCACCCTGACGTCTTTCCATTTTCCTTGATTTTGAGTTGCCCTGTAGTTAATCAGAAGCCAATTATGTGACAACGGGAGGATAAAGACAGAAATATGTTTATCAGTTTCCTCCCAGCAGCATGCCCACTCTCCAAGACTAGCAGCAAGCTCCTCCAGCGTGCAAGGCTCTAGCTGTTATTACATAGCCACACACTCCAGAGGCATTTCAGCTTCAGCACAGCCAACTGCAGTTCTTCCAAGACAGAGTTACTACTTTGCTGTGGAAACACACAAAAGATTTGAGCACAGTATTGCTTCATATCAGAAATCATACAATCAGAGATGGGTTAAGTATGGGAGAAGAATCCAGCTCTTGGCCTTGCTTAAATTGAAAGCCTGATACAATTAGAAAAACCTCAATTAAAAAAATACTGAAAAATATAAAGGTTTTCTAACCCTACAAAGTAATATCAGAATCCCTGGTAGCTATGACTAAGGATATTCCCTTTCTGCAAAGACGTTGCATATGTTCCCAGGAGGCATAGGCAACAGGAGTTGTTGAGATCCACCCAAAATGAAGACTTATCATTCCACAGACTCTTGTTTTCATCTCTTAAGTGACAAATTTCCGTCGAAGTGGAATCTGTAAACGTTAGATAGAAGTGTCAAAGAGTTAGTTTTTTTGTTCTGTAAGAATTGCAATTTAAAAACTTAACAATATGTTATCCTTCTGAAGAGATTGCTGAAGTACAATATAGTTTCCACAAGTTAAAAGTAAACCCAAGCAACTCTTGCTAGAAATTTTCTTGCTATTGTCTCAGAATCTTGACATTCAACATTTAGCCTTACTTCAGCCTTTCAAATAAAGCAGACATATCTGAACAACAAAAGCTCTCTTGGACAGAAAGTATGCAAGGTCTGATGGGTCAACCCATTGTTTATCTGCTCACAGTTCCACAATTCTAAGTCGTCAAGATTCAGATTTAAATGTCCTTATTATCTTAAGCACCAACTCTTGTGTACTTAAGATTTTGATTCGAACATCTGCAACACAGAACATGCCAGGAGTCCTTTTCAGGGGATGATTGAACAAATGCAAACAAAATTTTGGTTTCAGAGAAACATTAGGTGACATAGTCTCAATTCACAAACACATTTTAATTCAAGTAAGCTGGCTAAAGGGATGAAGCACTTTCTTTTAAACTTTGTCAACAATGTGTGGCATTCTGTAGTTTTAATTTGCATGGGATTCAACATGTTTTCTTGTCTTGTTTCTGCTTTAAATGGGTTTGTACCTAATGAGTCTAGTCTGAAGTTTGAGCCTTATGGCAGAGCTGCTTGCTAAGTTGGCTGCACAGGCCACAAAATTGAACCCCGTATATCATACAAACATATAGTGAGGATCTGGTTGTGAAGCAGACTAATGAAACCACCAACACCAACAAATGGCTAGAAATAAACAAGAAGGCAAAAGTAAATGCAGTTTGTTTAAAACATTTATAACACTCTTCTTGACATCTGGCAGTGTTTTAGAGAAAGGACATTGGATGTAGTCCAGAGACAGTAAACAAGAATGATAAAATTTGATGGTTGACATGCACAGACAGTCTGGAAAACATGAATACCATGAAATGAAATTGAAGGCTTAAAACTTTTTGAATGGTGTTTCATAAAGAAATAGAGGAAAACCTGCAGAGTCACTTCAGTAAGAAGACAGCACATTTTACAGAACAATAGCAGAGCTCCTTAAATGTTGTTGAATTGACTGTGGTTTTAGGAGTAAAAGTTCTGTTAACCTACCTCTGTGGTCATACACCGTGTAGCACTTAGTAAACCCCATCCCAACCGTGAGCTTCTTGGGCATTTTTACTAAGATGAAGTCAGCATTCAATTATTTACTGTAGATAATCATATAGATAATTATTACAGCTATTATACAGATAATACCAATATTCTGACCTTTCTAAGCTCAGATGTGGAGGTTCAGTTGAGTAAAGAGAAAGAAAATCCAAGCTCTTTTAACTAATTTTTTTTTGTGTCACCTGTTCTAAAGATCAACAACCATAGGTATGTGAAAGGACCGATGACAATTTTAGTTCTTCTAGAAAGAGCCGCTGCTTTACACACATACTCCCATACTCACATGAGAGTGGAAGGACTACAGGAAGAATGTTTCCTGTGCATTGCATCACATTTCTAAGGATGTATGCTTTTTCTCCCCCTCCTTTTCTGTCCTCGCTCTGGGATATATTCAATGGCACTATGTTAATATGAAAGGCAATTAGACTGAAAATAACCATATGCTATCCTGCATGATTCTTCACTCTGACTGAGTTCTGGTGTCAGAGTACTTGATTATCAGACTGAGACAAACATACCCCCAAAAATTCCAACGCTTCTGGGGCAGAGATCCATAGCTCATCATCTGCTTACAACTCACCCAACTCTACACTGATGAAGCTCCATTGAAATGCTCTGTCCTTTTGGCCTTAATTTCTGGCTGCTATACCACCTCGGAGTCTGTACATCTCCACTAACACATTTAACCATCTACATTTTGAAACTCCACCTTGTCTGCTAACTTCAGGAAGTGCTCAGCACTGAGAGGAAAAGGAGCAGTGCTTTTTTCTCTTTTTTTTTCCCCCTTTTTTTCTTTTTTTCCCCCTTTTTTTCTTTTTTCTTTTTTTTTTTTTCACAGTGGAAGCATGTGTGACATATGAAGAAGAAACTAAGATAACCAAGTTCACCCTTTCACTATGGAATGGAATATGGCACAGAGATCTAGTATGGCGCTAACCTGCAACAAATGAGCTCCAAAATAAGCAGCAGTGTAATTACTCCAGCATCACACCATTTGTGAGTTGTTTAGTCTTTCTGAGAAGTACCATATTAATGCTATTACAGTGTTGCCGGGACCCAAGATCCATGGTTTTGTAAGTTTATTGAAATACAAACTCATTTGTGTAAATACAAAACATTGAAAAACAGCACTTTTGACAAAAATAACATTCAAAAGAAAATAATCTGTTTAACTCATACAATGTGCTCATTTATGTAACACACAAGGGAAGCTCATAAGTGCAGAGAAACAGCCCCCCTGTCCTGTCCTCCACAGCACAATGTTAGCACACTTGTAGAAGAACTCATTTCATCATTTTCTTCTCTGTTTCATCATGAATAAAAGTTTGAGTTAAAGGTCTTGCATCCTTCTCTAAGCAAGGGTGGGGACTCATTACATCCATCTTCTTCAACCAATTCCAGTAGCCATAAACATGATGATCACTGGCCGCAGAGAGAGACTGAACCTGTGATGGTGATTAAGGAATTCTTTGGGGAGGTTTTGGTTTCACCTCTTAATCCAGTAAATATTGCAGAGGAGCAGTTTCAAAGACCAGAGAAAACCACACCACCTCCCCTGCAGCCTACAGCAAAACAAATTCCACAGGAAACAAAGGACTGTGGTTCAAATTCCTCCCCCCAAATCTGACAAAGACACTACTTGAGGAAGGGTGCTCATTCTCTTCCTCCCGTTCAGAATGGATCTCTGGCCAATCTGCTATAGAAGAAAGGCTTCTGAGAATAGCACTAAGTCCTATGAATATTGTTTTGAATGTATTTTTAAAAAATTTCATCAAATTCACACCCCTGTCACTGTTAGTCAATGAAACACCCATTACTGATAACTCAGTTTGTCCCCCTCAAACAATCACACAAATATATTGCTAATTCACCAAACTAAGCACCTTCAAACTATTCCGTGTGATCAGCACCTTTGGCCTTAATTAGGAGAGAAATGGCATTTCAGTGCTAAGAAGTTCAACATTAAGATGATTTCAGGCTGGATAGTAGGAAAAATTTCTTCTCAGGAGTGATGAGGTAGTGACACAGGCTGCCCAGGGAGATGGTGGAATCACTGTCCCTGGAGATGTTCAAAAACCGTGTGGGTGTGGCACTGAGGGACACGATCAGTGGGCACGGTGTGATGGGTTGGTGCTTGGTCTTAGTGATCTTAAAGACCTTTTCCAACCTTAACGATTCTATGACCCTGATTCTATAAGCAAGCTTTCATTTCAAGCACTCGACTAAAATTTCTAAGCCGACAGTAATCATAAGGCTTTCAGGTGCAAACAGTAATCAGCTTATAAAAACTGTTTATTTTACATATCCTCTAATTTCCTTGAGCTCCTCCCTAAGATTAAGGTAGTGCATACGTAAAAGCTGACAAGAGCTCTGAAAACCTTCCAGCTGCACATTCACTTGTAGCAGATGCATCTGAACACAGTACATTACAATTGCTAACTTTCTCATCTGTTTACCAATGCAAATCCTACTTAACCAGAGGTCTTTTGCATAAACAGGGATAGTTAAGCTTGTATTTGCTTTAATATATTCATGGCTTGTACCACAGTACAGTATCACCAACAGCTTAATACATCAACAATGAAATGAGATGGAGCCTAATCATCTCTAAGAGCCATTTCTGTTCACATGAAGGTGATCACAGGCACAGTGCAGAATGCTCCCTGCAGCTGTATTTTCCAAGGACGTAGACACTCACCAGGAATGCAGTGCAGGGTAAACCTGTAAACAGCTTGTTTCCAAGTGCCTCTTCCTGAAGGCCATGTCCTGGTCACATTGCTGACAGGTAATGTCTTCTAGAGGCCAAACTCCAACAAACCCACCCGTGTACATGAGGTCATGGGACTACCTACCTACAAGGTACCTATAAGATGCTCCTTAGCAGATCAGTGGTCTTTCTGTCAGAAGGGCAGAGCCAGGGGAGACCACCATCACTCTATGGGACAGACCTTACACCAGGAAAGTATAGCAGAGTAAGCTAGCCATACATTGCTTGAACACACAAACCACACCACTAGTACAAAAATGAACACTAATTTTGTTGTTGTTGTTGCTTGTTTACTATTCTGAAGACTCCTGACTGAAGTTGTAGTGGTTCTTTTTAAACCCTCTTTCCTAAACTGACATAAATTTTAGTATTTAACCCGGGAAGAAACGCATTTTACGGCCGTTTACTGATTTCTTTCCCGCTGTTGAACGGTGCCATCTGCTGGCTCTCCGGAGGAAGGCAGAATAGTGGGCGCTCAAAAAGCACGGTGCACTTCAGACATTGACAGGGACCTCTAGGCATCATTCTATCCACCTTACTGGGGAAAAAGTTGGGCTTACATTAGATATCCTGAAGCCCTACATATTCCGACTAAATATTGTCTCCAGCTGAGGAGATTCTACCGCAGAATCACAGAATGGCTTCGTTTGGAAAGGACCTCAAAGCCCACCCATGTGACAAATTTTCCCTGGTTTGCTGACTGGCCTGCAGTTTGCTATCTCTTTTAATAGATGGAGATAAAACTTGTCATTTTCCTGTTGTCTGAGACCTTCCTTTGACCTTCTGTAATTGATAGAGTGTCTTCGCAATGACATCAGCAAGCTCTCTTAGCACCCTCAAATACATCCCAGAAATCCCACAGACTGTTTAAAAACATGCCCCTCTGATTTGTACAGTCTCTACCTGACTTGGTATTACTCTTGGTAGTGCATTTTTTCATTCTGTTTTTGGCACATAACCAGTGCTGTTGGCTATGCAAATATACAAGTCTGTCATAAACACCATATTTAAAACATGCAGAGCAATGCAAATATATTTGGTGGTTTACTTAAATCTTCAGCTGCTGAAATCAAGCATGTATGTGAAGATAATTGCTTCTAATTGCAGATGTAACTATAGCATCTAAGCATGTGGTAGAAAAACTTAGAGTGATCCATCATTTGATACCTAACAGGTATTTCCTGATTTCTTGGCAATATGAAACTATTACCTATGTTATTTTATATCTGATACATATACCACAAATGTATATAATTTACATTTTTAGCTTTATTTGACTACATAAGTGATCACTGCTAACAAAATACTGCAAAACCTCAGCTACAGACACATTTTTGGGCTAACAAACCATCCACTTTAGATTTGTTAATTCAATATTTTCTTTCACGTCAAGGTCACCAATACCATAAAGGGACATTTGTATAATGTGAGTTTACTAGATTGCTTCCTTTAAGGGACATGATGCGACCGAGGGTTCTGTAAGCCAAGTCTTGCCCTCATCTGCAGCCTTATAACAACGATGATCTGAAATCTGTATAATATCCATGCATTTGGGCACAGGGCTTATGAGAATTTCAAACAAGAAAGTAGGCTGGCACCTTTTCCTGCAAGATGTGCTGTTTGCATGACGTTAACAACAATCAGAAACAGAATAGTTCAGTTTGAAAAGGACCGTTAGGGAGTGATTTAATTCAACCATCAACTCAAAACATAGGTAATGTATGACAATTGCATCATAATATGAACAAGAATATTATTTATCCCTCTATGGATATTATTAAGCAACGAAGATGTACACTTGGTGGTTAGCAATTGCTTAAGGGCCCTAAAAAGATGTATCCATGAATACTGAGGTAACTGGTTCACTTGCAAGACCACTTCTAAAAGTGCCTGAAGATGGGAGGAAAGCAAATGTCACTCTTGTCTTCAGTAAGGGCAGAACAGAAGACCCAGAGAATTACAGGTTAATCAGCCTCACCCCAAAACCTGGGAAAAGTGATGGGGTATCAAATTCTGAAAACCATTTCCAGGCGTACGAAGGACATGAAAATGATTGGGAGTAATCAGCATGGGTTCACCAAGAAGAAATAATGCTTGATCAACCTGGCCAGGTTGGATGGAGCCAGGCTCTTATCAGTGTTGCCCATTGCCAGAGCAACAGGCAATGGGTACAAACTGGAACACATGAGGTTCCCCCAAACATCATGAAGCACTGGCACAAGCTGTGCAGTCTCCTGCTTGGAGATCGCCGGAAGGCACCTGACATGGGCCTGGCACTCTGCTCTGCATGTCCCTGCTGGGACAGGGGTAGGAGCGGATGGACCCAGAGTGCCCTGACAGTGTCAACCATGATGTGATTCTGTGAATATATCATATCAAATGCAAGTCTGCTGGTACATTATAAACAAGCAACTAATGCTAAGAGTAAATGCAATGTGTATGTTCAAATTCAGTGAATATGTTACAGGACTTTAGGCTGTAGCTCATTTATATACTTTCATAAACATTGAATAGTTGTGACATGCTTCCCCCAAAGTAGTTTTGTTCATATATCCTGTATACATATGATTCTGAACTTCAGTCATTTTCAACTGTACAGCAAAAGGATTCAGCAATGGGACCAATAGGTTTGCTGTGTGTAATGAATTTAGGCTGCCACTTAACATACAAAAGAGTAATATAATAACACAAATATTTCACATCTCCTTTGATATGAGGAAAACATTCAAGATCACACAGATCACTTTCACTGAAAAGTGAAGAATACATGCAGGATAATTTAAACCATCCTTTTAAATTAATTTTTAGAACGAGAAGACAGGAAGGCTTGATACTTAGAACTAATTTTCATATGCATTTGAGTTATCTCCTTTACTGATTTTCATTACACCAGGACCAGGAAACAGTTCCATTCTTTAGCCTAAATATAACTTGCTAAAATAAGTGCCTAGAGGATGCATCATAAATATCTAAATTTACATAACACCGTGTCTTCATTGAATTCTTTTCTGTTTTTATGTTTGCATTCTTATTAAAAATAAATTGCTTGTCTCACTGCAATTTTCTTCACTGCTTATGTTAGAGTCACCTTAATCATAAATTGTCAACACCAGCGTAGTGTTTTTCAACTGGTTTAATTAACTATAATGTCTTTCAAGTGTAGTAGATTGGAAAAAAGGTCACTTTATAAAAACATTCAAATTTATGAACTTGATGAGTCACTAGAACTGATACAAATTATAAGAGGTGACTGTTTTTGCATGTCATACATATACACTGCAAGTTTGGGTTTATTAGTTATCACCCTCCACATCTACTTTATTTGGAAGAGGAAATTTGGTATTATTCAAATCCTTTGTTGTTTCAGAGCTCCAAATGAGCAGCTTACTCAGCTGAAGTAGCTAATATGAAGGAAAGGACTCCCTCTGAACCTGCAGAATGCCTGTAAAAGGTACAGTATTTCTGCAAAGTGAAATGGCATTTTTCCACTTTTTACAGAGTGAATCCCAGCTGCCCCATGGTGGGGCTGAGGAGTGGTTGTGTGGGAGTGCAGACACCAGCTTCCTTAGTGACTCGCAGCTCCATATAGCATGTGTTCCTGTTCACAGAATTACATGGACCTCATGGCTAAGGCTGTGTCCATCAGGTCCAGCCCCTGCCCCAGCAGGACACCCAGAGCAGAGTGCCAGGCCCACATCCAGGCAGCTCTTGGAGATCTCCAGGGAGGAGACTCCACAACCTCTGGGCAGCCTGGGCCAATGCTCATTCCTTTTCTGATACACAGAGAGGGACAGGAGCCAGAACCTGGGAAACATACAGAATTACTTTACTATTACATTTTTAAGTAAGTTGGTTTACTTCATCCAGGGAAAGGGATGCATTTCTACTTGGCTAGGAGTCAAAAAATCCGCTTTCCCATCAGCTGTGAGCCAGGAATCATACTTCCAGTGAGCTTGTTTCTCCAACCAACTTAGCCAGCTTCTCTGAACTTGTTCTGTCTCAACTGCTGTTCCTTTCTCTCTTAGTTATTCAGCTGCTCACTTTTCTCTGTTGAAGATAAAAGATACCAAGACGGGAAGAGCAGCAACAATGGCTGAGCCCACGTACTCTGAGCCTCGCATGCTGCGTTAAATTACCATTAGAAAATACTTTTCAATGACCACAACATCCTAATCACTTCTCATGAGAAGGAAACAGAAAAAAAAAACAAAAACATGCTAGAGCATGTTACTCTGACCTCCAGTATATCCTCATCCTTTTTGCTTCTTTATTGCTGAATCCAGTTCTGATAATTTCTCAAAACAGCCTTTATTCTGAGAAAAAGTGTGGTTTCTAAGACTTCAAAAATATACTGAGAGAGAATTTTTTTTACGGTTGTGACTACACTGTAGAAGGCAAAGTAAATGCAAGAGCACAGGTCTTACGGGGAGCAGCTGAGGGAACTGGGATTGTTCAGGCTGAAGAAGAAGAGGCTCAGGGGAGATCTTATTGCTCTCTACAACTCCTGAAGGGAGGTTGTGGTGAGGTAGGAGTCAGACTCTTCTCCCAGGTAACAACAATGGCCTCAAGTTGCACTAGGGAAGTTTCAGATTGGATTTAAGACAAAATTTCTTCTCAAAAAGAGCGGTGATGCATTGGCACAGGCTGCCTGGGGAGGTGGTGGAGTCACTGTCCCTGGAGGTGTTCAAGAACTGTGTGGTTGTGGCACTGAGGGACATGGTTAATGAGCATGGTGTGATGGGTTTGTGGTTGCACTAGATGATCTTTGTGGTCTTTTCCAGCTTTAATGATTCTATGATTCTATGCACAAGCACAACTCTTTTTAACACAAAGCAGCAAATTTCAAGCATGAAAATATAATCAGAGATCCACAAATCCTTCACACCTCTTCAAACCATACAGAACAAATGTCTGTGTCTAATCCCATACAGATTTTTCTTCCAGAGATATTAGATTTCACAGTTGAAGGAAATGAGCTCCATCCATCAAAGAGGGAGGACATTACACCTCACAGTTCTCTCAGCAGGAACACACTTGCACACAGCACAGACCACTCTGTAGTCTTTCTTCCCCAGAGCATTCCCCCTTTGGCATGACGGAGTGCTTGGTGCAAGCAAGATGTAGCTCAGCACAAGATTCTTCTCACAGAGGAGGGGCAGCCTGGGCAGGGAAAAGGCAGAGCAACATGTTTTATTCCTGCAGCAATAATCTTGTTTAAAAATACATTGAATGTTTTATTTGGCATAATTTCAGTTATTGTGATTTCTCTTCCACAAGTAGAAAGAGAAGGGCATTGTGCAGTGGATCCAAACAGGAAGTCATTTAGCTGTCAAGACTTTCTTTTAGAGTTTAAAACTGTTTCCTATCTCAGACTGTAATGAGAAGTCAGAATCTGGAAAAAATATATATATTTTAAGTACAGCCAAGGCACTCTGGTAAGGAAATGACTTGTAGATATTGCAATGTAAGCAGCTGTCTCTTCAAAAATTGAATACTCAATATTCCAGGTTAAAGAAACCAAAGAATGTAACAATTTCTGCAGGATTTTTCAGGTCTTATAAGTATTTTTCTTCATCTACACTTTTCACTTTTAATTGCATTCTTAGAACTACGTCATCAGCTTGCTACAGGTCTGCGCACAAGAAGATGGAAGTCATATTTATTTTGGTGGAAATGCCCTAGGCCATTGAGTTCCTAAATTTAACAGATTGTTACTTTCAGATGATAAGTCTAGAAAAAAATATTTTTTCTATATCAAGAAGACAAAACTGTTGCTATTATAAATATTTGTGTTTATTGAATCATTAACAAACATTTACTATTTAATAGTTTGTATTTTATGTATATTTAACATCACACTATATGAATACATGTATGTGTTTATAGTAATGTCTATACACACTGTATTATATATTACTGTATTTTATATATTATTATATATATTTAATGTTATTGTACTCTTAGTACTGTTTATTTTCAAATATGTATAGCAAGGTATGGTTTACAGAATACAACGTTCTACTGTTGCAGCAGAATTACGTGTTGTGATAAATCCTTTTGCCTCTACTCATTTCTTGGTGTGCAGTCATGGCACAGATCTTTCAAACCAGAGGTAGTTTTGTTGGCATTTCTACAAATAGCAATGGAAGTGTTTGGCTTTTTTTCTAAACCACACCAAGTTTCTTCATGTGGCTGTAGTCACTTCATACAGCTTTGTGTGACATTCTTGGGGCTTCCAGTGGTCACAGTGTTGTAACCAGAGTGAATTAGACTTCTCTCACATAAACAGTGTTATGAGTCCTGGGAGTTCAGGAAATTGTTCAGATTAATTCAAGCAGTAGCAGTTAAGAAATTTTATAAGGATCATACGTTGACAATTTCACAAAAAAAGATCTGTAAATAAAGCTTTTAAATAAATGATCTAAAATTCCATCTAACTCATCCATTTTTTTCTGGCCTGAAGTATCTTTGTGAGCTCCATGAACTTCAGTGGGTTGGAGCTCAAGATTAGATGATTCCCAGTGTAAGGAAACAAGGTGGCATGAAGTTAAAAAAGCAGTTCTTACTGTAGAAATGACAAGGTTTTTATGCCTTCTATCCAACCTAATATTTTCATTGCAGAGACTGCTTCCCTAAGCTACTCTGAACTAGCATGTAGCTTTTCACTACTTATACAGTCAGAGCAAATACCTCCCCTAAATGCAGCAAAAATTCCCAAGGTGAGGGTGGGTACTCTTCTACAGTGCCTTTTAATCTACCCCAACTTCATAACTCCTTCTGATGTCACGTCAGATTGACTTTATACTGATCCACCAGGAGCACTAATATGCATTGCCTATCCAAAAGGGAATTGGTAGTAGGAGTTTGTAGGCATTCTGTCCACACAGAGGGCAGCCAGAGGTGCGGAGCAGTGCCTCATAAAGCCCCAGTTTTTCTCTTCAGACTGTTCCTGGTAGATAACCGCTGATTTCTGGGCTCAGTTAGGTTTCAGTGGATAAATTGTGTGGGTGTGATGAGCGTCATGCAAATACTCTCTTTCTGCAGTGTTCTCTGTGGTGAACAAGGGCATAACGAAGCGCATAGCTCAATAGAACACTTTCCTTTGGAGTGCCAGAGCATACATGGCAAAGGACATTTAGCTTGGGTAAATCTTTACTTGGGTAAGAACCTGAAACCATACTAAGCTTGTAGAAATATTATAGATTTCATCCTTCCTAGTATTTGCTACTGTATGATTATCAAGGTTAAGAAAAATACATCCATGCATGTACTTACATGTGGCGCAAGATTTGTACTTACTGATCTTTTCTACCTGTCACCATTCCATAAATGTGCATTTGTTACAGTTGAAAGAAAGAAATGGGAAATTTCCAGTTCAGGGAACAAACTTTTGTCAGCACTAGGTCTGTTTTTCTAGTCTGTAAATAGAAGGGTTTTCTTTGTTGTTGTTGTTCTGTTTGCTGCTGTAATGACTTCTGTAATATGCTGCAGATGTAATACATTTGTGCATAAAGTAGACTGTGCTCTTTGCCAGAAAGCGTGCATGTCTTTAGAAGGAGAGATACTCAGACAATGAAGTAACAGAAGTGCCTTATTTAGAAATACAGTATATATTTATCTTCATTTTCCTATAATGTGATTGTTTCCCCTGAAGAATAAGTTAATCAACCTCATTTGTTTATGCAGCGTTAAACACATGCTTTGTAACCATGTATTACTATAGAATTTCAAAACACATATAGAAAACAATGACTTGATATATTCTTTATTACTGTTTGTACAGTTGGTGTTGTCATATTTATTAATAGTGATAATAAAAATTCCTATGATATTCTTTTAGGGAAGTAAAATGGAGAAAAAGATAATTCTAGAAGAACTTCTTTTAAAGAAGTCACAACAGAAGAGAAAGATGTCACCAGCTAATTACAAGAAAAGGCTGTTTGTTCTGACAAAAACAAGCCTTTCTTATTATGAGTACGGCAAAGAGGTAAAAACTCATTTTCTTAAGTAAACTATTCAAAGATATTCCAACCATCACCTCATTCTTCTGGTGTGAAACTTGATTAGAAGCGATGCATTAGAAAAGCAGGTGTACTCTGTTTTGAGTAAAACTGAAAAATTAGAGGGTAACAAATTCTATTTTCAGTTCACTTGGCTGCATGCTTAAGAGTGTCTCTACTCAGAACAACTCTTACAGCTATGTTTGCCATTGAGCATCTGTTTGCATCCTTTGCAAGACAACAAAACTTAAGCAAGTAATTAACAGTGGCATATGTTTACATATTGTCTTGAATTGGGATGTTTTCTTCATTTAGGCCTCCCTCTGAAGTGATATAAATAAGTGGCTTCAGAAATTACTTGTGTGAGGCGTAATTAGTTCCCAATCTTATCCCTCACTCGTATAAAGCAGATGGTTAAGCTATCGATTTCTAGATACTGACTGTGCATCACACGAGGGTAGATTTCACTCAGAAAATCTCCTATTGGGAATGCAAATACATTACCCTGACAACTTATTTCAAAGTTTTTGCTCCTGTACTACATTCAGGTCCCTCCGGTGAGTTATATTTCATTAGGATTCTGCATGGAAGCCCATTGAGAATATGCTCCTGCACCTTAGCAAAAATACAAATGCCACAGCTAGGCTTCTGGTTCGCAGTTAAGGTGTCTTCCACTTAATTCCTCTTTCTTCTTTCTCCCCTCATTCCCCTTCTGCAGCTGTACTCTTACAATTGCAGCAGATGTTTTCTCAAATATAGGGCCATGTCCTGTAATTTTTAATTGACTTTCAAAGGAATATGATTGATATATAAATGTGGTTAGGGCACCAAGAATGTTTTTTATTACTTTTAAAATTTAACAACCATGAAGCTATGGTTTATCCAGCTTGAGACACAAAACTGCATGGAACAGTAAATCTAGAATACTCCATGCTGAGTTAACATTAGGTTACAATCTGCTTTATTTTCTCTTAGAAAAGAGGAAGGAAGAAGGGGTCTATTGAGATCGAGAAAATCCGATGTGTCGAGACAGTGAATCTTGAGGAATCAACACCTCCTGCGAGACAATATCCTTTTCAGGTTAGTCATGAAATTTATTTTGTATTCATTTCATGTGAAATATTCAAATCATCCTAGGATTACACTGATCACTCCTGTCCCAGTTGCCAATACATGCTATGGCCGAGTTCCATACATATTTCCAAAAAAGTAGAAAATCTGTCCTTATTACTGAAGTTGTGACCTTGTTAAAATGTTTTTACTTGGCTGGGATAAAATTTGGGTCTAGAATTTTTTCTCTTATGTTCAAATTTCTGTCATATTTGCTTTAATATATAGATCAATACATTTACATGATTATGACATTTTTAAGGCATAATTAGGGACTTAAAAAATCTCATTTTGATTCTCACTGTCTCCACTCCCTTCTTTTTGCCCAATGCCAAGTGCAGGATTTGACCCAAGACTGCCTGATTACTATTCTTAGGCCTCAGTCAGTAAATCCAAAGCTATGCTTTGTGCATGTACCAGAAGATGTAGCTGCACAAAGCACTGTTCAGGAATTAAATAAGGAAACCATAACTTCAGATTTGCTGCTTTTTATCTCTTTCCCCAGCACGTTCTCCCCAGAGCCTCCATCAGTATCAATTCTGTGAGCACAAGCAGGCCATAGTTCTCCTTGGAGTGCCACCTGGAGCAGCACAGCCACCAGCAGCAGGCTGCTTGATAGTGTGTTAATCTATGACCCTGCAAAAATTGCCATGGCCAAGGGCATCCTCTTGAGAAATGCTTAGTTTTTCACTTCCTACTTGTTCCTAAATGTCATTCCTTTCTTCCTTTCCCTTCTCCCTCACCACTTTTGTGGCAGTGAATGGTGCGCTTGTTTTAAATTACTGTGTTTATCTGAAGAATTCACAACTCAGATAAGAAGAATACAAACTATAGTCACAGGATGGGGGGCTCCATTCTGGGATACTGTATCTCTGAAAAGGGGGTTAGGATCCTGATAGCTGATTCTCATCAGTTCCAGTGTGGTGCTGTGGCCAAAGGAGCTAATGGCATCTTTGGACATCGACAGAGGCACACATTGAATAAAACCAGGAAGGCTATACTGCCTTTGCTTTGACACTACTGTGATCTGCAGGAGAATACTGAGTCTAGATCTGGTGACTCTGATTCAAGAAAGATGTTGGAAACTGAAGGGAGGTCAGAGGAGAGGCTTCAGAGTGTCTAATGGATTGGATAACATGCCTTAAAGAGAAAAGCTCATAGAGCTCCATCATTTAACTAAATAAAGAGACAGAAAATGGATTGACCAGTCTGGTATGCTTACAAGAGGGAGTACAAATTTAATAACAAGTGCTCTTCAGTGTACAAACAAAGCAATAAAGTGATACTTGAAATTCATTGCAGATGACTGAAAAGCAATGTGCACAAGGGAAAAGAAGCCCTGGACTTAACACATACACACACAGCCTATACTAAGCATCACCCAAACAGCAAAGCAGATGTTAGTAATTATTAGGTAGGCATCAAATGAGGCTAGCAGAAAGTATGCTGAACACAAGAAAAATAGGCTGATTGTTCATACTGTATAGCTAAGCTATTGGAATACTTACTGTGGGAAGTTGTAGATACTGGTTACTTGCTTTCAAAGGCAGCTGAACTAATTTGCAGAAGAAAAACATTTATCCAAGGCAACAGAGTATGAATGCATCACCTTTGGATCAGAATTCCCTGATCCAAAACTACCCCAAGCTTTTGCTCTGTCTCAGTATTTGCTTCTGAGTACTTGGAGACAGGCACTGGCCTGTGTAACAACAGCCAGAAGCTGGAAGAGGAGTCTGGAAAAATTGAAGTGGAAAAAATGAGTTTCTTTGTGAATTGTAAGGTCTTTTGTATATAGAAGACAGGTCTATCTATAAATATTCTATGCTGCCCCTTTTTTCTTCAGTGGTTCTTTTGGATATGATCCACAGTGGTTAAGGAAGTACACACAAAGCTTATGTGATGACAGTACTATATATGACTTCCAAAAAACATTACTAAGTTGTAGAAGTTTAATATCAGTGAATCATCAAAGCCTAATTTTGGTTCCCAAGTTTTGGCATGAAGATTTTGGGTCACACACTCTCACCATGCTGGCAACCTCTTCCAGATCGTGTACAAAGGTGGCCTGCTCTATGTCTATGCACCTGATGAAGAGAGACGGAACAAGTGGCTTGCAGCTTTGCATAGAGGTAACACTAGCCCTTTGTGTGTCAGGATATCCAGATAACCAAATAACTTCAGGGGAGATAGGAAAATACTCTGCTCTATCATTTTATGCAACTCATTCTCACCTTTTTTAAGTCTTATTCATACTTGAAATCCGGGCGGTTGAAATGCATTGGAATTTTCAAGAATGAGTTACAAATTTTAAAAGATGAAAGCTTATTTTGGTATTATTCTTGAACATTTTAAAATTCCCTAATTTTCGTAATATGTTCCAACCAGTGAATGTTAATAGAGAGTTTTGGTATACTGAAGCGAAATCTTTTAAAATAAAATTTGTGAAGAATAAGATTGTGTGAGTGATACATTTGTACAGATCATAAGGCAAATAATAGCAAAAACACTTCAGCTGCCTACAAGCCTTTTACACTACACATATTAGTATTAGCCTACTATTAGTGTCTGAAAGTACTGGTCACCAAAGGTGTACTGATCCTTTCTGTCCTCTATTGCACGTTTAAGAATTTAGGGTTAAAAATGGGTCACCTCAGGAGATTTGGAACCCTGTCCAGAAGCAATCAGTTTTTAAAGTCTCAGTCTAGTCATCCTACATTTCTTTTAGCTTTCTTCTGAAGCCAAAAATGCTGTTATGACTCACAGAACTAATATATCACTAGCACAGTAATTGCACTGGGGCTAGTTCTGTAGAGTAAAGCAATGTTTGGATTATATATTAAATGTTTTTTTGATTGTATTTCCCTTTGGTATGCTTAAATGTTAGATATATTTTAGCAGATAAACAGGTTGAATTTGCCATTTCAGGTACTGGGTATCTGATACTGAGTATCACGGAGTATTGTTTTCTTACAGTAGTTAGTTCTAGGAAAATATTCCGTATATTTTGAAATAGAAAAAATGTTTTATTATTTCTATTATTGATTGTGAAATCTTTGTAAGATACGTGATTTGGAATCATAGCTGTTAGATCCTACTTTGTCTGTTGATTGTTTCATAGGACTGCACTGTGTCTTTCTTGACACCCAGATGTCAAAAAAAGAGGTAGCTGGTGAGTGTGGAATTCAGACTTGTGCATATATGAAGAAATATGGTATAGAGGACAAAACAATATGGAGAATGAAATGTGAGGATGTGTGTCTAGAGATAGGAGTCAATAAGCACTAAGAGGTCCCACAGTTGAGTGCAGCAAGTTCTATTAAACAAAAAGATTTCAGTGTTTCAGCTTTTCGTGTTTTCTTAGTTGTTTTCTTTTTCTTTATACTTTCCAGAAATTAAAGAAAATACCAATTTACTAAGCAAATATCACAGAAGATTCTTCACCAATGGGAGGTTTCTCTGTTGCAATCAGACTTGTAAAGCAGCTCCTGGATGTACGACTTGGGAGAAATGTAATGTCTTCTTCTGTTTCTATTTACCTAATTTCAGTAATGCTTTTCACAATATGCCAAATCCAAATGGGAGAACTAATACAGACCCTGCTAAAGAGTCTGTCCCCTTCTTTCTGAAAGAGGGCTACAAAAAAGGAGAGGTCAGACTCTTCAGCACAGGAAGAGTTTGCTCAGAGAGGTGTTAGATGCCCCATCCCTGGAGACATTCAAGTTGAGGCTGGACAGGGCTCTGAGCACCCTTATCAAGCTGTAGGTGTTCCTGTTCATTGCAGGGGAATTGGACCAGTTGGCCTTCCAATTCAAATAATTCTGTGACTCTATGAATACTTAAATGATATCTGTTGTGTTTGATAAAGAAGATGGTGACATTTTTACTCACAAAATAATCAAAATGGAAATATTTTCTTCTTTATGCGTA
Source organism: Gallus gallus (assembly GCF_016699485.2). Taxonomy (NCBI): domain Eukaryota; kingdom Metazoa; phylum Chordata; class Aves; order Galliformes; family Phasianidae; genus Gallus; species Gallus gallus. The sequence continues at coordinate 122,089,293 of NC_052532.1, read as the reverse complement.
AGATCTCTAGTTAAATTGTAGCATTATGCTCAAAGACTCCTCAGTTGATAAGGTTCCCACAACCAGACAGGTGGAAACAATGTGATCTAACTTGCAGTATTGTGATTGTTGAGCTTTTCTATATTTTATCTATGAAGACTGAGAGAAGAAAATCTATAAAATAGTACCCTCCCAGATTTCATATTGTCAAAAGGGAATTCCCTCATGCTTCTATACATGCTTAATGAGAAATCCAACTCATGTTAAGTAAACAGAATGGTGAATTATGAATATTTAGGTTTCAGCTGTTTAAAGCTGGATTATTTGGAATGTAGAGCACTCAGATTTACTAATTTCAATCATGATCAAAACTTGGTCTTGAGCATTTAATGTCACAATCAAAAATGTAAGTACCCAAATTAAAAGACAAATTAAAAACTGTAGGTGTGCATAGTTTGGAATCTGAATTGTGTCTGTGACACTCCCAGCAAGACAGAAGCATTTGCTTTTGAAAATTGGAATTAAAGACATAGTCTTATCTGCTCTTATACAGTTTATGGAACATTGGCTAATGTAAAGAGTTGTCAGCTATTTTGTAACAGTAATTTGAATAGCTTCATATAGCTTCCAAACCATTTGTTACATGAGCCAACAGGGCCATGAAACCCACAGTCAGTTGTAAGGACAAGGAAATACCTCACTGTCAGCCATGGATGACTTATCCAAGAGAAGAATTACAAGGAGTATTTTGGTACATTGAACGCTTCATTTCTGCCAGAGATAATAATGCGTGCAAGATATTATGCTGTGTCTACTTTGTATTTGTTCCTAAATGAGCTGCTGAGGTTGTTAGTGGAGACATGCAGAGCAGAAGGAGAGATTGCCTGTGTAGGGGAAACTCCAGAGAGCCTGAGTCTTCTGGCTGCTGGGTTATGGAAAGCAGTACTCTTAATCACTGCTTCATAGACTACAAGTGCCTATTTCAGACACTTGGCATAGATTAGAACAATGGTTTATGGACTTTTAAAAGATACTGAGATGAATTAAGAGGAAGTTGGAAAATACAGAATTAAAGCAGTTCTATATCACAGGGAAAAGAAATGTCACTGTTGTTGCTGCCACTATATAGTTCTGCAAGTGAGAAAGCATCAAGAGATAAATTCTTGCTGAAATTCACAGTATGTTTTTTAATCCCTGTCTTTCAGATGTGACTCTATGTTGCACAACCTTGTCTGTGAAACCACTGCCTCCAGTCCCTCAAACACTGGTAGGTCTAACTTCTGAGTATCAACCTGTAGAGAAAGATCGATATACTGACGATATAAAGTGCTATAAGATGGGAGAATTGCAGGCTGTCCCTGGAAATTGGTCTCAATCTCTAATATATTGTCATCATAGAATCAGAGTGGCCTGGGTTGAAAAGGACCTCAAAGTTCATCTAGTTTCAACCCCCCTGCCATGGGCAGGGTTGCCAACCACTAGATCAGGCTGCCTAGAGCCACATCCAGTGTGGCCTTGAATGCCTCTAGGGATAGAGCATCCACAACCTCCTTGGGCAACCTGTTCCAGTGTGTCATCACCCTCTGAGTGAAAAACGTCCTCCTAATATCTAACCTAAACTTCCCCCATCTCAGTTTAAAACCATTCCCCCTTGTCTTATCACTATCAACCCATGCAAGCCATTGTTGATCAAAGTACTGCAATCTGGTGCCCAGCAGCATGTCATGAGGAGGGACATAACTCCCTCTTCAGTGTACTGAAGATGGCAAATTGAGGAAGTCTCAGCCAGTTCCCTTAACAAGTTGGTAGTAATAAACACTACAGCCTTTACAGTGACATCTTTTAGTGAATGCCATCAAAATTAGTTCGCTAGAGCATAGGAAGTCCCCATTCTTACAGATACCCTAAACTCCACTCTACCACACTTCCCAGTGTCAATGGTGCTTCTAGTACTTGGAAAAAACATAGTAACTGAAGTTGTAGAAAAATATATTGAGGTTTTGTGGGCATGATGGTGATGGGTCAATGGTTGGACTCCAACCTTAATGATTCTATGATTCTATGACTTAATTTAAGTGAGAAATGATGGATAAACTGTACTTATCTCTGGCAATTTCCAAGTTACACTGCTCCAACAGGCTGGGTCAGGAGTACAGGTGCCTCTTTAGGAACATCTGTTTAGCTTAACAGAAACATACTTCAAGTTAATGAATTGAGAAGTGCTTCTGAGATATATATGTACTCCTACCTATGTCTTGACTTTATACCAAACAGAAACCCAGAATCGTGTGTCTTGCTGTCTGTGCATCTGTGAAAACTAAGCAAACAGACTCAAAGGACAAACAAGACACCAGTATGCCAAAAAAAACCCAACCAAACAACCAAACACTGCATGCAGCAGTTTACCAAGGTGCTTGATGAAAAAGGGAAAAGCTGGAAGGAACAGGGATAAAGCAGAGACTGGAAGATCTGTTTCTATGTTTATTTCCTCTTCTATGAGTGGTGTTCTGAAAATAATGCCTCCTGTTTTATTATGTTGACTCATGATGTCAGAGGCAGTTGGTGGTGGTATGGCAGTAGAGGTTGAAGCTTCTTGCCAATGTACTTTGAGAGATGGCAGCAGAGAGGCAGTCTGACAAAATGGCACAGAAGTATCACTATCAAATACTGTTATTGTGTTCTTTGTATCTGCTGTAGTTTCCATGACAATAAATAAGAGGTATTACTTTCAGAGTAATCTATGTTTCTCCTCTTATACAAGAAATATGTTTCTGTCCTTAGGCTATACTACTATCTTTTACCTTAATTTCACAGCCCAGCCAAGTTTCTAAGTTTTGTGAGGTGTAGGTAAAAATGGCAAGGAAATAGAAAAGAACAATTTTGTTTGATCTTCATCTCTTTAAAAAGGGCTAGCAGAATGGTCTGCATATTCTCAGATCACTAGTCCAACCTCCTCCAAAAGTAAACTAGATCGGATTTAAAATAATGAGATTTTTTTTTTTTTTAAATTGTGCCTCCTGCCTTCTTTTCATTTGTCTTCTAGTTTGTGGTTTGTATCTTTAAGATGCACTCTGGGCCCATTTCCTTGGTTCTCTTTGTTGATAAGAAGGAAACTGTAAAAAAGAAGAAGAAAAGCTTGAATTCTTATGTATACAATTGACATAACAACTAGGGCTTTAAAAACTACATAGAGTATCAAGAAACAAGACAAAACCATGAGCTATAAAATGGAGCTCCAAAAATAATAATAAAGCCTTGAAAACAGGCTGTGATCAAAGAAGCTTTTGGTATTTTTTTTGTTAATAATATTTGAAAGCAATGGCACTGTGAACATGCAGCAGCATAACTTGTTTTGAATTCTGCGGTCTGCTTTGCCTGGCTTCTGTCAAGAGATGCTTTGTCTATCTGGAGAGATCATCAGTCATGCAAATGTTCTGCTGAACATGCTGGCTTCTGCTAGGCTTTTATGACTTATTTTCATTATCTGCTTGATTTAAAAGGTGTTATTTTAGAAGGAAAGTTTAAAATGCAGGAATGTGGCCATCTTAAGGTCAATACTTTTAAAAGAGTTTCAGTAAATGCAGATATAATAAGTACCGCATCTGGTTAGAACAACTTGACTTCATTTCCCCAAGCTGTATCATACAGATCAGATTTAGAAGGCTAATACTGAGTTTTCATGGTGAGGAGCAGTCAGCAGTCTATATTTAGCTCCAGAGCTACCTCTATAAGCTTTCAGCACATTCTACTTTGTCATTTCATCTACTCAGACCAGTCATCAAAGGTACAACTGAACTGCCAATCTTCCTTCCATCTACCTCCCATTTCATATCCCTCACCTCTCCAGTCCCTGTAGGTCTTGTTTCTTTTCTCCTTCTTCAATTGACCAGAGGCACTAGTTCTTCTCTTTACAGCTTACACCTTTCATGTCTCTGTCCCTTTCATCAGTTGAACATTACACTGTTGCCACAGAAGAGCTGGTTCCTAAAGGGTGATGCTATTACAGAGAATACAAGTGACAACCATGCCTTCAGAGGGACCAGTAGGCATTTCCTCTGTGCTTTGATAAGCAGGATCTTCCTGTCTTAGAAACACTTTCATCTCTGTTGGTGTCTGACAGGCACTGTCTTTGCAATGTCAAATACTTTCTCTAGGTCAGGTAGAAGTCCACTGAGTGCACACACATATCTCCTTATGCTAATTTTTTGGACAGGTTTTTTGGAAGGGTAAATGAAGCAGCACATACCTCCAGTTGTATTGTGGGAACATGGTTTTGCAGATAGTAGGCATACTGCATTTTCCCATCACACCTAAATCTCAGCTTGTCACCTAAAGCTCTCTCTAGATGGTGGTGATAAAGTCATCAATGTAGAAATCACAATAATATCACTGCTAGCAAAGAGGAAGTAACAAGGTGTATTCAATTACTATTAGGAAAGTATAGGCTTTAAGGGCTTTCAACCAGTGCTGGATATGGAAAGCATTATCTAAGGACACAAACCAAAACATTAATCTGCACCAGGTTGCACAAAAGTACATCCAGAAATATTGCAAAAGACAAGTACAAATCTAGCAGTAAAACCAGAAGAGATGCAAATCTGATGTGCTCATCTTTGGCTGGATCTTTCCCCTGTTGAGTTGGACAAAATAAAACTCCTTTATTTGATCATAATTATTTCTGTCATTTACTTTGACCAGCACTTTGCACTTTCTTCTGTTTCACAAAAAGATTAAAGCTCCCTCAAAGCATAACACCCTGATCATTCCATAAGCAAAACAGGGAATTAAGAAAGAACAGTTTAATCTCAAAAATTGCCGAAGCCAGATCTCAGAGGTACAGATCAGCCCATAAATACATTTACTAAATATTTACTTGCTCTAATATTACTAGATGCTTTTATGAAAATGCATTATAATTTTCTCCATCTTTCTGATACCTGCAGGCCACTCTATTTCTGTCATTATCCACAAAACAAACAGACAGCCTAAGGCGTGGATCATGCTTAACAAAGGCCTTCAAGCTAAAAGCTCCCTTCCACTGAAGTCAGACATGGCCAACTGGAACTAGTCTTCCTGTGCTGAAGCAGTAATGCTTGATGAATAACAGGTCTAAGTCTAGGCAAATGAGGATTCTGTTCTTTACAGACGAGCATCGCCATGGGAACTCAGTAAGATCAGATTGAGACTCTGTGTTTACTGGAAAAGATCCTGTGTATCTTCTGGCTCCATGGAGTCAATCAATTGGCTTCTTGGTTTCTCGTTGCTTAAATTTAGTAAAGAAATATCAATAAAGATGAAACAAGCAAGCACACAATGTCGTGGTTGCTAGGATTTGACTTCAAGGAATCACAGCCTGCTTCAAACACTTGGCATTCTTACCTGGTATTGCATTACAGTGCTTTTCAATATAAAATGTTTGCATAAGATAAATTGTTGGCACTTAGAGCCTCTTATCTCAAGTCTTTGATATCCCCCATCTTTTGCTGTCAGTAAGAGTAAATGAAAGCAGCACACTGAAAGACTGAGTTTTGCTGTCAGTTTTTCACATGTAGTTTTCCCTGCTCTTACAGAATTGGAATGCCTCAATTTTCTCTCTTGATTTTCTGACATTTCTCCAATTTCTAAAAGCATTTCAATTCCTAAATCTAAGTTGCCTTTTTGCCTATGGTTAGATTCATGTAATCTAACTTCAGGCTTCTCATCCAAGTTATTTGTGTAGACCTCCTAAACAAATGGTGGTGATAGGTAGAAACTTCTGTAGGAAGACACATTTCACCTGAAGATGTGGGTCAAAGATGAATCCTATTGTTATATACCTATACTTGTTTAAATCTGCATAGAGAAACTTTGTCACCAAGAAGTGAGGTTCCTAATATCTAATAAGCTTAGCAAAGAAACATCCAAGCTAGTCAATAAGAGATGATAAGGAAAGGGGACAGTTTAGAATCGTGTAGTTTTTTCTTTCAGGGATTAGTAGAAACGACCGATGAGTGTCTCTTGTGCTTTATGGTAATTATTACTATTGATCAACAGTCATTAATATATGTATACGTAAGTTACAATACTGTGATGCTGTGTTGGAGTTTTCTGATACAATAGGATGTCACTGCACTTAGTTATAGTAATATTGTTTGCTCACATGGTGTCTAATGCACATGAATTGCAACTGCTCAGTAAACTCTATCAGCTTCAGATGATGTTAGGCTTTTGGTATGAGTGCAGTCTAATATGTCATGTTGTTAATGAGAGCTTTCTATGACAGCTGTGTCAGCCTGCACTCTATGTAATGCTTCAGATGTCATTATGATGGAAATTGGCTCTGTTTTGACCCGTCTCACAAATATGGACAACAATTTCTGGAATGTCCTTTTACATGAATGAGAAAAAAAAGTTCTTGCCTGTGCCCATCTTCTTAGCTTTGACTAATTTGGTTAACACTGTTATCCGTTTTGAAGATACTTGTGATTGTGTACATTGCTTATCTTTTCTTACTGTATTCTGTGCTGTATCTCTTTATCATTTTATTTCTTCTGTCTTCAAAAGCTGAGACGTAGAAGCCTGCCTCAGGTTGTATCATCAAACAAGGGAATTCTAAATATGGCTGTGGCCCAATGCAACTATGAACCCTCAGGAAATTCAGCTATCCGTGTTGTCAAAAGCAATAAATACCATGTATTGCAAGAGGAAGATTTTGCCTGGTGGAAAGTAAGAGATTTGGAAGGGTAAGTATGCACTGGACTATACTTCTTTTCCATGATCATGATCTTCTACGTGTCTCACCCTCTTAGATAGCATTGCCGGCAGTCCTGGTACCTTACAAGATCTGTAGAGCTAGCGTTAGCTTGGAACTATGTTAGTAGCTTTTAAACCTTTTTAAAGAAGCCTCGTTGTGTTCTGTACAACTCCATTTTCATTGTCATCCTTGGCTGCCGTACTGGGTGAGATTTACTACAGTCACTGCCTGTGTGCAGTCGCTGCCTGTGGTATCCAGTGGCTTTAATTCTGATGTGTGCCTGAAGAAGGGCTTGTGCACTCTGAAGCTGGCCATTTATTTCCAACTATTTAGTTTCAGTGAATAAGAAGATAACTCTCTCCTCACAGACTTTGCCTCTCACGTATACACAAATCATCTTTAGACCAACACCGCCGCTATTGCAATAACAGTGACAGCACAGGAGACCAGTGAGAACTGTTGAAACAATTCCATCCAGCACGGAACAGAAGCATTAAATTATTCCCTTTGAGGTTCACAACTGGAAGAATCCCCTTTGACTGCTTAAAATACAACATTTTTCATTAACATCCATCTGTGGCAGAAAAGAAAATCGCTTCCCAAGTCATTAAATAAGAAACAGCTTTCAGAGTATGCTGAAGACAAAGACAACACAACAAACAGGAGCTGCCTGGAAGAGATACGACTTCTTGTCTGTCTCATGATGGACACTCTTTGAGTTTGATTTCATGTACACGACAGAAATGTAGAAGGGAAGAATTTTTAAGCAAGGGGATATCCAAACTGGTTTGGAACAGAGCGGAATTAGTTGATCCATTCATAACTCATTGATTAAGTTTACATCTGCAAGTAAGCAAACAAATAAATCAACCTTAAGTTAAAGTGTCTGTATTTTAAAGCTGACAGGATTGGCATGCTGTTTGGATTAAGAAAGCAGCATACCACCCCAGCAATTCAAAGACAATAATAAATCAGTAAGCTGAGATTCACTGCTAAATGTCATCACTGGAAAGTTGATGGCTATGCAAAAACGTATGATATAGGCAGCTCTGTTAATGAAGCCTGAGCAGAAGGCTCTGAGATGAATGAAGGAGAAAAAAGAAATCAAGAGAATGGGGGGCATTTATAGTTTTTTCTCTGGCTTGTGAAACTGAGGCTTTTGCAGCCCTGATTCTGCAAGGACAAACTCCATGTAGAGCATAGCAAAATCTTAAAGTTCTGCTTGGAAACTTCAAAGATCTTGGAGTTTTGAATGTAGTAGGAACAAACAGCTGGCAGCTACTTGTTTCAGATTTTCTGCATTCTTGGATTTCTTCTCTCTCTACTGAGATCTGTGGTGAAGAAACCCTTCCTTTCTGTCTCCATTCATATGCCAATATACACCTTACTCCCCATGTTTATCTTTCTGGTGGGCACAGCGTACAGCCCACTCCCTTAACCACTGTAGATGACTGTGGGTCCTCATAACTTAGTCCAACATGCCATGCTGCCAGCTGCTTCATATGCTAGCTCAGCTGCCCATACTCACTTAGCTTAGCTTCTCAAATGCATTTGGCACTGCGTGGGAAAGAGTGCTGAGCCTACCTGCTGACTGTCTGTGTCTGACCTTGGATACTCTGCTGGCATCTGGTAGTCACTGGCATGCCTCATCACAGCAATGAAGATGGCATGTAGTGATATCGTTTAACAGCTGCTCCAATCTCCCAGATGATGATGCCAATCACTGAGAAATAAGCCATTTCAGTGACTAGTGAAAAGTATAATTCATTGAAATATAGTCTTCTAAAAAAAATTACCTCTGCATTTTCTCCATGTCACATAAAAAAAGCAGAAATGTTTTAACCATGAGCATTTCTGTTAGTGACATTCTAACAAGTGTTTGTCTGATTAATCCCTTTTCCTACCTTAAGTGACCAATTTTAAGATGCAATCATATAGGATTGCTGAACTGTGAACTGTTTATTTTGCAGGAATGAGGGTTTTGTACCAAGCACTTGAGAAAGTTATTCCTGAATGATGATGAGCCAAGGTGAATCAGTATGCAGCCATCCGCTGCTTAAATGTTCTCCTTGCCACTCTAGAAAAGATTGGGCAAATTTTTTGGAATATTTTTCTTCTTAAATAACCTTCTGGGTACTAAGCATATAATTTACTGCAAGGTGTAGAATCAAATGCAATTTGTCTTCTTGACTCATACATTAATGTAAAAAACATCAGTTTTTCCCCCATCACCTGTTTTCATTTAGATCAATAGGGTTTTGTCACTGTCTTCAGTATGCTGGGATTTCAGTCTTTGTACTCTTATTTCAGTTTTAAAATGTCAGCCTTGCTAGTATGCTCATGCATTTGTATGTATGTGAGCATTCCAGTACAAAGTAACGTGAGTCCAACTCTATTATAAATCAGTCTTGAATTTTCTTTTTGGCAAGATGCTATGACATTGTAAGCATTAAGTGTACGTCAAAGTATTTTAAGAAAACCTTACAGAAGCTTCACAGATTTTCTTATAGTAAACTATACTAGATAGGATCCAGAGGTTTACTTTAAAAACAACAACAAAACAAAACAAAACGAACAACAAGAAAAAAAACCCAACCAACCAAAAAAAAAAAAAAAAAAAGCCATTATTATTTTAATATTCTACAAAAGGCAGCATAAAGTGCAATCACTGTTATTTTTGCACAATAAATTGTTTTAGAATTCTTTCCATTGTCTGTCATGCTAAAAATATTTATTTGGGAAGTTTAGGGTTGTACAGTTTTGGAAATCTTCCATGTAAATTTTGAAGTGGTAGATACAATCTCTTCGTAAATTCAGAAAAGACATGTAGTTTCATTGCTTGTTATAGCATGCACAGAGCATATTTCTCTTTCCAACATATTGTACAGTGGCAGGGAAATGTTGTGTAAGTGTTTAGCAGGTCAGAAAAAAAATCAAGAGATGTAAATATATCTCAGTTTTTTTAATATCCACCTTGGAACATGGCACAATAGAAACAATTACTCAAAAATACATGCAGTGTGGCATTTAACCTGAGGAAAACAATTTTCATGACCAGTTTTTCATCAGTTCAGTGTATTGTTTTGTCTTCGCAGGGAAAACTCAAGTGTCGATGGGCACACATCAGCAGAAGAACAGACCATGGCTCAGCATGAGTGAGTATGTAGGGTATATCTTCATGAGAACTAAGAGATTCTTTAGGTAGAAGTTGTATTTTCACTCTACATGTACAGAGAACAGACAGAACAATGGCATTCCATATACTTATGTTATATTCATAGTAACAATTAGATATATAAAATCATAGAATCATTAAAGGTCACCTAGTCCAACTCCCCTGCAATGAAAAGGGACACCTACAGCCAGATCAGGGTGCTCATAGCCATGTCCATCCTGACCTCGAATATCTCCAAGGACAGGGCATCCACCACCTCTCTGGGTCATCAGCTTTGAGGTCATCAGTAGCATCGCTGGTCAAAGGCTTCCAACAGTATGAATGAATTTAGTTTTGGACAGGAAAAAGACAAGTGTTTGGACAAACCAGACTCCTACACTAATAAAAAGATCCTTCTGAAATGGACTTTTGTTAAAAAGGCTTTACGTGAACTCCCCAAAATGATCTGACATAGCATGTTTGTCTTGTTTCCTCCATGGGGGGGGCTTCTCACTTTGCTTAGATATTGTGAAAAACAGAAGATTTCTATCTCTGCTACAGCTCCTGATAGATCTTTAGGACTGCAGGATCTTCCTGGAAGGATTTACTGTAAAAAGCCAGAGTCATAGTATGGGCCCAGATATCTCAAGGTATAGAAATCCATTGGAAGCAGATGGAACTAATGGTTTCTCTCTTATCACGGTCTAAAATTACACATGCAGGACAAGTCCCAACTCTAGCTTTTAAAAGCATTTTTGAAAATATTTACAATATATGGCATTTTTCATGAGTGTGCTGTGCCTTACTCCGAAATCAGCCTGCAGTGATGAGCCTAATACTTCTCTTACAGTTGGTATGTTGCTGGTATCTCCCGTGCCCAATCTGAACAGCTGCTCCATCAGAAGGTACTACATATCCGTTATTGCTTGTATACGAACAGCCAAGGAAAAGTTTCTGTCTTTGCTGTACTGAGTAGCTAGAGGATGCTGATGCTCTTCAAATAGCTGTTGCATAACACATTGCTAGAAACTCTTGTACTCCATTAGTATTGTTAAACAGATCTCCAAAAATATCTGGATTCACTGTTGCTCTTGCACAGATGAGCAGATTATACACTTCAAAAATGAACTCTGAAAAACAGAGTATCTAACCTAGTGTGGTAAGCTGTTAACAGAAGTAAAAGTGGGTAGCAAAAGTTAGGACTGGAATACCACAAAAAATAAATACATATTCTAAATATATTAATATGCAGTGAAAATCTTTCTAGCCATTGTACCATTCAAAAATACTTTGGCAAGAAAAAATGACATTGGTCTAATGAATTATGTGAAGCTACTGAGTATAGCAGAGAAAGGACTTATTCACACGGAATGCATGGAGCAGTGTCTGATCACATACTGCCTCTGGAAGTGATAGGAGGGAGGAGAAGCTTTAGCTACTCTCTGTTTACCCTGCAGTAAATCTGTGCCTGC